>NC_056743.1:123312614-124035763 GCF_019279795.1 Protopterus annectens
GGTTTTTATTCAAGACTGTTCCTGGTACCCAGAAAAGACAATGCCTGGTGTCCAATACTGGACTTATCGATTTTGAACACGTTCCTGGACATTCCAAAATTCAAAATGCTGACTTTTCAACAGCTACTGCCTATGCTGGGCAAAAACGCCTGGTTAGTGACTCTAGACTTAAGAGTTATACCTGCATATCCCAGTAAGAGAATCGTGCAGAAGATACCTCCGCTTCAAGGCAGTTTTTTTGCATTGCCAGTTCTCTGCACTGTCCTTTGGCTTATCTACTCCACCCAGGGTCTTTACAAAGTGCCTGGCACCAGTAATTGCATTTTGCAGACAAAGAAGCATACAAATGTATCCTTACCTGGACGACTGTCTCATTCATGCAGAGAACAAGGACATTCTTCTTCAACATCTGGCATTTGTAAAAAGGCTTCTAACATGCCTAGGGTACACAATAAACGAAAAGCAATCACAACTGGTACCCTCTCAAATAATTACATTCCTGGGTGCAAGCTTGAATACAACTGCCCAGAAGGTTTGCCTTACACCAGACAAAGGCAACTGACAAAATATTTCAATCAGATGGCAACAAAAACCCAGTTATCTGCAAGACAAGTTCTGCAGGCTTTGGGGTTCATAGCATCCTGCATTCTACTAATTCCATATGCAAGACTGCATATGAGGAAACTTCAGTGGTACCTAAAAAGTTTATGGAGTCAACATTGTCATTGTCTGGAAATGATTCCTCTCATTCCCTGCCTGCAACAGGAGTTTCTTTGGTGGGCAGAGACATGTCACCAAAACAAGGGACTGTCATTCACTCTACCCCCTGCCACCTAAACCCTAACTACAGACGCATCAGACTGTGCTTGGGGAGCCTACCTGGCGGGGAGATGCATTCAGGACATATGGAGCCCAAATCAGATGCATTTGCACATCAACCAGAAAGAGATCCTAGCTGTTCTGAATGCTCTGACAGCCTTCAAGGACTTACTTTATCTAGGACAACTACTGATAGACTGACAACACCACGGTTATATGCTACGTAAACAAGCAGGGGCTACACATTCCTACCCCCTTTGCAGACTAGCCATGGCATTGTGGAACACAGCCTTGACTTACCGAGTACATCTTCAAGCTCAATTCCTGCCAGGAAAACAAAATGATCTGGCAGACGACCTAAGCAGAAATCTAGTGGACCCGCATGAGTGGAAACTGGATCCACAAATCTTCAGCATGGTGACAGAAATGGGGGAGCCCTCTCCCCAAAATTATCAGCTGGACAGATTCTGCACAAGAACTCATCACATACAAGCATGGAAAGTGGATGGCCCTATCCTTCTGTTGGAAAAACATATCAGTCTATGCCTTTCCCCCTCTGCCTCTTCTCTCCAAGGTCTTACTAAAGGTCAGACAGGAAAATCCAAAAATGATTCTAATTGCTCCGGACTGGCCTCGCCAGCACCTGGTACCCAATTCTAAGGAATATGTCTCAACTCCTTCCATGGTACTTGCCTCAAATACCTCATCTACCGTCTCAGCAGAACAATCAAATTCTGCACACTCCGCTCCAAACTCTGAACCTTGCAGCATGGCTGAATCATTTAATCATTCAGACACCACCTCTCAGTAAATCTGTAATGGATGTAATTTTGGAAGCCAGAAGGTTTAGTACTAGAAAATATTATGCTGCTAAATGGAAGATATTCTGTGCTTGGAACCAAGCACAAGGAACGGACACAGCAAAACCAAATATCCCTCAGATTTTACAATACTTAACTGAGATGCTTGACAAGGGCATATCTTTTTCTTCAATAAAATCCATGCCTCTGCCGTCTCGGCTCATTACAACACATAGCCTCCCATCTTTTCTCATCCTCTGCTAAAACAGTATCTTAGAGGAGCCAAAAATTTAAGGCCTCCCAGAAGATCACCAACTCCTGTACGGGACCCCAATTTTGTGCTGTAAAAACTCACCCTGCCTCCTTTTAACCAACAGCTACTGCGAATATAAATTTTTTATCTTGGAAAACAGCTTTCCTTTTGGCAATCACTCCAACAAGAAGGGTTTCAGAACTACAGGCCCTTATGGCTGTGGAGCCTTTTATTACATTTTACCCGGACAGGGTGTCCCTCAGGACCAATCCTCCTTTTTATGCCTAAGGTGGTATCCAGTGTGGCTCTTAACCAAACTTTTCACCTGCCAACATTTTACCCAAATCCGCAGAACGGGGGGGGGGAGCAAATTCTGCATTCATTAGGCGTACACAGACAACTAAGATTCTACTTAAACAGGACCAAATCTCTAAGAAAGTCTGAGCAACTACTGGTGGCATTTGCTTCAGGATCAGAGGGGAAGGCTATATCAAAGCAGACTGTTTCTAAGTGGATAAGCCACTGCATTCATTTCTGCTACTTATACCATGGTAAACCTGTGCCCAAGGGAATCGGGTAACATTCCACCAGGACTGCCTCTACCTCAGCAGCCTTTCTCAGAGGAGTTCCAACCAAAGACATTCTAGAAGCTGCTTCTTGGAGCTCTGTTCATACCTTCACAAAGCATCATCATTTGCCTCTCTTTTCCAAATCCAGGGCAGGCTTTGCCACTGCAGTTCTGCAGGGCCTTATAGCCCCTCCTAATGCTTTTTAGTTCCATCCTCCCATCCATAGTTTTGAGATTCTACCCAAATGTAATGACTGCAGCAGTGAAACACGAATAACATAGTACAGTTGTTTGCACTTACCATAAATGTAGATGTTAGTGTTTTCACTGTTGCAGTCCGGGTTACCCACCCGCCATCCCCCTTTTCTATAATTTCTCTTTCCTTCCCTATATTCTAAAGCCTTTGTGGTGTATTTGCTTTTAGATCAAGGTAAATTTTTTGTTGCTAAAAGTGCATTTGCATATATATTACTGTTTTATATATATATATATATATATATATATATATTTTTTTTTTTTTTTGCTCCCCTGACATCTGGGGCAAGAAAAACTGAATAAAATGGCGTCGGCTGCATGTTTTATACCCCCGGACGACCTGACGTCGTGGAAGAGGAGACAGCAACCGACGCAGGACCCAAGACTTTGTTATTCAGGCCGATTGAGGGCAACCTGCCAGCAGATTACCCAAATGTAATTACTGCAACAGTGAATACACTCGAACATCTGCATTTATAGTAAGTGTACACAACTGTACTTTAGAGGTCCCACAAGCTAACTGAGCATAGTTAAACAGTTAACAGTATAAACAGTCTAGCCCAGTAGACCCAAAGCATTACAAAAACATAATACTTATGTCTACATGTAGCTGAGATCCATAGCAACATAAAAAAATACATCAAATATTAGGTACCCTTTATAGACACAAATATTACCCTAATATTACTGCTAAAAAAGCTCTAGCATCATCCTTCCTGCTACCATCTCCACTATACGGTGCCCCACTCCTCACCAATATCCAGTCCTCCCTGAAAACCAAACTGGACTCATGTTACAACAAGATTGCCAAATTTGTAACAAATTCAAAACACTCAGCACACCACTGCTCATCTCTACAACAGCTAAACTGGCTCGAGCTCTCACACTGCCTCACTTATTCACAATTAGCCACTGCACATAAACTCTTATACAGGCCTTCAACTTGCCCCTCCCTCTCCTCCTTATTGACTACATACCACTCTAACAGGCCACTAAGATCGAAAAACACAGTGATGATGAAAGCTGAAAACCTAACCTTGCAGCTGGTCAAATGCTGTACTCTTTTACCGTCTCAAAACTATGGAATGCCCTCCCACCTTCTGTCAGAACAAGTAGTAACTCTGGTCTCTTTAAGAAGTCTCTCGGATCACACCTCTCTTCTCTCCGGCAATGTACTTGTGCTAAAATACTACCTCCTAACACCTGATCCACTATTATTTCCCTTTGCAATATCGCTACTTAGGAGCTCTTTCAGACTTGCTGAATTTAACTACTTATGCCTACAAAGCTCCAACAAGTAGCAGTCAAAACTGCTACCCTACCTGACTAACCCCATCCTGAATGATTATATTGTACACGATGTTGATGTGTAATGTTTGTAAATAATTTGTACCATTGTGTTTAATAATAATTTCCATGTATTGGGACTGTATATACACTGTATATTGTGCTTTTTCTTGCATGTATTAGTAATTTTGTGGCGCTTTTCTCCCCGGGCCTCTACTGAAAATGGTCTCACCTAGGCCCAGTAGATTTTCCCGGTCAACAAATGCAATAAATAAAGAAGTTATTTACTACAACAATATGTGGATCTGATCACTATGAAAATATTTTTAAATTTGCAGCAAGTCCCTTACCTAGAACAACATGCGTTCCTGGAACTGATTCAGTTTAGTTTATCGCTAGTATACACTCGAGCATTGGCAAAAGAGAATTGGCCAATATTTCTGTAATAGTATAAATGATCTCCCCTGAAAAGAGGCTACTAGCCTAGTGAACTAACCTGGTTAACAAAGGATAAATATAAAAAAAAAAAAATACTTGCAAAGGTAAGAGATGACAGCCTGTGTCAAAAATGTAGTTCCTTAGCTTCATCTATGGCTTTTTGGAAAGGTTTGAATTGTGGAAGTATTCTAGAAGATATGTGGTTATCTGTCCATAATTTTACAAAGTACTATAAGCTAGATTCCTTCTCTAGATCAGGATCAAGCTTTGCTATGACCATTCTTCTCCGGCTTCTGGACATTTTTTTATTGTTGTACTTGGATTTTTCTTCCTCCCAAATGTAGTTGGGTAAGGTAATCTACCAATATCACTAAGTCTGCTACAGCAGTGATTAGTATGATGAACATAGTACAGTCATGCAGGTTAAACATACCATAATACATGTTCAAATGATCACTGCTGCAGTAGCTGTTCCCTTCCTCTGTACCCCTTGTTTGGTGTGTTTTTTATCCCAGGGTATGGACATTTTTTTTTTGTTCTGTTCCTAGCATTGTCCTTTTAGGGCTCAGCCTCCCTGTCTATGCTGGTAGAAAAGCTCTGAACAGTTTTATCCAGCTCATCTCAAGCTGCCTGACAGTTTGGGCTCATGGAATGTGCCCTGAAGCTTTGGAAGCTGTCTGGCTGTTATATCCTTGGCATGATATAACCCATATAGCTAAAGCTACTGCAGCAGTGTTCATTGAAAGATCTGCTGTTATGGTTACTTTAACTTACCCAACTGTACTTTCCTGGACTTTTGTCAGTGCAAACCCCCTTGAAAATTTTGTCAGAGTACCCACTACAGGGAACAGTATCTTGTATCTTGTCCTTACTAATATGGGAGCATTTTGTACCATCCCTCGCATAAATTCATCACTTTGTAGGTCTGACCATTAAGCCATCTCTTTTGAAATTATATGGAAACCGGAGACCTTTTCCACCTTAGGTACTGTTAGAAATTTCCAAGTGATACATTGGCAAACTTCATATCTCCACCAAATCTAATCATCTCTGCTGAGTACACAGGAACATGCACCACCACATTATCTCTGCTGAGTACACAGAAACATGCACCACCACATTATAATAGTAGTTTAACAGATGTATAGATGCAGCTGTATCCTGTAGGAACAAGTGCAGGGCAAACCCCAGAAACAAACCCCCATGTTGGAACCATAATATCATCAAGTTTTACAATAAAAGGAAGAGAATTTTCAGTAAAAGTTGGGAGTAATTCTCAGAATGATAGAGCCCTAGTCATTGAAATAAACAGCTCAGTAGCTTAGTAAAATCCACCAAAAACAAGTTTGAAGCTAAAATATCCACTAAACTGAAAACTGTCACAAGGCATTTTTAGTTCTATTCCTAATCTAAGAAGCAGAATGCTGCATTGATTTAAAATGGTTGTCACATTGTTATCCGCATTGAGGTTGAAGGTATAGAGAGAGCATGATGGCAGATAAATTAAGATCAAACTTCACCGTCTTCCCTCCTTCTGTTCACAAGATGTACCTGAAACTAACTTGCCTCCAGCTATCCCACAAGTTCATTTCCTAAAAAGCACCGTCAGAAGTTAAAAATACTGTATTGAAGGGTCCTGACAATATCCATGAATGCATCTTAAACAGCATGAAGCTCAACTTTGCCACCACCCCAAAAATTCTGTTCAACCTCAGCCTCCATACAAGTTTTTGTACCAAGTGAATGGAGAACAGCTACGGTCAGTGTTCATCATTCCTGTTGCCTCAGTGGCATTTTGGATTTTCTGCCAAGGTAACCCAGTACTGGCCAGCTTTCAAAAGCTCTGACTCCCCTCCCTCTGTTCTTGTGATAACTGATTGGATGAGCATATCCTGAGGGGGAATCCTTCAGTTGTGATTGGAAATGTGTGTTCAGTCTTTCTGCCTACCAAAGAACGTTATATGGCTCTTCACCGGATCCTGTGCTTATTTTTCTGGCTTATTGCCCATATAAGTTTTATTGTTCTTTTTCTATTTTTACAGTGCGTCATTGTTTACAGTTATTCTTGTGGGAATTTAGGCTTAAATCAGTGTTTGACTTCTATCTTTGCTAATGCTTTTGTTTACTGTTTCTGTGGAAATTGTCAGTATTTCTGTCATAAGTGCAGTGTGTCTGTGCTGTAAGACACTAGGAGCTGTCTCGTGCAGTCAGAACCCGCATATTAATCACACCTGTCTACTACTTTTACTCTATTCTATTTTCATCTTTTGTCAGAAAAATATTGTACTTGGATTTTTCAGCAAATGTATACTTTATTTACAGGACATATGACTCTGCTCTTGTGTGTTTTAACATTTGATCAGTATTTTACAACAAATAACCTTATTTGAATGAATTGTGGAGATTTTAATCTCTGACAAGAAAATATAGATCTGAAGTTGTTAATCATCTTCTTATTCATCACTGATGGGTTTGGTTCCGAGCTGTCGGAACTGAGTCTGCCTTATGCCAAGCTAGCGTGCACCAAAAACTCTCGAGCTAAGCTGCTACCCACAATGCCCTTCACTCATTTACGTCAGATCTCGTTTGCCACGCAGCCATATAGCAGAGTTTCACCAAGCTCTCCAGCTAAGTGTTATATTTTTTAAAATTTTATAAGTATTTCTGAGTTTTTCCCTGTCAGTTTATCTTTTCTCTAGTTTCTCACTAGCTCTACCCACAGGTGTTTCTTTTTCGTACCATTGTTGGTATTACCTTTTTACCCTTGTGGTATTCCCAATACCATTGTTGGTATTTCCCTCTCCCTCTCTCTCTATAACTTTCTTCTACTTTAGAGTGTATTTCTTCTGTTATGTCGACTGAAAAGAAAGGGACTACGGGGTTTAAACACTGCTCTTCTTGCAGTGGTAAACTCCCGAATAGTGATTTACATGAAGAATGTGTGTATTGTTTGGGGGTTCCGCACTTATCGGTGAAACCTCCATGTGACATTTGTGCCAGCTTCAGTCAGCGGACGCTGAATGAAAAAACAAGTTGATTCTTAAGGGCCTGCTTCCTTCGCCTTTTTCGGAGGTTATTTCTATGTCGGAGGTCTCACCCTCTCCTTCTGTGGACAAGAAACGTCCTCGTTCAGACCCCTCTTCACAGGCCAGTGATAGGGGGCAAAACTCAATAAGCACAATGCTCACAAGACTTCTACCAAGCACCGTATAGCCTCCTCAGTTCCGACCACTTCAGCTCCAAGTTTGGCTCCAGTGCTTCATACCGAGGTCGACTCGTCAGCGCCTGTCCCGGCTCCGACTACAGTGCCCACTACAACTTTGGTTCCGACCAGTTTGCCCGTCTCTATCTCGACACCAACATCCCCCATCTCCGCTCCAACATCAGTTCCAGAGCCAGTATTGACCTCCACCCCAGCTGTGACCTCTGCTCCTAGCCCGTTCTCTGTTCCGATTATTCCCCTGCTGCCGGTTTCCAAATTGAAATTGTCTGTGACGTTTTTCAATACACCACGGACCCAGTACTCCCTGTCTGCGAATCCATTTGCCAGACAAGCCTTCAACCCCTTTTTGGATCGGCCTGATTCCCCCTCATGGGTATCGGTAAGGTCCGCCAGGAGCCTATCAGAATTGGATGTGGTGTGCCCCTTTTTATTTAGCTGCTGACCGCCAGGGGAATTAAGTTTTCTGAGAACCCATCCCACCCTGGGCATTTGGTCTTTTAGCCCAGCGACTACTATGTATTCTCCTACCTTGGATCCTTCGGTTCCAAGGTTTGTATTCCCGACGTCTGCGAGAGGACCCCTTACCTCGGCGCCGACGACAGTGTCTGAGGCTACGAGACCCCTTTGGGTGTCTGTTCCGTCGGAACCCACCCTTCCTCAATCTCATGCTTGGGGGGGGGGGGTAGAACCCTCTGTTCTGGCCTAGGCTCCAGTCATGTTGCCGGTTCCGTCTTCGGGTCCGAGGGTGACTCCTGCCCTGATTTTGCTTGAGGCTCTGCCCCTGGGATTAGACCACGTGGAGCGGGGTTTGACTCCAATTCCCAAATTGTCTTCTGTTCCGGGCTCCCATTTCTCTTCAGGCGGGCCTGCTTTCCGGGTGATGGAGGAGGGTGCTTGCTTCGAGCAATCCTCCTACGTCGGACCTTCCACCCGTTCCCTCTGAGCTGCAGCTATCAAAGGCCACCCCACCCCAGAACTCCGAGAGCGCAAGGGCCAGGAAATCTTGTTCAGGATATTTCTTCAGATGCTCCCACCTAAGAACCCTCTCAGAAATGTGCGTGTAAGAGGAAACACATGGACTCCCCAGAGGAGTCCCTCACGGAAGATACGGACTACGATGATGGGGAAGGATCCCCACAGTTACCCCCTGACTATGTCTCATTTGGAAACATCCTGGAAATCTTAAAGCAGAGGGGTGACTGGAAGCCCTCCAGTCCTTTGGAGGATTCCATATTGCTGCAGGCCTTCCTCTCTCGGCCCTCTACTTCTTGGGTGACCTCCACTGCCGATGAGTTGGTCAAGCTCATCGTGCAGCAGGCATGGAAGAATCCCGACACCGTTGAGGCCATCCCCAGGAGATCAGTTATGATACACTCTCTTCCAGAGGATCAACCCCATTGGTCTAGAAGTTTGCCATTAGACGCTGTGGTGGTGGCGGTGGCCACGAAAAAGGACCTTGCGGAGGAAAGTCCTGCTGTCCACCCACCCAACCAACAGAGAGTCCCGGGTGGTGGACAGGTTAGAGAAGCAAGTTTTTGCATCAGTGACCTTTGCTGTAAGGTCACTGAACTTTTTGGCATATTTTACAAGGCTCCATAGAGATCTCATCACCAAGCTCTCTGGAACCCTCGCAGGTCAAGTTTCAGATGGGGCACGTGGTAAAATTGCTTCCCAACTTGCCACCCTAAAGTCCATCTCCAATACGTCCATGTGGGTGCCCCACCTTGATGCGCATTTGTGACCTTGCAGACTCCTTCAAGTCTTCCTTTTTAAATGCCCCTATCGAACCATCAGCTTTGTTCAGTGCTAAGGTCAAGGATACATTAGCCAGGTGTGAGCAGGGTGGGAAGACCTTGTCTGCCATGGGTCTATGTTTTTCCAAACCTCAGCGCTCCTTCTCCAGGAACCAGAGGAGTGGAAAGATGTGGCACAAAAAGTCTCATGGTCCTTTTCGTGAGGCATGTGGTGAAGATTCCACCAGAGGCAGAGAGAGTTCCAGTAATGGAAGATGCCCCTTTCGGGGCAGAGGAGGTTCCTGAAATCGGGACTCCAGAGATTCTTTCTCGGGAAGACCGTATCAACGCTCCTGAAGCGTTGCCAGATTGCTTTCCTCTGGAAGCATTTGGGGCGCGTTTCTCTCTGCACCAAGCTGCATGGCTCTCTATTACAAACGATCAGTGGGTGCAGAGAATAATTTCCAGAGGCTATCACATTCCCCTAATCTCTTATCCAAGACCTCCGAAATCCCTTCCCGATATTCCACCCAGTCAAAGGGAGGAGGCAGCTTCCGAAATACGAAAGCTATGACAAAAACGAGTCATCCAATAGGTCCACCCAGATCAGTGCGGATCAGGGTTTTACTCAAGATTCTTTAGTGCCAAAGAAGACCGGGGACTGGAGGCCCATTTTGGATCTCAGCCAGCTAAATAAATCAGTGGTTCAGACCAAGATTTGCATTGTCACAATTCAGTCCATCCTCCCCTTTCTGCAGGAAGGTGTGTGGGTGTGCTCATTAGACCTACGGGATGTGTATTACCACATCAAAATGGACAAGCACTCCAAGAGTCTCCTTCACTTCCAGCTGGGAACCAATCACTACCAATTCAGAGCCCTGCCATTCTGTCTCTCGACGGCCCCCAGAGTGTTCACGAAATGCCTAGCAGTGGTCACAGCTCATCTGAGACTTCAGGGATTCCAAGTGTTTCCGTTTTTAGACGATTGGCTCCTCTCCGCCCCCACCAAGAGCCTTCTGGTCAGAGCCCTTCGCTACGCTCTAGTAGTAGCAGAGTTGCTGGGCATCACCATCCAGTGTGAAAAATCCAACTTTCACCCTCACAATAATTGGAATTTATAGGGGCAGTATTCAACACTCAAACAAGTCTGGTCTCTCTTCCTCCTCACAGGCTTCAGAGATTAAGGGCACAAGTTCATGTGATACTCTGTTGAAGAAAGGTGTCTGCAAGGGAAGTTCTTCAGGCTCTGGGGTCTATGGTGGCAGCCATCCCAATTGTTCCCCTAGCCAGATTACACATGAGACTACTATACAATGGCTCCTTCTGTCCCAGTGGATATCCAATCTTTATCCCCTGAGCTCATAGATTCTCATCACTAACCCCTGCAAACAAGATCTCCTCTGGTGGATGAGTACAGATGATAAGCTTTGGTGTTGCCCTTTCCAGGCTTCCCAACCCAGCTCCACGGTGACCACGGATGCTTCCCTGATAGGGTGGGGGAACACTTCCAGGGAAAGTCAGTCCAAGGCATGTGGTCCAGCATAGATGTCAACTTGCATATCAGTGTACTGGAGTTAAGAACGGTGCTTTTGGCATTGCAAGCATTCTATCTGCTCCTTCCGTCAGGAACGATTGCTATCCAGTCGGACAACATGTCAGTTGTCTGGTACATAAAACAGGGAGGGACCAAATCCTACCCCCAGTGTAGTGAAGCCATGAGAATCTGGTATTGGGCGATGGCTTCCATCCGCTTTCTGATCGCAACGCATATCCTGGGGAGCACCAATGGCATTGCAGACAGGCTGAGCAGATGCATCTTCCGTCCTCACGAGTGGTGTCTCAATCCGAGTGTGATGGCAGAAGTCTTCAGCCGTTGCGGCCAGCCATGCTGCAATCTTTTCGCCTCCCCCTCAAACTCAAAATGCAGTAGCTACTTTGCTCTCTTTCCCCCCCTCACGGGGGGTCACCGAGAGATGCTTTGATTCACGATTGGCCCGCGAGTCTCCTTTATTCTTATCCTTTGATACCTCTGATCCCCCTTTTGTTAAGGAAAGCTATTCGGTTGAGAAGCAAAGTGATCCTCATTGCCCCGTTCTGACCTCGTCAAGTGTGGTTTCTCTTCCTCCAACTTCATCTGTTACAACCTCTATAGATCCTAGACATTTGTCAGGACCGCATATCTCACCCACAATGGCGGACTCCACAGAATCTGTCCACTCTCAAGCTGCCGGCTTGGTTTTTCTATGTTAGTTGCCAGGCAGGAAACCCTCTCCTCATCTATCTGTGATATTATCCTAGCCTCCCCCATAAACCATCCACCAGAAAACTTTACAGGGACAAATGGAAAATATTCTCTATCTGGGCACATAATCGGAAGCTAGATCCGTTTTTCAGCTCCTGTAGCTAATATTCTTCATTACCTTGCTGAGTTGTTCGACAGTGGTGCATCAGCTTACACCATTCGAGTCCATTTAGCAGCTATTTCCAACTTCCATAATGGTTCAGATGGAGTCCTGCTTATTTCCACCTAACTTTGCAAAACCTTCCTCAAGGGAATTTTCCACAGCAGACCTCTCATCAGGCAGCCAGTGGAGGCATGTAATCTCTCCCGGGTTCTCCAGTCTCTCTCTCTCTCTTTCTACCCCCTTTTGAGCCTCCTGCGACATGTGATCTAAAATTCCTGTCATGGAAATCCTTGTCTCTGGTGGTGGTCACTTCAGCCAGACAAATATCTGAATTGCAAACCTTATGTATCAAGAGCCCTTATCTGATCTTCCATAAGGACAGAGTATCAGTTCGTACTAATCCATCCTTTCTCCCCAAGGTGGATTCCGACTTTTCTGTTAACCAGTCCATTGAGCTCCCTGTGTTCTTTCCAAATTATTCAAACAAGGGAGAATACTGCCTACATTCATTGGATGTTCATAGACTACGTTTCTATCTGGACATAACTAAGTCCTTTTGCAAGTCGGACCAACTTTTCATTTCCTTTTCTGGTTCTAGAATGAGGTGTGCAGTATCTAAAGTTACTTTGTCAAAATGGCTCAGGGATTGCATTAGCTTCTCATATTCGCTTACAAATGAATCTAATCCTGACCAAATTAAAGCTCACTCAACTAGAGCTATCGCAGCATCGGTTGCCTTCCACTCTAGGGCCTCCATAGGTGATATCTGTGCAGCAGCCATTTGGGCTAAACCCCATATCTTCTTCAAGCATTACAAATTGGATCTGATCTCCAGGGGAAGAGCAGCCTTTCTCTCGATGGTTCCCAGGAATGTTCTTCCATAAGGGCCACCCAGGTTCTCCAAGTAGCTTGGGATTCTGTCCCATCAGTGATGAATAGGAAGAATATTAACAACTTCAGGTAAAGAAGTTATGTCTTACCATAACGTTCCATCTGAGTTGTTGATGATCTTCCAGCCATCACACCCTCCCGCCGACCCCACCAGAGGCTCCTGGCGGATCTTCTGGGTCTTTGTGGTGTTTCTGGGTTTCTGTGCAGAGATGGCCTCTGATTTTCCTGTTTCTTCTATATGTTGCATTCAAACTCTATCTGAGGTAACTAAGTGAAGGGCATTGTAGGTATCAGCTTAGTTCAAGAGTTTTTGGTGCACGCAAGCTTGGTATAAGGCCGATTCGGTTCTGAGGGCTCAGAACCGAAACCATCAGTGATGACTGGAAGAAAATCAACAACTTAGATGGAACGTTATGGTAAGACATAACTTCTTTTTTAAATTGTTATTAAATGTTATTTTATGGTAGTTTAAAGTAGTTAAAGTGTAGAGCTAATTTTTAAGACTGGTTTGGCACATTGGTTGTGTTGGTGTTTTGGACATTGTATTCTGGAAATCCTTTTACTTCTGTCAGTTGTAAAAGAATTCTGAACACATTCCAAACTGATTTTTATGGTAATAGCACTTTTTGGCAGAGTTTAGTTGTGTGTAGACATATTTATTACTAGAAACTTTTAAGTGCTTATTGTACTACATTATCCAGTACTGACTTGATGGATCCAACTGTGGTACCCAACCCCCATCAATTCCAGTTGTACCTAAAAAGAAAAAACAAAATTAAAATATGCCTCAGCCTATGGTTAGTGATTCTGTCAAGTCCACTGCTCGGCCTGCAGACCACATACCTTTTGCACTGTTTCCCTCTATTGTAGTTCTGTCGGCCACTATGGAATGGGGGTTAGACATTATCTGTTGCTGTTTCAGTACCTGGCACAGTTATGAGTGAAACCAACCTTTTGGGTGCATGTGTAGTCCGATGTAAGAGACCCCTTGCCAGGTACAGTACTCTGTTCCTAGATATTTTATCAAGTAACAAAGTTAACAAGAAAAAGATACAGGTTTGTCATACAGCCTATCATCAGATTGTTAGCTGTTTATAAGGCTTATGTGTTTCCTTGGCTAAAAGTGTTCCGAAGACAGCTAATTATGGTGGTTGATTTCCTCTACATGGCTGTAATGCTAGTTTGGCTAGAGACCTTTCTGTTTCAGAGAATGATGAAGAATCTCAGGATAGTGGTGCTTTCCTGGTTGATGCAGAGTCCAGTGAACCTGAGGTTAAGTCCAAACAAGTGTCAACTTTCCTCAGATGATTACTAAAAACGAACTTCAAACAAACAAACTTTTAAAATAAACCAAAACGGAAACAATATGAGCTAACAGCAGTAAATTACTTAAAAAGTAACTGTTTTAATGTGAGCGCTTTCGGCCAGGAAATACCCAGCCTTCATCAGACAAAACAGTTTTAAAAAAAAACAAACAGGTTCATTTATACTGAATTAAGCTGTTCTAATTATTAAGCAAATCATATCCTTAAAGCAACAGTTCACTTAACTAATAAACAGCATAAAAGAATTTCAGGACACTATTAATGAATCAAGGTGGTTCTTCATCAAGTAAAAACATTGATGACAATAAAAACAAACAAAAAAAAATATATATATATATATATATATATATATATATATATATATATATATTTTTTTTTTTTTTTTTTAAATAAATGCCATAGTAAGACTGCTATTATAAATACTTAAATAAAAGATCTAATAATATTGTAAACAAGTAATCCTTACTAATAGAGCAAGTAAAACTACACCATGAACAATAATACTTATAAGACTTGCTTATATAGAATGAATATTCTATATATTGAATAAGGTGAAATAAAATAAATTAATCATCTCCTAAGCAATAGTAATTTCAACATACATTTAATGGAAATGTTATCGTTCAGCCCTGGAAAGGTTTGTGCATTTGTTCTTATTTGCCACTTTAACTCATCCAATTCTAGTTGTACAATTCTAGTCTAGTTGTGGTACATAAGCAAGGGGTTGCAGACCTCTTTACCCTCTGTGCAAGCTGGCTGTGATAGCTTGGAAGGCAACACTTCAGCAGTACTTAACCCTCTAAGCAGCATTCCTTCAGAGCAAAACATAGTGGCAGACAAACTGAGTAGGACCAGGACAGACCTTCATAATGTTAGGAGGGTGGCCTAATGGTTAAGATGTTTGCCTTACAAACACAAGGTACAGGGTTTGAGTCTCACAAGGGATAATTGGCTAGGCTTAAAATGGCTCGCAAGGGCAGTTAGCCTAGTACTAATCTAAGAACCTAACCTATGAAATTGAACAAATCGGGTCTTAAAGGAATTGATCCATTTTTTGGGGCACACCTGAAGTAGATCCGTTTGCCTCCTTTCAAAACATACAATTGAAGCAAATCTGTCCCACGGCTCATTGAAAACAAGCCTGGAAAACAGATGCCTTTTCTTTCCTGTGGCTGGGAGTATTCCTTTGGGCTTTCCACTGATATCCACTGCAAGTCTGAAGATTCAGAAAGACTGTGCAAAGGTCATAGTGATGACTCCCTTTTGGCCCAGGCAACATTGATTCTCCCTTCTGATGGAATTGGCCAGGGGCAGTTACCACAAGTTTCATCACAAACTGAACCTACTCTTTGAGGTTGGGATGTTTCAAACTCCCCCATCTTCTAACATCTTCAATTGCCTGGATAATTCACTTCTAATTCCTTTTTGGTACCTCTCTTCAAAGGAAGTGCAGCAAGTACTGCAGAAGGCAAAAAAATCTGCTAGTAGAAAATTTTGTATTGGAAAATGGAAAGGATTTTCTAGTTAGTGCCTAGCCAGTAACCAGGACCCTATTGAGCATTATGTATCACTGATGCTCAGATATTTGTGAGAGTTGCTATCCTCTGATCTGTCTTACATTTTTGTCAAGGTACATCTATCTTGTGTATCCATTTCAGCATGTCTGCCTATGGATCCTACTTGTTCTTCTCTGTTTGTGGTAAAGCAGTTTCTGAAAGGAGTTTTACACCGAAGACCTCTTTGTGCTAGAAAACTTAATCATGTCTCCATTTGACCTTGCTGATCAAGCAGATGTAAGGTTCTTTACATGGAGAAATGTTATTCTCATTTCTCTGACCTCTGCAAAAGTATCTGAACTGCAAGTCCTTATGGTGGTTGAATCCTGTCTGGTCTTCGTAAGAGATAGGGTCTCCTTAAGAACAAATCCCTTTTTGTGTCCAGGGTTGTTAGAGTTTACTTTGAATCAAGTTATCAATCTCCCAGTGTTCTATCCACATCTTCAAAACCAGAGAGAAAGGATTCTACAAACTGCGGATGTCCATAGGCAGGTCAGATACTATCTTAATAGAAGTCCTTTAGAAAAGCCAATCAACTGTTTGATATGTTGGGACAAAGAAATTACAACCCATACCAAAACAGACTTGGTTTCCAGATGGTTGTCCTCAACTGTTTGCCTTTTGTTATTCCCACCATGGTAAACCAGTTCCAGGCAGTATAAAAAGTAATTCTACTAGAGTTTTGTCTTCTTTGGTGGCTATTGGAAGGGGTATACTCTGGAGGCAGCTACATGGTCCTCTGTACATACCTTTACAAGACATTGCAAACTGAAATATTTTTCTAGATTCGGGACAGACTTTGCTTTGAACATTGTCCAGGGTCTCCTGGATCCATAGTCTTCCCACTTCCCAGGTTAGATAGACTTTGGTTATAGTCCTGTATACCTTAATGGCAACAGCAGCAGTGGGAATGGTGATTGTAATATAGTTGTTTAACTTGCACTTACTCATGCCAGTAGATGTTCAAATTTCTCACTGCTGCAGTAGCTGCACCCACTCTCCACCCCCCTGTTTTTATACATTTGTAAGGGTGTAAAATTATTTTCTCATTCCGTGTTTTAATGGTTCAGGATGACCATGCTCCTTAACTTTTGGGCAAGGATGCCCTGAAAAAATGCTCATTGTGGCTGCTGATTTCTCTCTGCAGGGCTTGCCAGAGTGAAGGCCTGGGAGGGAGCCAGAAAATATTGAAACTGTCTGGTGTAGGGCACAGCCCATATAGCCTAAAGGCTACTGCAGTGTGGAGTTTGAACTTCTGCTGTTATGGGGATGTGCAACTTAGACCACTACTCTTTCTTTTAGATCAAGTATTCTATCATAGTAAACAACATCAAATAAAATAAAACAATGGTTTCTTCAGCAAAGTTACTATATTTACTGTAATTACTATATTTACTGCTGTCTTTTCATTAAATGCAGTACTATTTTTTGTGCTACCGTCTTTCTTTGAACTGTTGTAGGATAGTTTGTGTGTGTACAGTGTTTTGTAGCTTTTTGTAGCTTTTCCCCACTGTTCCTCATAGGAATAGTAAAGTCCTGTGAGAAGTAAAGTGATTATCAGGATAAAATTTTGTAGTCTGTTTAGTTATATGATAGAACAAGTACCCTCACTTTTTTATAGCTAGCCAAGACTCACAAGGCACATGTGCTGCTTTTGTTTTCTATCTGAAAAGGTGCATTGGTATATGTGTCTCTGAGAGAATCAAAGCACTGTCTGTATACAGCATCATAGTTTTAATTCTGTCATTCACTAGAGAAACCTTAGAACTGAAACCAAAGTTTAATTTTTATTATGCCTGGGCAAAAACTCATCCTTGTAACAAGTACTGTAAGTAGGGTAGTACAAAGGGGGCAAGCTGCCTCAGATACACATGGCTAAGGAGTGTGTTTGGCAGCTTGGATGAGTTGCCATTCGGATATGATGAATGCAAAAACAGCATTAAAATACTATTTAGCTGTGTGTGGATGTTTGCAACTTTATCAAAAAGCTAGTGAATGCTGTCATTTTTTTCTTGTTCTTTTGTCATCAGTTTTGAGTTCAGGGAGATGCCACGCTGGGGGTGCTCTGGTTACTAGTAGACCTAGCTATGGCTCTGCCTGTGACAATTAAGTGTGATGCAAAGTTAATATACTTTTTAATGTTTCTGAAATATTCTTCATGTAGTATATATTTGTGATGTCACTGGTCCACAGATTTGCACTGTAGCAGATGTGTTAAGTTTCTGCAATATTTCCCTCTGTGCAACAGCACATGCATAAATCTCACTCTTGGTCAAGAAAGTACCACACTCATAGTTTTATTTTGTTTGCTTTAAATGTCAGGTCGTTATAAATGTCTAGAAGTCCTTCCATATCACTTTTGTAGTATTCTTTACCAAAGGGATTCCCTCCCAAGAGTAGCCCAAAGTCTGACCATTATACCAAATCCTTAGGATTTTATCGACATTGTATGTCATGTGTATGCTCCCTGCTCAAGACGGAGAGCATAAAGGTGATTTACAGGCATACATAACTCAGAACTTCTTTTCGCCAGTCTGAAAACATCCTCTGTGCTGGTTACAAAGCCCCATTTCAGGTAAATGCCCCGTTGAAGTTTCTTTTTATCCTTTTATTTCAGTATTGTAGGTTTACTTGCCTTAGAGAAAGGGAAAACGTCAGTATGGGAGGCAGATTCCCCATAAGGGTAGTCACGAGCAGTGTCTCTCTTGTTTGGGGGCTTCTCATGGCCATATGAAGTGTTCTTTCTGCCAAGTGTTTGTCCCCAAGACCCTGTGTAGTCATCTCTCCTCCTTGTCCATTTACTTGGAGAACCAGTGTCTTAAATTGTTGGCGGAGGGTACTGTGGAGGAATCCTCCCATCCTGAATGTCAGCTGCCTGCTAAGAAAAAGGCCAAGGGAGTCTGGTCTGACTTGGCTGCTGTCCCGCCTTCCTTGGATATGTCTCTTGAGGCTGGTGAAGGCCCAGAGGATCACCCTGTTATCAGATTCCTGTGCTACAACCATCTTGGAGGTCGGCATGGATCTCACTTCTCTTGCATCCTCTGAGACTGCACACATCCGTTCTGGATTTTGGCGGGAAACCTTGGCTGATCATTTCCAAGGGGGATTCCACAGATACTTGCTCAGGAGGAGATTCTTACTACATTAATTCAGTGTAGGCAAGGGTTTGAACCTTCTAGGGTGTTTAGGGCAAACGTAACGCAAAAGAAAAAATGAAAAACTTAGCGCATTTGCCCTGCTGCTAAAGATGCCCATCATGAATGGCAAGATTTTACCTAAGGGATGTTCATCGTGCATACAGCTGCAGTCATTACAGATGGGTTATCCTGCCGTCAGGCGGGTCCTCGGTTGGCCGAATTCCAAAGTCTAGGTCCGGCATCGGTTGTCGTCGCTTCTTCCCTGACGTCAGTGCGGCAGGGATATAAAAGAGGCAGCTGATGCCATTTTACCCAATCTTTCTTGCTACGCGGTGCCCAAAGCAGAAGCAGTTCGCAAGTGCCGGTCGGCCAGCTCCTGAGATTTACGAAAGTATTTCAGCCGAAGTCTTCTTGAAAGCTAAGTACCCGTTGAAACTTTTCTTGCCTCAGACCGATGTCAGACAAAGTTAATAATTGCATTTCATGTGGGAAGCAAATACCGCATAAGGATTTCCACTCTTTCTGTATACCTTGCTTAGGCCCAGACCACGACGTCTCGGCCTGCTGTTTTTGTGCTAGATTCAACAAGCGCACTATCAAGCGCCGGGCGGAGTTCGCCCTTCACTTTTTTGGCAAAAAATTTAATTATATTATGTCATCGGATACTCCGACTCCAGTTTTGAGCAAAAGACGCAAAGATAAGGACTGATAAGGTCTGCACCAACTACTGAGACCACGCTAAGGCTGACTACCAGTTCTCCGGTGCTCAGCGAGGCACCTACGCAGCCCCTGAGTACAGATGACACTACATTACCGGTGTCTTCAGTACCCGAGGTCGCAGGCTCCTCGGTCCTTATTCCTACTGCAGATACCGTTATGCCACTCTTGGCGGGGAAACTCAGAATTTAGACAGGCCTGCCATTTCTCAAGGTGTCTTCAGGCCTTCCTCCTTCTCTATTAAAGCTTTCACTAAATCTAAAGCAGCCATGAAAACCAAAAAACAGAGTCCTCAGACCCCCTCTCAAGGCCCCATGCCTAAAAAGCAGATGCTTAAAATGACTGAGGATTTGATTACTCTTATCAGGGGTTCTCAACCCCCCTCTGACAAAAGGCCTAGATTAGAGGAAGACTACCCTTCCTCAGATCAAGCTTCTATTACCTCAGAACATTCTGAGGACCAGAATTATGCCTATTCTCCTTTCGAAGACTCCGATGCAGAGGAGTCTATTCCCTCGGTCTCCCCCACTGAGGACTACTCTTTTGGGGAAACCTTGCATACTTTGAGGGAACACTTTCACTGGGAAGGCCAAGATTACTCAGATTCCAAGAAAAGGCTCAGGGAATTTCTTCTGCTCCCCCAGCATAGGCCCCTGGCTATCCCTCCTGTTTTAGATATATTGGATGATGTGTACACAAAAGCCAGCCTTAATCCAGATTCTTTGCCTCCAGCTCCTGTTAAACCAGACCGGTATTACCGGGTTCCTGATTCTCACTAGTTCCTATATAAAAGTCATACCGCTGACCCAGAAACTATTTCACAGGGTCCCAAGGGAATTAAGGCCTCTACTGCTAAAAACCCATTACCTTCAGAGAGAGATTGCAGAGCTTTAGAAAGGTGGGGGGAAAAAGGTGTACACCTCGGCCACTTTAACCATGAGGGCATTAAACTGTCAGTTCCATATGTTAAAGTATCAACAGTTCTCAGTTGAAAAGCAAAATGACACAACCAGAACAACCAGATTTAAAAGAGTTGCAGGATTTGTTGCATGGTGCAGAGCAAGTGGGTAAGCATACCTTGCAGTGTGGTTTTGATGCTTTAGAGGCCTCATGTAGAGCTGCTGTTACGGGGTCTGTTATACGTAGGCATGCTTGGCTCAAAGAGCAAACCTTACCAGATCATGTCAAAGCTAAATTATTAGATGCACCTCTTCAAAAAGATGTATTGTTTGGTGTTAAAGCTGAGGAGGTACTAAGGAAAATGGAGGAAAAAGCTAAATCAATGCAAACAGTGAAAGATTTCCTGCAGGTGCAACCTCCACGTTTCAGCAGAAACTGGCCTTCAAAAAATTGGTCCTTTCCAGCCATGGACAGACCTCAAAGGGGCAGATACAGACGCCCAAGGGGGTAGAAGGCAACCTCAAGGATCTTTCAGAGCCAGACAGTGGCAAGCACCAACCCCAAGAGGTGGAGAAGATAGATTACAGTCATTTAGAAAACGGACACACTGACTTCCCCCTACACCTGCCAAGCAAAGCTTTAATGGCAGCACCTTTGGGCAGAAAACTGGCATTATTCTCAAAATTGGCATATTGTTACAAAAGACAAATGGATTCTGGACATTATAGACAGAGGCTACAGGTTCCACTTTCACACCCTTCCAAAAATGAGAGGCATGCCGAACCTGCCACAAAATCAAAGGGCAGAGGCACAAAAACAAATTTCAGCTCTCATGGACATGAAAGTGATTCAAGAGGTACCTGCAAAAGAACAAGGTCAAGGTTTTATTCCAGACTATTCCTGGTACCAAGGAAAGACAAAGATTGGAGACCTATCTTAGACCTATGCATCCTAAACACATATCTACAGGTACCAAAATTCAAGATGCTCACATTACAGCAGCTTCTTCCCATGCTGGGCAAGGAGTCTTGGCTGGTAACATTGGACCTCAAGGAGGCATATCTGCATGTCCCTATCAGACAAGATTGCAGAAGATACCTCAGATTTCTTGCAGGTTCAACCCATTACCAATTCTCTGCATTGCCCTTTGGCTTATCTACTGCGCCCAGAGTATTTACGAAATGCCGGGCATCAGTAATCACCTTCTGCAGACTACAAGGAATACAAATCTACCCATATCTACGACTGCCTGATCCAAGCGGACAGCAAGGACATACTACTGCAGCACCTGGCATTTGTAATAAAACTGTTGAACTTCCTGGGATACACAGTCAACAAAAAGAAATCAAAACTGATACTCTCTCAAAAAATAATTTTCCTGGGTGCCAGCTTGAATACAGCCACCCAAATGGCCTACCTCACGCCAGACAAACAAGGGCAACTGTCTCAATACTTCAGCAAAATGGCAACTTTCACCAGGCTAACTGCAAGGAAAGTCCTGCAGGCTCTGGGATTCATGGCATCTTGCATCCTACTAATCCCATGTGCAAAGATGCATATGAGTAAACTTCAATGGTACCTAAAAAACTTATGGTCTCAACACAGCCACAGCTTGGAAACAATTATACCACTCATTCCATGCCTTCAAAAGGAATTTTTGTGGTGGGCTCAAGCTTGCCAAAGAAACACAGGTCTCCCTTTCTGTGTACCTCAAGCAACTCAAGTCATCACAACAGACACCTCAGATTACGCTTGGGGAGCACATATGACAGATCAATGCATTCAGGGAAAATGGTCCCAAAAAGAGAAGCGCCTACATATCAACCAAAAGGAAATGCTAGCCGTGCAAAATGCTATTATGACCTTCAAAGACCTACTGCTGCATCCAGGCCAGCTATTGATAAGGACAGACAACACCACAGTGATGGGGTACATAAACAAACAGGGGGGAACTCATTCATACCCCCTGTGCAGGCAAGCCATGACCCTATGGAACACAGCACTGGAACTGCAAATTCGACTACAGGCACAATTCCTGCCAGAGAAGGAAAACACACTGGCAGAAAACCTAAGCAGAAATATGACAGATCCACACGAATGGAAGTTGCATCCTCAAGTTTTCACAAAGATAACTCA
The DNA here is from genome assembly GCF_019279795.1 of Protopterus annectens. Lineage (NCBI taxonomy): Eukaryota > Metazoa > Chordata > Ceratodontiformes > Protopteridae > Protopterus > Protopterus annectens. The sequence goes on from NC_056743.1 coordinate 123,335,058, forward strand.
GGCATGGGGACAGCCAGACATAGATCTCTTCGCTACCCAGAGAAATTACCAGTTGAAAAATTTTTGTTCAAGGACCTATCATCCACAGGCCTGGAAAGTGGACACACTTTCTTTCAATTGGACAACATTGACAGTTTATGCCTTCCCGCCTCTTCCTTTGCTGCCCAAAGTTCTATTAAAAGCCAGAGCAGAGAGGCCGAAAATGATTCTCATTGCTCCAGACTGGCCAAGACAACACTGGTATCCGCTCCTGAAGAGCCTGACACATTCCCCACCATGGATCCTATCTCTAGTCCCTCCTCTGTTGTCCCAGCACAACTACAAAACTCTTCACAGCCAACTCAAAACCCTAAATCTAGCTGCATGGAGAATTCCTTGATTTCCCAACAGACTCTCCTCTCCAAGGAGGTGCAAGATGTCATCTTGGAGGCCAGAAGACCTTCTACTAGAAAAGCCTACTCCGCCAAATGGAAACGATTTTGTGCCTGGAATCAAGAAAAGGGCCAGAATCCTTGGGTAATAAATATACCTCAAATTTTACAGTACCTAGCTGAGATGTTAAACAGTGGACTTTCCTTCTCCTCCATCAAGATCCACGCTTCAGCCATTTCTGCACAATACAACACAGATCTTCCTTTATTCTCTCATCCTCTCTTAAGGCAGTTCCTCAGAGGGGCAAAGAATATAAAACCCCCAAGGAAACCACCAGTCCCTGCTTGGGACCTCCACTTCGTATTGGAAAAGCTGACCCTTCCTCCCGTCGAGCCAGCTTCCTCAACAGAACTACAATACTTGTCATGGAAAACAGCCTTTCTTCTGGCTATCACCTCAGTATGCAGGTTTCTGAGCTACAGGCCCTCATGGCTGTGCAACCATTCATCATCTTCCATCAGGGCAGAATTTCCTTACGAACCAACCCTACCTTTATGCCAAAGGTAGTATCCAGTGTAGCTTTGAATCAGACTATCCACTTACCTACCTTTTATCCTAATCCACAAAACAAAGGGGAAAGACTACTACATTCCTTGGACATTCACAGGCAACTTCGTTACTATTTGGACAGGACAAAGCCATTCAGAAAATCCGAGCAACTCTGTGTCCTATGCTACAGGTGCTCAAGGAAAGGCTATTTCCAAACAGACAATTTCAAAATGGATAGCCCACTGCATACGCTTTTGTTACTCATTTCATGGAAAAACTGTGCCTGCATGCATCAGATCCCACTCCACCAGGGCCACAGCTACCTCTGCAGCCTTCTTCAGGGGGGTCCCTACCAAGGACATTTTGGAAGCAGCCACTTGGAGTTCAGTCCACACTTTCTCCAAGCACTATCACCTTCCACTATACTCTAAATCTAGAGGGGGTTTTGCCACAGCAGGTCTTGCAGGGCATCCTCGCTCCTCCTACTTCCACTTAGTGCCTACCACCCCTACTTAGCTTTGGGATTCTTCCCATCTGTAATGACTGCAGCTGTATGCATGATGAACATAGTACAGTTTTGTACCTACCATAAATGTAGAAGTTCGAGTGCTCATACAGCTGCAGTCCAGGTTACCCCCCCTCCGTCCCCTCTTAGGACAGGCCTTATGACATACACCTTATCATACAACCTATTTGGGGTATTCTCTTATGGTGTATTTGCTTGCAACTACTGTTTTTTGATTATTCTATATTGCATGTTTGCATAAATTTATGTTTTGCCTTCCTTTTGGGGGCACCTGACATCTGGGGCAAGAAAAACTGAAGAAAATGGCGTCGGCTGCCTCTTTTATACCCAGCGACGACAACCGACGCCGGACGTAGACTTTGGAATTCAGCCGACCGAGGACCCGCCTGACGGCAGGATAACCCATCTGTAATGACTGCAGCTGTATGAGCACTCTAACATCTACATTTATGGTAGGTACAAAACTGTACTTTATTCAATACATTGGTGACATTGAAGCCTCCTCCAAAGAATTTATGTACCTGCTGCCCCTTGATGCTTTACCCCACTAAAGAGGCCCAGAGAGCAGGACTCCTCTGATGAGGACTTCGATTCTGGGGAAGAGTCTTTATCATATTCCTCTCAGATCCCTTCTCCCTTGGATTATGGCTCTGAAGACGACTGTATTAGCCCAGAGTCTCCTTTTGAAGAACTCTGTATTGGGGATACCATTTCTTGTACGATGGATTACCTTAAATGAGACTCCTTTAAAGTTTCTTACATTTAGAAGAGGTATAATGAGCTGATTCCAGATGGAGTTCCCAAAGTCCTCTGCTGTACATCTTATCTTGGCTGCCCTTTTAGATGCCTTTTCTGCTTCTTCTGTGGCCCCAGACACTCAACCTGCAGCCCATAATAAACCTGACGGATTTTAAAAGCTGCCTGATGACTGTAAGTTTCTCTACAAATTGTCATCCTGCTGACCCCTCTGTGGTGTCTATCTCTTCTGACAAACCATCTAAGCTTTTGCCTTCTACTAAACTGCTTCCTTCAGACAAGGATAGTAAGGCATAAAGTATATACTTCTACCGCCTTGGCCTTTTGGGTTGTTCATTACTAGACCCATATGACCAGGTGCGTTTTAACTCTTGTTTCTCAGGGTGTGTCTGCCCTCCTTATTTTGAAGGGAAGACCTCTGCCCTTTCTTTACTGGGCTCCTCTTCTCAAGTAGCCCACCACTCTGTTAAATATAGTTATGATGCAGCTGATGCATCTTCCAGAGCTGTTGCTTTTGGTTCCGTTTTGAAATGTTACTCTTTGCTTCGTCTAGCTTTTGTCTGATGACATTAAGGCTAAAGTGTTGGATACTTCACTTTATAATAAAAAAAACTGTTTGGTTCTGCATTTGCTGAGATTTTCAAGTCTCTGCAGGTAAGGGGAAGGCCTTACAGGAATAGAAGCATATTTTTGTTTCTCCTGTTCCCAAGTTCCAGCAGATTTCTCCCTCTAAATCTGCTTTTGTTCACAGACAGTCTCACCTCCCCCCCCCCCAAGGTAAAAAGGGTCTCTAGGTGAGTTCCTCCTGCTAAATCTACTCAGGCACCCACTTTTCGGAATTCTCCTTTTCAAGACAAAACAGGTTCTCTGTGTGTCTGTTTCCCCTTTCCTCTGTCAGGTTCCTTTATCTCCCCATTTTTCTCTGTCCCTTCCCAGTTGGTGGGTCACTCAAGACTCAGGGTTTCTGTCCACCTATCGGATACTTCATGGTGTGGACATCCCTTCCTCCCTTTCTGGACATCAGTCAGTCATCTCAGGAACTCCCTCCTTTCTTTTCAGAATTACTTCAGGGCCATCTGTTTCAAGGCACCATTCAAGCTGTTCCCCTTTCCAAGTAGGGGAAAGGATTTTATTCCAGAATGTTTCTGGTTCCCAGAAAGGATGGCACCTGGGGGACACATCCTGGACCTGTCTCAGCTCAACACCTTTCTGAAGCTCCCCTTCCTTGTGGATGTTACTCCTTCAGATTCTGTTTCCTCCTGTTCTTCCCCAGGCTTTTCTAATGTCTCTGGATCTCAAGGATGTTTATCTTCATATCCTATTCATTCTCTTTTCAGGAAGTTTTTGTGTTTGTTTCTTCCTTGCATTTTCAATTCTCTGCTTTGCTGTTTGGCCTTTCTACTGTTGCAAGGGTGTTCACTAAATGCCTCGCTCCTGTGAGTGCTTTTTGCAGGATGAGAGGCGTTATAATTTTCCTTTTCTGGACAGCTTACTCATTCAGGATACCCCAACTTCACCCCACCCCTCCCACCTCAAGATCTTGATTCAACACCTTCACTTCACTTTACTGTTTATCTCTTGCATCCTGGTTCCTTCTCAGGATCATGTGCTTCTCAGTTGCAGGCTCCAGACCATCCCTGTGCTCATCTCCCTACCTCCTCCTTAAGGCTCTCTCTTTTTTTCAAAAACATTTTTATTTTGTTTTCATTATAAACATATGCAAATGTACATATACCAAATACAATAAAACAAAACTATTTACAATAAAGGCTCTTTCTCTGATAGCCCTTTTTCAGTCCCTTCCTCCTTAGATTTCAGTTACAACCAGTGAGTTTTTCAGAGCTGTAAGATTCATGGCCTCCATCATTCCTATGGTACCTCTCGCCATTCTTCATATGTCAAAAAACTACACTGGTTGCTAAAGTCAGTATGGCTCAACACTGTCATCCTCTAGATTTTCCAGTTGTTCTTCCCTGCTTCAAGCTCGAACTTCAGTGGTGGATTCATCAGCTGTCAACCCGGGTCTTCCTTTTCAACCCCCAGTCCCCACCCAGGAACATTTTGTGGATGCCTCAGACTTTGGGCGGGGAGCCTCTTTCAGTTCCCTCAGTGTCCAAGGTGTATAGCCCCCTCATCAGAGGTCAGACCACATCAGTATCAATGAGATGAGAGCTCTCCTTTTCATCCTTCAGACCTTTCATTCACTGTTTCTTCCAGGGCGCCTCAAATTCTTTTACAGACAATGCCACAATCATGTGGTACATCAGCAAGTGGGGGGGGGGGGGCACAGTCCTATCTTCTTCTTTGCAGGCTGGCTCTTCAAGTTTGGGATCTAGCTGTCCACTAATAACTGACTCTTCAGGTTGTATATAGTACCTCAGAACAGAACATCGTGGCAGACTCTCTGAGCGGGTCCGTAATACAGGTTCACAAATGGATGCTTTACAGAGATGTGTTTCTGGACATTGTCCATCAGTGAGGTGCTCATCGGGTAGATCTTTTTGGCCTCCTGTTTGAGTAGAACATTTCCTCTCTTTTGCACTAGAGCTCCAAGTCCTCTAGCCTGGAGGGTGGATGCCTTATTTTCTTGGAAGGGGATGTTTCTCTACACTTTTCCTCCCCTTCCTCTCATTCCAAGGGTCTTGCTCAAGATACAGCAAGACTCACCAAAAGTCTTGTTGATGACTCTTTTGGCTCATACAGCTTTAGTGTTCTCTCTTTCTGAACCTAGCCAAGGCCTGTATGATGATATAGGTTCATAGGTAGGTACTGTCTGCCCTAGGGCATTTATAAGCCTAGCCAGAATGTGTTGGCTTTCGCCTCCCTTTTAGACTAGATTCCGGAGCCTCTGTCCAGCAGGGTCATAGAAGTGATCCCAGGAGTAAATTTATGATTTCATATCCACTCATCAAGATTTCTCTTGAAGAGGGTCAGCGAGGGGCTCTGCCTAACATGGACTGGGATTCTATTCCAGAGCGAGGGAAACCTTTGGGATATGAATCTATCCCTCCAGCATGTCCTATTTATTGTTGTGCTAAGGTTTAAATCCCTGGAGCGTGTAGCTCTAATGGGTCTGGTTTTCTTGAGGTGGAGCATGTCCAACAATTCCGGGTTAGACATGGCCTTGTACGTCAGGCAGAGATCACCTCTGAGTAGGCGGTAAGCAACTGAGTTATAGCTGGAGTTTCTTTAGTCGAGCTGCATAGGGCAATTTGTTTGAGGCCCACGATCCTCTTGGTGAGGTATTTTTGAGGTGTCTCCAGCTGTTGCAGGTGTCTGGTAAGGTACATCCCAAATGGGGCATTGTACTCAATTATGGGCCTGATGAGTGATGAGTAGAGGGGCACAATGACCTCTCTTGATCTAGATGTGAACCCTTTTGTGAGTAGGTGAGCTATATAGAAGGTTTTTCTAACCACTTTGGCAATGTGATTGTCAAAGGAGAGGTTGCTATCTACTTGGGTCCCCAGATCCCTAATTACTACTTCTGTACTTAGTGGATTGCCTCCTGTGTGGTAGTTTGTAGGCACTTTGTTTTTCTCAAAGAGGATGATTATGCATTTTTTGGCATTTAGCTTGAGGCCATGGTTCTGACACCAGATATCCATCCTCCGTAAGTCCCTTCTGGATGATGCTTGTTTTAGCCAGTGAGTCGAGTATGGCTCCCAGTTTGCAATCATCTGCGAAGTTGGTAAGCCACAGTCCTCCTGTGTTTGCCAATACCTCCGAGAAGTATATACCGAACAAGAGGGGTCCCAGGACTGAGCCCTGTGGGATGCCACTTGTAACCGGTTTAGAGTCGGACATGCTACCCGCGACTCTGACCATGTGAGTTCTATCCCTGAGCCAGTTTGCAACCCATCTTGTGACATATGCGTTAATATTTAAGCTGGTAAGCTTATTTATGATGCCAGAGTGGGGTATTGTGTCGAAGGCCTTTGCCATGTCCAGGTAGGCTGTGTGGACTACCTTTCCCTCATCCATGGCTTTGGTTACTATTTTGAATAAGTCAACTAGGTTTAAGAGGCAAGATCTGCCTTTAACAAAGCCGAATTGGGTAGGGTCCAGTGTTTGGATGTTCCCAATGTCTTTGTTTATGAGATTCATGAAGATGCGCTCCATAGCCTTGCAGACCAGGCTAGTCAGGCTTATAGGGCGATAGTTCCCAAGATCCGTTGTGGCGCCACCTTTGTGGAGCGGGATCACTGTTGCTGTACGCCATTCTTTGGGTACATAACCTGTGGTAAGGCTGAGTTGGAACAGTGAATTTATGTGAGGGTTTAGTTAATTTTGGAGCTCGTGTAAGACGCAGCCCGGGATACCATCCGGTCCCATTGATGCTGTGTTTTTTACACTGGAGAGGGCCGCTTTCACCTGTGTGTCTGTGATGTCTGGGGGACTGCATTCTTTTGGGATAGACACTGGCCCCTTTGGGGGGGAAGGGGGGTAAAGTTTGCACTGAACCTGACCGCCAGGATGTTGGCAATGTCAGTGGTTCAGTGTATTTTGTGCCATTTTGCACCAGCTCAGAGCAGATCTGAGAGTTGCCACCCAGATTATTGACGTAGCTAAAGAACGCCTTGTGATTATCTTTAGAGTCTTTGGCGATTTTTCTTTCAAAGCTAGCCTTTGCTGATTTTATGAGGGATCAAAGTTTCTTGCTAGTACTGATCAGGGATGCCTTCCCTTTTTCGGATTTTGCCTTATGTAATAGTTTCCTCCTTCTGTTGTATAGCTTATTTATGACTGTGGTCCACCAGACTGGTCTCCTGTTTTTGGAGGAGTGAGTCTTGGTTTTACTTGGGATGGCACGATCCATGCATTCCTGTAGGTGCTCATAGAGTGCATTTTTAAAGGATTCTGTGGTTTGGGTAGCATTTTCCATTTGCCTGGGGCTTTGAAACTTTCCACCTCGGTCTTGAGAAGTGTTAAGTTTGCTTTTGAGACATCTTTCACAGTGGTTTCCTTGGCTGGGGGTGGGGTCGGGATGTGGATATCCATTGTGATTAGTTTATGGTCCGATCTTACCAACGAGGGGTTTACCTCTGGTGTGGAACATTGAGCCCCCATGTTGGTAATGACCAAGTCCAATATGTTATCCCCTCTTGTGGGAGTGGTGACCAGTTGTTCCATGGCATTTGAGTTTATAAACTCCAGGAACCGTTGTGCGAAAGAGTTGGGACTTGAGTAGTTTTCCCAGTCACCGTTTGGGTAGTTGAAATCTCCCAATATCATGGTGTTTGGTGAGACCTTCATATTCTCCAGTGTTCTCAGGAATGCCAAGTGGGGGTCCTGAGACAAGGTGGGTGATCTGTAGCAGGCAACTAACTGAAAAGCAGTTTTACCTACTGTTAGTTGCACATGGGTGGTTTCTGCTGTCTCGTGCAGTGCCACTAACCTGGAGGTGTGTGTATCCTTGATGAAAATGGATACTCCCCCGCCTTTAGTATTTCGGTCCAAGTTCTGGGGCTGAAAAGAATGGTATGAGTTGAATCCTGGTAGTGCTGGGGTGCTCTCTGGGGCCTTGAACCAGGTTTCTGTTACTGCACAGATATCGATTTTCTCCAAACTGAGGAGTGCCTCGAGTGCGTGCATCTTGAGGTTTAGACTTTTGCCATTGAGTAGCATTACCCTTAGTTTTTTGTTTCTGGTATTGTCTATGGAGGTGGGTTTGTCTTTTGAGCCTTGCCTAAATAAAGGCACTTTGGGGGTGGCAAGAGCCTTAGCCAGTATTCGAAAGCCTAAGGGTGACAGGTGCAAGCCGTCCCTGGCGAAGCAACGTGGCTTGTTGAGCATGTCATCCCAGGCTGACAGACACTGGATCCCCTTTGAATGACACCAATAGCTTAGCCAATTGTTAAAATTGATCATTTTGTCTTTATATTGTGGCATCATTCTTGGTGAGGGCAAGATGCTATTCAGGGTCAGGGTCATATCAGCCTAGGCTACATGATCAGAGAGCTCCTCTCTCTCTCTCTCTTCATGTAGTCCAAGGAGGTACATCTCAGGTCATTCACACCACATATATCTTTCCAATACTTTAATGTTCACATTGGTATTTTTTATGCTGAACATTCAGACCCATCTGCCATTCTGGTTTTTGCTTTTGATGGTAGGGCTTCCTGTATTTGGGAACTAGGAGCCCTATACTTCATTAATTGGTTAACACCAGGAGTCATTCAACATACATCTTGACCTATTAGAGAAGCCAGACAGTGCGAGCTAGTACTGTCTTTGTAGCAGAGCACTGAAATCTTGGGGAACATTATGAGTTATTGGTTCTAAATGAAATCTTTTCACATTTGTTGTCAGATTTACCAAGCCTTCATATAGGAACAGCTGTTATGTATTGCTTTCTGTGAAGTTTTTGTGATGCCTTTGATACATGTCAGTTATTTTTTTTTTTTTTGCATCGTAGTACTTGTGAAGTGTATTACAGTTATCAAGTTAATGTCATCTAGTCACTTTCATGGAATGCAGGCAGCACTTCTCTGTGATGGCTGTTCTGCTGTTCCTTTTTAGATAACTTGGCCATATGGGAATTTACAAACTGTAACTATCATCATCCTGCTTACCAAAGGGGAGAGACTGAGAAATATTGTACACCCTTATAGATGTTGTTTTTCATTTGTTGTAGTGAGAGTCCTGTATCTTGTCCTGAATCTAAAGCTTTTCTGCGTGGCTGTACACAAATACATTAAATGTTGGGGATAGCCATTCTTTTCCTGTTTTAATACTGCTGAATCTGATTTCTTCTGAATAACACAAAGAGCATGTGTTGAAAGGAGTACATCAAGTAGGAACAAGTACAAGACAGACTGGTTTCATTTTTTAGTGTTTTTATGCATTTAACAGACCACCTGCTGTACTACAGTCCGTTAACTGAGATTTATTTGATCCTTTTGAATGCTAGAGATGCTGATGCTCCAGTGGTGATTCCCACAGATACCTTTGTGACTGAAAAAGAAGTTATGTACTCACCATAAAGTTCCATGTGAGTTGTTCCATCTCGCCTTCATTCTTCACTGATGGGTTCGGAGCCTAACCTCTGCTCTAACATGGCCGATTAGCAAAGCTCAAAGATTACCAGTAGCTCGAGACCAAGCCCCTTATCCCATGACGCATTGCTGGAATTACCTCAGATCTTGTTTGCATGTACCATATCCTAGTAAGAGGACTAATCTCTCCAGACAGGAAGAAATATTGAATAACCAGCATGAAGCCAGTCTCCAGGTGAACTGTCAGCCAGGTGGGGGAAGGAGGAAGGAATGTGAGAATGAAGGCGAGATGGAACAACTCACATGGAGCGTTATGTTGAGTACATAACTTCTTCACTGATGGGTAGTGTCCCTAGCACCCTAAATCCTGGGTGGCTCACGGGAGTACATTTTTCAGGACCGTAGAACCGAAGGAAGCCCTGTCCCTGGAGGCCTTGTCCACTTTGTAATGAGTGATAAAAGTGTGAGGCTTAGACCAAGTGGCTGCAGCACAGATATTATCAAGAGGTAACTTGGCTTGAAAGGCCGAAGAAGTAGAGACTGCTCTGGTTGAATGCGCCTTCACTTTATGCAACAAAGACTTATTAGCAGATGAGTAAGTGTAGGTGATACAATCTGAAAGCCACCTAGAAAGGGTTGTTTTAGCCACTGGTCTACCTTTTTCTGGTTTCAGAGAATGAAACAAAAAGCTGGTCTGACTTTCTGAAGTCTTTAGTTCTGTCCAGATAATATTTAAGCTGTCTGTGAACATCAAGTTTGTGCAGCATGTATTCTAATTTGTTGGTATGGTTGGGGGGAAAAACGGGCAACTCGAAAACTTGATTATTGATTGTCTCAGAACATACTTTAGGCAAAAAGGAAGGGTTAGTCCTAAGGGATACTCTGTCAGGAGAAAAATCATATAGGGATGCTTGATCGATAATGCCTGAAGCTCTGACACTCTGCGGGCAGAAGTAATGGCCTCTAGAAAAATAGTTTTCCATGACAGAAACTTGAGCTCACAAGATGATGCTGGTTCAAAGGGAGAAAGAATAATATGGGATAGCATGAAATTCAAGCTCCAGGGAGAATAAGAAGTCTTCACTGGAGGTCTTATGTGAAAGGTACCTTTGAGGAAGGCCTTGGATAACTGGTGTTGCATAATATTCAGTCCATCAATACCTAGATGAAAATTAGATATAGCTGCTAACTGGACCCTAACAGTAGCAGCTGCTGCTCCTTCGTGAAAAATCTCGGTCAAGAATTCTAGTATGGATGCAAAGAAGCTTGGTAAGGATCAAGGTTTTTGTTAGAAGCCCAAATAGAAAATCTTTTCCACTTACTACTATACAATTTTCTGGTAGAAGGTTTGTGGGAAGCCAACAAAATTTGACTTGTGCCATCTGAAAGATTATGAAGCTTGGCTATACGGGGAACTGGAGCAGCCAAGCAGTTAGCTTCAGTGACTGCAAGGAAGGATGGAAGTCCCCTGACGGGTGTGTCAGAAGGTCTGGAACTGGGTCCAGGGTCCATGGATCCTCCTAGAGATGATGGTAAAGAAATGGAAACCAAATCTGCCGTGGCCAATGAGGGGCTATAAGAATGACCGTCCTTCCCAGCGACTTTGCTTTCTGTAAAAATCTGGGTATCAGCGGAATTGGGGGAAATGCATAGAGGAGACCCGGGGTCAATCGTGTACGAGTGCATCCCTCTGGTGTTCTCCTGGGGGGGGTATCAGGGCAAAGTAGCTTCTGCATTTGGTATTGATGTGGCTGGCAAAAAGATTGCAGCAAGGCTGGTCCCATTTGTGGAAAATCCTCTCCGCAGTCTCCTGTTTGAGGGACCACTCGTGTGGCAACAAAATTGCCCTGCTCAGCTTGTCCGCTATCATGTTGGATCTCCCCGGGATGTGCGTTGCCAACAAAGAGCGCTGGGATGACACAGCCCACTGCCAAACTCTGAGGGCTTCCTGGCAAAGGGGGTAAGACTTTGTCCCGCCCTGTTTGTTCAAATACCAGACCACTGACATGTCTGTCTGTATGGCAATTGTCCCTAGATGGAGAGAGTCCTGAAAGTATTGCAATGCCAAAAGTACCGCTCTCATCTCTAGGACATTGATATGCAATTGTGACTCTTGATCCGTCCATGTGCCTTGGGCAGTCTTTCCCTGAAAATGCCCCCCCCAACCGCACCCTATCAGGGAAGCGTCCATGGTCACAGTGGCTACTGGAGGGGGGGAGTACAAAGGGGCGTCCTATTGTGACATGTAGAGACGTCAACCACCACTGAAGCTCCCTCTTGCAAGAGTTTGTAATCAGAATCATATGGTTCATTGACAACTCCTGGTAAGACCATTGAGTGAACAGGAGCCATTGAAGAATCTGCATATGCATCCTCACCAACGGAATTAGGTAAAATTGTTGCCGCCATCAAACCTAGTATTTTCAAGAGCTCTGCGGCTGGAGCTCTGTTCTTGCGGACCTCTGTGGTTGCTTGTTCCCTGTAACTGGGTGGAACGTCCGGGATTCTCTTGACAGGAATGGGTGGAGCGGAGAACGGTATGAAATACACTCTGGAAATGATGCTTTGTACCCATCTGTCATTTGTAATATCTAGCCAGGCTTCTGGGTACAAAGATAAGTGACCCCCGACCGCCTCCAGAGCAGGACAGTCGGGCTTCCTCTCAGGAGCTTTGGTAGGGTTGGCCAGAGAAATGATCTCTGTTACTCTGGTGTTGCGGACCCCCTCTGCCACTAGGGTGGCGTCTTCCATTATTACCCCCTTCCTCTGCCCCTGGAGGGAGGATCTCCACGTGTGTCCTGAAAGGCTCCTTGGGCTTTCCAGAACCACATCTCCCCTCCCCTTTGGCCTTTGGGAAAAGGCTGAGTAGGGGTGGAAAAACGGACTCTGGCAGAAAAAGTCTTTCCCTGCTGTTCACACCTGGTCAGTGTTTCCTTTACCTTTGGCCCAAACAAGGATGAGCCGTCAAACGGGGTGTTTACAAATGAAGACTTGAAAAGCTCCGCAGAAGAACAGAGGCACAGCCAGGCATGCCTGCGAAGAGCAATCCCTGTACCTGCAGCCCTACTCGAACCATCAGCTGCATGTGATATGAGATGCATGGACGAGTTCACAATGGAGTTAAGGGTAGCAAGCTGGGCCGACACTTTGTCAGAGATGCCTGCAGCTACAGTACCCTGAAGAGAATCTCCCAGCTCCTTAAGGAGATCTCTTTGCAGTCTGGTAAAATGGGTCAGATAGTTCAGTGATCGCAGAGTGAAAGTTGCTAAACTGAACATGCATTTCCCTTATCTATCCATGATCCTGGACTCTGTTAGGAGGATGGATAGACGCAGAAGTTTCCGACAATTCCTTCTTTGTGGCCGCCACCACCATGGCATCAACAGAAACTCCTTTGGACAGAGAGGATTTATCCACGGGGGTAGAAATAAATTTATTAGGCCTCTGAGAGACAGGCTCCATGGACTCCGGCGACTCCCACGCCATATGAAAGACCAATTCCATCAGCTCATCGTAGGGTGGAGACACCCAGAAGGTGGAAGGTTGAGACCCGAAAGCCTTCAGAAGAACTGACTCATCCTCAGTAGGGCTTTTGGACTGCCAATCACCCCTCTGCCAAACGATCTCTAGTATCTCCGCAAAGGAGATGTCCTCAGAGGTGGATCAAGGGGACCCTTCTGACTCCTCCAAGACGGTGTCAGATGTCAGAGACTCCTGTGGGGAGTCCATGTACCTCCTCTTGCACAGTCTCTTTCTGGGTACACCCTCAGTGGGGACTTCTGGGAAAGTATCAGAAGAACTGGGAGTGCCCAGTGGGGCTACCTGAGGTTCTGGGTCTCTACCCTTGGGGTGACCGATGGTAGCAGAAGCAGACACAAGCACTGTAAGGGAAGAAGAGGCCAAATGTGGTGATGAGGAAGTCTTTGGAGACAACACTCACCTCATGGCTTCGAAAGCATCATGGCTCTGATGAGGAGTCAGACCCGAAGGAACTGTGATCCCCTCCCGCACCGATGCCGTGGGCTCCGAGCCCAAGGTAGGAGCCGAGCTCACCCGAGCAGAAGCCCTGAGAGGAAAAGTCGGCACCAACAAGTCAGTGTGACTATCCTTCCTGGATCTGACAGGGGAGTGTTGGCTCCTAGAGTCTCCAGTCGGCACTGAGGATGTCCGAGCAGATGGAGCCAACGATACTGGAACAGCCGTCTGCTCCAAGGGTTCTACAGTCATCAAGTCGACCTCCTCTGGCTCTGAAGGATCAGTACGGCTCGGAGGAGGAGTAGTCAATTCAGGAAGTGTGGTCTTCGGTTCCGACGCCCGGCTTGGAGCGACAACAATTTAGCTAGGCCTGGTGCTGTTAATAGCTTCTGTACCAGTCTATCCATATCCGAATCTGAAAGGCTAACAGATGACCTGGAAGAAAGCACCGATGGTGCAGAGAGGAGAAGAGGTGTAGTCTCTGAGACCGTTTCCAAGCCACAGTCCCGGCTCAGAAAAGAACAGACTGTCTGCCCCGAAGGCTGTGGAGCTGAAGTCATAGTGTATTCCACTTTTTTTGATTTGTTTTGTCTTAGACTCCAAGGAAGATTTTGAAGATTTTGATGATTTGCTGGCCCCATCCTAGTCAGACAAAGCTTCTACAAAGGGATACTTAAAGATACCCCAATCAATGAGCTTTCCCTTCCTCTCATCCAGCACCCTTGTAGAAAAGGAGTGGCAGATACTGCAGGACTTCTGAAGGTGCACCTCACCCAAACAATAAACACACTGAACATGTGCATCTGTCACAGACATTTTTTGTCCGCAGTATGGAGATTTTTTAAAACCAGACTTCGGATGTTTCTCCTTATCCTCAGACATAATATCCTAATTAGAAAAATAACTATGAAGAACTATCAACAAATTTAACAAACAACGCCCAAAGGGGCCACTCTAGATATAATACAATATAGAATGTTAATATATACTCCTAAGTAGCCTAAACCACTGTAGGCCAAGGCCAAGAAGCAAAAAGTCACAAATAACTTAGCAAAGCTAAAAAAGGGAAAGGGGGACACTTCTAAACAGTGTAATTAATCTGAAAATATATATATGCACTTATATATAAGAGGAAAAAAAATGAAGAAAACTTGCGAATATGCAGAATATTCCAAAAAGTCTCGAGCAATGCTGGAAACCAAGAGATCAGTGCTGCGGCAAACTAGATCTGAGGTAATTCCAGCAATGCATCATGGGGTAATGGGCTTGGTCTCGAGCTACTGGTAATCTTTGAGCTTTGATAATCATCCGTGTTGGAGCCGAGGTTCGGCTCCAAACCCATCAGTGAAGAATGAAGGCGAGATGGAACTTCACATTGTGTGTTAAGGGTGCTTTTATATACTGATGTAATGTGATCCTATCTCGCCTACATTCTCTACAGATGGGTTCGGAGCCGATCCTCGGCTCCGACTCTGCAGCTATACAATAGAACGCAGTCTCTTATTGGCTGAGTTACCTCATATTCCAGGATGCACCACTACTGCTTCCCTAGATCTCGTTTGCCGCTTCTGAAGCATAGACGTGGTCTCGGACTTGGCTGAGCTAAGTGCCTCTTAGTGACATTTTTTCTGTCAAATTTTGTGCTAAAATTTACCCAAAAGCTGTTTTAACAGCTACTTGTTGTGTGACTGTGATTTAGTATTTTTCTGTGGTAAAATTGTATTTTTTGTGGCAGTGATCCCGTTGAGTTAGAGGGGCCTTGCCCTATCCTAGGCGTTTTACTTAGAGTCTAGGCTGTCGTTGGTAGTTTTGTGTAGTTTTTTTTTTTGGAAGTTTAGTGTGTTAAATTAGTTAACATGTCGAAGGAACATAGACCGTCGGGTTTCAAAAAATGTTCCAGATGTAGCTATAAAATGTCCATTACGGATGACCATTCTTTATGTGTTTACTGTTTGGGCCCGAAGCACCTCCAGGAATCCTGTAGCGTTTGCCACGCTTTTTCCTCTCGCGTGCTCCAAGAGAGGAAAAATAAGTTGATTTTGAAAGGGCTTATTACCCCTTCCTTTGAGGAAGCCCTATCTTCTTCTTCCCCTTCGAGGAAGAAAAAATCTTCGGCTCCGACCAGCCCGTCGGATCTGGCAGCAAAAAAATCAAGGCAGGCTTCTCCGTCGGCTCCACGGACTTCGGAGCCGAGGGCGGAACGGTCTGCCTCGATGTCTCCAGCCTCGACTCCTCTGGCTTCAGAGTCGAGAGCTCGGGCGTCGAGAGGCGAGTCATCTCCATCGGCTCCACTGCCTTCGGAGCCGATGAGGATTGCCCGCTCAGACTCTTCCCCTTCGGTGCCGAAGTCCCCATCGGCTCCGAGGGAAATTGCAGTGGTAGTGGAATCTCCCTCTGCGCCGATACTTCTCGAACCCATACGGAGCTGGTCCCCCAGTCTTTCGGAGCCGGCAGAGAAGTCGACTCGGACCCGGTCGGTCTCTTCTCGGTCGTCGAGGATGTCTGATTCGGATGTAGACAGGGTGCTTCAAAGGCTTTTTCAGTCTCCGGTCTTTCAAAAGTTGATCTCTGCTCCAGCCCAGTCGGCTCCGGAGCCGGTTTCCCACCCTGCTATCTTGGTTCCTCCTCCAACAGCTTTGGCGCCGTTGGAGTCAGTGTTGGTGGAGCCGGTGGAGGTTGTCGGGTTGGTTCCGACCCTAACTCCAACCCCGCCCTTCGGGTCGGGGTTCGGTACGCGAACCTCCTCTGTCGGCCCCGTGGGGTACGCTTAGGGACCGATCCTTTCAGTTCTGAGCCTCCCTCTCGGTGCGGCGGGAGTTCCGACTGCTGCTGTGGCCTTGGGGGTGGAACCATCCCAGGACTCTGGGGGTCCCGCCTTCAGGGCCATGAGGAGTGCCTTGGCCAAATCCTCTCTGGCCACTTCTACCATCTCACCACCACCTTCCCTTGGCACGGAGATTGGCTCCTTTGCAATCCCCCTGTCTCACGACAGCGGAGCCCTTGGGCCTGAGTTTACCCCCATCGGGGGTTCCCTTCTTCCTGGAGGTCCCTCCGAAGCGTCTTCGGAGGAACCTCCAAGGAAGAAACAGTGCAAGAGGAAGCACGTCGACTCCCCTGATGAGTCTCTCACCTCGGATACCGACCTCGATGATGCGGAAGGGTCCCCCAAGTCGTCCTCGGATGATGTATCCTTTGCGGACATCTTGGAAATCCTTAAGCAACGAGGCGACTGGCAGTCCAAACCCCCTTCTGCTGAGGAGTCGGTTTTCCTCAAGGCCTTCGGGGCTCAGCCCTCCGCCTCCTGGGTGTCTCCGCCCTTCGATGAGCTTCTGGATTTGATCTCTCGAAGGGCGTGGGAACACCCGGACTCTGTTGAACCGGTGCCAGCTCGCCCCAATGAATTCCTTTCGGCACCCCCTGATAAGGACTTTCTTTCGAAAGGTGTGGCTGTAGATGCCTTGGTGGTGGCATCTGCCACCCAGCAAGATGTGGCAGAGGCTTCGACGTCCGTCCATCCTCCTAATTAGGAGTCTAGGAGCATGGATCGGTACGGGAAGTGCACCCTTACGTCAGCGACCTTTACACTACGGTCTCTGAACTACTTGACGCATTTCACGAGACTGCAGAGGGATCTGGTCAAGGAGCTTTCGGTTACCCTCTCCGGTAACTTACCTGAGCAGTTGGCCCAGACGGTTAACTCCCAGTTGGCTACCCTGTCCTCGTTATCCAACTCGTCCATGAGGCTCATTTCTTATGCAGCCGAAGGAGCTAGCAGAGCGGCAGGAACAGGTGTTGCTCTACGGAGACAAGCCTGGCTACGCCTGTGTCACTTTGCGGAGGCCTTTAAGTCTTCCTTTACCGACGCCCCCTTCGATGGGTCCTCTCTGTTTGGACCCAAGGTAAAGGACACTTTTGACTCGCTGCGAACAGGAGGGTAAGACTTTAACTGCCGTAGGGGCCCGGTTTTCCACTCCCTTCAGACCTTATCCCAAGGCTCGAAGAGGAGGGAAAATGTGGTTCCGTAAGTCTCAAAAGCCTTACTCGTCGCAGCAGAGCGATTCCCCTTCTAGAGGCAGAGGAGGGGGACATTTTTCAGGGAGATGCCGTCCCAGAGGCGGCGGAGGCCCCCGCAACACTGGAGACCACGAGTCCTTTCGTGGCTCCTCCTCCTTCCAGCATCCCTGAAGGAGTGCCCGACTGTGCAGCTCCGGAGCCAGTCGGGAGTCAGTCGGGGGTCATTTTTCGAGGCACCCCTGGGAAAATATCACTCAGGACCAATGGGTGCTCCGAATCATCACCGGAGCTTACACCATTCCCTTCTCTCAAACCCCCCCCCACCGTCCCACAGAATCCCGGACTCGCCACCCAGTCAACGGGATCTGGCAGCCAGCGAAATATCGAAGCTGCTTCAAAAAGGAGTCATCCAACCTGTCCCCGCAGATCAGGCCGGATCAGGGACTTACTCAAGATTCTTTTTGGTACCAATAAAGACCGGGGACGTGAGGCCCATTTTGGATCTCAGCAAGTTAAACCGATCAGTGAAAAAGTCCAAATTCAGGATGGTCACCTTGCAATCCATTCTCCCGCTTTTGGAGAAAGGTGTTTGGATGTGCTCCATAGATCTCAAAGACGCCTATTATCACATCCTGATAGATCAGGCGTCGAGGAGACACTTGCGCTTCAGCCTAGGAGACAGTCATTTCCAGTTCCGTGCACTGCCCTTTGGTCTCACCACAACCCCCAGGGTGTTCACCAAATGTTTGGCGGTGGTGACTGCTCACCTGAGAAGTCTAGGATTCCAGGTGTTTCCATACCTAGACGACTGGCTCCTAACTGCCACCTCCAGGCATCTACTCTTAAAAACTCTAGCAGCCACCATCTCTCTAGGCAACTCCTTAGGAATCACCTTCAATTGGACAAAATCCGTATTGCTGCCATCGCAGCGTATTCTGTTTATTGGTGCAGAAATAGACTCAAGGCAGATGCGAGTCTATCTTCCTGCAGAAAGGATAGCAACGCTGCAGTCTCAGGTTTGGGCGTTACTCCTCAGATGTCGCGCTCCAGCGAGAATGGTCCTGCAGCTGTTAGGTTCCATGTCAGCCACCATTCTTCTGGTCCCCTTGGCAAGGTTGCATATGAGGATACTCCAGTGGCTCCTATCAGTCCAATGGTCTTATCAAGACCTTCCCCTCAGTCACCACATATTGATCACAGAGACGTGCAAACAGGATCTTCGTTGGTGGCTTCTTTCCTCCAACCTGGATCAGGGGCGACCCTTCGTTCCCCCATCCCCCTCGGCCACGTTGACTAAGGACGCCTCCCAGACAGGGTGGGGGGGACATTATCTGGACAGGTCGGTCCAAGGCACGTGGCACACCGACGAGAGTCTTCTCCACATCAATATCCTGGAAATGAGGGTGGTGCTTTTAACGTTGCAAGCACTGCACGATCACCTCCCCCGGGGTACGATTGCCATTCAGTCCGACAACATGTCGGTAGTCTGGTACTTGAACAAGCAAGGAGGGACCAGGTCTTACCCCCTTTGCAGAGAGGCCATGAAGGTATGGGATTGGGCGATTGCTACCAAACGTTTCCTAGTGGCAACACACATTCCGGGGAGATCCAATGTGATAGCCGACAAACTGAGCAGAACTATTCTCTCCCCTCACGAGTGGTCCTTGAACAACAGAGTAGTAACACAGATTTTCACGAGATGGGGAGCTCCATGTTGTGATCTTTTCGCAACTCCCCTCAATGCAAAATGCCAGCAGTTCTTCTCTCTCGCCCCAGTTCCGGGGAAGATCCCCAAAGATGCTCTAGTCCAAGCTTGGCTCCCCGGCCTGCTATACGCTTTTCCACCAGTTCCCCTTCTCCCCAAGGTGATTCAGAAGGCGATTCGCTTGGAAAGCAAAATGATCCTAATCGCCCCATACTGGCCTCGTCAAGTCTGGTTCCCCTTTCTTCGCAAATATGCATTAGAGGGTCCCTGGTTCCTGGACCAAGTTCCGGACCTCTTGACGCATCAGTCAGGACAGCTCCATCAGTCCCTCCATTCATTGAAGTTAGCAGCTTGGCTACTCCCCTTCCGACCATAGTCAGGAGCCATTCTTTCGATCCTGAAGTCATGCATATCTTGTCCTCGGCCCACAAGACTTCTACTAAAAAGATATATAGCAGTAAATGGAAGAGATTTGCTATTTGGGCCCAACTCCGAGGATTAGACCCTATGACAGCCTCAGTGTCAGAGGTTCTGAAGTTTTTAACTTCCCTGTTCAACCAAGGTTGTTCGGTGTCTACCATCAAAGTTCAATTGGCTCCTATTTCCAATTTTCACGAGAGCGTAGAACCACCCTTAATGAGCAACAAGTTGTGCAAAGCTTTCATTAAAGGAGCTTGGCTTCTACGGCCCCCTATATTTCATCCTGCACCACCGTGGGACCTTAACGTGGTGTTAGGTGCTTTAACCTCATCTCACTTTGAGCCGGCAGCAACCTGTGACTTAAAATTTCTTTCTTGGAAGACTGCTCTTTTAGTTGCTATCACATCAGCCAGGCGAGTTTCAGAACTTCAAGCCGTGTGTGTCAAACCACCATACCTGGTATTTCACAAGGATAGAGTATCTCTTAGACCAAACCCATCCTTTATACCAAAGGTTTGTTCTAACTTTTGTTTGCAACAGTCACTGGAATTACCAGTCTTTTTCCCTACGTATTCAAGCAGAGCTGAGTATACCTTTCACAGCTTAGACGTGCATAGACAATTGCATTTCTATTTGGACAGGACACACCAAGCACGTAAATCAGATCAACTGTTTATGTCCTTTTCGGATAGTAAATTGGGCAGAGTCGTCACAAAAGTCACTATTGCCAAGTGGATCAGAGACTGTATCACTCATATTTATCTCATTTCAAATAAAGAGCTTACAGTTCCAGTGAAAGCTCATTCTACCAGGGCTATGGCCACTTCGGCAGCCTTTCATTCCAAACTCTCTATTAGTGACATTTGTGCGGCTGCCACGTGGTCTTCTCTACACACCTTTATTTCTCACTACAAATTGGATGTGGCATCTAGGGGTCGAGCTTCCTTCGGTTCCACGGTTCTCAGGAGCGTTTTCCAGTGAGCCACCCAGGATTAGGTGCTAGGGACGTTGTCCCATCTGTAGATGTAGGCGAGATAGGATCACATTACATCTTTTAGTTATGTACTTACCATAACTTTAGATGTATGGGATCCATCTCGCCTACATTCCTAATAACCCACCCTCCTTCCCCCTGCCTTGTAGGCCAGAAGAGACCGGACGATCCGAATTAACTTCTTCCTCTCTTGAAACACTTGACAGTGTTATAACAACAGTCTATGTGTGTGTGTGCATGGGTGCGGACAAACAAGATCTGGGGAAGCAGTAGTGGTGCATCCTGGGATATGAGGTAACTCAGCCAATAAGAGACTGCGTTCTATTGTATAGCTGCCAAGTCGGAGCCGAGGATCGTCTCTGAACCCATCTGTAGAGAATGTAAGCGAGATGGATCCCATACATCTAAAGTTATGGTAAGTACATAACTAAAAGTTTTGATGTACTTGCATTTTGCTGTGTTATTTCTGATGTTTGTTGATTAACTGCAGTTGCATGCCTCTGTTTCAGACACTGCACATGTTTTGGTGTGGCATCCTTAAATTTTATTCTTACAAATGCATCTAATTGTCTGTCCCCTCTTAGATGCAGAAAAAAGAAGAAGCCATCCCTTGGCCTGGAACCTTAGCAATTGTTCACTCGTATATTGCCTATAAAGCAGGTACGTAGCTTCAAATTATTCGAAATTTTGGCCCTGAGAACCATGAGTTTATTTAAAAAAAAAAGAAAATTAAATGTACATTTTGGGCAGTTTTGCAGCACAATCCTGGCAATATAGTTTGTCAGCCCCCTCTGAGGACAATTTCAGGTTATCTGGGAACATCTGTAAAATTCCCCCACCTGTAAGAACTAATGTAATGGAATTCTTTCCACCAGTCCTGCCCAATTTTTAGTTCAGGTTTAGAAACCAAAATCCATTTGCTTACTTTCTTTGAGTTTGCTTCCATTATTAGGCCCTTCTGGAATCTGTCTCAATCATTTGAGTCCAACTTTTAAATCTGCTTTTAACATGTGCTGGAAAGTTTCTTTATTCTTCTTGACCATTTTTGATTAGATACTTAACTCTTCTCTTGTGTGTACCATTCACAACGTCATTATAAATATATTTTTTGATTCTATCTTCCTCTGTTTTTTCCCCTGAAAGGTTCACCACTTTAAAGTGCCTGATATTCACCTCTAAGGTATTGTAAAAGGTTTGTCATGTCCCCGATTCTTTCCTTTCAAGCAGTGCATTGTCTCATATTTAAGTCTTTTAATTGTCATAACTAAAGTCCTGCAGTCATTTTTTTAGAAATTGTTTCATCATAAAAAGCAGTGCATCATTTCAAGTAATGGTCTTGCTTCTCTTGTGTACAGAATCTCATCATGCATCCATCCAGCCCTTCTTTCTTGTTTTCATGTGAAATCCTTCCTTGCTTCTGTTGATACCGGTCTCTTATTTTGTTCAGACCCTTATACTCTACAGACTCTCAACACAGCACTTCTTTCTGTGCGTTTTCCATCTCCATATTTGATTATTCCCTTTTAGATGTATGTTAGCAGCTTAGTCTTTCCATCAAAGTAGACATGCTTTTCCAATCCATTCTCAGGTTTCTGCACAATTTTGTTTCCTTGTATCTAGCATACGTTTAAGCAATTATGTGGTGTTTTTGGAAATGTTTTGCTCCTTAAATTTACTCCATGTTCATGTAAATTGATAGTTTTTATTTCAACCACTTCATCTGGCAGGGTGTTTCAGTCTTTTACTCATTTGTTTGAGTATTGGCTTTCATTTATCTTCTGAATCACCCTGCCTGCAGCATCTTTTTTTCTGTAAACATTGTATTTGTGCATTTTATTCCATCTGCTAGATGTTCCTGCTTATATTAGAGACATGTGCATGCATACATTACATAACATTATATACATTTTATTTATTTATAGTAATTGTCACTCACTCCAGCATTACATATGTTGAATCACTTTCAGCTCTCGAGCATTTAGCTAAAATTGGGAAAGTGTTAATTCCTTACTTTATTTTATTTTTCCCATCACTAATTCTCCCTTTTTACACTTTTTTCAGTGTAATTTTCTTACCATAATTAGCAAGCTCTTTTCCCCTTTCCCACTTTCCTACTTTATATGTTTTTTATGTAATTCTCACTAACATTGCTGGTAATTTTTCTCCTTTTGCTTGTTAGAAAAATTTAAAAATAAAATAAAACTTCCATTCTACTGATTTTCTTATGTCTGATAAAATGTCTGAAAAGTGTGCGTATGGCTTTACGTAGTGCCAGAAATACGAACACAAGTTGCCTTTCTCAGCCGCACACAGTGTGTGTGTACAGTTTGGGACCAGGCCATTTACTGGTAGGTTGCTCCATCTGCAAGCCCTTCAACCCAGGAACAGTCACAGACAGAAAAAAATAAATTAATCCTGAAAGGAGTATTACCTTCTTCCTTTTAAGAGGCTATTTCTTGGGCTTAACCCCCCCCCCAAACCTAAGCTTAAGGATCCTTCAGGTAAGCCTTCAAAACCTGTCGGATCCTACAATGGAACCACCTTAGAAAAACACAAAAAGTCAGATCCGATGACTGCTCCAGTTCAGCCATCATCAGACTCGAAAACGGCTTCCTCGGATCTTAATTTTTCAGATCCAAAGCCTTTGCCCAGGACCACTTATTCCCCCTTCATAGACCTGGTATCCTTCCCTGTTTCTTGAGTCCTGCTGGCACTCTAGGTCCTCATCAATAACTTCTCATTCTTCGAGAAGTCTGACCAAGGCTGATGTGGACAGAATGATGAGGAAATTTCTGTCGGCGCAGATACAGATGGGGAGTTACCCCGGCTCCTACCCCTTCGGGTCAGGAAGTCCCCATTTGTACTACTACATACAAACCTCGGTTCCTTCTCTGATCCAGCCTGTCATTTCGGAGCCCTTGGATCTGAGTATCCTGGGACTATCTGGATCGATCCAAAGACTTTAGTTTCTCTGGCTCAGATGCTGTCTCTGAGTGCACCAGCTCTGACTGTTTCAGAGCTGGACACCTCTCGGAGCTTAAGGATCCATGTCGGATCAGAGGCATTAGAGTCGAAGTTGTTAGGAGTCTGCTCTGACCTCTGCCTCTGGAGGACTTTGGGCAGGGGAAGCCAATGAGGTGGAAGCATGGTTTCTCAGCTCATTCGGCTTCCTTCTCTCCAGAGTGTTCTGCCTTTGAGGTGGTGGTGAGAGTGTTCCCTGCTTCTGCTGGATGGATGGTTCCTACCCTCTCGCATCTTCTCTCTGGATCCTGTGTTTCTGCACCTTGATTCTCAGCATTTTATGCCACAGGGACAGCCAGCCCAAAGTCTCCAGGTTACCCAGCAGGGTATTACTATCTCTTCCGATGCATCTCTAGAGTAAATCCAGTCCCAAGAAGAGGAAGTGCAAGCGGAGGCACTTGGACTCCCCTCAGGAGTCTGTCACTGAAGATACTGATTTTGATGAAGGGGAAGGGTCCCCAAGATAACCGAAAGATGTCTCATTCAGAGATATCATTGAAATTCCTAAGTAGAGGGGCAGTTGGTCTACCGATAACCCTTCCCCAGAGGAGTCAGTATTCCTGGAGGCCTTTGGCTCTGGCCCATCTACCTTGTGGGTAACTCCACCCACTGATGAGCTTCATTGACTTGATCTCTATGCTGGCATGGAAGTAACCAGATACAGTTGAGCCAATCCCCAGAAGACTGGATCAGATTCTGGCACCACTTGTAGGAAGGGAGTGCCCACAGATGCTATGGTGATGGTGGCAACCGCCAAGAAGGAACCTGCAGAGCAGAGTTCCTCTGTCCATCCCCCTTACAAGGAGTCTGAGGCTTTGGACAGATTTGGGAAGCGTATGTATGCTTCAGCAACGTTTGCAGTCAGAATGCAGAACTACTTGACCCACTTTACAAGACTACAGAGGGACTTGATAAAAGAACTATCAAAATCCCTTTCTGGGACCACTGCTGCTGAGACTCAGGCTTCTGCAGCCTTGCAGTTGAAAACTCTGCAATCCATTTCTAATTTGTCTCCTACAACTGAAGGTACCCCAAGGGTGGCGGGTTCAGGCATTGCCATTATGAGGCATGTTTGGATGTGCTTCTGTGATTTTGTGGAGCCCTTCAAGTCCTCATTCATCAGTGCACCTTTTGACAGCAGTTAGTTGTTTGGCCCCAAGGTAAAGAGCACACTGTTCTGGTGTGAAAAAGGTGTAAAGAACCTCTGCATTGAGCGCATGTTTTTCGACCCTTCAAAGAACCTTCTTTAGGAGTCAATGAGGTGGTTGAAAAACATGGTTATTAAAGTTGCAGGTTCCTTTCAAGATCCACGTGGAGATAGTTCCCCCAGAGGCAGAGGAGGGAACTCAAATGGAAGACGCTGCCCACGCAGTAGAGGAAGCCCAGAGAAATAAGGGTCTAGAGATTCCTTCTCTGACAGATCCTACCAGCGCTCCTGAAAGGAGGCCCAATTGTCCCCCTCTGGAGGTAATCGTTGGTCATTGGAGAGCCTGTCTAGGCATTATTAAATATACGTGTATGCAGAGGATTATTTTGAAATGTAATATAATTCCCTTTTCCCTCCCACCTACATCTTTATGCAGATTTCCCAATGTTCCATCCAGTCAGTGGAAAACAGTAGTACTTGGAAGTACAAAAACAGCTAAAAAAAAAAAAAAGTCTTCCAGGAGGTCCTACCAGACTAGATACTCTGAAACTTATTCTAGATTCATTTTTAGTGCCAAAGAAAATGGGACTGGAGGCTGATTTTGGATCTCGGCAACTTGAACAAATCAGTTCAACACACAAAGTTTTGGATGGTCAAGGTTCAGTTCATTTTGCCCTTTTTGTGCAAGGACCGTGCTCAGTAGACCTTCAGGTTGTATACTGTTACTTAAAAATGAAAAGACAATTCAGAAGGTGTCTGTGCGTCTTGCTGGGAGCCACTCATTATCAGTTTATAGCACTGCCCTTTGTTCTCACCACAGCCCCAGGGTGTTTACCAAATGCATGGCAGTGATAACAGCTCATTTCAGACTGCACAGATTCAGAATGTTTCCCTACTTGAATGACTTGCTTATTAGTGCCCCAACCAGGCATCTACTGATAAGAGCATGAGATCAGGTACTTCAGACTTGCTTCTGCCTGGGAGTAACCATGAATTACAACAAGTCTCACTTAGACCATCTCAGACATTGTAGTTCATAGAAGCAAACTTCAACACAGTGACTGTGACAGCTTCTTTTCCTCTCTCAAGAATACAAACTATCAGATTCCAGATCGGAAGAATAATTCACATTACCACAATCTTAGCTCAGTTGATACTACAAGCCCTGGGATCAGTGTTGGCGATTATAGTCCTAGTTCCTCTAGCAAGATTTCAAATGAGAATTCTTCAGTGGATGTTAACAACACAATGGTCTTTTCTTTACCAACATATGTCAACCCAAATAAGAGTCACTTAGGCATGCAAGAGATACCTTTAATGGTGGATTCGATCAGATCAGTTTCTACAAGACCGTGCTTTCATCCTCTGTCAGCCCAAGGCCATAGTGACCAAGGACACACCCCAGATCGGGTGGGAGGGACACTTCCTGGGGAAAACAGTCCAAGGCACTTGTTCACCTGAAGAGGCCAACATGCATATTAGTGTCCTGGAGGTGAGAGCAGTGCTCTTAGCACTGCAGGCTTTCCAAGACTCTCTCCCTTTTGTGACATTTGTGATTCAGACTGACAACATATCAGTGGTCTAGTATATCAACAAACAAGGAGGAACCAGATCTTACCCCTTGTTTTGAGGTCGAGAAGCCCTCAGTGTGTGGCAGTGGGTGATCTCATCCAGCCGTTTTCTGATGGCACACATTCCGGGGAAGTCCAGCGTGATAGCAGACAAATTGAGCAGGTCCATTCTACTACCTCACTAGTGGTCTCTCAACATGAAAGTGGCAACAATGATTTTTTACCTATGTGGACAACCTTGCTGAACAAGAAGTGCAGCAGCTTCTTTACCCTAATCACCCCACTGGGGGAATCATCAAAGGACAGTCCACTGCATGATTGGTCCCCCCATCTCTTCTATGCGTATCCTCCAACTCTCTTGATCTCCAAATTTCTGCAGAAGGCTTTCTGGTTGAAGAGCAAGGCTATCCTCATTGCAGTTTACTGGCCCTGACAGATTTGGTTTTCCTTTCTTTGGATTCATCTGATTTTACCCCCCTTGGATTCTGGATCTGATTCCAGACCTCCTGTCTCACCCAACGGGCACGATTCACCCGGATATTTCAAACCTAAAGCTAACAGAGTGGTTTCCCTACTTCCTTTAATAACCAGACAAACTTTGCTGTAATCCCCTGTCTGTCATATATTTATATCTTCCCATAAAGCTTCTACAAGAAAACTTTACAACTGTAAGTGGAAGGGGTTTGTTTTTTGGGCACATCAGAAGAATATTGACCCCTTTTAAGCCCCTGTACAAAGTGTCCTGAAATTTTTGGCAACTGTTTTCAGTGAAAGAACTAACTTCTCAGCCATTAGAGTTCAACTAGCAGCCATTTCTAATTTTCACACTGGATTTGAGAATTCCACCCTGGCTTCATCTAAACTTTGTAAGACCTTCTTGAGCAGTACCCTTCTTTTGAGACCTTATAAAGATGTCAAGATCCAGCTCCTCCATGAGACTTAAGTGTAGTACTCCTGGGCTTGATATGATCTAAAGTTTCTGAAATGGAAGACTTTCTTTTTGGTAGCCATCACCTCTACTAGAAGGATTTCAGAACTTTAAGCATTGTCTTCTGGACTTCCCTACTTGATTTTTCACAGGGGTAGAGTAACATCACAATCCAATCCTTTTCTTCCCAAGGTGGTATCAGAATCTATTGTCTATCAAACTGTTAACCTGACAGTCGTCTTTCCAAAATTTTCAAATAAAGGCAGAGTATATGTTACACCTGTTGAATGTTCACAGACGGTTACAGTTTTAGAACAGAAGAATTTAGAAAAACTTAATCATTTGTGTCTTTTTCAGATCAAAATTGGGCATATCCATCTCTAAAGGTAAAGCTAAATGTTTGACTGACTGTATTACCTTTGTTTATAGTAAATTGGGCATATTGTTACCCAAACCACCAAAGTCATATTCCACTAGATCTACGGTTGCTACTTCAGCTTTTTTGTCTAGATTTTCTCTAGATGATATTTATGCAGCTGCAGCTTGGGCTAATCCTCATTCTTTTATTGCTCATTACAAATTGGATCTGGTCTCTAGGGACAGAGCAGCATTTCGGTTAGTGGTAGTCAGGAATATCCTTCTTTAGAGTCCTCTCGGGATTTAGGTAGCTGGGGACTCTGTCCCAAGATTTGAGCAATGAATGAAAGTTGACAGGATCAGGTAAAGTAATGTACTCACCATAACATTCCATCTATATTATCCAGTTTCATTCTTCCTCAGCTCCCTTTCCACCAACCCACAGCCTTTTTAACAGATATCTGGAAGAATGAGAACTTATAAGGACACCACCGTTGCTTATTTAGAGCTCCAGATAATGGTTTCTTCTACCAGAGATGATATGATAGTATTTATTTTCATTATGTTAATCAGCAAACAAGATCTGATGTGTGTTCGGTATTGGTGCACTATGGGTAAGGGGAGGAGCCTGATGCTTTTTGGTGGCCACGAGCTAAAATAATGGCTGAGTCAGATCTAAACCCAACTGTTGAGGATGAATGAATATGGACAACACAGATGGAATGTTAGGGTGAGTACGTAACTTACTAATTATCCTTTTTTTAATAACAACTACTCTTCAAAGACTGTGCCAAAAACTCTAGCAGAGGTGGTCTTTCACGTAGCACTCCCTATACCATTCTGTTTACCTATACTATGGTAGCTGTCACTGGTAGGGAAGACTGTCTCGAACCTGCAGTCCAAATTTCTGCTTGGCCCCATCCCACTCTTACTACCTTTCCGTATCTGGTTATTTGCTCCCAATACCTTGATTTCTTTGCAAGTTTTCAGCAATAAATTCTAGTCAGTCTTGCCTATTTTCTACACTTGGCAGTCATCCCTATTGGCAAAATCTCTTTTTTCTCCATTACAGTGTTGGTTTAGTTGTTAGAATGCTTTCTGCTACTTTTTAAATATAATAATCTATGTTTTTTATTCATTCTAAGAGTCTGCATCCAAAGTCTCTCTCCTTGTTTCTCAAACTTTCCCTCTGTTTCAAGGCAGGGTTCTTTCTTGTTTCTGAGTTTCATTAAATGTTCTTGAACATGTTTGCTGTTCTGTATTCTATGACCTCTCACTGTCATATACACCCTTAACATAGGTAACAATTGTAGCACTACCTTTGTATTCCTAGTGGGATTTCAGTGGATACTTTGTGTAATGAAACTGTAACATCCTTTTTCTGCTTGGTGGTATTCTTGTGCACCCATGTAGTGCGTTTGCTTTGCCTGCTTCTCTGTCAAATACTGTTGCTTTTCCTTTAGGGCAGCAGAAGTGGAAACATTGGTGTGTCTTAAATGATACATTACTATTCTGATATTTTGTTGCTTGTATGCCTTGTCTTGCACATCACATCTTTACCCTGCATTTCATGTGCCAAATTTTATACTTTCCTTTAGGTTCTGTAGGTTTCTAGCCCTCCTGCATTTTAGTACTATGGACAGTGTCACAGCGTTTGAATAAAAGTAGTCCATACAATGCTTTGTGTCTTTCTTCTGGTTACTGCTCTTTTATGAAGTGGTAATCGTGCAGCACCAAATGTTTGCACTGTCAAAGCAAAACCACTGATGACTTGGGTTTGCTTAGCATCCTGTGTTCCAAAAAGGCAGCTGGAGCTGAGGGGGCAAGTAGTAGTCATCATCCTGTCTTCCTTATTTGTGAGTTTTGGGTTCCAGTAGTCTTAACCACTTGAGCACCCGCGGTAAATAACAGAAATGTTGTTTAGGAGGTGCAGGAAATGAGGATTTTGTGCACTTGGGGATTGGACTCTATGGGTAGGATCATTTCAAAGCAAGAGCAATGCAGCTTTGCTTTGTGGTAGTGATTAGGGACTTTACCAGCTACCTCGTTAGGAAGCAGATGAGCTGCAGGACAATAGGTGGTAAACCATGACCACTTGAGATCAGTAGGAAGGGAGTGAAAAATGCAGCATTAAAAAATCTGTGTATTTTACTCAGGCAGTTATATAAATGCTGCAGTACTTTCCCATACTTTGGGCTTTTTTCACTGTTTCAAATCCCAGATTTTTACAGTACAGGAAGATAAGGACACTGATTTTATTGTTGTGGATACCAATTTCTGCATGCTCTATGTATATAGTAGATCCTAAGTACAAAATACTGACCAAAAAAGGAAAAAGATGTGCAAGTTATGGTGAATTAGTGTGTCGTGGGTTAAAATACCATACTTTATGAAAATTGTGTGATGATCATCGTATTGATCACTGCTGCAGTAGTCTAGCTGTATGGACTATAGCCTACCAAGGATAACAGGAGTCGATCAGCTTCCAAAGCTTCAGGGCACCTTCCATGCACCCAAACTGTCAGGCAGCTCGAGTTGAGCTGACTTAAAACATAAGTTTGGATGTGAAGCTGTTAAGAGCTTTACTGTTGCAGAAGAGTATACAGTGCAGCTTGTACTTTTTTTTGTTGGATAGAAAAGTTCCTATTGTGGAAAAAAAAATCCCTTAACTTGTATTTAAGTACTTTCCTCTTCAGAAAAGTTATTTTAAAGCTAAGAGTGTTAACAGACAGTCTTGAGATTGCAACTTGCTTTTAAACCTGAGCATTTTCTTTTCCTCATTTTAAAAGTGGTGTAAAGTAACTAAAAACATTTGTTTTTGTATAGAAATTTGTCTTACTTTTGTGAAGCTGGCATTGTCTCATTGTTTTAACCATGTTTTTCCTGTCAGTGGCTTTTGTAGACTGGTAGTTTTTACCTGTAATTGCTGCTCGTCTTCCCTGGGAAAGAAGCGCCATTTTCAGCTTGACCATGGAACAGACTGCCGGTTTAGTGGTTGGTCCCTCTTCCAGCCACAAAAGGGAAAAAAAAAGCCTTTGCTGCCACAAAAGGCTAGCAGTTTGCCACAGATGAGTGACTGTGCTGTGGCCATTTGTTGTACCTCAGACTACTAATCTTTTACCCCAGATCCCTCTGATGTAGTACCCATAGCCGCAATGGACTGGGGGTTAGCCACGTCCTTTGCTGCTGTTGGAGATCCTGTGAGTGGGTAAAGGAGAACCACTGTTGTCTGCCCTTGGAGAGGGAGCAGAGAAGTATTCCCTGTTGTGTCAGAATGATGTGACCATCCATGGGGAAGCTGCTGCTGTAACATGGTTGACCTCATTTATCTACTTTTCATTTTTCTTTCGATAGGAGTAGTTTAATGCATCTGTCTCAGTTTAATTCAGGCTATTGATCCTTCTTGTAAAGTTGTTTCTGGTAAAAGAAAGTAGGATTCCTTTTTTCTGAAGATATTCAAATTTTTGAATCTAAACAGAAAGATGCAGGGATGTATACTGGGTTTTTCCTCATATTTCTTAATCGGAGTCGGAGGAGAGCTCGGTTTTAATTCTCCCTTTAGGGTTTATGTTTGAGACTATTGCTAGGATGTGCAAGTGTTTTCAGTGGAAGAACACTGAGGTTTCTCTGTCCCTCAGAAAATACTATAAGTTGTTATAGAAGGATTTTCCACCATGCTTCCTGCTGTGACTGCTTTAGAGGGGGTGTGTGTTTTACTGTTGCAGTCATCACATTTGGGTTATCCCTGCCAGGAGTAGCCCTTGGCTGGCCCGAATACCAGAGACTTAGTATTTCTGTGTCGGTTGCTGTCGCTTGAGGACTGACATCAGGTCGTCAGTAGTATAAGGTATGGCAGCCAACGCCATTACATCAGTCTTTCTTGCAGTGGAGCTCGAAGCAGAAGCAGTTTGCACGAGTGCCGGTTGGCCGCTACCTGAGTTTTCATCTACCGAATTAAAGTTGAAGTCTTCTAAAGCGAAGTACTCTGTTTGGGATCCTTTTTTCTTGCACTAATCGATGTCAGAAAAAGTTAATTGTCTCGCCTGTGGAAAGCAAATACCACACCGAGACTTCCACTCTTACTGCATCACTAGTTTAGGCCCAGACCACGACGTCCCCCATTGTCGCTTCTGTGCTTTAAGCGTCTGAACTGTCTATTGTCGGGCCCTTATTGTAGCCAGATGTTTTCGCTTACAGTCTTAGATTTCCGATATGGCCTCGGTAAGCCATCCGACAAGCAAATCTTCCGAAAAAACTTGATAGACAGACCGCACTGATCCAAACCTACCGACGCCACTTCCATTAAGCTAGTCACTTTTCCGGTACTCAGTGAGGCGCTTTTGCAGCCCCTGATGCCTGCTTCTGTTGATTCGCGGGCCACTACTGAGACCCTTTCGGAGTCCGGTATGCCGCAAAACTCTTTGACTAAGGTTCCTGTGGTCGTCTCTACCTTGGATGGGTCCGGAGCTGCTGAGCAGGCACCGGCTTCTAAGGAAGTCCTTCACAGTACTGAATCTCGACACAAACCGACGTCTTTTTTCGCAACTGCTGTTCTTTCAAAAATGACCCAATTTCTTAGGCCCAGGGTATGAACCACACCCAAGAAACCGAACCACTCTCAGGCGCCTACTACCTTGCCTCAGTCTCAAATGCTTAAAATGGCAGAAGACCTTATCATGCTGATCAGGGGAAGCCAAGCTACCCCTCCAAAAGGAAAAGAGATCTGTCCCCTGTAGTTTTGTTTGAACAAGAGTCAGAGAAATGTGAATATGAAGACATGCAACCCGTCTACACATATGAGGATTCTGATGTAGAGGATTCCCTTCCTTCAGCCTTTCCCCCAGATGATTTTTCCTTTAGTTCATAGGTTGGTACTAGGCTGTCAGACCTAGGGCCTAAACAAGCCTAGCCATAACAATTCCCTGGATATTTCCTCCCACAATATTTACTTCTCTGGACCCCTGGGGAAACCCTGCATACTTTAAGGGAGCATTTCCAGTGGGAGAGTCAGGACTACCCTCTGTCTAAAAAGAGTCAGGACTACCCTCTGTCTAAAAAGAGACTCAGGGAATTCCTAGATCTTCTACAACACAAGACCCTTGGCCATCCCCCCAGTCCTGGATGTTGTGGAAGGTGGTTTCCTCGAATCCTGCTTGACTCCTGACGCCCTCCCTCCAGCTCCCAGGAAACCAGAGAGGTTACTACAGAGTCCCTGACTCTCAAAAATATCTCTCTAAAAATCCTACAGCTGACCCTGAGGTCATTTCTCAAGGGCCAAAAGGGATTAAAACAACCTCTGCAAAGAATCCCACCCCCTCAGACAGGGATTCCCAAGCATTGGACAGATGGGGTAAAAAAGTATATACCTCAGCTACTCTTGCTATCAGGGCACTAAATTGTCAGTTCCATATGCTGAAATTTCAGAAACATACCTTGGAACTCCTTAAACAAAAAATCTCTTCCTTTCCTGTTTGGGCAGAATCTAAAAATTTACAAGAGTTAATGCATTCTGCATGTCAAGTAACTAAACACACCTTGCACTTTGGATATTCTTCGTGTTTCACTGTTGTAGTCCTCACATATGGGTTATCTGGCTCCCGGTAGCCCTCAGTCGGCCCGAGTACCAGAATTCTTGGTATATGACGTCGGCTGCCGGTTGTATAACTGATATCAGTACGTCAAGTATAAAGGGAGACAGCCGACACCATTTCCTCAGTCTTTCTTGCCGCGGAGCCCAAAGCAAATGCAATTCGCACTAGTGCCGGTCGGCCGTTTACCTTCGTTTTGCTTTCCAGCTAACAAGTTGAAGACGCCTTCAGATAAGTACCCCATTGGGGATCCTCTTTTCTTGCTTTAACGAATGTCAGATAAAGTTAATAACTGTCTTGCCTGTGGAAAACAGATTCTGCACCGTGATTTCCATTCCTATTGTATAACTTGTTTGGGCCTTGAGCACGATGTCCCTAACTGCGTTCTCTGTACTTTCTTTAAATCGCTTACCATATGCCGTAGAGCTAAGATTTTGTATAAGCATTTCGGAGTCTGGCCTAAGTTCGTTGGTATGGCGTCTTCTGGTCTCCCAACTTCGGATATACCTAGGAAATGCAAAGACAAGGACCGCAACAAGCCTAGGGTTAAATCTGCTGACAACGCACCGGTGAAATTGGTCTGCACAGCGGTTGTCAGTGAGGTGCTTTCGCAACCCCTGCAGTCTGCAGATTTTCAGCCGCAAGCCTCTGCTGTGACCTTTACGGAGTCCTCCATGCTGCAGGCTGCTGTTTCGTCTTCAGACCCTCCACCTGTCGCCGCCTCAGATGGGTCTGGAGCCGCTTTGCAGGCACTGGCTTCTGACACCTCTTCTTTTCAACATGAGACAAGAACCAGACCAACTACCTTAATTCAGACTTCTGCATTTGCTAGGCCTCCCAAGTCCCTCCGGATTGCTAGTAAACCTTCCAGCCGCAAACCTACTCACAAGCAGGCGTCTGCCTCTCCTCCTGTACCTCCATCCCAGTTGGTAAAGATGGCTGGTGATCTTCTTTCCCCGATTAGGGGCTCTCATCCCCCCCTTCAAAGAGGGCTATGGAATTATCTCCTGATGTTTTGTCTGTCTCGGATTCAGATTTCCAGTATGTCTGCTGGTGAAGAAAGAAATTCTCAACTTTTTTCAGGCTTTGAGGATTCTGATGCTGAGGACTGTATCCCTTCTGCCTCCCCTCCAGAAGATTTTTCCTTTAGGGATACTTGGAATACTGTTAGGGAGTATTTTAAATGGGAATGTCAGGATTTTCCACAGTCTAAGAAAAAAATCAGAGAATCTTTAGATTTGCCACAGCATAAGCCTCTGGCTATACCTCCAGTTTTGGAAGTTGTGGATGATGTTTTCATGGAAAATTCTTTAACTCCTATTGGGGATCCTTTTTCTTGCTCTGAACCGATGTCAGTAAAAGTTAACAATTGTATTACCCATGGAAAGCAAATATGTCATAAAGCTTTTTATTCGTACTGCATTCCTTGCCTAGGCCCAGACCAAGACGCCCCTCGCTGTCGGTTTTGTGCCTTATTCAATACTCGAACTATTCGTCAGTCCATTTTTGCAGCAAACTATTTCAGTACTCTGTTTAATTATCCAGAAATGGCTTTGGTAAGCCATCCGACTACCGACGTTCTGAAAAAACGTAAAAATAGACAGAGATCGCATAGGTCCATATCTGCTGAAGATGCTTCCGTTAAGCTAGTCACCAGTTTGCCGGTACTCAGGCCCTTTCGCAGCCCCTGATACCCACTACTACAGATTCGCAGGCCTCTACTGAGACCCATTTGAAGTCCGGTATGCCATGAGATGCTTCTTCGACTATGGAACCTGCGGCTGTCTCTACCTTGGATAGGTCCGGAGCTGCTCTGCAGGCACCGGCTTCTGAGGATGTATTCAGGCCTGCGGACTTGCATTTCAAACTGATGCCATCTTCTAATTCTTCAAGGCCTAAAACTTGACCCACGCCTGGAAAACCGGCGTCCAAACCGCATGGTGAGGCCCATATGCCTAAAAAACAAATTATAAGAATGGCTGAAGACCTTATTACTGTGTTTAGGGGAAGCCAGCCTTCTCCCTCTGAGAGACGTAGAACTGATGATTCTTCTGATCAGGATTCTGTAATTTGTTTCTTCTAATGATCAAGATTTGCCCTTATCTACCTATGAATATTCTGATGCAGAGGACTCCATTCCCTCCGCTTCCCCTCTAGAAGATTTTTCTTTTGGTGAAACCTTGCACACACTTAGGGAGCATTTCCGTTGGGAAAGCCAAGATTACTCTGACTCCAAAAAGAGGCTTAGGGAATTCTTACTCCTACCTCAACACAGGCCTTTAGCTATCCCTCCTGTACTGGACATAGTAGATGATGCCTTCTTGGAATCTAGCCTGACCCCAGACACTTTATCTCCGGCTCCCAGGAAACCTGACTGGTATTAGAGTACCTGACTCTCACAAGTTCCTCTTTAAGAATCCCACTGTGTACCCAGAGACCATTTCACAGGGACCCAAAGGCATTAAGGATACTACTGCCAAAAACCCTACCCCCTCTGATAGAGATGGGGTAAGAAGATTTACACTTCTGCTACTTTGGCCATTAGGGCCTTAAACTGCCAGTTTCATATGTTACAGTATCAGCAGCATATTATTGGACTAAAACAGAAAATGATGTTGATACCTGACTGTGCTGAAAATAAAGAATTACAGGATTTTAATGCATTCTGCTGAACAAGTTGGTAGACATATTTTGCAAGCATCTTGCAGGGCTGCTGTCTTGGGTCTGTTCTTAGAAGGCATGCTTGGCTTAAAGAGCAAAATTTGCCAGATCATGTTAAAGCTAAATTACTGAATGCTTCCTTAAACCAAGACCACCTGTTTGGCAGCAGAGCAGAAGTACTTAAAAAGATGGAGGAAAAAGCTAAATCTACGCAAACTGTTAAAGATTTCCTGCAAGTACAGCCTCCCAGATTTAATAGGCATTGGCCTTCTAAGAATTGGTCCTTTCCTGTCTCTTCCAGGCCTTCTCAGTCCAAACCCAGGAACAACAGACCACCTTGGCTACAGTCTCAAGGTACTCACAGGCCTAAGCAGTGCGGGGCTCCCACTTCCAAAGCTGCAAGTAGTAAGTCACCCCCTTATGGTAAACTGTCACAATGACTTAACCTTACACCTTCCAAGCCCTGCTCAACTGTCTGCCCCCTTAGGGGGAAAGATCGCCCTGCATGCAATAAACTGGGAACTCATTACCCAGGACAAATGGGTTTTGAATAGTTTCCCCAAGGATACAGACTCCACTTCCACTCCTTAGCAGTCCCAAACGGTTGGACAGACCTACCCCCAAATCAGTGGGCAGAGGCTCAACAGCAGGTTCTTTTTCTTCTAAGTATCACGGCTATTCAACCTGTCCCAGCAGAGGAATGGGGACAAGGTTTTACTCAAGATGTTTCCTGGTACCCAGAAAAGACCACTCCTGGTGTCCTATTTTGGACCTGTCTATTCTAATCACCTTTTTGTAATCCCAAAATTCAAAATGTTAACTCTTTATCAGCTGCTTCCCATGCTAGGCAAAAATGCCTGGTTGCCAACATTGGACTTAAAGGAAGCTTACCTGCACATGCCAATAAGGGAATCTTGCAGAAAATACCTAAGCTTCAGAGCAGGCTACATGCACTATCAGTTCTCTGCTCTGCCCTTTGTCTTATCTACTGCACCCAGGGTATTCACAAAGTGCCTAGATCCAGTCATTCGATTCTGCAGGCAAAGAAATATTCAGATATACCCATACCTGGACGATTGTCTAATTCATGCAGAAAGCCAGGACATAATTAACTCATCAGGCATTTGTTAAAAAATTGCTAACCTCACTGGGGTATACCATAAACAAAAAAGAAATCTCACCTAGTACCCTGCCAACAAATTGTATTCCTGGGAGCAAGCTTGAACACAACTTCCCAGATGGCCTACCTCACGCCAGAGAAACAAGTTTGACAGCCTACTTCAAACTACTGACCACAATACTGCGGTGGTGGTGTTGCGGTAGCGTTGTCGCCTCACAGTAAGACGTTGCCCGTTCGATTCTCAGAGCGTCTTCTGTGTGGCGACATGCGTGAATGAGCGTTCCTTCGTTGAAGGTTGTGCGTTAGGCCCGGCAAGCCAGCACGTCAAAATCTACTGCCAATCATTAGCGGACCGGAGTTCCGCTGTGGCGACCCCTAAACAGGAAACGCCAAAAGAAACGAGCTTCAAACAACTGGCCACAAAGACCTAGCTATTTGCAAGGAAAATACTGCAAGCCCTGAGGTTCATGGCCTTTTGCATCCTACTAATTCCATAAGGAAGACTGCATATGAGGAAACTACAATGGTATCTAAAAAGCCTATGGTGTCAACATTCTCAGGACCTGGAATCAAGGATTCCTATCATTCCTTGTATAAAGACAGAGTTCCTTTGGTGGGCAGAGGCCTGCTACCACAACAAGGGACTGCCATTCACTGTACCCCTGCCGCCCAAACCCCAACAACAGACTTATCAGACTATGCATGGGGGGCTCACTTGGCAGGGCAGTGCATTCAGGGCAAATGGAACCCGAATCAAATGCACCTGCATATCAATCAAAAAGAAATGTTAGCTGTACAGAATTCTCTGACAGCCCTCAAGGACCACATTCTTCCAGGACAATTATTGGTAAAGACAGACACCACCACTGTTATGTGGTACATAAGCAGGGGGGAACCCACTCGTACCCTGTCTGCACACTAGCCATGGCTCAGTGGAACACAGCCTTGAGCTTACCAAGTGCACCTACAAGCTCAGTACCAACCAGGCAAGCTAAATTCACTGGCAGACGACCTAAGCAGAAATCTCATGGACCCACACAAGTGGAAATTGGAACCAAAGATACATAGACAAGCTTGGAAAGTGAATGCCCTGTCCTTCACCTGGGAAAGCCTCTGTTTGCCTTTGCCCTTCTGCCTCTCCTCTCGAACGTTCTGCTAAAGATCAAACAGGACAAACCAAAGAAAATTCTCCTTGCACCAGACTGGCCACGCCAACACTGGTACCCCCTCTTGTGCAGTATATCACTGTTGGAACCATGGTACCTGCCTCAGACCCTGCCCCTGCTGTCCAGCAGAAGGGCCAGATTCTGCACCCCCAGCTTCAAACCCTGAACCTTGCAGCCTAGCTAATTACCTGAGCTCTCCAATACCATCCCTCAGTAAGCAAGTGCTGGGTGCCATTCTGGAGGCAAGGAGGCCTAGTACTAGAAAATCTTATGCTGAAAAGTGGAAAAGATACTGTTCCCGGAGCCAGCCTCAGGGGATGGGCACAACAATGCCCAGCTTACCACATAACTTAACAGAGATGCTCCACAAGGGCCTTTCCTTCTCATCTATTGAAATTCATGCCTCATCCATTTCAGCACATTACAATACCGAGCCATCCCTCTTCTCTCACCCCCCGCTGAAGCAGTTCCTCAGGGGGGCCAAAAATTTAAAACCACCCAGGAGAGACCCTACTCCAGCCTGGGGCCTTAACTTTGTATTGGAAAAGCTCACTTTACCTCCTTTCGAGCCAGCTGCAACTGCAGAGTTGAAATTCCTTTCCTGAAAAACAGCCTTCCTTCTAGCCATCACTTCAGCAAGAATAGTGTCCGAATTACAGGCCCTCATGGCATTGGAGCCCGTCATCATCTTCCATGCAGACAGGGTGTCCCTCAGGACCAATATTTCTTTTATGCCCAAGGTGGTATCCAATGTGGCCCTTAATCAGTCCATTCATTTGCCAACCTTCTTTTCTAATCCACAGAACAAAGGAGAACGAATACTGCACTCTTTGGACGTGCACAGACAACTTAGATTTTATTTGGACAGGACTAAGCCTCCCAGGAAAACTGAACAGCTGCTAGTGGCCTTTGCTGCAGGGACAGAGGGGAAGGCCATTTCAAAGCAAACCATTTCTAAGTGGATA
Source organism: Protopterus annectens (assembly GCF_019279795.1). Classification (NCBI taxonomy): domain Eukaryota; kingdom Metazoa; phylum Chordata; order Ceratodontiformes; family Protopteridae; genus Protopterus; species Protopterus annectens. The sequence continues at coordinate 123,373,891 of NC_056743.1, forward strand.
GGCCATTGCATTAATTTCTGCTATAAGCACCATGGAAAACCTACCCCACAGGGGATAAGATCACATTCCACCAGGGCTGCATCTACTTCAACAGCCTTTCCCAGTGGTGTTCCTACCAGGGACATCCTAGAAGCTGCTACCTGGAGCTCTGTACATACCTTCACCAAGCATTACCACTTGCCTATTTTTTCTAAATCCAGAGCTGGTTTTGCCACTGTAGTCTTGCAGGGCTTAATAGCTAGTCCTAATGCTCTCTAACTGCCTCCTCCCTTCCTTAGCTTTGGGAATCTACCCAAATGTAATGACTGCAACAGTGAAACACGAAGAACATAGTACAGTTGTGTACACTTAACATAAATGTAGATGTCCGAGTGTATTCACTGTTGCAGTCCTGGTTACCCTCCCTCCAGTCCCCTGACTTCTATTGGCTATACCTTTCTTTTTGTTTACTGTATTTAAGCTTTCTGATGTATTTGCTTTTTGTTGGAGGTGTAACCTTGTATATAATTGCTTCCCATTATGGGGGCACCTGACATCTGGGGCAAGAAAAACTGATGTAATGGCGTTGGCTGCATGCTTTATACCCCTGACTACCTGTCGTCGTGGAAGAAGACAGCATCTGACGCAGGACCCAAGACTTTGATAATCAGGCCGGCTGAGGGCTACCTGCAGGCAGATAACCCAAATGTAATGACTGCAACAGTAAATACACTCGTACATCTACATTTATGGTAAGTGTACACAACTGTACTTGCCTGAATATCATCAATTCCTTTTTAAAAAACCTGCTGCTGATCCAGAAATTATTTCTCAAGGCCCCAAGGGTGTTAAGGCTACTATTGCTAAAAACCCTGTGCCTTCTGATAAGAAAACTAGGGCTTTGGACAGGTTGGGTAAAAATGTCTATACCTCTGCAACTCCTGCCATTAGATCCGTGAATTGTCTTTCACATGCCTAAGTGTTAGCAGCATACTCTGGAGTCTATTAAGGCTAAACTTGGAAATATTCCTCCCATGGCGGAGAAAAAAGATTTACAAGACTTACTGAATTCTGCAACTTTAGTTAATAAGCTTTCACTTCATTGTGGTTTTAACACTTTGGAGGCTTCCTGCAGAGCAGCAGCCACTGGTTCCGTAATTAGAAGGCATTCTTGGCTCAGGGAGCAGCCTCTTTCTGAAACAGTTAAATCTAAATTGCTGGATGTTCCCTTGCACAAAGACGGTCTTTTTGGTAAGGCTGAGGAGGTACTAAAGAAGTTAAGGCAAAATCTATGCAAGCTTTAAAAGATTTCCTTCAGGTTCAGCCTCCTTGGTTTAGTGGGCATTATCCTTCCAAGAATTGGTCTTTTCCTGATCCTGGCAAACAGGGTCGCTCTAGACCTAGGGGTTTCAGATCTTCCAGAGGGTAGGCTTCTGTCCTTAAAAGGGCTAAACAATGGCATTCTTCTTCTGCTAAATCAGGGAGTTCTAAGCCAGCTTCCCAAAGCAAACATTCTCAATGACTACGACCTTCTTGTGCCTACCTCTGTGGACCCTGGGTTTCCTTTGGGGGGAAGGTTAGCCAGGTTCGCAGAGGTATGGTCTACCATCATAATCGATAAATGGGTGCTCAGTATAGTAAACCAAGGTTACAAGCTTTACTTTCACACCTTCCCAGTTTTCCAAGGATACCCAGACATACCCAGAACTCTCAGGACAGAGGTAGAAACTCAACATTTCTTCTCTACTGACTGTGGGAGGTATAATGCCAGTTCCTGCAAAACAGGAAGGCCTAGGTTTTTATTCAAGGCTTTTTCTGGTACCCAAGAAAGGAGGCACATGGCACCCTATTCTAGATCTGTCCATTCTAAACACTTTTCTGGTGATACCCAAATTCAAGATGCTCACCCTTCAACAATTACTACCAATGCTGGGCAAGGATTCATGGCTGGTAACTTTGGGTCTCAATGAGACTTGTATGCACATCCCAATAAGGGAATGTTGCAGCCAGTTCCTTCGCTTCAGGGCTGGGGAGCAACACTTTCAATTCTCTGCATTGCCCTTTGGCTTATCTACTGCTCCCAGAGTTTTTATGAAGTGCTTGGCTCCAGCCATTGCTTTTTGCAGGCAGAGAAACATTCAAATTTATCCCTACCTAGACGACTGTCTCATTCAGGCAAACACCCCAGAACAACTGGAAAAGGATTTGGGTTTCGTGAAGAACATTCTTACCCATTTGGGTTACACTCTCAATGAAAAGAAGTCAAAGTTGGTTCCTTCAAGGAAGATTGTCCGAGTCTGAATACAGCCACCCAGATGGTATTCCTCCGTCAACAGAAGCAAGAAGATCTTAACACTTACTTCATGAACTTAGCAAACATGACCCAGCTCTCTCTGCAAGGCAATTCCTGCAAGCATTGGGGTTCATGGCTTCATGTATTTTGATGATCCCATATGCAAGGCTGCATATGAGCAGACTTCAATAGTACTTGAAGAATCTTTGGTGTCAACACACACATATGACTTAGACTTGATTCTTCCCCTGATTCCCTGTCTACAAATGGAGTTCCTCTGGTGGGCGACAGCCTGTTCTCAGAACAAGGGTCTGCCTTTCCGCCCACCAGCCAGACTCTCACCACAGATGCCTCAGATGTTGCATGGGGAGCTCATCTGGAGGGCAGGGGCATACAGGGGACTTGGAGCACCCAGCAGATTCATCTGCACATAAACTTAAAAGAATTGATGGCAGTGCAGCAGGCCTTGCTGGCTTTAAAGGACCTACTCTACTGATCAGGACAGACAATACCACAGTCATGTGGTACATCAACAAGCAAGGGGGGACTCACTTTTACCCCTTGTGCAGACAAAGCATGACACTATGGTCCATAGCAGCATCCATGGGCTTACATCTATTTGCCCAGTATCTTCCAGGGAGGCTAAACTCCTTAGTGGATCATTTGAGCAGACATGTTCTGGATCCTCACTAGTGGCAACTAAACAGGGACATTTTCCATTACATCATTCATCATTGGGGCACCCCACAAGTGGATCTTTTCTCCTCTCACACCAATCATCTCCTTCCAACCTCCTGCACCAGGGAGTTTCACAACTAATCTTGGAGGGTGGATGTGTTGTCCTACCCATGGACACATCTCTCAGTTTATGCATTCCTTCCTCTGCCTCTTCTTCCCAGAGTGCTGCTAAAGATGAGGGATGAAAAACCATAGGCTATTCTGATAGCTCCAGATTGGCCCAGGCAGCATTGGTATCCCCTCCTTTGCAGCCTTTCCCAGGCTCAGCCTTGGAAATCTTCCACTGGTACCAGATCTATTGGTTCGGGGGGGGGGGGATGTTCTTCGTGTTTCACTGTTGCAGTCATCACATTTGAGTTATCTGTTTGCAGTAGCCCTCAGTCTGCCTGATTAACAAAGTCATGGGTTCTGCGTCGGTTGCTGTCTCATCGTCCATGACGTCAAGTAGTCAGGGGTATAAAGCATACAGCCAACGCTATTTTAGCGGTCTTTCATGCCGTGCGGTGCACGAAGCAGAAGCAGTTCGCAAGTGCCCGTCAGCCAACTCCTGAAATTTTCATTTTCGAGTTTCAGAACCGAAGTCTTCAACTAAAGCTAAGTACTCCGTTGGGGAAATTTTTTCTTGCTCTTAACAGATGTCAGTAAAAGTCAATAATTGTATTTCTTGTAGAAAGCAAATACCTCAAAGATTTTCATTCATACTGTATTCCTTGCCTAGCCTCTTACCACAACGTACCTCACTGTCAGTTTTGTGCCTTATTTAAACAACGAACTATTCTTCGTTGGTATATTTACGCTTCTAAATATTTCGGTACTCTGTTCAATTATCCACGTAAGGCATTGGTAAGCCACCCCACTACCGACATTCCGAATAAACGCAAAGACAGAGACAGGCCGCCTAGGTCCAAAGCTACCAACGATGCTTCTCCTAAGCTAGTTGCCAATTCGCCAGTACTCAGTGAGGCGCTTTCGCAGCCCCCGATACCCGCTACTTCTGATTTGCAGGCCTCTACTGAGACCCATTCAGAGTCCGGTATGCCGCGAGATGCTTCAACTATGGAACCTGCGGATGTCTCTACCTTGAATGGGTCCGGAGCCGCTGTGCAGGCACTGGCTTCTGAGGGTGTATTCAGGCCTACTGACTTGAATATTAAACCAACGCCATCTTCTTCAAGGCCTAAAACTCTATCCATGCCTAGAAAACCAATGCCCAGACTGCATTGTCAGGCCTCTACGCCTAAAAAACAAATGATAAGAATGGCTGAAGACCTTATTAATTTAATCAGGGGAAGTCAACCTTCCCCCTCTAAGAGACTTAGGACTGAATTTGGCTATGATTCGTCTGATCAGGATTCTGAAATTTCTGATGATCATCGTGTTACACTGCTGCAGTCATTACACTTGGGTTATCCTGCCGTCAGGTGGTTCCCCAATCGGCCTGAGTTTCAAAGTCTTGGTCCAGTGTCTGTTGCTGTCTCCTCCTCCCTGACAGCAGTGCGACAGGGGTATATAAGATGCAGCCAATGCCATTTTCTCCAGTCTTTCTTGCTGCGCGGTGCCCGAAGCAAAAGCAGTTCGCAAGTGCCGGTCGGCCGTCTCCTGAGATTTTAATTCCGAATCCAGAACCGAAGTCTTCTGCAAAGCTAAGTACCCCGTTGGGGAAACTTTTTCTTGCCTCATATCGATGTCAGTAAAAGTTAACTGTATTTCTTGTGGGAAGCAAATACCTCATAAGGATTTCCATTCCTATTGTATCCCATGCCTAGGCCCAGACCACAACGTCACTGGTTGTCGGTTTTGTGCTAGGTTTAACAAGCGCACTATTAAACGTCGGCTTGATTTTGCCCGACATTATTTTGATAGAAAATTCAATTATACCATGCCATCGGATCTTCCGACAACTGGAATACACAAAAAGCGCAAAGACAGGTATACGAGGCCAAAAACTGACGACGAAGCCTCTTCTAGGCCAGTCGCCGGTTCTCCGGTTTTCAGCGAGGCGCCTTTGCAGCCCCTGACGACCGCTTCTGTAGAACCACAGGCCGCCTCTGACTCCTACGTGGAGATGGCTGGGCCTTCGGATGCACAAGTTATTCAGCCTACTGAAACTAACCCTTCAGAGGGATCCAGAGTGGCTGAGCTACCCGCAGCTTCAGAGGGTGTCTTCAGACCTACTCAGTTAAGCATTAATCTCTCAGTTAAGTCTAAGCCTCCTTTAAAATCAAAGAAACAAATACAGCATTCTCCAGGACAGGCCTCTATGCCTAAGAAACAAATGCTCAAAATGGCCGAAGACCTAATCCCTCTATTCAGGGGGTCCCATCCCCTTCCTGATAAAAGGCCTAGACAGGATGCAGACTGATTCATCCAATCAGGTGTCCATGTCATCAGATTCTTCCTCAGACCTAGGATATTCTTTACCCCCTTATGAGGATTCGGATGCTGAGGAATCAATTCCATCAGCCTCACCGCCTGAGGACTACACCTTTAGGGAAACCCTACGTACCATGAGGGAGCATTTCCATTGGGAAGGCCAGGATTACTCAGAATCCAAGAAAAGGCTCAGAGACTTCCTTTTATTATCTCAACACAGACCCCTTGTTATTCCGCCAGTGTTAGATATTGTGGATGATGTGTATACTGAATCCTGCTTAAATCCTGATTCCTTACCTCCAGCCCCTGTTAAACCTGACAGATATTACAGAGTCCCTGACTCACACAAATTTCTGTATGATAGCCCTGTAGCTGACCCTGAAACTATTTCTCAGGGACCCAAAGGGGTTAAGGCCTCATCAGCCAAGAATCCAGTTCCCTCTGACAGTTTCCAGAGCATTAGACAGATGGGGAAAGAAAGTATATATGTCTGCAACTTTAGCAATGAGAGCCTTAAATTGCCAGTTTCACATGCTAAAATATCAGTAATTTTTACTCTCAGTTGAAACAAAAAATGCTTCCAGATTCAGATCCTCCTAATTTTAAAGAAATGCAGGATTTATTGCATGCAGCTGAGCAAGTGGGAAAGCATACTTTGCAATGTGGTTTTGATTCTTTAGAGGCCTCCTGTAGAGCAGCAGTTACAGGCTCTGTCATTAGAAGACATGCTTGGTTAAAAGAACATACGTTACCAGATCATGTTAAAGCAAAATTATTGGATGCACCTTTGCAGCAGGATGTGTTATTTGGAGTTAAGGCAGAAGAGGTATTAAAGGAAATGGAGGATAAGGCAAAATCTATGCAAACGGTGAAGGATTTCTTACAGGTTCAGCCTCCTAAATTTAGCAGAAATTGGCCAACTAAGAATTGGTCCTTTCCAATTACAGACAGACCTCAAAGGGGAAGATACAGACGTCCAAGAAGTAGAGGTCAGACACAAGGTCCTTACAGGCCTCGACAATGGGTTGCATCAGGCCAGAAAGAAGGGGAAGACAGGCCCAACCATATAAAAAGCAGCTCCAATGACTTCCCACTTCAGCTGCCAAACAAATCTCTCTTGGCAGCCCCCTTGGAAGGAAAACTCTCACTCTTCTACCACAATTGGCATATGATCACCAAAGACAAATGGGTTCTCAACATTGTATCTCAAGGTTACAGGTTCTACTTTCACACTCTGCCAAGGTTAAAAGGAATGCCAAATCTGCCACCAAATCAATGGGCAGAGGCTCAAAAAACAGCACACCTGGATATGAGAGCCATTTAAAAGGTACCAACACAGGAGCAAGGACAAAGATTTTACTCGACTGTTTCTGGTACCCAGAAAGGACAAAGCCTGGAGGCCCATTCTGGATCTTTCTTCTCTAAACACTTACCTGGATGTTCCGAAATTCAAAATGTTGACACTACAGCAGCTTCTTCCCATGCTGGGAAAGAAAGCTTGGCTCGTGACCTTGGACCTCAAGGAGGCATACCTGCATGTCTGTATCTGACAAAACTGCAGAAGATACCCCAGATTCATAGCTGGTTCAATGCACTACCAATTCTCTGCACTGCCCTTTGACTTATCTACTGCGCCCAGGGTCTTCACAAAGTGCCTGGCACCAGTAATTGCATTTTGCAGACAGAAAGGAATTCAAATTTATCCGTACCTGGACGACTGCCTGATTCAAGCAGAGAGCAAGGACATTCTTTTAAAGCATCTGGCATTTGTAAAAAAGTTAAGTTGCCTGGGATACACAGTAAACGAAAAGAAATCAAAACTAGTGCCCTCACGAGAGATTTTATTCCTGGGTGCCAGCTTGAACACAACGGCTCAGATGGCTTATCTCACGCCAGACAAGCAAGGACAACTGACTCAATACTTTCGATTGATGGCAACAAAGACCCAACTCCCTGCAAGAAAAATTCTGCAGGCCTTGGGTTACGTGGCATCTTGCATACTACTAATTCCAAATGCCAGACTGCATATGAGGAAACTACAGTGGTACCTAAAGAATGTATGGTCTTAACACTGTCAGTTTGGAAACGGTTATACCACTAATTCCTTGCCTTCAACAGGAGTTTCAGTGGTGGGCTCAAGCTTGTCACCTCAACAAGGGACAGCCTTTTACACAACCCACAGCCAAGCAAACACTGACAACAGATGCAACGGATTACGCCTGGGGAGCACACATGGCAGGCAAATGTATTCAGGTTACGTGGCCCGCAGAACAAAGGCGTCTTCACATCAATCAAAAAGAGATGGTAGCTGTACAAAATGCTCTTATAGCTTTCAAGGACCTGCTGCATCCAGGACAACTTCTACTAAAGACAGACAACACCATGGTTATGTGGTACATAAACAAGCAAGGGGGCACTCACTCCTACCCCCTCTGCAGACAAGCCATGACCTTGTGGAACGCGGCTATAAATCATCAAGTTCATCTGCAAGCACAATTCCTGCCAGGAGAGAAAAACCCACTGGCAGACGACTTAAGCAGAAACATCATGGATCCCCATGAATGGGAATTGAATCCACAAATATTTAGAATGATAACACAGAAATGGTGGAGCCCGGACATAGATCTGTTTGCATCCCCAATGAACTGCCAGCTACAAAAATCCTGCACGAGGAGTTACCATCCACAAGCATGGAAAGTGGATGCCCTCTCATTCAGCTGGGAGAACCTACAAGTATACGCTTTCCCACCACTACCTCTCCTGCCAAAGGTACTCATAAAATCCAGGCAAGAAGAGCCAAAGATGATCCTTATTGCACCAGACTGGCCACGCCAGCACTGGTACCCAATCTTAAAGAACTTAGCACAAGAACCACCCTGGATTTTGCCTCAAATCCCACATCTGCTGACTCAGCACAACAATCAAATACTACACAGCCAGCTAAAGACCTTAAATCTAAGCTGCATGGAAGATTCCTTAGTCAAGCAAGCAATGCCTCTCTCCAAGGCTGTAATTGATGTCATTCTGGAGGCCAGAAGGGCCTAGTACCAGGAAAGCCTATTCGGATAAAAGGAAGAGATTCTGTGCCTGGAACCAAGCTCACAGCCTTGACCCTCTTGTCCCAAACATTCCTCAGATACTGCAATACTTAACTGAGATGCTGGACAAAGGCTTCTCCTTCTCATCCATCAAGATCCACGCCTCTGCCATCTCTGTTCATTACAACACGGATCCACAAATTTTTTCTAATCCTCTGTTAAAACAGTACCTCAGAGGGGCTAAAAAAAGACCGCACCGTAGAGCACCTACTCCATCTTGGGACCTCAACTTTGTTTTGGAAAAATTAACTTTACCTTCTTTTGAGCCAGCTAACACAGCAGAATTAAAATATATCTCTTGGAAAACTGCTCTGCTCCTGGCAATAACATCAGCACGAAGAGTTTCAGAATTACAGGCACTAATGGCAGTAGAACCTTTCCTCATTTTCCGCCAGGACAGGGTGTCTTTAAGAACTAACCCTACGTTTATGCCTAAGGTGGTATCCAGTGTGGCTCTAAACCAAACTATTCACCTGCCAACTTTTTATCCTAAACCACAGAATAAAGGGGAGAGACTACTGCTTTCTTTGGACATTCACAGGCAGTTACGCTTCTACTTGGACAAAACCAAAGCTTTCAGAAAATCTGAGCAATTATTGGTAGCATATGCCGCAGGAGCACAGGGAAAAGCCATTTCAAAACAGTCTATTTCAAAATGGATAGGGCATTGTATACGTTTCTGCTACACATACCATGGAAAACCTGTACCTAGCAGCATTAGATCTCACTCCACCAGGGCAACAGCCACTTCAACCACTTCCCTCAGAGGAGTACCTACCAAGGATATTTTGGAAGCAGCAACTTGGGAGTTCTGTGCATACCTTCACCAAGCATTACCATCTGCCTCTATACTGTAAATCCAGAGCTGGCTTTGCCACTGCAGTGCTGCAGGGCCTTATAGCCACCCCTAATACCTTATAGAGCCAGCCACCCTACCTCAGCTTTGGGATTCTACCCAAGTGTAATGACTGCAGCAGTGTAACACGATGAACATAGTACAGTTTTGTACCTACCATAAATGTAGATGTTCGAGTGTATACACTGCGTCAGTCCAGGTTACCCTCCCTCCTTCCCCTCTTACTGGCTAGTACGTACCTATGGCTTCTACCCTTTACTACCTATGGGAAGTATTTGCTGGTAGCTGTAAGTTGTTGTTTGCTTTTCTTATGTATGTTTTATTAGCAATTTGAATTGCCTACCTATTTAGAGGCACCTGACATCTGGGGCAAGAAAAACTGAAGAAAATGGCGTCTGCTGCATCTTATATACCCCTGTCGCACTGACGTCAGGGAGGAGGTTCATAGGTTCATACTAGGCTATCTGCCCTAGGGCATTTATAAGCCTAGCCAGAGTGTGTGTGGCTTTCACCACCCGTTAGGATGAGAATATTATACCCATTAGTTTGCTGTGCCTCTGTCCAGCAGAGATACAGAGATGATTCCCGGGGTAAACCTACGATCTCCCATCCACTCGTCAAGATTTCTCTTGAACAGAGTCAGTGAGGGGCTCTGCCTCACATGGACTGGGATTCTGTTCCATAGTGTAGGGAGTCTCTGGGTGATGAATCTGTCCCTCCAGCACATCCTATTTATATCCGTGTTGAGGTTTAAGTCTCTTGCTCTCGTGGCTCTGGTGGATTTGGATTGTTTGAGGTGGAGCATGTCCATTAATTCCGGGTTGGACATGGCCTTGTATGTCAGGCACAGATCACCTCTGAGCAGACGGTATGCGACTGAATAGAGCTGGAGTTTCTTCAGTCGGGCATCGTATGACATATGTTTGAGCCCCTTTATCCTTTTGGTGAGGAACTTTTGGGGTCTTTCCAACTGCTGCAGGTGTCGGGTAAGGTACATTCGAATGGGCGTTGTACTCAATCATTGGTCTGATAAGTGAAGAGTACAGGGGTACAATGACCTCTCCTGATCTGGATGTGAATCCCTTCATGATCAGGTGGGCAATGTAGAAGGTCTTCCTAACCACTTTGGCAATGTGAGTGTCAAAGAGAGGTTACTGTCAACTTGGGTCCCCAGGTCCCTGATAACTTCTTCCGTGTTTAATGGATTACCACCTATGTGGTAATTAGGGGTTACCTTGTTTTTCCCAAAGGGTATGACTATACATTTTTGGCATTTAGCTTAAGGCCATGGCTCTGGCACCAGTTATCCATTTCTATGAGACCTTTCTGGAGGATGTCTGTGTCTGATGGAGTGTCAATTATGGTGCCCAGTTTGCAGTCATCTGCAAATTTTGTCAGCCACAATCCCCTATGTTTGCCTGCACTTCAGAAAAATAAATGCCGAGCAAGAGGGGCCCAGGACTGAGCCCTGTGGGACACCGCTCGTGACCGGCTTAGAGTCTGACATGGCACCAGCAACTCTAACCCTGTGTGTTCTGTCCTTGAGCCAGTTTGCAACCCATCTTGTGACATATGGGTTTACATCTAAGCTGGTGAGCTTTTCTATGATGCCCGAGTGGGGTATTGTGTCAACAGCTTTGCTAGGTCAAGGTAGGCTGTGTGAACTGCCTTACCCTCATCAATGGCCTTAGTGACTGTTTGAAAAAGTCGACCAAGTTCAAGAGGCAGGATCTGCCCTTGACAAAGCCAAATTGGGTAGGATCCAGTGTCTGTAGGTCCCCAATGTCTTTATTTATGAGTTCCATTATGATCCTCTCCATAGCTTTGCAGACAAGGCTCGTCAAGCTTATGGGGCGGTAATTTCAGGGTCCGTAGAAGCACCGCCTTTGTGGAGTGGGACCACAGTTGCCGTCACGCCATTCTTTGGAGTGCGTATCCTGTAGTAAGGCTAAGATTAAACAGCAGCCTTATGTGTGGGTTTAGTTCCTCATTGAGTTCGTGTAGCACACAGCCGGGGACACCGTCCGGTCCCATTGATGCTGTGTTTTTTGCTTTAGAGAGGGCAGCTCTCACCTGGGCATCTGAGATGTTTGGGAGGCTAGACTCTGGTGGGATAGATATTTCTCCTTTTGGGGGGGAGGGAGAAATTTGCACTGAACCTGTCTGCCAGTATGTTGGCAATGTCTGTGGGTTCAGTGATTTTTTTATCATTTTGGACTAAATTCTGAACATATCTGGGAGTTTCCACCCAGGTTTCTAACATAGCTAAAGAAGGCTTTATGATTGTCTTTTGTGTCATTAGCGATTTTTCTCTCAAAGTTGGCCTTGGATGATTTTATGAGTGATCGTAGTTTTTTGCTAGTATTGATCAGAGATGCCTTCCCATTTAGGGATTTTGCTCAGGCGATAGCAACAGACGCCTGACCAAAACTTTGGAACTCAGGCTGACTGGGGAACCGCCTGATGGCAGGATAACCCAAGTGTAATGACTGCAGCAGTGTATACACTCCAACATCTACATTTATAGTAGGTACAAAACTGTACTTTTTTTCTGATGACTAGGATTTACCCTTATCTGCCTATGAGGATTCTGATGCAGAGGACTCAATTCCCTCTGCTTCCCCTCCAGAGGATTTCTCTTTTGGCGAAACCTTACATACTCTTAGGGAGCATTTCCACTGGGAAAGCCAGGATTACTCTGATTCTAAAAAGAGACTTAGGGATTTCTTACTCCTGCCCCAACACAGGCCTTTAGCTATCCCCCCGTATTGGACATTGTTGACAATGCCTTTATGGAGTCTAGCTTGGCCCTGGACTCCTTACCTCCTGCTCCCAGAAAACCAGATAGATATTACAGGGTCCCTGACTCTCATAAGTTCCTTTTTAAAACTCCTACTGCGGATCCTGAGACCATTTCACAAGGACCCAAGGGCATAAAGGCTACAGCATAAAGGCTACAACTGCCAAAAATCTTATCCCCTCTGATAGAGATTCCAGGGCGCTGTATAGATGGGGTAAGAAGTATACACTTCTGCAACCTTGGCCATTAGGGACTTAAATTGCCAGTTTCATATGTTAAAGTACCAGCAGCACATTATTGGATTGCTTATACAGAAAATGATGTTGATTCCTGGCTGTGTTGAAAATAAGGATTTACAGGATTTAATACATTCTGCTGAACTAGTTGGAAAACATACTTTGCAATGTGGTTTTGATTCTCTAGAGACATCTTGCAGGGCTGCTGTTACTGGGTCTGTACTTAGAAGGCATGCTTGGCTTAAGGAACAATCTTTGCCAGATCAGGTTAAAGCTAAATTGTTGGATGTTCCCTTAAACCAGGACCGTGTGTTTGGTAACAAAGCAGAAGTACTTAAAAAGGTGGAGGAAAAGGCTAAATCTTTGCAAACTGTTAAAGATTTCCTGCAAGTGCAACCTCCAAGAATTGGTCCTTTCCTGCCTCTTCCAGGCCTTCTCAGTCCAAACCCAGACCCAGCAGAACATTCAGGCCGTAGTCCAAAGGTAAGCACAGGACTAAGCAGTGGGAGGCTCCCACTTCCAAAGCAGGGAGTAGTAAGACCCCCCCCCCATGGTAAACTGTCTCAATGATTTAACTTTAAAACTTCCAAGCCCTTCTCAACTGACTGCTCTTTTATGGGGAAAGATAGCTTTGCAGGCAAAAACTGGGAACTCATTACCCAGGACAAATGGGTTATAAATATAGTTTCCCAGGGATACAGATTTCACTTTCACACTTGACCAACCCCAAACGACCAGTTGTACCCCTTAATCAAGGGGCAGAGTCTCAAAAGCAAGTTCTCTCTCTCTTGAGTATAAGGGCTATTCAAACTGTCCCAGTAGAGGAAAAGGGACAAGGTTTCTACTCAAGATTTTTTCTGATGCCCAGAAGACAACTCCTGGCTTCGTATCCTGGATCTCTCTGTTCTAAATATTTTTTTTTTTTTGGTGATTCCAAAATTCAAGATGCTAACTCTTCACCGTTTGCTTCCTATGCTAGGCAAGGATGCCTGGTTGGCAACACTGGATTTAAAGGAAGCCTACCTGCACATCCCATTCAGGGAATTTTGCAGAAGATACCTATGTTTCAAAGCAGGCTTCATGCACTATCAGTTCTCTGCACTGCCCTTTTGCTTATCTACTGTGCCCAGGGTATTCACAAAGTGCCTTTATAGTTCCTTTGGTGGGCAGTGGCATGCCACCACAGCAAGGGACTGCCATTAACTCTACCCCCTGCACCCCAAACCCTAGCAACAGACCATCAGACTATGCATGGGGATCTCACTTGGCAGGGCAGTACATTCAAGGCAAATGGAACCCAATTCTAATGCACCTGCATATCAATCAAAAAGAAATGTTAGCTGTACAGTATGCTCTGACAGCCTTCAAGGACCATATTCTTCCAGGACAATTATTGTTAAAGTTGGACAACATCACTGTTATGTGGTACATAAACAAGCAGGGGGGAACCCACTCATACACTCTCTGCAGGCTAGCTATTGCTCTGTGGAACACAGCCTTGAGCTACCAAGTTCACCTAAATTTTCATTTCCTGCCAAGAAAGCTAATTGCACTGGTAGACGACCTAAGCAGAAATCTCATGGACCCATGCGAGTGGAAAGTGCACCTACAGGCTCATTTCCTGCCAGGAAAACTAAATACACTGGCAGATGACCTAAGCAGAAATCTCATGGACCCGCACGAGTGGAAATTGGAACCAAAGATATTCAACATGTTGAGAAACAAAGGGGGGAGCCCAGAGATAGACCTGTTTGCCTTCTCCCAGAACTATCTGTTGGCCAAATTCTGCACAAGGACTCCCCACAAACAAGCTTGGAACGTGGATGCCCTGTCCTTCACCTGGAAAATTTATCAGTTTATTTCTTTCCCCCTCTGCCTCTCCTCTCCAAGGTACTACTAAAGATCAAACAGGACAAACAAAGGACAATACTGATTGCACCAGATTGGCCACACCAACACTGGTACCCCCTCTTGCGCACTGTGTCACTGCTGGCACAATGGCACCTGCCTCAGACCCCTGCTCTGCTGTCTGAGCAGGAAGGCCACATTCTGCACCCACAGCTTCAAACCCTGAACTTGGCAGCGTGGCTAATTACCTGATCTCACCATTCCCATCCCTCAGTAAGCAAGTGATGGATGTCATTCTGTGGAGGCATGGAGGCCTAGTACTAGAAAATCCTATGCTGAAAAATGGAAAAGATTCTGTTCCTGGTGCCAAACTCATAGGATGGGCACAGCAGTGCACAATTTACCTCATATTCTTCAGTGCTTAACTAAGATGCTTCAAAAGGGCCTTTCCTTTTCCTCCATCAAAATTCATACCTCAACCATTTCAGCTCATTACAATACAGAACCACCCCTCTTCTTTCATCCACTGTTGAAAGCCATTCCTCAGAGGGGCCAAAAACTTAAGACCACCCAGGAGAGCCCCTACTCCAGCCTGGGAACTTTACTTTGTATTGGAAAAGCTCACTCTACCTCCCTTCGACCCAGCTGCAAGTGCAGAGTTGAAATTCCTTTCTTGGAAAACAGTTTTCCTTCTAGCTATCACTTCAGCAAGAAGGGTGTCCCTTAATCAGTCCATTCATTTGCCAACTTTCTTTTCTAATCCACAGAACAAAGGGGAAGGAATACTTCACCCCTAGGACGTGCACAAGCAACTTAGATTTTACTTGGATAGGACTAAACCTCTCAGGAAATCTGAACAGCTGCTGGTTGCATTAGTTCCAGAGGACAAAGCTATTTCAAAGCAAACCATTTCTAAGTGGATAGGCCATTGCATTAATTTCTGCTATAAGCACCATGGAAAACCTACCCCACAGTTGATAAGACCACATTCAACCAGGGCTGCATCTACCTCTTCAGGCTTTCTCAGAGGTGTCCCTACCAAAGACATCCTAGAAGTTATTACCTGGAGTTCTGTACATACCTTCACCAAGCATTACCGCTTGCCAATTCATTTCTAAATCCAGAGCTGGCTTTGCCACTGCAGTCCTGCAGGGCCTTATAGCTGGTCCTAATGCTATTTAATTGCCTCCTCCCATCCTTGGCTTTAGGACTCTACCCAAATGTGATGACTGCAACAGTGAAACACGAAGAACATAGTACAGTTGTATACACTTACCATAAATGTAGATGTTTGAGTGTATTCACTGTTGCAGTTCTGGTTACTCTCCTTCCAGCCCCCCCGACTTCTGTTGTCTTTACCTCTATTCTTGTTTACTATGCTTAAAGCTTTCTGGTGTATTTGCTTTTTGTTGGAGGTGTAACCTTGTATATAATTGCTTCCCATTATGGGGGCACCTGACATCTGGGGCAAGAAAAACTGAGAAAATGGCATAGGCTGCATGCTTTATACCCCTGACTATCGGACGTCATGGAAGATGAAACATCAACCGACGCAGGATCCAAGACTTTGTTAATCAGGCCGACTGAGGGCTACTTTAAGCAGGTAACCCAAATGTAATGACTGCAACCGTGAATACACTCTAACATCTACATTTATGGCAAGTGTACACAACTGCACTTTCCTTCATCCTCATCTTCAAACTCTGCATTTAACTGCCTGGCTAATACTTTAAATATTTCCCAACAGGTGGGTGAAGTTGTTCATGAGGCCAGGAGGCCTAGCACAAGAAAATCCTATGCAGATAAATGGAAGAGATTTTGCTCTTGGATGCTAGCAAAAGAAGACTCTACTCATCCTTCTCTTTCACTCATTCTTGACTACCTAGCAGGATAGCTTATTGGTGGACTTGCCTTTTTTTTTTAATCAAAATTCACACTTCAGCAATTTCAGCTCATTGCTCTTTTGAGCAGCCCATTTTTTCTCACCCCTTGATGAAGCAGTTCCTAAGGGGAGCTAGTAATCTTAGACCTCCCAAAGACGACCTACTCCTGCTTGGGATCTTAATTTTGTCCTGGAAAAACTTCCTCTGCCTACCTTTGAACCAGCTGCCTCTGCAGATTTGAAGTTTCTATCCTGGAAGACTGCTTTCCTTTTAGCTATTACTTCAACTAGAAGGGTATCTGAGCTGCAAGCCTTAATGGCAGTAGAAACTTCCATTATTTTTCTCTCTGATCGGGTTTCTCTGAGAACCAATCCCTCCTTTATGCCTAAGGTAGTTTCCAGTTTAACCCTTAACCAGTCTATTCACCATTCACCTGCCTACATGTTTCAACAATCCCCAAAATAAAGGGGAAAGGATTCTGCACTCTCTTGATGTGCATAGACAGCTGAGATTTTACTTAGGACGAAATCCTTTCGAAAATCTGAACAGTTATTGGTTAGTTTTGCTCCTGGGGCTCAGGGTAAAGCTTTTCTAAAACAAACCATCACCAAATGGATTGCTCATTGTATTCACTTTTGTTACCTGCAGCATGGGAAGGTTCCCTCTCAGGGTATTAGGACCCATTCTACTAGAGCAGCCTCTACCTCTGCTGCCTTTCTGAGAGGTGTGCCTACTAAGGACATTCTAGAAGCAGCTACTTAGTCTTCTGTCCATACTTTTACAAAGCATTACAATCTACCTTTGATTTCTAATTCCAGAGCTTGTTACGCCTCTGCAGTTTTGTAGGACCTCCCTTAATCTGTGATCCTTCCTACCCCCTTTGTCTTCTTACTGGGCTTTGGGAATCAACCCATATGTGAGGACTACAACAGTGAAACACGAAGAACATAGTACAGTTGTATTCACTTACCATAAATGTAGATGTTCGTGTGTATTCAGTGTTACAGTCCTGCTTTCCCACCCTCCATTCCGCCTCTTTTCTTAAGGCACAAGACTGTAGGTTTTTATTTTTTGTATGATGTGTCCAGGGTGCTACCATTCCTGGGTTAGCCGCCTTTTGGGGGCTCCTAACAGAAAAACTGAGGAAATGGCATTGGCTGCCTCCTTTATACCTGATGTACTGACATCAGATTTAGAGCCGGCGGTGGCCAACGTCATATATCAAGGACTCTGGTATTCGGGCTGACTGAGGGCTACTGGGAGCCAGATAACCCATATGTGAGGACTGCAACAGAGAATACACTCAAACATCTACATTTATGGTAAGTATATACAACTGTACTTTTTGATGCCCTAGAAGCTTCTTTCAGGGCAGCAGTCACTGGATATGTCATTAGAAGGCATGCATGGCGTAAGGAACAGCCCCTGGCAGACCATGTCAAATCTAAATTAGTAGATGCCCCCTTGCACAAAGATAACTTATTTGGCACTAAGGCAGAAGGGGTCTTAAAAAAGATGGAAGAAAAAACAAAATCTATGCAAACAATTAAGGATTTCTTGCAGGTCCAGCCCCCTAGGTTCAGCAGGCATTGTCCTTCCAAACACTGGTCCTTTTCTGCTTCCAGTAAACAGGCACAGCCTAGGCCCCGTGGAAACAGACCCCCCCCCCCCCAGACAGCAACCACAGGGAATGGAGACATCTAAGCAGTGGACTACCTCCACTTCAAAACCAAGGAGTTCTAAGCCACCCCTTATGGTAAAACATCACAATGACTCACCTCCTCCACTCCCTCCCTCTGTCCACCTTCACTTACCCCTAGGAGGAAAACTCTCATTTCACTCAAGCACCTGTGCCACCATTACCAAGGACCACTGGGTTCTGAACATGGTCTCTCAGGGATACAAATTTTCCTTCCACACCCTTCCAACCCCAAAAGGATTCCCAGATCTACCTCCAAATCAGTGGGTAGAGGCTCAAACTCAAATCCTTTCCCTGCTCTCTATGAGGGCAGTAGAGCACGTTCCTGCAGAACAGATAGGCCAAGGTTTTTACTCCAGACTATTTCTGGTACGTGCCCCCATCCTCAGCCTATCCATTCTAAACACCTTCCTGGTGATCCCAAAATTCAAAATGCTCACCCTCCAGCAGCTGCTACCCATGCTGTCCAAGGACGCTTGGCTAGCCACCCTAGATCTAAAAGAGGCCTACCTCCACATTTCTATCAGGGAATCATGCAGGAAATATCTCTGCTTCAGGGCAGGATCTCAACACTTTCAGTTCTCTGCACTTCCCTTTGGCTTATCTACTGTTCCCAGAGTTTTCACAAAATGTCTGGCTCCGGCCATTGCCTTTGCAGACGAAGAAATATTCAGATTTATCCATACTTAAACGACTGCCTTATTCAGGCAGACAGCCAGGAAAAGCTGCTCAAGCACCTGGCACTTGTAAAGACCCTCCTAACCTCTCTAGGGTACACAATCAACGAAAAGAAATCCAAGCAGGTGCCTAATCAAAGGATATTCTTCCTGGGAGCAAGACTG
This sequence comes from Protopterus annectens, assembly GCF_019279795.1. Classification (NCBI taxonomy): domain Eukaryota; kingdom Metazoa; phylum Chordata; order Ceratodontiformes; family Protopteridae; genus Protopterus; species Protopterus annectens. Next base: position 123,392,536 of record NC_056743.1, read on the forward strand.
GACACAGCATCCCAGATGGCATACCTTACACCAGAGAAACAAATCTTCTTGACAGCCTACTTCTCACAACTAGCCACTAGGCCTCAGCTAACTGCAAGGAAAATCATGCAAGCTCTGGGGTTCATGGCATCTTGCATACTATTCTTTCCATATGCCAGACTGCATATGAGGAAACTTTAGTGGTTCCTAGAGCCTTTGGTGTCAACACTGTCAAGACCTGGAAACTCTTCCACCTATAATTCCTTGCCTCAGAAAATATTTTCTTTGGTGGGCAACAGCATGCTCCCTCAACAAGGGACTGCCTTTCTCCCCACCCCCCGCCACCCAAACCCTCACCACAGATGCATCGGACTATGTTTGGGGTGCACACCTGAACGGCAGGTGCATACAAGGCCAATGGAGCCCACAACAAATCCCTCTGCACATCAGTCAAAAAGAGATGATGGCTTTGCAGCATGGGTTGATAGCTTTCAAGCCCCTTCTCTCTCCAGTGGCTCTCCTGATCAAAACAGACAGCACCACTGTAATGTGGTACATCAACAAGCAGAGACTCACTCCTACCCTCTATGCATGCTGGCCATGACCCTTTGGCACACAGCCTCTGCCATGCAACTACACCTGTTAGCACAATTCCTACCAGGTTCTCTCAACTGTCTGCCAGACCAATTAAGCAGAAATCTTCTGGACCCACACAAGTGGCAACTGAACAGAAGTACCTTCGCTCTAATATCTCAGAAATGGGGAACCCCGAAGGTCGACCTCTTTGCCTCCCACACCAACCGTCAGCTCAGCAAATTCTGCAGCAGGGAGCATCACTGCATGGCATGGAAAGTGGATGCCATGTCCTTCCCCTGGGTCAGTCTATCGATGTATGCCTTTCCTTCCCTACCTCTCATCCCAAGGGTACTGCTCAAAATAAGGGAGGAAAAACCAAGGACCATTCTTATAACTCCTGACTGGTCCCACCAACACTGATACCCCGTGCTACACAGCCTGTCCCCACTGCCTCCATGGCATCTCCTCAGATTCCAAACCTCCTGACCCAGAGAGAAGAGGAATTCATGCATCCCCAATTGCAGACACTCAATTTGGTAGCTTGGCTTATTCCCTAACCCGGAACCAATATGCCAACCTCAGTAAACGGGTTCTGGATGTTATCCATGAGGCCAGACGCCCTAGCACCAGAAAGTCTTATGCTGATAAATGGAAAAGGTTCTGCACCTGGATCCAGGCTAAGGGAGACAATATGGCACAGCCCTCCCTCCCATCCTGGAATACTTAATTGACCTACTACACTGTGGCCTCTCTTTCTCCTCCTATAAAAATTCATGCCTCTGGTGTTTCTGCTTATTTTCACACTGAGCAGCCCCTTTTCTCACACCCTTTGGTTAAACAGTTCCTAAGAGGGGCTAACAACTTGAGGCCTCCCCGAAGAGCACCAATACCAGCTTGGGACCTTAAAATTTGTATTGGAAAAGCTCACACTGCCCTCTTTCGAACCAGCAGCTTCTGCACAGCTAATATTTCTGTCCTGGAAGACAGCATTCCTTCTGGCCATCACTTCATCCAGAAGAGTCTCTGAGCTGCAAGCACTCGTGGCTGTGGAACTCTTCATAATCTTCCATGCAGACAAGGTATCCTTCAGATCTAACCCATCCTTCACGCCCAAGGTGGTCTCCAGCGTGCCTCTCAATCAATCCATTCATTTGCCCACCTTTTTTCCTAATCCCTGAACAAGGGGGAGAGGATTATTCACTCTCTAGATGTGCACAGACAGCTCAGATTCTATCTAGACAGGGCTAAATCCTTCAGAAAGTCTGATCAATTGCTGGTTAGCTTTGTTACAGGGACAGAAGGCAAAGCCATCTCCAAGCAAACCATTTCCATATGGATAGGACACTGCATCCATTTCTGCTACAAATAGCATAGAAAGCCTCCCCCCAAAGGGGTCAGGACACACTCCACCAGAGCGGCCTCCACCTCTGCACCTTTCCTCAGAGGAGTCCCCACCAGGGAAATCCTGGAGGCTGCTACCTAGACATCTGTTCACACTTTTACCAAGCATTACCACCTGCCTCTCTTCTCCAAAGCCAGGGCAGAGTTTGCCTTTGCAGTCTTGCAGGGCATCCTAGCCCAGCCCTAGTTTCCTTGACTGCCTTCGCCCATTTCCTCAGCTTTGGGAATCAACCCAAATGAGATGACTGCAACAGTGAAACGCGAAGAACATAGTACAGTTGTGTACACTTACCATAAATGTAGATGTGAGAGTGTATTCACTGTTGCAGTCCTGGTTTCCCTCCCTCCATCCCCCTTTATTCTCTTTCTCCTTTTATTACCATTCTTCCTTATTGTTCTCCTTGAGTCTCCATTGTATGTTAGAAGTTTGAAAACTTCGAACATTAAATAATCGAATTTAAATGTTCGAAGTTTCAAACATCGAACATATAATAAAAAAACCCAAAAACTAAAACGGTCTCGGAGTTGGTATATTTAAAGAGCAGGGGATGTGGGGGGCACAGCCCACCAAATGTGGAGTGCAGAGGGGCTTGCCCTCTGCCTACACTAGTCAGGTAAGTTGCATTTGTTTTTGGGTTTATTTTATATTATGTTCGATGTTTGAAACTTCGAAATTTAATTTTGATTATTTAACGTTCGAAGTTTTCAAACTTCGAACATATAATATAGACCCATTCTCCTTTCCTTACAAGGGACATATTGGTATTTATTTTCCACTAGTGGGATTCTTTCACCAGAGCCTGGCCTCCTACTTGGGATCTCCTGACAGATTAGGGCAAGAAAACCTGATGTAATGGTGTTGGCTGCTTTACTTTATACTATTGACGACCTGACGTCAGTCCTCAAGGCAACAACAACCTACGCAGATATACTAAGTCTCTGGTATTCGGGCCTTCCGAGGGCTACCCTGGCAGGGATAACCCAAATGTGATGACTGCAACAAGTGAATACACTCGAACATCTACATTTATGGTAAGTGTGCACAACTGTACTTTTTCCTAATATTCAGCCAGCTGTCACTAAAAAGACAGGATGTATAAAACTCCTCATTCTTTTAAGTTTTTCTACACTATTCCCAAACCTGACCCAGCAGCTATAGCTTTAATTGATCCCAGTGCTGCTAAGCTCTTAGTAGATTCCAGTACTACTGTTTCTGATAAGGATGCAAAAGTAATTGATAGGTATGGGAAAAAAGTGTGTCTGCATCTTTGATTTTTAGACCCTCGAATTGTCTGGCTCATTTTAAAGATTGTTCTGAGAAATTGTGAAACTTAGGAATTTTTTATCTGTAGTTTCTTTTTGTGTGGATGACTTTTCTTCTGTTCCACAGGACACTACTCATTGTTTACAATGCGTGTGATTCTTTTGATACTTCTATGAATATGGCCACAGGTACTGTTTTTGAGCATTCTCAGAACCTCCCAGATGATGATGATCGGATTTTAAATTTACCCCTGGATAGAGATTAGTGTTTGACCCTGTTACTGCAGAGGTGATCAAAAAGTGTGATGAAAGAGGCAAGCTGATCCAGGGAATCTCTAAGATTTTTCATTCCTCCCCCTATCCAAATTTTCCAAAGGATTTTTTTATCTTCTCATCTAGTAAGAAACATTCTCAACAAAACACAGGTAAATAGACATTTAAAAAGAAATGGCAAGGGAATTCCAAAAAGAAGTCTCAAACCTCCCAAAAATCAAGGACATTCCAACAAATTAGAGTAGATGTTCGAGACCTTTTGACCCCCTTCCACTCTGGCCTATTTTTTCTTCCAGAAAGTCTGAATCTCCATTTTTGTCTTTAGCAACAAATAGATGTTCTTCGTGTTTCACTGTTGCAGTCATTACATTTGGATAATCTGCTGGCAGGTTGCCCTCAGTCGGCCTGAATTCCAAAGTCTTGGGTCCTGCGTCGGTTGCTTTCTCCTCTTCCATGACGTCAGGGGTATAAAACAAGCAGCCAACACCATTTTCTTCAGTCTTTCTTCCTGCACGGTGCTCGAAGCAGAAGCATTTCGCAAGTGCCGGTCGTCCGACTCCTGAAATATTCGAGTTTGAGTTTCAAAACCAAAGTCTTCACTAAAGCTAAGTACCCCATTGGGGAAAATTTTTTCTTGCGCCATACCAATGTCAGAAAAAGCTAATAATTGTATCACTTGTCGGAAGCAAATACCTCATAAGGATTTTCATTTATACTGTATTCCTTGCCTGGGCCCTGATCACAATGTTGCCTGGCTGTCGGTTTTGTGCTAGATTTAACCAACGCACTATTAAGCATCGGTATATTTTTGCCTCAAAGTATTTTGGAAACAGATTTAACTACCCTGAAATTTCGTCGGATAGCAATCCGACTACCGGAGTACATAAAAAACGCAAAGAAAAGGACAGAGACAGACAGTTGTGGTCCAAAACCGACAACAAAGCTTCTCCTAAGCCAGTCGCCGGTTCACCAGTATTCAGTGAGGCGCTGTTGCAGCCCCTGATATTCACTACATTCGAGTCGCAGGCCCTTACCGAGACCCATGTGGAGTCTGGCATGCCACAAGCTACTCCAAGTATTGGACCCACAGATGTATCGCCCTCGGATGGGTCCAGAGCCGCTGAGTACGCACCGGCTTCTGAGGGTGTATTCAGGCCTCAACATTTTTACATCAAACCGACGACAGCTAAAAAACCGATGCATGAGCCACATGCACAGGCCACTATGCCTAAAAAACATGATCAAAATGGCTGAAGACCTTATTACCTTGATCAGGGGTTCCCACCCCCCTCCTGATAAGAGGCCTAGGCAAGACACTGACTATGAATCTTCAGATCAGGTTTCTATTTCTTGTGTTTCCTCTTCTGATCAGGAATTATCTATACCTCCCTATTGAGGATTCTGATGCAGGGGAGTCTATCTCGTCTGCATCACCTCCTGAGGATTATTCATTTGGATAAACCTTGCATACTTTGAGGGAGCATTTTCACTGGGAGAGTCAAAATTTCTCAGAATCAAAAAAGAGGCTCAGGGATTTCCTTCTCCCTCAGCACAGGCCTTTAGCCATACCCCCTGTTTTAGACATTGTGGTTGATGTATTTTCGGAGTCAAGCTTGACCCCTGACTCCTTGCCTCCGGCTCCCAGCAAGCCTGACAGATATTACAGGGTCCCTGACTCTCACAAATTTTTGTTTAGAAACTCTGCTGCTGATCCTGAAACTATTTCACAGGGTCCAAAGGGAGTTAAGGCCTCAACAGCAAAAAATCCTACCACCTCTGACAGAGATTCAAGGGCACTGGATAGATGGGGAAAGAAGGCTTATACATCTGCAACCTTGGCAATTAGGGCCTTAAACTGCCAGTTTCATATGCTCAAGTATCAACAACATGTTATGGGACTGCTGAAACAGAAAATGATGTTGATTTCTGAATGTGCAGAAAATAAAGAATTGCAGGAATTATTGCATGCAGCTGAACAAGTTGGAAAGCATACTTTGCAATGTGGTTTTGATTCCTTAGAGGCCTCCTGCAGGGCCGCAGTTACTGGTTCTGTGATTAGAAGGCATGCCTGGCTAAAAGAGCAAAATTTGCCTGATCATGTTAAAGCTAAATTACTGGATGCACCTTTACAACATGATACTTTGTTTGGTATTAAGGCAGAAGAGGTTTTAAAGAAAATGGAAGACAAAGCTAGGTCTATGCAAACTGTAAAAGACTTCTTACAAGTGCAGCCACCAAGATGCAGTAGACACTGGCTTACAAAAAATTGGTCCTTTCCTGTGTCAGACAAAGCTGAAAGGGGCAAATCCAGACGCTCCAAGGGTTCCAGATACCAGGCACAAGATTCTTACAGGTCAAAGCAATGGGGTGCTTCGTCCTCCAAATCTGGAGGAGATGAAGCGCAACCCTACAGAAAACGGTCCCAATGACTTCCCTCTGCATTCACAAAGCACTTACCTTTTGGCAGCACCCTTAGGGGGAAAATTAGCACTTTTTGCTCAAAATTGGCAGTTGTTAACCCAGGACAAGTGGGTGCCAAACATAGTATCACAGGGATAGATTCCATTTCCATACTCTGCCAATGGCAAACGGTTGGCCAGATCTGCCAAAAAATCAATGGGCAAAGGCACAGAATCCTCATGGATATGGGGGCCATTCAGCCAGTACCAGAACAGGAAATAGGACAAGGTTTTTACTCGACTGTTCTTGTTACCCAGAAAGGACAAGGCCTGGCGGCCAATGCTGGATTTATCAATTTTGAACACATACCTGTACATACCAAAATTCAAAATGCTGACTTTGCAGCAGCTTCTGCCTATTTGAATGCTTGGCTGGTGACATTAGACCTAAAAGAGGCATACTTGCATGTCCCAATAAGGGAATCGTGCAGAAGATACCTCTGATTCAAGGCTGGCTTGATACATTACCAGTTCTCTGCACTGCCCTTTGGCTTATCTACTGCACCCAGGGTCTTTACAAAGTGCCTGGCACCAGTAATTGCTTTTTGCAGACAAAGAAGTATACAGATGTATCCTTACTTGGACGACTGATTCAAGCAGAGAACAGGGACATTCTTCTTCAACACCTGGCATTTGTGAAAAGGCTTCTAACATGCCTAGGGTACACAATAAATGAAAAGAAATCACAACTGATACCCTCTCAAAAGATAACATTCCTGGGTGCAAGCTTGAATACATGTGCCCAGATGGCTTACCTCACGCCAGACAAACAAAGGCAACTGACTACTTACTTCAAACTGATGGCAACAAAAACCCAGTTATCTGCAAGATGAACTCTACAGGCTTTGGGCTTCAAGGCATCCTGCATCCTACTGGTTCCATATGCAAGACTGCATATGAGGAAACTTCAATGGTACCTAAAAAGTTTATGGAGTCAGCATTGTCACAGTCTGGAAACAATGATTCCTCTCATTCCCTGCCTACAACAGGAGTTTCTATGGTGGGCAAAGGCATGTCACGAAAACATGGGACGGGCCTTCACTCTACCCCCTGCCAGCCAAGCTTTAACAGCAGACACATCAGATTATGCATGGGGGACCCACATGGCGGGAAGATGCATTCAGGGCATATGGACCCCAAAACAAATGAATCTACATATCAACCAAAAAGAGATGCTAGCTGTTCAAAATGCCCTGACAGCCTTCAAGGACTTACTTCATCCAGGACAACTACTGATAAAGACGGACAACACCACGGTTATGTGGTATATAAACAAGCAGGGAGACATGCACTCATACCCTTTTGCAGATTAGCCATGGCACTGTGGGACACAGCTTTGACTTGCCACATACATCTTCAAGCTCAATTCCTGCCAGGAAAACAAAATACTCTGGCAGCCGATTTAAGCAGAAACCTTATGGACCCTCACGCGTGGAAACTAGAACCACAAGTCTTCAGCATGATAACAAGGAAGTGGGGGAGCCCGGACATAGATCTAGTTGCCTCTCCTCAAAATTATCAATTGAAAAGATTCTGCACAAGGACTTACCACAGACAAGCATGGAAAGTGGACGCCCTATCCTTCAGATGGAAAAACCTATCAGTTTACGCCTTTCCTCCTCTGCCTCTTCAACAAGAAGAGGGGTTTGAAATGTTTGAAGATAGTCTTAACACTTGATTCTTTATCTGCTAATGGCATTAATTTAGTTAAGGATAGTATAGAAATAGTATTACAGAACAGTTACCTGTTTTTTGAAGGTGAGGTGCTTAAACAAGTTAAAGGGGTGGCGATGGGGTGCTGTCTGCATGTTTTGTTGTGTTGGGATAGAAGATGATGTTACACTGCTCCCTTTATTTGGACAATATTTTTATATTGTGATCTGGTAATAGGAAAATTTGCAGGAATGTTTGAGACATCTGCATTTGATAACATTTATTCGAATATAGTTTTATATAAGAATCTTGGAAAGTTTTCATCAACCATTTACAGGAAAAACACTTATAATAATAGTTTTTTTTACACTTTAAGAACTGTCATCCTTGAATTGTGAAAGGACAGTTCATCAGACTTACCAGGATGAGTTCAGAGGATGACAGCTTTTTTGACAATGTAGAAAACTTATGGATTTGTTTTTGATAGCTACTACCCTAGGGATTTAGTCATGGGTATATATAATCAAATTTGTCATAGAAGAAAAGTTGATTTTATATCAGTTTTGGGTAAAAGTTTACTATGAATACCAACAACCATGACATCCCACATTTTTGTACACATATATATATATTTTTTTTTAACAAATCGTTAGCTTTACAGTATGGTTTTGGTAGTAATGATTTTGTAAATATAATAAAGAACAATTAGAATATTTTAAAATCATCATCTGATGAAGTTTCTCTAAAGGGTTGAAAGAACTTTTGAATGTGTTTGGTTAGTAAATACTCAGTCTTTTAACCTTCATTGGGAGTCTGATGTTTTGTGAAATTTTGGTTTGGTTAGTTATTTGTTGACACTTTTAGTATTTCCTTGGTATACAGGACATCTAAAAATATGAAAAATAGTTTGGAGAGGGGTGGTGGGTATGGCCTGTGGTCACAAAATTCCCTTGTCCGATGAGCATTCTAAATGTGTCCACTGTGTAGGTCCTTCACTCCTTGACACTAGTTGTGACCTGTGTGAGGGTTTTAACCCTAGGGCCCTTATAGATAGAAAGAACAAATTGATTCTCAGAGGCTTGCTGCCTCTAAATCTTCAACTTCATCAGCATCTTGTGGGGCTCGAAAAACAAAGTAAAAGGATTGCAGGAAGAATTTCCCAGAACCAAACACTTCCATCAGCTCAGGATTCGGAACCTCCTACAAAACTTGCTAAGACTAAAGATCCCATCTCCTCGGATCTGAAAACCAGAAAAAAAGAGATCTCCTGGGATCCAATCGCTACTCTTGGCCCCGGATCCAGTTACCTCTAGACTGCCTTTTTCTTTCTTGGAGCTCTCTACAAGACACCATAATTTTAGATCTTCATCGATAGCATCCTCGACTTGCTCTTCCAAAAGTTTGACAGAGGATGATGAAGTTTCTCTCACTGCATATGCAAATGGGTGTTCTCCCAGGTCTGACCCCATCAGATCCAGAGACTCTTATTAGTGCAACCCCCTTTCTCACTTCTTCTCTGATCTTGCCTGTGGTATCAAGAGTTGTCAGATCCGAAGGTGCTGGGGTCTTCACATTGGATCCAAAGATGCTGTTATCTTCGACTCTGGTGGCATCTCTGAGTGGACTGGCTCCAAGACACACTGAGTCATAGTGCTGGTAGATCTGAGGTGTTTGTGTACTGCAAAGCCATTGGAGCCATCTCTTCCCCTCAGAGCCTTGACATTTGACAGCTTGGTTGTGACTTCCTCTTCAAGTGCTCTGCTTTCAGGGAAGACGGAGCTTATGGTCTGTTAGCATGGCTTTTGGGGTCCATCTGTTTCCTTCTCCCCAAGGCATTCAGCATTCAAGGTAGTAGAGAGAGCTTTCTCTATCCCTAGAGCTCAGGTTTCTCCACCTTCTTCTGCTCCGACAACTATAGCCTAGTTGTCTCTTCACCTTGAACCTCAGTCATACTTAGACAGGGACAGCCCAGCCCAAGTTAGTCACCAGGCTTCCCCAACAGGGTCTACTGATTTCTTCTAACTCTTCACCAGAGCATCCCATTGAAGATATTCCCAGGAAGATAAAGTGCAAAAGAAGGCACCTGGACTCTTCCCAAGAGTTTGTCACAAAAGATGCTAACTTCGATGAGGGGGAAGGGTCCCCAAGATCACCTTCTGACGACATCTCATTTGGAGACATTCTGGAACTCCTAAACAAAGGGATAGTTGGTCTCCCGACAACCCTTCCTAAGAAGAGTTGGTCTCCCAACAACCCTTCCTAAGAAGAGTTGGTGTTCTTGGAGGCATTTGGTGCTGGCCTGTCTTCTTCCTGTATGACTCCACTTACCGATGAGCTCATTGATTTGGTATCTTTTTGGGCATGAAAGGAACATACCATTGAACCAATTCTCAAGAGACCAACCAGGATCCTGGCACCACCTAATGACGGAACCTTTTCGACCAAGGGCATGTGTTGGTTGATGCCGTGGTCGAAGCAGCAGCCATGAAGAAGGAACTAGCAGAACAAAGTTCCTCTGTCCACCCCCTAACAGAGTCTAGGGCAACAGACAGATGCTTTCCAGTCAGTGAACTATCTGTCACATGTCACAAGACTTCAGAGGTATTTGATTAAGGAACTTTCCAAATCCCTCTCTGGGACCATACCCTCTGAGACAGCGAGCACTGTTGCTTCGCAGTTGGTTACCCTTCAGTCCATTTCCAGTTCATCCATGAGGCTTCTCTGTCATGCAGTAGAAGGTACCTCACGGGTGGCGAGTTCAGGTATTTCCATTAGAAGACATGCCTGGATGCTCTGTGACTTTGTAGAACCCTTCAAAGTTTCCTACGTTAGTACTTCCTTTAATGGAAGTTTCTTATCTGGCCACAATGTGAAAGACGCACACTGAAGGCATGAGCAGAAGATAAAATCCTGTCTGCTATGGGTGTGCATTTTTTGACCCCTCAACGAACCTCTTCTAGGAATCAGTGAGGTGGTTGAAAGATGTGGTTCAAGAAATTCCAGGGTCTTTTCCAAGATCCATGTGGTGACTGTTCCCCCAGGGATAGAGGGCAGAAGTCTAATGGAAGACTTTGTCCTCGCAGCAGAGGTGGTCCGAAGAACCAGGGATCTAGAGCCGCATTCTGTGGCAGATCTTACCAGTGGTCCTGAAAGGAGCCCCAACTGTCCTCCTCTGGAGGCAGTTGAGGGGTCACTTATCCCTGTGCCAGAGAGCCTGGTTGGAAATTACAAAAGATTCCTGGGTGCGGAGGATAATATCCGCTGTTCCTCACTCCCACCTTACAACCCTACTTCCCACTTCACACTGGTGTACTGGACCTACCCTACTGGATTTGTCAAGACTACTTCCAAGTCACCTTGCCATCCCTCGCTGCCTGACACCTTACAGGAGCAGTTGTACCGTTCTCCCAGAAGTGAAATAAAAAGGGTGAAAGAAACCTTACAACCCTGCTTCCCACTTCACACTGGTTTACTGGCCCTACCCTACTGGATTTGTCAAGACTACTTCCAAGTTACCTTGCCATTCCTCGCTGCCTGACACCTTACAGGAGCAGTTCTACCTTTCTCCCAGAAGTTAAATAAAAAGGGTGAAAGAAAGTATATATGAACGCCACTATCTAAACGGCTCCATTATACTCACCTGTGCTCCCCTTATACATAATTCCTGGTTATTCTAAAAGGCTCTTCCCTAGCAAAGGATTACAATTATAGGTCTATACATCCGATTTAGCAAGGGGATGTATAGATCTATAATTGTAATCCTTTGCTACAGTTGCCATTCATAATATGTATTTTGCAATTATATTTTGCTACATGTCTAGGTAATCTATGTAAAATGTTGCAATCACTGTTTTAATGGTGAAATCACACAGTGTCTTCACTAACAATTGAAGATTATTGTTGTATATTTTGAAAATATTGCACTGAATGTCTGTAGTTTTATTAGGCATTTATCGCTATTGTTTGCTGGTAATTGTGGCACAGACCTTGTATCAAGGGTCTTTTTTTGTACCAGTGATATCTTTGCTATGTTTTTTGTATTTGTCCTCTGCTGCCTAACATATTACTGTTGTAGTCTCTATATCTAACTGCTTAACCTTAGATGTTTGTCCTATCAAACTGCTTATCTTGTAGTTACCTTTAAAACTTTCCCTGTCTGTTTTTTCTGTAGCCTTACAACCCTACTTCCCACTTCACACTGGTGTACTGGCCCTACCCTACTGGATTTGACAAGACTACTTCCAAGTCACCTTGCCATCCCTCACTGCCTGACACCTTACAGGAGCAGTTCTACCTTTCTCCCAGAAGTGAAATAAAAAGGGTGAAAGAAAGTACGTAATTATCCTGCTATATGCAATGTAAATGGGCTTGTGAATTTGCTCTACCACTTACCTGGTGTTAGTGCAGGACTACAGCCAGTATACCCAGCCTCCCCCTACTCTTTAACTGTAAAACCCCTTTTTCATACCTCTCCCGTGCCTTTTTCTCCTTATATCCGTGCTGCCTGTTCATCTATTTTACTGAGGCAGTGGCTCCTCTCCCTGTACTATAAGGATTGGCCACTAAGTGGCAGTCTTCACCCAACTACTATCTCTCTTCCCTCTCTCTCCTCCCCACTTATTACTACTTCTCTTTAGAACACTTCTTCTCTTTAGAACACTTCTTCTCTTTCTACACTCACTATCAGTCATACCCTCCAGCCAGTTCTAGATACCTGCCTGCTTCCCTTTCACTCCAACATAATATTGCTTAAACCTTCCCACCAAGCTCCCCTGTTCTTGCCTATCTCCTGACTGTTTCCCCTCTCTCCTGCTGTCAGCTTCCTTGTGTCTACCCGCTCCGTTTGCCCTACTGGCACACTCCGCTCCCCTACCCTACCCCCATATTCCATCCACCCCCACTGCTCCTAAACATAAACCTCCTAAGCCACTCCCTCTTCCTCTATCATCCAGTCACACTTGCCCCCCAATTATACCAATTAGGCTCACCCTTACTCGTCACTCATAGTATAACACACCACTCCTTCAATAGCTTTACCATACCCCTCTTCTAATAGCTAACAGAACTAATTCCCCCTATCTACACCCACCTTATCCATTCTTTTATAAAACCTTAACCTGCTGTCTAACTCTTCTTATAACCAACCTCAGTAAATATGACTTCAACTCCAATGAATCCAATATTCCTAGCTATACTTACTACTATCCTCACCTCTACCTACCTCCTCATTTCCTTCGAAAAACAGCACCATTACTTTTTTAATCACTCTCAAAAACAAACAGCTATATACACCTCTATACTCACTCGCAATCTGACCAATATCACTTCCACTCCCACCTATCCATTACCCAAATACCACCGACTCTCCCACTTTAAATATAACAATCTTACAATAAAAAAAGATAAATATCTATTTTTTCTAAAATGTAGCTTACAAATAAAACCCCTCAATGTCTCCTTACTAGATGGGGACATCCACCCTAACCTTGGCCCAGCCAATCCTGTTACCCAAACTACCCAACCTAAACTCCCCTACTCACTCTTAATAGGACATCTGAATATCCGCAGTCTTAACAATAAAGTAGCCCATCTCCATGCCCTTTTAGATACTCACTCCTTTGATATCCTTTGCCTGACAGAAACTTGGTTAAAACCAGGAACCAAAGACAACGAAGTTACCCCCTAAGGATATAACATAGTTAGACATGACCAAATACGACAAAAGGGAGGGGGTGTAGCAGTTCTATTCAAAGATGGATTCCATATCTCCACATTACCATGTAAACCACCTCATGATAGCAATGCTGAAATCCTGGCCACCAAACTCCAAATGAACCCAAATAAAGCTTTATATATTATCTGTATCTACCTACCACCTGGCAATAACATCAGGATAATCGAAGGTATACTAAACTGGATATCCTCAGCTTACCCCCAAGAAACAGTAATACTAGGTGATTTTAATACTGACTTGGAAAAGTGTTAATGCAGACAACCCCACCTCTTACATTAACCTCCATGGCTGTACTCAAACAATCACTTCTACAACCAGAATCAACAAACCAAACAATAAAGAGAGTACCTTAGACTGGATACTTATAAACAGACATGAATATGCCTATAAGGTAGGCACTCTCCCAGATGATTTAAGTGATCATGCTTTAACCTACATTATTAAACAAAAACAAGATCTGCCTAAACCCTCTACTTTTAGGACTGCACGTTCCAATAAACATGTCAACCTAGAATCATTCCAAAATGAATTTGGTGCCTGTAACTGGAACCCCTTAAAAACTCTACCACTTGATGAAGCTATAAAATATCTAAACTCTGCATTTTATCCATCTTGGATAAACATGCACCTATACTGATCTATCCAGATGAAATCCAAACCAGCCCCCTGGCTCTCTAAAGAAACTAGACAAAAAATTCTACTAAGAAACAAATCCTGGGCTAAGTGGAGGGCTAACAAAAATATCTCTGATCAACATCACTTCAGGGAACTGAGAAATTGCACTAAAAAGGCAATTCTTATGGACAAAAAGAACTATTACTGTAAGTTACAGCAAACTCATCAAAATAATCCCCAAAAGTTTTGGTCCAGTATAAACAAACTCCTTTCCCCTGGACACACACACACCTACCCCTCTTGACACTGATCCTAATACCCCCCTTCAAACTGCCAATTCATTCAATACCTTCTTTACAGAGACCATTCAATCTCTAGCTAGTCAACTAATTCCAGATAACTCAAGCCCTCACACTACCAGATCATCTTCTCTACCAACTTTTAAACTGCAACCCATCTCTACTACTTTCATCTGTAAAATCATCCAAAAACTTAAACCTAGTACCCCTTCTGCCGACCAAATACCATCAGAATACCTGCAAAAAGCAGCTAAGGTAATAACATACCCTGTATCCATCCTCATTAACAGAACCATTAAAGAAGGAACCATTCCTGACATTTGGAAAATCTCCCATAATGTGAGAGTGTTCAATCTCGCCGTTTGTTCTTACACCTGGGTTCGGAGCCGATCCTCGGCTCCGTGTCGGCCGCTTGACAAAGCTCTGCATCGAGAAGAAGCTCGAGACCAACCTAACTCCCACAATCCCCCTCTGCCTTTACCTCAGATCTAGTTTGCCGCTGCAAAGATCGCATCAATTTGTTGAGCTCGGACCAGCTGAAAGCTAAGATTGATTATTTCTTATAATTCTTTCATTAGTTGTTTGTATTTAAATATTTCAGATTGGGTGTTTGTATGTGTGAGTAGTGTATCGAGGGTTTCTCGGGTCCGTATATAAGTTTTATATACTTTATATACTTTTGGGTTCCCTCGGGGCCTACCCCACCCTTAACTGGATTTGACTACTGGATGTCACTTAAGTTACAGGATTTGACTATTACTGGCTTTGACTTATTCTCTGGATTTGACTTTAATTACAGGATTGTACACTGTTTTCTGGATTTATTACCATGTCAGAAAAAGCTAAGTCTGGCTTTAAACGTTGCCAATGTGGACAGAAGATGTCTGTCACAGACAATCATAGTTCCTGCGTCTACTGCCTTGGCCCTCTCCATCTGCAGGAAGACTGCTCTATCTGTCATTCATTCAGTGGAAGGGTCAAGACAGATAGGCGCAGGAAACTTATGGATAGGGGTCTTCTAAAACCTACTTTTCAAGAGGCTCTGGATGCATCAGACCAGGCATCTAAATCCTCGAAGGAATCGAAGACGTCGGAGCCCAAGTCATCGGCTCCGAGCTCTTCATTCAAAGTTCGATCACCGGTTCCACAGACTTCGGGGCCGAGTGTTGAACTGTTGTCAGTTACCGAGCCTCGAGTCTTGGAACCGGTGACGGAGCTCCCTCCTCCTGCGCTTTTGAGGTCGGCTCAGTTTTCGATTCCTTCGACGCGTTCTTCCAGGCCCCTCTCTGACACCGATGTGGACCGCGTGGTGCAGAAATTGATGGAGAATACGGCCTTGTCCAAGCTCATCTCGGTCTCCTCCCAGCTGGTGTCGAGACTCGAATGCCTTCCCTTATCTCCACCTGTTCCTCCTCCGAGGCCTATTCAGTCTTCGGAGCTGGGAGAGGCTGACCTGCTGATTGTGGAGCCCTCGGTTCCAGAGCCGTCCCTTTCTCGGTCGGTACCATTCACCTCGACTCCGTCGGATCCAGTACTGGAGTCACGGAGCCGAAGATCCATCCTGGGTTCCGGGACTGAGAGTCGGACCGATGTTTCGGTTCCGACGCTCCCTCTCGGGGCCTCAGCTCGGATCGACTCAGCTCCGTCCTCGGGTTCGATGCCTTCGGTACCTATCTCGGGGATTCCTCCGACGACTTCGGAACCAGGGGATACCTCGACTCGGGACCCGGGGGCTTTCGAACTCATGAGGAAGGTGTTGTCTGTTCAGACAACCACTTCAGCAGATACAGCTTCTCCTTCCCATAAAGGGCCGTTATCCTCCTCTGCACCCACGGCTATGTCCAAGCGTCGAGCACCAGTGTCTCAGCCACCCCTAGAGGGTGCCCCCTCTTCCTCGGAGGCTTCTTCGGATGCCCCCCCCCGAGGAAGTTCCGAGGAAAAGATTGTGTAAGAGGAGACACTTAGATTCTCCACAAGAATCATTGACATCGGACACTGACTTAGATGAGTCAGAAGGGTCCCCAAAGTCATCCTTGGAGGATGTCTCCTTTTCTGACATCCTGGAGATCCTAAAGCAGAGAGGTGATTGGCAATCCCTTCCCCCTTCTGAGGATGAGTCAGTCTTGCTGAAGGCATTCGGTGCTCGCCCTTCCTCCTCCTGGGTCACTCCGCCCTTCGATGAGTTAAAGGAGCTGATAGCTCGAAGGGCGTGGGAGACACCTGACACAGTGGAGCCAGTCCCTAGGAAGCCTAACAAATTATTACTGCCCCCCAAGATAAGGCTTATCTGACAAAGGGAGTGCCAGTGGACACTATGGTGGTGGCAGCAGCCACGAAAAAGGAGATGTCGGAATCTTCCTCATCTGTCCATCCGCCTAATAGAGATTCTAGGACTATGGACAGATATGGGAAGCGCATTTTTAGTTCAGCGGCTTTTTCTATGCGATCCCTGAACTATTTGACCCACTTTACACGACTACAGAGGGATCTAGTCAAAGAGTTGGGAGATACCCTCCAGGGTACTACAGATGCTGCTGTCTCGGAGAAGGTTACAGCACATCTCAACACCCTTACTTCTATTGTTAACTCATCCATGAGGCTGATCTCATACGCAGCCAAAGGATCGAGTAGGGCAGCAGCTTCAGCGATTGCTCGTCGTAGGCAGTCATGGATGCGCTTATGTTCATTTGCGGAAGCCTTCAAGTCTTCCTTTACTAACGCCCCATTTGATGGTGCCACTCTCTTTGGCCCTAAAGTAAAGGAGACCCTTACCCGGTGTGAGCAAGAGGGAAAGACTCTGTCTGCTGTCGGAGTCCGTTTTTCCACCCCATCCAGACCGTACCCCAAGGGGCAACGAGGTGGAAAGATGTGGTTTCGAAACCCCCAGGGTTCTTTTCCGGGCGCACAGGGTGATACCCCCTCCAGAGGCAGAGGAGGGGTAGAGGTGGAAGACGTCGCCCTGGCGGCAGAGGGGGTCCGCAAAACCAAGGTGACAGGGATACACTCCCCGGGAAACCTTTTCAGCACTCCTGAGAGGAGGCCCGACTGTCCTGCTCTGGAGGCAGTCGGGGGTCGCTTAGCTTTGTACCCACAGGCCTGGCAAAATCTAACATCAGACAATTGGGTAAAAAGCGTTGTTACCAGAGGCTACAAAATTCCCTTTCTATTGCCCCCAATTCCACAGAAAAGACTTCCAGATGTGCCGCCCCATCTGCGAGGCCCTGCAGCTACAGAAATTTCAAAGCTGCTAGAAAAAAAGAGTCATCCAACCAGTCCCAGCGGACCAAAGAGGATTCGGAGCTTACTCAAGGTTCTTTTTAGTTCCAAAGAAAACAGGAGACTGGAGGCCAATTCTGGACCTGAGCAAACTCAATACCTTTATCAAGAAAGAAAAGTTCCGAATGGTCACGCTTCAATCGATCCTTCCATTCTTAAAGAAGGACCACTGGATGTGCTCAGTAGATCTAAAGGACGCATACTACCACATCAAAATGGCCAGCGCGTCCAGGGATCACTTGCGCTTCCGGCTGGGAGCCAGTCACTTTCGGTTTTGAGCCCTGCCCTTTGGTCTGACCTCAGCCCCCAGGGTCTTCACCAAATGTATGGCAGTGGTAGCGTCTCACTTGAGGCGCCTCGGATTCCAGGTGTTTCCGTATCTGGACGACTGGCTCCTTTCTGCCACCACCGAGCGTCAACTGATTCAGGCCAGGGATTACACACTACAGCTTTGTGTTCATCTCGGAATTTCTGTAAATTTCGAAAAGTCCTTACTACAGCCATCACAGCACATCTCATTCATAGGAGCAGAATTGGATACGCAGTGCTTAATTCTAAGGCTTCCCCCACAAAGGATAGCATCCCTGCAAAGTCATATATCTCTTCTTCTTTCTTCCAGAAAGTCCCCAGCGAAACTGGTTCTGAAGGTTTTGGGCCTCATGGCGGCTTCTCTCATTGCCATACCCTTGGGAAGACTGCATATGAGAGTTCTTCAATGGCTTCTGTTTGCACAGTGGTCGTTCCAAAAGCTACCCCTGACACACGAGATCTACATCGCAAACATATGCAAGTCGCACCTGGCTTGGTGGCTTCGAACTTGCAATCTATCCAACGGAAGACCCTTTGTGCTACCCACTCCAACAGCAACAGTGACCACGGACGCTTCCCTGATAGCGTGGGGGGGCATCTTTCAGGGACAGACAGTCCAAGGCGAATGGACCAATTTGGAATACAATCTGCATATTAATGTTCTGGAGTTGAGGGCAGTGTTCCTAGCGTTGCAACACTTTGCTCCCCTTCTTCCTCTAGGGACAATTGCAGTCCAGACGGACAAACATGTCTGTAGTCTGGTACATAAACAATCAAGGGGGAACCAAGTCTTATCAACTATGCAGAGAGGCCACGAGAATCTGGCAATGGGCGGAGTCCACGGGTCGCTTTCTAATAGCAACGCACATCCCGGGGTTATCCAACATCATAGCGGACAGGTTGAGCAGAGCCATCCTGTTACCTCACGAGTGGTCCCTCAAACAGTCAGTTGCGAAGGAGATTTTTCGCAAGTGGGGCCAGCCTTCCTGCGATCTGTTTGCGTCTCCAATGAACGCCAAATGCAGGAGCTATTTTGCCCTATTACCCCCTCCAGGGGAAGTCCCAAGGGACGCTCTGGTTCACGATTGCCCCCCGGGTCTCCTGTACGCTTTTCCTCCTGTTCCCCTGATTTCGAAATTTCTGCAGAAAGCCAGCAACCTGCAAAGGACAATTATCCTCATTGCCCCATTCTGGCCTCGTCAAATATGGTTTCCCTTTCTTCTAGAACACCAAATGCGGGAACCCTGGATCCTGGACCCAGAGCCGGATCTACTGACCCATTCGTCAGGGGCTCTCCACCCGTCGCTTCTCTCCCTCAAACTAGCAGCTTGGCTGCTCTGCTTCCCTTCTTAGCCAGGTCTGATCTTCTATCCCCTGCAGTTCAAAATATCCTAGTGGCTTCTCATAAAGCATCCACTACGAGGACTTACACCAGTAAATGGAAGCGTTTTGTACATTGGGCAACTACACAACAACTGGATCCCTTAGTAGCTCCTCTGAATAAAGTCTTGGAGTTTTTGACCGAATTGTTCCACCAAGGGGCTTCTCCTGCCACTTTGAGAGTGCACTTAGCTGCCATATCAAATTTTCATGTGGGAGAAAGTGGGGCTCCTATTATGGCTCACAGGCTTTGTAAGGCGTTTCTAAAAGGATCCTTCCACATTAGACCTCCAGTTAGAACTCCTACTTCACCTTGGAACTTGAACCTTCTTTTGTCTCAGCTGATGCTACCACCTTTTGAACCAGCCTCTTCCTGTCCTTTGAAGTTTTTGTCATGGAAGACCCTTTTTCTGGTGGCTATCACATCGGCCAGGCGGGTATCTGAGCTTCAGGCTCTTTCAGTTTAACATCCTTATTTGATTTTTCACCCTGACAGAGTTTCTCTTCGCACTAATCCATCCTTTCTTCCCAAAGTCTGCTCCGTTAATAATATTAATCAGTCCATTGAATTGCCCACATTTTCAAGAATCACTCCAATAAATTGGAATATATGTTACACAAGTTAGACGTTCATAGACAACTCAGATTTTACTTGGACAGAACAAAGGATCACAGGAAAACAGACCAGCTCTTTGTAGCCTTCTCAGACAACAAGAAGGGTATGGCGGTCACAAAACGAACCTTGTCTAAATGGCTTACTGACTGTATTGTCTTTGTCTACACTGCCTCTGAGCAAAATTTACCTGTCAAGCCCAAAGGCCACTCTACAAGATCAGTATCTACATCCCTGGCTCATGCAGCTCGCCTACCGTTAGACACTTTTTGTGCGGCTGCTACTTGGTCTAAACCACATACCTTCATTTCTCATTACAAAGTGGATAGGATTTCTAGGGACAGGGCAACCTTTGGTTCCACTGTGCTCAGGAACGTTCTCCCTTGAGTTCCTCAGGAACAAGGAGCTAGGGACGCTACCCAGGTGTAAGAACAAATGGCGAGATTGAACACTCTCACATATAGAAGTTATGTCCTTACCATAACGTTCCATGTGGAGTGTTCATCTCGCCTTTGTTCTTACATTCCCACCCTCCCTCCCTCAGGAAGAACGTCCAATTTAGGTACCTGGTTTGTTCTCCGGCTTCTGCCTGGAACAGTTGTTGTACTATGTAATTACGTGTTTGTTGTTGGTATGAAAGTGTTATGCTCTCTTCTCTTCTCTGCTGGTTTGCTTGCAAACTAGATCTGAGGTAAAGGCAGAGGGGGATTGTGGGAGTTAGGTTGGTCTCGAGCTTCTTCTCGATGCAGAGCTTTGTCAAGCGGCCGACACGGAGCCGAGGATTGGCTCCGAACCCAGGTGTAAGAACAAAGGCGAGATGAACACTCCACATGGAACGTTATGGTAAGGACATAACTTCTAATGTTAAGTTGTCAATCTCGCCTTCATTCTTGCTTGATGGGTTCGGAGCCGATCCCTCGGCTCCGACTCTGCACTTGCTTTAGCTCGAGAACTCCTTTTACCAGCTCGAGGCAGCCCCATATCCCATGATGCAAGGCAGGAAGTACCCAGATCTCGTTTGCCGCTTCGCTTGGGAGGTCTTCTCTTTACCAGCTCCTGGTAAGTAATTCACATTTGTGACATTTAAGCCCCTTTTAGTTAAAAACTTTTTGTTTTTGATTTAACTTTTTCTGACAGAATCCCTGTCTCTTTTAATTTTTTTAGTCAGTTAATTTACCTATCCCATCCCCCCCCCTGTTAGGGTGTGTGTGTTGGTATTTTTTACTAAATACCCTTTTGGTATTAATTTAATTTAATTGGACTGGTGTGTGTGTGTTTTGTTAGGCACCATGTCTAAAGAGAGGGTTTCAGGTTTTAAGAAGTGTGACTCGTGCTTTCAGAAGATGTCTCTGACAGACGGTCACACTTCTTGCCTGTACTGTTTAGGCCCTCTTCACCTGCAGGACTCCTGTGCTATTTGTCACTCCTTCAGTCAGAGAGTCCTGCAGGAGAGAAGGAATAAGTTGATTCTCAGGGGTCTTCTTAAGCCGGAGGGCTCTCCGGCTAAGTCGGCCCCACAAAAATCAACTAAATCTGCCAAGACCCAGGCTTCTGTTTCTAAGCCTGTGGCCTCGGCTCCGACTCATAGAGTTGAGATCGGCTCGGCTGGAGCCGATTCTGATCCTTTAAGCTTTGGCCGATGGCTATCGGTGCCGAATCTGCTGACCACTGTGGTGTCGGTTCCGACTGGCTCCGACACCCGCGGAGCATCGGTGTCGGCTCCGATCGGCTCCGACACCCATGTGGCACAGGCATCGGTGTCGGCTCCGATCGGCTCCGGCACCGTTACTCTGGTGGCTGTATCGGCTCCCGCTGGGGCCGATACATCGAAACGTTCTGCCGGCTCCGAGAAATCGGTGCCGACAGGATCAGTAATATCGGCTCCGATGACCCATTCCAGGAAGAGGTCGAGGTCTCCTTCCTTGGAGCCGATACTTTCGGCTCCGGCCTCCCCTCTTCTATCGGAGCGGAGCCATCGGAGCCGATCTTCAAGGTCATCCAGGTTGTCAGACCATGACCTAGAGAGAGTGGTCAGTAGATTGCTCAAGTCACAGGTACTGGCCCAAATGCTACACAGTCCGTCTCAGCAGACGACTGTTGGTCCACACCCCGTTACAGTTCCTCCTTCAACTCTACCCCAGAGCTTGGAGTTGGAGTCTTCGGGCATGGTTACTGCTACGGCTGGAGGACAGATACCCCCTTCTGTTCCTTCAGCCCCTACTCTTATCTCCTCTTCCTTAGAGGGATTCGGTGGTCGGGCTTCCATGGTCTCCTCCGAGGTGGTGAGTGGCATCGGACCCTTGTCCGAACCCGCTCTTCCCCTTGGAGCCTCGGCCTTGGTGAGCTCGGCTCCGACATCTGCCTCGGAGACTTCCCTTTCGGTGGCCCCTGGAGTTCCTAGCTCTTCGGAGCGGGGTCTCTCGGACCTGCCTGGGAGGGGAGCATTCGAGGTGATGAAGACTGTACTGGCCACTGGTATCAGTCAGCAGTCTCTTCCCGTAGCTCCTCCCTCTATTGTACCTGTTGACATCTCTGCCACTTCTCTTGCTACAGGACCCAGAGATCCTCCGCCTCAGGTTTCCCCATTGGGAATTTCCCCCTCTTCCGAGGATTCTCCTGAGGTTTCGGGAGATCCTCCTAGGAAGAGGACTTGTAAGAGGAAGCATGTAGACTCCCCTGAGTCTGTCACTTCAGATACTGACTTTGATGAGTCAGAGGGATCCCTAGATCCCCTCTGAGGATGTCTCCTTCTCAGACATCCTAGAACTTCTAAAACAGAGGGGAAACTGGCCCACCAACAATCCCTCTGAGGATGAGTCAGTATACCTAGAGGCGTTTGGATCTCGACCCTCCACCTCCTGGGTGTCTCCGCCTTTCGACCCCCTTATGCAGGTTATAGCACGAAAGGCGTGGACAGCTCCTGACTCTGTAGAGCCAGTCCCTAGGAGGCCTTCAAAATTTATAACTGCCCCTAGTGACAAACAATTCCTTACAAAGGGTGTCCCCGCTGATGCCATGGTGGTGGCTGCGGCCACCAAAAAGGAACTTGCAGATCCTTCCGTGCCCGTCCATCCTCCTAATAAGGACTCTAGGACCATGGATAGGTATGCAAGCGGATGTTTTCCTCAGCGACCTTTGCTATGCGTTCGCTGAATTATCTTTGTCACTTCACCAGACTCCAGAGAGATATCCTGAAGGAGCTGGGAGAAGTAGTTCAGGATCCTACAGCTGCAGGGGCCCAAGAAAAGATTGCTTCGCAGCTAGGAACCCTCAATTCCATTGCTAACTCCTCCATGCGGCTAATATCTTATGCTGCTGATGGAGCAGTAGAGCAGGCACAGGTGTGGCTCTTAGGCGCCAAGCCTGGATGCGGCTTTGTGATTTTCGGATCCCTTTAAGGCGTCCTTCACAAATTCTCCCTTTGATGGGTCAGCTTTGTTTGGCCCTCAGGTGAAGAAAACCTTGACCAGGTGTGAGCAGGACGGCAAGACTCTTTCTGCTGTTGGAGTCCGTTTTCCACCCCTTCTAGGCCTTATCCCAAAGGACAGAAGGGTGGGAAGATGTGGTTCCGTAAATCTCAAGGAGTCACGCCGGATTCACGTGGTCAGTTTACCCCTAGAGGCAGAGGGGGTAACAACAACAGACGCCGCTCTAGAGGCAGAGGGGTCCAAGAATCAGGGCAACAGGGAGTCTCTTCCTGAGAAGCCCTTTCAGCATCCCTGAGGTGTTGCCCGGCTGTCCCTCCTTGGAGGCAGTCGGGAAGATTATCACTGTACCCAGAAGCCTGGCATTCCCTCACTCAAGACAGATGGGTACAGTCGATCATATCCAAGGGTTACATAATTCCTTTCGAGGAAAGTCCCTTCCCTCAAGTTCCCTTCCAGATGTACCACCGGTCTAAGGGACATTGCAGAGTTAGAGATCGCAAAACTACTGCAAAAGAGCCATTCAGCCAGTTACAATAGACCATTCAGAGCCGGAATCTACTCAAGGTTCTTTTGGTCCCCAAAAGACGGAGACTGGAGACCAATATTGGTTCTCAGCAGACTCAACAAGTCTGTCAGGAAGACAAGATTCCGAATGGTCACTCTTCAGTCAATTCTACCCTTCTTACAGAAGGACAACTGGATGTGCTCAATAGATCTTCAGGATGCGTGCTATCACATCAAAATTCACAGACGCTCCAGGAGATTTCTCCGCTTTCGGCTGGGGTCCAGTCATTTCCAGTTCAGAGCCCTGCCCTTTGGTCTCACTACAGCCCCCAGAATGTTCACCAAATGCATGGCAGTGGTCACGGCTCACCTGAGACGTCAAGGATTCCAGGTGTTTCCGTATCTCGACGACTGGCTCCTGTCAGCCACCACCAGGCATCAGCTTATACAAGCCAGGGATTACACAATAGACCTTTGTTCTCATTTGGGCATCTTAGTCAACTACGAAAAGTCATCCTTATCGCCCTGCCAGTCTATTACCTTCATAGGCGCAAACTTAAACACTGTTCGGATGTCAGCTACCCTTACAGAACAAAGAGTTTCAGACATTCAGACTCATGTCAGGATCATTCTGGCCAGCAAGAAGGTACAGGCCAGAATGGTTCTAAAGGTGTTAGGTCTTATGGCTGCGGCCATCACTCTTCTTCCCTGGCTCGATTCTACATGCGCCTCCTTCAGTGGATGCTGTTCACACAGTGGTCATACCAGCAACTCCCAATGCGTCACCAGATTCTGGTGACACAAACATGCAAAGAACATCTTGCTTGGTGGATCACATCATCTCAGGTTCACCAAGGCAGGTGCTTTGTACCTCCGTCCCGATAGCCACTGTCACCACGGATGCCTCCCTGATCGGGTGGGGGGGGTCATTATCAGGGCAGGATGGTTCATGGGACGTGGCAACCGTTGAGTACCATCTGCACATAAATGTCCTGGAGATGAGAGCAGTGCTTTTAACGTTGCAAGCCCTCAACGACTTTCTTCCCGTAGGGACAATTGCAGTCCACACAGACAATATGTCTGTAGTTTGGTATATCAACAAACAGGGCGGAACCAAGTCCTACCCCTTGTGTCGAAGCTCTCAGACTATGGCAATGGGCGATCTCCTCTCATCGGTTTCTGGTAGCAACGCATATCCCTGGGAAAACCAACATTATAGCGGACAGATTGAGCAGAGCTATTCTCATGCCTCACGAGTGGTCTCTCAAGCAATCCATAGCGGAAGAGATTTTTCTGGAATGGGGTCGTCCATGTTGCGATCTTTTTGCTACTCCCCAAAACAGCAAATGTCCAGACTTCTTCAGCCTCTTCCCTCTATCTGGCCATCCCCCCAGAGGCGCTCTGGTCCAGGATTGGCCCCAGGCACTTCTTTATGCCTTCCCTCCTTTTCCTCTGATCCCTCAGGTGATCCAAAAAGATACCGTTTTAAGAGCCAAATTGATTCTCATTGCCCCTTACTGGCCTCGACAAGTTTGGTTCCCGTTCCTCCATCATCACCTTTTGGTGCAGCCGTGGCATCTGGACCCAGTGCCAGATCTACTGATTCACCAATCCGGTCAGCTGCACCGGTCAATCCCTTCTCTCAACCTCACAGCATGGTTGCTCCACTTCCTTCCTTAGCCAGGCTTCCTTTGATCTCTAACCCAGTTAGAGATATCATAGTAACTTCACTAAAATCCTCTACCAGGAGGATTTACACAAGCAAATGGAAGCGTTTCTCTTACTGGGCTAAGGCCCAAAATATTGATCCTTTTACTGCCCCTGTTCAGGCAGTTCTGGACTTCTTAGCAGAGATTTTCCATGCAGGCTCCTCTTCTTCCACAGTCAGAGTTCAGTTGGCTGCTATTTCTAATTTTCATGTCGGGATAGCAGATCATAATATTATGTCCCATAGGCTCTGCAGGGCCTTTTTGAAAGGAATTTTCCTACTAAAGCCTCCAATCAGGAATCCTCCTCCTCAGTGGGATTTAAATTTAGTGCTGACATCCTTGATTCTTCCCCCCTTCGAGCCAGCTGTTTCTTGTTCCCTGAAATATCTTTCTTGGAAAACTTTATTCCTAGTGGCTATTACATCTGCCAGGAGGGTGTCTGAACTTCATGCTCTTTCGGTTCGACCCCCCTATTTGGTTTTTCACAAAGACAGAGTATCTTTGAGAACTAATCCATCCTTTTTACCTAAGGTCGCTTCGAAAAACAATCTGAATCAATCTATTGATCTCCCTGTATTTTTTCCTAACTATTCAGATAGAGCTGAACAAAAGCTACATTATCTTGACGTCCACCGTCAGCTTAGATATTATTTGGACAGAACAAAAAAATTTAGGAAATCTGATCAACTTTTGTTTCCTATGCGGATAATAAAAGGCCTTCCTGTTTCTAAAGTGACTTTGTCCAGATGGCTTTCTTGGTCATCACTGAAATTTATACGATCAGGGGAAAACAGCTGTGCTCAAAACCTAAAGCACATTCAACTAGGAGTTTAGCTACTTCTACAGCTTTTCAAGCTAGACTGCCTTTAGACACTATTTGTGCAGCGCCACTTGGGCCACTCCTCACACTTTTGTTTCCCATTACAAATTGGACTTGGCCTCCAGGGACAGAGCCAGTTTTGGCTCTACAGTCCTCAAGAGTTTGTTCCATTGAGCCACCCAGGATAGAGGTGCTAGGGCCGCAGTCCCATCAAGCAAGAATGAAGGCGAGATTGACAACTTAACATTAAGAAGTTATGTACCTACCATAACGTTCCATGTTAGTTGTCTTCTCGCCTTCTTTCTTGCGACCCTCCCTCCTTCCCCCTGGCCTGGACAGACCTTGTATAAGAAACTATAATGCTAAAGACCATTCGGACCTGGTCCTTTTTCCATTTGTAAGTTTCTTCTTCCTTTGGGAAGTATTGTTTATGCTTGGTGTTATTGCCCTTTTGTCAACAAACGAGATCTGGGTACTTCCTGCCTTGCATCATGGGATATGGGGCTGCCTCGAGCTGGTAAAAGGAGTTCTCGAGCTAAAGCAAGTGCCGAGTCGGAGCCGAGGGATCGGCTCCGAACCCATCAAGCAAGAAAGAAGGCGAGAGAAGACAACTAACATGGAACGTTATGGTAGGTACATAACTTCTTATTTATTCCCCTTCATAAAGGCGGCAATTCAAATGATTACTCTAACTACAGACCAATAGCTCTATTATCTCCTCTATCTAAATAATGGAAAAATGCATTCACCAACAAGTACTACATCACTGATCTCAACATAACATAATAGCAAACTGCCAACATGGCTTTAGGCCATCACATAGTACCACAACTGCTCTACTATCTTTTATAGATACCATCAACAGAAACCGCAATAACAATATCCTCTCATCTGCTCTATTTATTGACCTCTCAAAGGCTTTTGACATCGTCAACCATGCCCTTCTCATCAACACTCTAGAATCCCTTGCCTTTGATCACCTGACTATTAAATGGTTCAGATCCTACCTTAGCAATAGGCAACAAGCAGTTCTCTGGCAAAACAAAATATCATCCCTCCAGCCAGTAACCCTCTGAGTCCCTCAAGGCTCTATTCTAGGACCACTGCTCTTTTCATTATTTATCAATGACCTCCATATAGCACTCCCGCAAGCCACCTGCATTCAATATGCAGACGATTCTACACTAGTATGCTCAGCAAACTCCCCTTCAGAACTACACTCTCTAACCCAAAATGTTTTTAACATAGTAGAAACATGGTTTACTAAGAGATGCCTCCTTCTCAATGCTAAAAAAAACTAAGCTCCTCCTCTTTACACCCACCAATAAATCCTCACCCATTGATTTCTCTGTGTCCTCTAATAACAGCACTATCATACTTCCTGATACAATCACCAAACTGCTCGGAATAACTATTGACAATCACCTTACTTTTGATACCCACATAAATAACACTATCAAAACTGTCAATAGAAAAATTGGTTCCTTATACAGGATCAAACCTTTCCTCACCCCTATAGCCAGAACTAAAATTGCTCACTCTCAATATCAACTCTTCTGTACGCTTCGCCCATATATACTAACCTAAAGAAAAATAATATTACCAAACTAACAAATTCTTATAATAACATCGCCAGATTTGCAACTGGCAATCCCTTTAGAACCCACCACTGTTTGAATCTAAGGCAACTAGGCTGGCTGGAACTTCAAAACCAACTGATAGTATCCCAACTTACCATTGCCCACAAGATCTTCTACCAACCCAACTCACCATTGCCCACAAGATCTTCTACCAACCCAACAACACTCCTATACTCTCCAGTCTCATCCTCCAGTACAAAAATCTTAACTCCCTGCACTCTTCCAACAAACTCCTTGCCTGCATATGCAAGTCTTAACAACCTGGCTGGAGACTCTCTTTTCTAACACAGTTGGAAAAATCTGGAACCTACTGCCAAATGAACTAACATTACTTTCTTCCTTGCCTCTATTTAAACACAACCTCAAAAAACACCTAAATTCTCACTGGCTATGCTCCTGCAGCAATCCTGACTAATCTTCTTCTTCTTCTAATTACACCTCCTGTTACTTATTTCTACTACTCTTACTTCAACTACTTATACTCTAAATTGATTGTTACAAGCTCACTCCTTGTTAGACTTACTAACTGTTGTTCCTAATTTGATATGCCTAAAGAGTAATTCCTACTCTATATTATTACTACTTCCTACAAGGCATACTTTTTAATTTTAAACATTATTACTTGTATTTTTATTTTTATTTTAATCCCTGTGGATGATTTTCTAAGTTGTATAACTGCCGGAGCTTTTCTCCCCGGGCCTCTACTGAAAATGGAAATATATCCAGTTAGACTAGCCCGGTTAACAAATGTAAAATAAATAAATGTTGTAGCATACCATTTTCCCATCCACCCCCACTGGTTTCATAGAGAATCCCCAATGGTTCCACCTAGTCAGAGGGAGGCAACAGTAGAAATAAACAAGTTTCTGGAAAAGAGTCATCCAAGAGGTCACCCAAGTCCAGGAGGAGTCCAGAACATACTTAGGATTCTTTTTAGTGCCTAAGAAAACAGGAGACTGGAAACCAGTTTTCAATCTCAACAACCTGAATCTGTCATTTCAATACACAAAGGTCCACGTGGTCATGATTCAGTCCATCCTGCCTTTTCTGCACAATGACTATTGGATGTGCTTGATAGAGCTTCAGGGTGCATACTAGCATATTAAAATTAACAGATGATCCAGGATATATCTATGCTTCTGGCTGTTAGCCAGTCATCACCAATTCAGAGCTCTGTCCTTTGGTCTTACCACAGCCCCCAGAGTGTTTACTAAGTGTGTGGCAGTGGCAGCTCACTTGAGGCTGCAGGAATTCTGGGTGTTTCCATATGCTCATCACCACTCCAACCAGACATCAACTGATTGAAGCCCAAGATTATGTCCTCCAGTTATGCTCCCAACTGGGCATTTCAGTCTGTTACAGTAAATCTCATCTGGAGCCAACACAGACATTGGAATTCATTGCTGCCTTGTTCAGTATGATCACTCAGACAGCATCTCTCCCCTTGTCAAGAGTTTAGACCATTCAGTTCCAGGTCAGAAAGATCATCCAAAGCTTTTTTCTGTCTCAGCTCGATTAATTCTTCAAGCTTTGAGGTCCATGTCAGTGGCGGTTATCCTAGTACTGTTGTCAGAGTACTATATGACAGTACTTCAGTGAACAATGGCAATTCAGTGGTCCATTCTTTGCCATCCCCTATCCAGTCAGATAAACTTAGCTCAGGCTTGCAAAAAAATATCTGCTATGGTGGATAGACTCCAGTCAAGTGCAAGAAGGATGGCCCTTTGTTCTCTCCCAACCCAAGGCCATAGTGACCTCAGATGCCTCCCAGATTGGGTGGGGGGCACTTTTTGGGAAGGACAGTCCAAGGCACATGGTCCCCTGAAGTGGACAACACACGCATATCACTGTCCTGGAAATGAGAGCTGTCATCCTGATGTTGCAGGCCTTCCAAGACACTCCCTACAGGAACTATTGGGATTCAGACAGACAATATATCAGTGATCTGGTACATCAACACACAAGGGGGAACCAAATCTTATCCTCTCTGTCGAGAATTGTTGATAGTGTAGCAATGGGAAGTCTCATCCAATCGATTTCTGATAGCAGCGCGCATTCCTGGTAAGTCCAACATGCTTGCAGGCAAGATAAGCAGGTCTGCTGTAATGTCTCACGAGTGGTCTTACAACATGAAGGTGGTGGGGAAGATATTCCATTGATGGGGTCAACCATGCTGCGACCTTTTTGCATCCCCTCTCAACAAGCGCAGGAGGATCTTTCCCTCATCCCAAGACCTGGTGAGTCACCGAGAGATGCTGTACTTCATGATTAGCCTGTCAGTCTCCTTTATGCCTATCCTCCATTATCCCTAGTCTCCAAATTTCTTCAGAAGGCATCTTGATTGAAGAACACAGTAATCCTCATTGCCCCTTATTGGCCTCGTCAAATTTGGCTTCCCTTTCTTTGGCTTCATCATCATCTTCCTCCATGGTCTCTGGATCCAAGTCCAGACATTCTGTCTCGCCTGACAGACTTGATTAACCCAGTCATTCCAGGCTTAAAGTTGAGCAGATGGTTTCTGCAGTTCCGTTGATTGCTAGACACCCCAGGCTGTCCTCCCCAGTCTGTCACATTCTTCTTTCTTCAAAGTTTCCACTAGGAAGTTTTACAAAAGCAAATGGAAAAGATTTGTAATTTGTGTGCAATAAAAACAGTTGGATCCCTTTTCCACTCTTACCTAAAGTTTTAGAATTTTTATTCTCAATTTTTAGTGAATGAGCTTGCTCGTCTACTGTTAAAGTACAGTTAGCTGCCATCTTTCATGTAGGAGTAAATAATTCACATCTAACATCCTCCAAACTTTGCAGAGCTTTTCTATGAGGCACGTTTCTCCTTAGACCCCTTGTTAA
Source organism: Protopterus annectens (assembly GCF_019279795.1). Lineage (NCBI taxonomy): Eukaryota > Metazoa > Chordata > Ceratodontiformes > Protopteridae > Protopterus > Protopterus annectens. The sequence continues at coordinate 123,423,316 of NC_056743.1, forward strand.
AGACCCTTCTCACCCTTTGGGTTTAAATGTAGTCTTGCAAAAGCTCTAACCCAGTCTCCATTTCAACCTTTAGCTAAAAAGGAGCTAAAATTTCTAACCTGGAAAACTATCTGTAGTAGCTTTTTCCTCTTACAGAAGAGTTTCAGAATTACAGGCCTAGTCTTCAAAGCCCCCTTATTGATTTTTCCTAAAGACAGAATATAACAAATCCTACCTTCCTAAGGTGGTTGTAGAGTCTAATAACAATCAAAGTATCAACCTGCCAGTCTTCATTCCAAAATTTTCAAATAAAGGAAGGGTATATGTTACACTTCCTGGATGCTCAGACAGTTTTACTTATATGAAACAAAATATTTTAGAAAACAAAACTGTGTCCTTTTCAGATTCAAAACTGGGTAAATCCGTCTCTAAAATAGCATTAGCTAAATGGTTGACTGACTGTATTACCTTTGAAAATTGGGAATGTCCTTACACAAACCACCAACAGCACATTCCACTAAATTTATGGCTGCTATTTCAGCTTTTTTGTTTAGATTTTCTCTAGATGATATTTGTACAGCCGCAACTTGGGCTAATCTTCATACTTTTATTGCTCATTACAAATTGTATCTGGTCTCTAGGGGCAGAGCAGCATTTGGCTTAGGCAGTACTCGGGAATCTCCTCCTTTAGAGACCTTATGGGATTTGGGTAAGTGGGGACTCTGTCCTAAGAGTTGAGGAATGAATGAAGCTTGACAGCATCCATCAGATAAAGAAGTTATGCACTCACCATAACAGTCAACTGTTATTGCCCATTTTCATTTTTCCTCGGCTCCCATCCCACCAACCCCCTCCATGTCTTTTGGAAAGCTCAAAGATGCAGAAGGAAACTTGTTCCTTTGAGTCACAGAATTTGCTAGTTATCCTATTTTATTCCTTTATAGTGCTCCACAGATTTAAGGAGCAGCAAAAAAGATCTGAGATATATTAGGGACTAGGGCATTATGGGAAAGGGAGGAGCTCGGGAGCTTTCAGTGATCCACTAGCTAGTAGAAGTGGCCAAGTCAGATCCAAGGATTGGATCCAAACCCAAGAATTGAAAAATGAAAATGGACAACACAGATGGAATGTCATGGCGAGTACATAATTTCCTTTTTTTCCTTTATCATATCAGTGCTGGTGTTTAACTTACAGCATCTGATGTTGTCATTTTCATTCATTCCTCAACTGATTGGTATGGATCCAATACTCTGATCCATCTCTGACGCTTCTACCAGATCATCATATCCAAGAACTCCCAAGCTCCTCCCTTTACCCATATTGCCCCGACACCCTAACATGCCTTATGTCTTGCTTGGAGCCATTAACTTCAGATGCGGATCCCTTTGCTCTCAAAGAGTTTTATTTTATTAATATCAGTTTTTCACAACTTTTTTTGTGAGTTAGTTTATATTTTGTACCTATATAATTTCCTGCTTTCTTTATCCCTCCCATAATCTTTGAGCTGAATATAGCCAGTTTCTGCTTCCTTCAGGCTACAGTTTTTTGGAACTATTTCTAGTACCATTGCTTGTAGTACTACTTTACTCATCAGAGTATTTTCCATACCATTGTTGGCCTTTTTCTTTTTTCATTCTTTATTTCTGAGCCCTAAGCAAGTACCTGGACCCTTTTTTAGCATCTGTGCCATCTATCCTTGAATTTTTAATGAAGGTGCTAGTTTTTCAAGTATTGAAATGCAATTGGTTGCCATTTCTAATTTCTACCTGGGCAAAAATAACTCTACTTTAGCATCTTCTAAACTGTGCAAAGCTTTTTTCAGGGGAACCTGTTTACTTAGACCCCCATTAAAGGATATCCTACTCCTTGGGATTTAATTAGCGTCTATATCACATTGCCATAATGTCGAATGGATACAATATCGAAAATGATATTTAGCAAAGCTGTTCTTGTGGGGGGCTGTGCCCCCCACACCCCTCACCAATTATATATACCAACTCTGAGATCACACTACAGTGAGGAAAGGGCAAATTTTCCGATCCTCACTGCACCGTAATCTCACAAAAAACATTTTGCTGAACAGCATTGTAGCCGTTCGATATTTTTACAATGCGACAATGTGATATAGACCCTTTAATTACCATGCTTCAGGCCTTGACACGAACTCCTTTCGAACCTTCAGCCAAAGCAGAACTAAATTATTTATCCTGGAAGACCATTTTTCTAGTCACTATCATATCAACTAGATGTGTATCTTCTAAGACCCCTTACCTGGTTTTTTTTCACAAAGAGAGGGTATCCTTGCAAAGAAATCATTCTTTTTTGGCTACGGTAGCTTCTGTGTCCAACATAAAACAGGTCATTAATCTACCAGTTTTCTTTCCTAACATTTTAATTGAGGGGAGAGCATATGCTCCACCTTTTGGATGTTCTTAGGCAACATCGGTTTTATCTTCATAGAACCAAAGGCTTCAGGAAAGCTGACCAGCTATTTGTTTCATTTTCTAACAGATTGGGCAAACTGGTATACATGATTACACTAGCCAAATAGTTAAATGAATGAATTTTCTTGGTTTATGGCAAAGGGTCTGTCTTTGCCTTAGCCTCCTAGGGCACATTCCACAAGGCCTATGGCAGTTTCTTCAGTGTTTTGGTCAAGGGCTTCTCTAGATGACATTTGCGCAGCTTGGACTAATTCTCATACCTTTATTGCTCATTACAAATTAGATTTGATTTCCAGAAACAGGACGGCCTTTGGCTCTGCAGTACTGTGAAACAGCCTTCCATGACAGCCTCCCAAGGTTACAGTAGCTGGGGACTCTGTCCCATCGGTTGAGGAATGATTGAAAAAGATAACATCAGATAAAAAAGTTAAGTATTCACCATCATGTTCCATCTGTGTTGTCCATTTTCATTCTTCCTCAGCTTCCTGCCTACTTGCCCCCTCCTTGCTTCTGGAAGGATCTATGAGTTGTACAGGAATTTCTCCTCTTTGTTTGAGCTCTAGCTTCTCTTTTTTTCTTTTCTTCTTTTTTTAATTTGTGTAATAGGCTGTCCCTTTATATCTAGAGGCAGCAAACTCGATCTGAGTTGCATTAGGTTTGCGAGGCATTATGGGTGAAGGGAGGAGCTCAAGTGTTCTTGAATCCAACAGTCTGATAGAAGAAGCTGAGCCGGATCTGAGTATTGGATCTTAACCCATTAGTTGAGAAAGAATGAAAATGGACATCATCGATAGAACATTATGCTGAATACATAACTTTTTTCTTTAATAGCCTTCTGTAGTGTGGAACATTTACTAGGGTTTGCTGAGTAAAAGTTGGCCATATTGACTTTGTCCCTTATCACCCAGAATTCGGTGAAATTAGTTTGGCATCTACTACTCAGGTGAGTTTCCATGTTTTGCCATTTAGATGTTTCCCTGTTTTAATGTGTAGAGTGCTTCTGTGATCACAGTTCTAAATATAATAATGGTCTGTATTTACTTAGTTTTTTTTGACCAGATCCTTTGACCAGATCCAAGAGAATATTCTTGGTGAACAAAAAAAAAATTGGTTGGGGCACCACTGAAATTGTCCTGTTTACAACAAGTGTCCTTTCTCATCTTTTGTTCTTTTTTGACTAATTCATATCACAGGTTCAGCCACGATGTTCTTTTGTTAATCTTAAGATCATGGGCTCTTGCGTTGGCTTTACTACACCAGTAGCTTTTATTCCTCATTATTCCTGTAGAAATGTATTAGTCCTCTGCTGAAACCCATCACCTGTAGACTTCTGTCAGTGTTCCATTTCCACTTAGACGTCCAACAGCATTCCTTTTTGTCCCTTTTCTCACAAATGTCTAAGCACAAGTACATGTTCAGAATGTCAGCCTTTCTATTGTCATGTTCCACATAACTTTTATTTTTCTCTTTCCACTTTAGTACATCTAATTTACTCTCTGTTTTATGCTTGTCTATGCACAAAAGGTTCTGTTCCTTCACACTGATTTCTGTAGAATAATTTATTGCAAGAACTTTGACTCCATTCACTGATCACCCTTTGCTGTTCAGTCTCTGCCTGTCCCCTCTCAAGTATTTTTTGGTTTCTTTACATTGACCACATGCAGTTTATTTCTACTTTAGTTTGTGCCTTTTAGGAAAATCATAATGGTGGTGTCTTCTGGTCTGCAAAATCATGTTGCTGTAATAAACCCCATATTTAAAATTGCCTACTGTTTTTCAATCTTTTCCGATCCACATTCTCAGTAATGCATTTTCAAGCTTTGAAGGAATTGTTTTGTCAGTGCATAAAAAAACTGATCAGTATAATTGTCAAATGGTGTTGAAAATTGACCCATAGGCCAGAACAAACAGCTGGTAAAAGGGCTGAATATCATAGTTTAGTAGCTGTTCATGTTGACACTGGACTGGCTGATTGCATTGCTTTTCTAAAATGCATATAAAAGACGTAAGAACTTGCATCCTACTGGGTAACTTTTTAAGTTAAATTTTTTTTTTTTTTTTTTGCAAAAACATTTTATATCAAGGCATGCTTAAAACCTTTGTCGTTATAGATGCCTTGTTACACACATTTTTGTTTACTTATATGATTGGTATTGCAGAACTTCTAGTAGCTGTAGCATTATAATTACTGGTTTTGAAACACTGTTCAGTATTTTAGAAATATATGACATTTGGTATGGGGTATTGCAGGATTTTCTTATGGCTGGCATGTTTTCCTCATGAATATGTAGCCCAAGTGACCAAGTAAAGTCAGCTAAGGGCATATCGGAATTACTCCATACAAACTATTATACAATGACATTACTTAAAAAAACAGGTGTCTTACCTTTTTAAAGTAACTTTCTTATTATTCAGTATCGTCTGTCTGATGCTTCTCTCTTGAGATGGATTAGTGATATACCTAGCATGTTTGCATCTGTGTCCAGTGCATTGTTTAGTTAAGTATTTAACACATTGTGAGTTTTGTTTGCACTGAATTTAAAACAACTGTCTTTTACTTTAAAGAGGAATTACACTTTCCAATTAAAAGATCATTTGTTTTGTTTTAGTTATTAGGGAAGAATTTTGATCATCACTTTCTTACGGTTTAGTACCCTCACATTTCTGTTTTTCAGTACAGCTAGTTGTGTGTAAGAGTCAATTTATGACTGTTGTGCTAATTGATTTATCCAGTCAACTGTGACAGTTTATATTACATAAACATTGCGGGATAATTGTGCTTGCTTCCTGTTTGTTTCATTGTCATAAATAAATTAGTCAATGGCTTAATCTTTAAACAGACCGAAAGCGTGACTAGGGTTAACCTCATGCACAGTCTGTGTAGTATCATGCTTTCTGCTTACTTATTGTAGGCTTGAGAAGAACTTACAGTTGCCTTTTCTGTACATTGTGACTTAAATACATAATCATCTATTAACTTCTGAAGTTCATCATATTGGTCACTGCTGCAGTAGCCTAAGCTATATGGGTTGTATGCTGTATAAAGGATATGCAGAATACAACAGCCTGCCAGATTCCAAAGCACCTTCTATATGCCCAAACCATTAGTCAGCCTCTGGATGAGTTGACTAAAAGACTGGTTTGGGTGCCAAACCCTACAGATTTTGCGTGCCGCCAAAGAGAATGCTCATGCGCAGTTTTTGAGATCGGTGGCCTGCTTGTGCTGTTCCATTGCTGGGCTATCACACAATTTTACTTTGAAACAACAGTGCACTTTTGTTTCTGACATTTAAAAGCTTATGTAAACATTCTACACCTTTTTATGGGGAGAAACTGTTTAAATTATTTTTTTGTGGCTGGTAAAGTGTGAGTTGTTTTTTAACTGGGAAAAAGTTGTTACTTATACTTCATACTGATTTTAAATTTTGCCACCTTATACTGCTTAGTTTCCCTGGGAAAGAAGCACCATTTTTTCGTATGACCATGGAACATACTACCAGTCCCATGGTTGATCCTTCATCTAGATTGAAAACAAAAAAGTTAACTAAACATCCTTTGCCATAACATCAGGCTAGTAGTTTGCCTTAACCGCAGGTGGATGACTCTGCTATGGCCAAAGGTGTGTCCACAGACTGGTCATCTTTTTCCTCGATCTCTCTGGTGTTATCCAAAGAATCTAAGTGAACAAGGGGGTTAGCCATGTTCTCTGCACCTTTTGGGGTCCCTCAGTGTGCTAGGGAGAGTCACCCTTGTGGATTTTGGGAGAAAGGGACAGGGAAGATTCCCTTTCTTGGTCATAATATTGGTTGTGCCAATCCTTGGGGAAGCTGTTGCTGCCATTAATAATCTTGTTTGCCCCAACTTTTCTTTCAAAAAGAAACAAAAAAAAAACGTATTTTCTCCTGAACAGGAGTAGTTTAACGAGTCTGGCTCAGAGTCTTGCACATGCTATTTACAGTTCTCATCAGGTGGTGTCTTGAAAAAGTTAAAGGGATTTCTATTTTCCTGAAGATTCAAGAAATTTAATCCGTAGAAGAATGTGATGGGAGAGATGCAGGTTTTTCTTCTCCTCAGTTTTCTGATTTAGACTCAGACTTATCTGAATCTCCCTGTCAGGGATTCTTCGTCTCTTGAGACTGTTTCTAGAATATGCCAGTGTTTTTAGTGGGAGAGCACTGAAGTTTCTCAGTCCCCCATAAAATACTATGAACTGTTACAGTTAGAATTCCCAGAACCTCCTCCCTTCCTCTCAGTGCTGTCTGCATTGGAGGATGTGTTTGTCACAGCCTGTGGTTTCCTTTGATAGCCAGCCTCCTTACACTTAAGAAAATAGAAATTCTTATACACTCATCCCAGACCTGACCCAGCAGCTTTAGCTTTAGTTAATCCTGCTGTTGCCAAGCATTTTAATTCTAATGCTTCCCTTTCTAAGAAGGATGGTAAAACAATAGATAAGTTTGGGTAAAAATGTGTGTACTTGTGCAACTTTTAATTTTTAGAATTTTGAATGGTCAGGCTCGTATTTTAAAGTATGAGAAATGTTTTATCTGCAGTTCCCTCCTGTGAGGAAAAATCTACTTCATGTGGTTTAGTTTCTTCAGTTATTCAGGTCACTACTCATTGTTTAATGTGTTTATTTGTTTTATTTATTTTACATTTGTTGACCGGGCTAGTCTAGCTGGATATATGTCCATTTTAGTAGAGGCCCGGGGAAATGAGCTCCAATCAGTTCAGATGAAGTTCACATATACAGCAGTACATATTTAAATTGCAAAAAAGAATTTTTTTTTTTTTTAGGTGGTCACACATTTATAAAGTATAATAAAAAAAATGAAAATATCTAACTAGACTTAGTACAATTACTAATGCAGTTACAATTTAATGTTCAAAAGATTAATAGCCAAAAAGTAGAGTATGAATGTAGATAAAAGGAAGATAAAAAAGAAGGTAATATGATGTAGCAGTTGAGTTAATACATCAAGTAGTATAATATGCCACCTTTTGAGAATACCGTAATAAGTAAGAAAATTACGGAGAGGTAGAATAGTGGCTGTTGAGATGAAATTGTTGTGGAGATGAGAAGGTAAAGTTGAATCAAGTAACAAGAGCATGTTGGTCAGTCAGGTGTAGTACAGGGGCACATCCAATGTGTTTTGAGATGTGCCCCTTTATGAATCTGTAGATACTACATCCAGGGCTGTGTTGAGAAGGTTTACATGGTTGCGTTCTCAAACTCTCAGATAAGTAAAAATTGAGAATTTAAATTCTCCTTTGGATAGAGTTTATCTTTGGACTCGGTGCTGCAGATATTACCAAAAAATGTGATGAGAAGTTGTAAGCTGATACATGCGATCTCTCAAAATATTCAGCTCTCCTCCTCCAATTTTTCCAAGGGATTTTCTGCTCTATCCAATTTTGGCAAGAAACAAACTGTCTCAGTAAAAGGCTTGTAAGCAGACATTCACAAAATTCTTAAAAGAAAGCAGAAACGTACCAGAATAAAGGACAGTCAAATAAGGTAGAATGACTGCATGGGGACCTTGCCTCACCCCCAACCCTCCCAGTCCGTTATCCCTTCCAGAAAGTTATTTCTCTTTGTCAACAGATTGTTTCAAACAGGTTCTGAGGCTAATTCAGTAGGGTTACAGATGGCAGTGGGAAGAAATTGTTCCTTTTCAGGGAATTATTCCACATAGACCAATCATTTCTTATATAGTATTGTCTGTTTTTGTCCAGTTCAGCTATGGGTTACCAGATCTGACTTTTTGATTCCAGTGCTCTGACTCCTCCCCTATCCATAATTCCCCGAACTGCAGCTCAGCTCAGTATCTCTGACCTCGTTTGCTGCTTGAAGTATTCGGATGCGTCATTGATGGCCCAAAGTTCAGTATACATTATAGCACATTCCTGCCTAATTTTGCTGTTACCCTTTCTCCTCCCTCTACTGAGATGCATTCTTTCTCTGCAGTTAGCCTTATAACACCTATTAGAGTGTATTTGTTAGTGTTAGAGTTGTTAGAATTGTACATTTTTTTCATCTTTTAAACAAGAAGCATCTTTATTGAATTATCATGTATGACATAGGCAATCATCCATTTATATAAAGAAAAACAAACTATATTGATATATTCTCAGTTGCAGACATTGTATGTCACGTATAGTCTATTCTAGTTATTGTCAATCAAACATTATATAGCTCATTCATTTCCTGTCTTCCCTTAAAGCCTCATTCCACCTCCAAAACACTGTTCTACATGCATTGTTTCCACAATTTCCATTTTTTTTCCATGTACTTTGCTCCTACCCTTTTCTAAAGATCCCACTTCCAGTTCTCTTATCTCTGTTACTATATTCACTACTTCTGGTATGGTTGGTTTAGACATTGATTTCCATTTTCTATAAATTGTTTTTGGCAGCCACCAAAATTATTTATAGCCAATTTTGATGCTGTATCACAGCTCAAAACCTAATTTTCTTAGTTACACCAATTTGCTTAAACAGTATTTCCGACAGAGTAGTCTGTAGGGAATTTTTAAAGTCTGCCATTTCATTATACTCCCAAAAATATTTTCCTAATTACTTTTTTATTCCCCATCACACCTCCAGCACTTGCAGTCTATCTGAGGAAAATTTCATTGGAGTCTACTTGGGTATAAAAATACTAATGCAAACACTTCCAAGCAAAAATCCTAAATCTTCTAGGTTTTGTTTCATGTTTGGGAGCCATACGTATATCCTCCCATTGTTTCTTTGTGAATTGTTTATCCAGTCTCTCTTCCCACTCCGTTTTATCCTCCTCTGATTGAGTCCTGTAGTTATCATGTGATAATTTACATGCCCTTCTAAACTCTACAAATGCTGGCCATTCACTTAAGATCCCCTATTCCTTTCTCTTTGTCTATACTCTGTCCTTGACAGAGAAGGCAATCTCTAGCCTGCAGACCAAATGTATTCTTGGCCTCTTCCCATTCTGTTATACCGTTCCCTAATTTGCTGCTAATACTTTGGCTCCATTGCCAGTTTTCTTCAACAAATTCCATACCTCTTTCCTGTTCTCTGTACCCCTAATTGCAGTCACCCTTATCTGTAGAATCTCTTTTCTCCATTCCTGTGTTGGCTTAGTTCTTAGAATACTTTTGGCTTCTTTGCGAGTATAATATTCTGTATGGTTATTGTTGTTCTCCTTAAGGATATGCACCTAAAAGTCCCGTCTCTCTCTCTGTTTCATCATCATCCCTTTCCACTTTGAATTACAGCTTTCTGCTAGTGGTATGTATAGGAGCATTAACTGTGCAGCTCTAAAATATCCCTTCAAATTAGGTAATCCCAAACCACCTGGTTCTTTTGGCAGCATCAATTTAACCTTGACTCTTGCCCTCTTCCCCTCCCAGATGAAATCCTTCAATTCTTTATTAATATTTTCACTGCTTGTATGTTGCTATCCATAAAAGATTCCAGTTTCTCAGTTTTTGAATTATCAATTTTGAATTTTGTTTAATCTCTTCTCACATATCCTTAGCTGCTGTAATAGAGTCCTTTTTAAGCTGTGCTGTTAAGTACTTCATTTTAATGTGTCCCAGTCAGTATGGGTTTGCTGAATCAATTCATGTGTGGGTACATAATTTACAGAATTTCTTATATCATCTTTAATTTTGTATCCCGAAAATACTTGAAACGGTCTCAGAATGTTCCGTTCCACAACACTGAAATGTCCTTTCTGGTTGTATCAAGTTCAAAATATCATCTGCAAGTAAAGTCAGCTTTTCTTGATTACTATCCTTAAATGTCTGAGTCCCTTATTTTTTGCCAGTGCTTCTAAATATAATGCATGTGTACCCCTGCCTGTTTTTCTGTTCAAATGGAACTTATCAAAGAGGCCTCCACCTCGCTTTATATTTTTCACCTCCAATCCTGCATATATCCTCCTAATTAACTTTATTATTGTGTCAAGAAATGCATCAATTGTCCCACTCATAAAATCCCAGCTTACTCTGTTGAATACTTTATCTGCATCAAGCCCCAGAAAACAACAGTGGTATTTTCGTATATTCTGCTTTCCTCTGCATTATCATTGTTCTGTTAATTTTCCTCAAACGTTTGCCTCTTCTCCACAAAACCACATTGATCTATATCTCAGTTTGGGCATCACTTTTGGCATTCTTTTAGCCATTATAGACATAAACACTATAGTCATGGCTTAGAGTAGAAATGGTTGGTATTACTACCACTATAGTTTTCTTTCAGGATGTTGGTATGTCTCCCTTTAATATACCATTAGACAAAACCTTCCAGATCATTTTAACCATCTTCTTCCTAGCCTTCAAATTTCACAGGAATAACATCTTTTCCAGGAGGCTTTCCTTTTGTTTGTTTATATATATATATATATATATATATATCACCATTTTTTTATCTCATGTCATCCTATACTAACTGTTAATTGGGGCTCATCTGTCTCTAACCTTGGCATAATCAGTTCTCCCATAAATATTTTTATTTGTACTTTTTCTTGATTTCCACAGTTCACTGCCTTGTACAGATTTTTATAAAATTTATGAAATATTTCTAATCCATCTACAGGAGCTCTGGTTATTTTCCTTGCAAGGCTTCCCAAGCTTGGCAGCAACCCTTTTTACCTTCTGTTGTCTCAGCCATTGTGCTAAAAGTTTTTTGCTATGAAGTTATCAAAAATCAGTTGCTTAACAGCAGTCTTTCTAAACTCATTTCTTTCTAATCTTTTTAAACTCCACTTTCATTAGATCCCCTTCCTCCCTTGCTATATTTTCTGAAGAACCCAAACAACTCACAATTTCTACTACCCATTCCTTAAATATTCTCCGTTTAACAGATAGGTGGAGAAGTGCCAGTGTCTCATTTTTATATCATTACCCTGCATTTTTATTTTGGTTATCAGCACATGATCTGAAACAGTTATTTTATACGTATCAAAACTTTTAATTAAATGTACATGTCCCTTTGAGATACCCATTTCTGCCTAGCCCAGTTTTTGTACCTTATGGAATATGTAAAGTCTCTCTGAGCTCCCGTTAAAAAATTTGTTCAAAGATCTACCCTCTTTTGTTATATTTTTCTTTCTAGCCCTCCCGATACATCCTCGCTGCTCTAAATCAAATTGTAGTCTCCACTCATAAGAAATAGCCCCTGCTGAAAGTAGAGCATTTCTCCCAGACTTCTTAAACTCCATTGTAGCAGTTTTAGGGGGAATATAAATACATGCCAGCATAATCTTCCTCTCCTGTCAGTAGCTCCTTATTATTACAAATCTACCATTATCTTTTTCTTTTTCTATTACTATTGGAGCTCCTCTAGCAATTGGTGTAAGTACTCCCCTTTTCCCCTATCCCAGATATTCCATTGAATAGCCATCCTGAAATCTTTTTTGTCAAATTCACATGCTCAGTTCTTTCCAGATGCGTTTCCAATAGAATAGCTGTTTGCACCCTGCATTTCTTAATCTAGTTCACTACTTTCATTTTTGCATATACCTGTGAGGTCATTCACATTCAGTGGTAATATGGAAAGTGTTCTTTAAGTTATTTCCATGTGTTGTGTATAACCACTTTTCTCTTAAATGACCGATTTCAACTTTTGTGTTACATGTATACACTAATGTTTGATAGGGTGATCTTATATACATTTGTTTCTTGTCATATTCTTTTGAACCTAGGTCACATCTTTTAAGACTTATTGTTTCAATGAAAACCCTCAAACAAAAAACAAAACACCCCCAGAACCCGTTAACTTCATACAAAGACAGAAAACTGTATACATCTACAAATAATGTTTAATCCTCTTAATAGGAACAGTTGTCCCAGACTGTCATCTACCCCCTCAGAATTTAATTGACCTATAGTGGATGTCCTTCATGGATGCATCTGCAGTCATAACAAGTGGGTTGTCCTGTCGTCAGGCAGCCCTGCAGTCGGCCGGATTCCAAAGTCCGGGTCCGGCTTCGGCTGATGTCGCACTCCTCCCGACGTCATCTCTGTTGGTCTTCGGGTATAAAAGCATCAGCCGACGCCATTTTCCTCAGTCTTTCTTGCCGCGTGGCGCCCGAAGCAGAAGCTGTTCGCAAGTGCCGGTCGGTCGGATCCAGAGATTACTTCTACCAAATACTACTTCGAAGACTTCTAAAGCTAAGTACCCCGTTGGGGACTCTTTCTTGCCTCAGCCGATGTCAGAAAAAGTTAACAATTGTTTAACCTGTGGGAAACAAATACCTCATAAAGATTTCCACTCATACTGTCTGCCTTGTTTAGGCCCAGCCCACGACGTAGCTGCCTGTTCGGCCTGTGCTTCTTTTAACCGACGAACGCTTAGGCGTCGGTCGGAGTTTGCAGAACAGTTTTTCGGTACTGATTTTGCGTACATTATGCCGTCGGATCCTCCGACTACCCCCAAAAAACACAAAGATAAAGACCGACACTCGCGGTCCGCGGTTTCGGCCGAAACCACGGTAAAGCAAACCGCGAGTGTCTCGGTTTCGGCCGAAACCGAGAAAACTGCTCAAAGTACAGCTGAACCTATTCTAACAACTGAGGCCCCTGCTACAACTCTTGAATCGACCTCAGAAATTTTACCCACTACGGTGGTTGACTTATCAGACACCATCCCCTTGGATGTCTCTACCCCAGCACGTGGTGCTGCTAGGCCTCCAGCTGCTATGTCCATTAAGGCCTTCGCCAGGGCTAAAGCAGCCAAGACTACTAAATCAGTGCCTGTTAAACCCCCCACATCCAGGCCCTCTTCTAGTTCTCAAATGCTTTCTTTGGCAGAAGATTTAATTTCCTTAATTAGAGGATCTCAACCTCACCCAGACAGGGCCTCTCAGCCCCCTGAGAAGAGACCTAGGGCAGAGCCCCCTGAGCCAGTTTCTACTGATGATTCTGCTGATGAATCAGACATAACTGATCAGCCTGAGGCTCCCTTCTCCAATTTTGAAGATTCGGATGCTGAAGAATCCATTCCAGCTGCTTCCCCACCAGAAGAATTCTCCTTTGGGGAAACCTTGCATGCCATGCGAGAACAGTTCCAATGGCAGCAACAGGATTTTTCAGACTCCAGAAAAGACTTAGGACCTTTCTGCACCTCCCACAGCACAGGCCCTTAGCTATACCTCCTGTTCTCTCTGTGGTGGATGATGCTTTCAATGATGTTTGCTCCGCTCCAGATTCTTTACCCCCAGCCCCTGCCAAACCAGACAGATTTTACAGGGTGCCAGACACTCATCACCACCTTTACAAGGCCCCACTTGCAGACCCAGAAACTATATCCCAGGGTCCCAAGGCAGTAGCAGCGACCACAGCTAAAACCCTATTCCTTCTGAAAGGGAAGCAAGGTCACTAGACAGATGGGGTAAAAGGTCTACACTTCAGCTACTCTCTCAGCTAGAGCTTTAAACTGTCAGTTTCACATGATACAATACCAAGAGTTTATGCTTGATCAGTTAACTAAAAACTAACCACTGATGAATCTCTTGATAAGAAATATGTATTAGAGATGGTAAATAACATACAACAGGTTAGCAACCATTCCTTAAAATGTGGCTATGATGCACTGGAGGCTTCATTTAGATCAGCCATGACAGGCACAGTGATAAGAAGGCATGCATGGCTAAAGGAACAAGCTTTACCGGATCATGTTAAAGCTAAGTTGCTAGATGCTCCTATGGACAAGACAAGTCTGTTTGGTACACCTGCCCAGCAGGTTATGAAGAAAATGGAAGAAAAGGCAAAATCTGTTCAAACTGTTAAAGATTTCTTGCAGGTTCAACCCCCAAGGTTTAGCAGGAACTGGCCTGCCAAAATTGGTCCTTTCCTGACTCCACAAAATTTCAAAGGGGTAGAAATAGACGTTCCAGAGGCAGAAACCAATCCAGAGGAGGTGCCTACAGAGGACGACAGTGGCAAGGTAACAACAGAGGCACAGACACAGCCACTGCCACTACATCAGCACAACCGCAGTGACTTAATCCTAAATCCGCCTACCAGGGAACAAATAGCAGCCCCTCTAGGCGGAAAGTTAACCTTATTTTCAAAGAACTGGCACTACATAACAAAAGACAAGTGGATTTTACAAACCATAGATCAAGGTTACGGTTTCACTTCCACACTTTACCAGTCAAAAGAGGAATGCCAAATCTACCTCCAAATCAAAAACAGAGGCTCTACGCCAGATAATGGAGTTAGCAAACATGAGAGCTGTGGAAAGAGTGCCAACAGCAGAACAAGGAAAGGGGTTCTACTCCAGACTATTCCTAGTTCCAAGAAAGGAAAAAGTTGGAGACCAATTCTCGACCTGTCCACCTTAAATACATACATCATTGTCCCAAAATTCAAAATGCTGACCCTACAGCAACTTCTTCCCATGCTGGGCAAGGAGTCTTGGCTGGTAACTCTAGATCTCAAGGAGGCATACCTGCACGTCCCCATTCGACCAATCTGCAGAAGATACCTCAGATTTCTTGCAGGATCAGAGCACTATCAATTCTCAGCATTGCCCTTTGGCTTATCTACTGCCCAGAGTATTCACAAAATGCCTGGCATCAGTAACCGCCCATTGCAGACTACTAGGAATTCAAATTTACCCATACCTGGACGACTGCCTGCTACAAGGGGACAACAAAAGCAAGCTGACAACAGATTTACAAAGGGTCATTTACTTGCTACAAGGACTGGGATACACAGTCAACTTACAAAAGTCAAGATTGATACCATCCCAAACAAGGACTTTCTTGGGCGCGGAATTGGACACAGTACAACAAATGGCATTCCTGACTACAGAAAAACAAAAAGAACTTCCTCTTTACTTCTTGGCACTAACAAAACTGAACAAGTTAACAGCAAGAAAAGTTCTACAGGCCTTGGGCTTCATGGCATCATGCATAATCTTGGTCCCATTTGCCAGACTACATATGAGGAAACTACAGTGGTACCTAAAGAATTTATGGTCCCAACACAGACACAGTCTAGAAACAGAAATCCCACTAATTCCATGCTTAAAACAGGAGTTCCTATGGTGGGCTCAGGCATGCCAGTCAAACCCAGGCCTACCCTTTCGCAGATGTCAACCAAGCCAGACCATCACAACAGACGCTTCAGACCTAGGATGGGGCCCACATGCTGGACAAATGCGTGCAAGGATTGTGGACACAGGATCAACTTCACCTGCACATCAATCTAAAAGAAATGCTGGCAGTAAAAATGGCAATCCAAAAGTTCAAACCATTTCTCAGAGGGCCAGTTGATGATAAGGACAGACAACACCACAGTCATGTGGTACATCAACAAACAGGGAGGCACTCATTCATACCCCCTATGCAGAATGACCTTGGAGCTGTGGACCCTGGCACTCAGCTACAACATTCAGTTGCAGGCAATATTTGTACCAGGGAAAGACAATACTCTGGCAGACATATTAAGCAGAACCACTTCGGATGCCCACGAATGGAAGCTGCACCCGGACATCTTCAAGACCATCTTGAAGAAATGGGGAATGCCACAGATAGACCTATTTGCATCACCTCTCAATTACCAGCGCAAAAAATTCTGCACAAGGACATTCCACCCACTAGCATGGAAAGTGGACTCACTCTCCTTCAACTGGAAAGGCCTAACAGCATATGCATTCCCACCTCTTCCTTTGATACACAAGGTACTGCTAAAAATAAGGGAAGAACGTCCAAGGATAATCCTGATAGCTCCAAACTGGCCAAGACAACACTGGTACCCACTACTGAAGAGCATGTCTCGGAACAATATGTGGCCAATACCACTGATGCCTTTGATGTTAACTCAGAACAACTACAGCATCATACATCCAAACCTAAAAACGCTGCAACTGACTGCATGGAACATCACATAGCAGCAGCTAATCCAGAACTTTCCCAAAGAGTTAGACATTATTCTTGAAGCACGCAGACCTTCAACAAGAAGGAACTATGCTGGAAAATGGAAAAGGTTTGTCATTTGGAGTACGGAAAGAGGAAAAGATGTGTCAAACATAGATATACCTAACATTCTGGAGTATCTGGCCGAACTTCTTCATTCAGGCCTGTCCTACTCCTCCATAAAGATACATGCATCAGCTATTTCAGCAGAATACAGCTTTGATCCACCTGTTTTTTCGCACCCTTTGCTCAGGCAGTTCCTCAGAGGAATCAAGAATGTAAAACCTCCAAGGAAACCACCATTACCAGCTTGGGATTTAAACTTTGTGCTAGAAAAGTTGACACTATCACCCTTTGAACCAGCAGCAACAGCAGACCTACAACACCTGTCATGGAAAACTGCTTTCCTACTGGCAATTACTTCAGCAAGGAGGGTTTCAGAACTACAGGCCTTAATGGCAGTGCAACCCTTCCTAATCTTCCACCAAGATAGAGTGTCCTTGAGGACTAATCCTACATTTATGCCCAAGGTGGTATCCAGAGTGTCTTTAAACCAGGCAATCCACCTACCTACCTTCTTTCCCAACCCACAAAACAGAGGGGAAAGAATACTGCATACCTTGGATGTACATAGACAGCTACGCTACTACTTGGACAGAACAAAAAATAGCAGAAAGACTGACCAACTCTTTGTAGCCTATGCAACAGGAAGGGAAGGAAAAGCTATTTCCAAACAGACAATCTCCAAATGGATAGGAAATTGCATACGATACTGTTACTCCTTCCATGGAAAACCAATTCCACAGAACATAAGACCTCATTCTACAAGGGCAACAGCCACTACCACAGCCTTCTTACGAGGAGTGGCAACCAAAGACATTATTGAGGCGGCTACTTGGACCTCCGTGCATACATTTGCCAAGCATTATAATTTGCCTCTTTATTCCAGATCCCGAGCAGGGTTTGCCACTGCTGTACTGCAAGGGATCCTAAACACACCATAATCTACTTTTATCCTCCTCCGCTAGTTGGCTATGGTATTCTACCCACTTGTTATGACTGCAGATGCATCCATGAAGGACATAGTACAGTTTTGTACCTACCATAAATGTAGATGTCCAAACTGGATAGCATCTGCAGTCAGGATTACCCTCTCTCCTTCCCCTCTGTGGTACTCCTAGGGTGTTTACCCTCCTAATAGCTAGCTTTTGGGGGGGAGTCTTTTATGGTGTATTTGTTTGTATATATGTACATATATGCTTATTGCTGTGTTTACCTCTGTCTATTTGGAAACATTGGCATCTATCCAAATTTTTAGCCTGCAAGAGGGCTACTGGCATCTGGGGCAAGAAACACTGAGGAAAATGGCGTCGGCTGATGCTTTTATACCCGAAGACCAACAGAGATGACGTCGGGAGGAGTGCGACATCAGCCGAAGCCGGACCCGGACTTTGGAATCCGGCCGACTGCAGGGCTGCCTGACGACAGGACAACCCACTTGTTATGACTGCAGATGCTATCCAGTTCGGACATCTACATTTATGGTAGGTACAAAACTGTACTTTATCCATGCTAACACACATGGTACAGCCTGTGCTTCTACTTCACACTAAGTGCTGTCTGATTTTGTCTTAACCTTATTCCTCTCTCAGGTGTAGAAAATATCTTTCAGCCATTGGGAAAAATGTTCTGTTTTTGTTGCCCTTTCTTCCCTAGAAACATGAGAACCAGGAATACAGTTGCCTTCAGGCACAAGCTTCTAAAGTTTCACTGTGAACATTTATTTGCCAAAGGAAAACTTTTCATTACATTTAATGTTCTTTTATTTACTTGCTTCCATTTAAAACTTGTCATTAGATTAAACCGAGGACCTTAATCATCATTCCCCTATGCAAATTTAAGAAAAAGCGTGGCAGTTTTACTTGTCATGCTCTCTATGCTTTTATAACCAGTCTCTCACCTCAACAACCTAAGATTGCAGTCTGTTATTTTCAACTTGCTTTTGTCCAGGATTTCTTTAAACTAAACAGAAAGAAATGGGAAAAAGGCCACCTGTTTACTTTAGTGTCCCTGTAGCACACAAAATAACTGAAAATGTTTTACCATTTAACATGCAGTGTATGTCATGTTTTATAAAAAAAATATTATCAGTTACCTATTTCCTTTCTCTTTAATGTTCTTTCAAACATTAATAGCATGAAGTAGGGGATATACTTTGGAGTCCCCTACAAGTTTAACAAAGTAAAAAAAAGATTAATATCTCCAGGTTTTCTTGTTCCGACATATTTCACGAACTATTTTGATGCTTTATCATCCCACATTTATTCATTAATTTCTGATTTGCTGGTTTTCTTTCTGTTGATCCCCATCTCCCAACTCCAGTCTCTGATTAATTTCCAGTGTACTCCTGGTTCTTAAAGTCAACTGCCGTGCTTTTCTCTGTCTCAAGTATTTTCCTTTGGAACATTGGAAAAGATTTTGTTGATGTAGTCTCTCTATGAGCTTTATTATCAGAAGAATAAGAAGCCAAGTCCCCTTATGTTTGATAGCTCGCTTTTGTTGGAAAGCTTTTGTATTTCCTCTTCAGCAGGGTCTGCGTCAAAAAATGACTTTGACCTTCCAGGAAAATATTTTCTGAAGATAGAAGGATGCAACTGCTTGAATCTCACACCTGCCTCTTGACATTTCCTGATTGTTGGAATAAATTTACTGCTCTTCTGCCCTGGTATATACAGTAAGTAATTTTCCCCAAACTCTACTGTCTCTAACTTTTAATACTTTGTCTTCCTTCCACAGTCTTATCAAAATCAACTCTTTCTGCAGGTAAGATTGGATCTTTACTATTAGAAGTATTAGCTGCTTTCTTGTGGCCACATTTGGGGCATACACATGGTATTCTTTCAGTTAATAACTCCTGATGTGGAATAAAAGTCTCATTTGCTTATTCCAGCTTTCATATAATTGGTAGTGTGTTCCTTCCAGTTTCTTTGGTACAGCAGAAAATCTAAGGTTTTCCCTACGTGCTGTCTTTTAATTCTACCTTTTGTGAAACATTTCTTTTTAAACAGTCTCATACTCAGCCAGCCTTTTCTTTATTTTGACCTCTCAGTCTTGCAGCTTTATCAGCTCATCTTAATATCTGTTTAAAGCTGTTTCCATTTTTCCAGTATTTTATTTGAGTTAACGTACTCTATAGTGTTTTATTTTAAACAGCTCTAAGCACATTTGACTTGTTTTTTCCTCTAGATTACTGAAATTCATGTCTTGCACCGAAGCTGGACCTTGACTTCCTTTGGCTGAACATGCACAGGATTCTTCCCAGACATTGTTTTCTCCTCACCTTTTGCGGTTGATTTTCTTTCAGGTTCTATTTATTTTTCTTTGCCGGCATTCAGGCAGTGCAGTTACTAGCCGTTAACTGAGATTTACCCAAAAAGACAAATTCTCTCTCTCTCTTCTCTGAGTTTCTTCTTTCACATTGGGAGAGATGAAATTAAGTTATTCATATTGCAGCCACATTGGAAGTTTCAGAATTGTACTTTTAGTGTTTGGTAAATTTGAGTTAGACTAGTTTTATAGTGTGTGTGGTTTTTTTTTTCTTCACTTGGGTAGATAGTTTGATATATATAATTAGTACTAGCTGCTTAGAACTGTAACTTTTTAAACATTTTATGGTTTAGGATTGTTGGTATAGAAGTATTTTGCTTATATGGCTTTTGTCTTTTTTTTTTTTGCCATTTACAGTGTTCTAGTCATGGCTGGCAGACGTTTTAAGACGTGTAGAGAGTAGTGGCAGAAGCTTTCTCTCCAGGACCCACACTCCCTGTGTGTCTATTTGGGTGCTGCCCATCTCGACATGCAGTGCCAGGCCTTGTTCCTCTTTTATCCCTTGGCTCTTCGAACCAGGAGCGAGAAATTGATCTTCAAGGGCCTTCTTCCCTCACAGACAGGGTCTGCCATGCCGTCCACTTCCTCTGCGGCTGCCTGTCCCACAAGCAGAGATACGAGATCCAATGGCAGGCAGAAAGAGAAGGTAAAAGAAATCGAGAAACATAAGCAAAATGACATAAGGAAAAGGAGAAATCAGACCCTGAGAAGTCCCATAAGCATTCACTGGATCCAACTGTCTTGTCTGGTTCGGATCCTAAGATGGTTGGAGCCAGCAGATGTTCTTCGTGTTTCACTATTACAATCATCACATTTGGGTTATCTGCCTGCAGGTAGCCCTAAGCTGGCCTGAATGCCAGAGTCTTCAGATTTCTGCATCAGATGCTGCCGCTTCTTCCATGACGTCAGGTCGTCAGGGGTATAAAACATGCAGCCGACACCATTACATCTGTCTTTCTTGCCGTGCAGTGCCCGAAGCAGAAGCCGTTTGCAAGTGCCGGTCGGCCGACTCCTGAAATTTTCATTTTCGAGTTTCAGACCTGAAGTCTTTAAAAAGATAAGTACCCCGTTGGGGATCCTTTTTTCTTGCTCTAACCGATGTCAGAAAAAAATAATTGTTTTGCCTGTGGAAAGCAAATACCTCATAGAGATTTTCATTTTTACTGCAGCACCTGTTCAGGCCCAGACCACGACGTCCGTCGCTGTGGATTTTGTGCCTTGTTCAACACCCAAACTGTTCATTGGGTTATTTTTGTAGCTAAATACTTTCTTCTCGATCTCCGTACTCTGAAATGGCTTTGTTAAGCCATCCAACTACCAATCATCCGAAAAAACGTAAGGAATAAAGACGGAGACAGACTGCATAGGTCCAAAGCTGCCGACAATGCTTCTATTAAGCTAGTCGCCAGTCCACCAGTACTCATTGAGTCACTTTCGCAGCCCCTGATACCCGCTACTACAGATTCGCAGGCCTATACTGAGACCCATTCAGAGTCCTGTATACCGCGAGATGCTTCTTCGACTATGGAACCTGCAGATGTCTCGACCTTGGACAGGTCCAGAGCCGCTGTGCAGGCACCGGCTTCTGAGGGTGTATTCAGGCCTACCGATTTTCATATTAAACCAATGATTTTTTCAAGCTAAGAATACTGAATTTCGCAGGCCTAAAGCTCGCACTACGCCTAGAAAACTGATGACAAAAGCGCATTCTTAGGCCCATATGCCTCAAAAACAAATGATTAGAATGGCTGAAGACCTTATAACTGAATTAGGGGAAGTCGGCCTTCCCCCTCTGAGACCTAGAACTGATTTTGTTTCTGATTTTTCTGATCAGGAATTTGATATCTCTGTTCCTTCTGGCTACCAAGATTTACCCTTTTCTACTTATGAGGATTCTGATGCAAAGGATTCCATTCCCTCTGTTTTCCCTCCAGAAGATTTCCTTTTATGAAACCTTGCATACCCTTAGGGAGCATTTCCGCTGGGAAAGCCAGGACTATTCTCAGTCCAAAAAGAGACTTAGGGAATTTTTAAACCTGCCTCAACACAGGCCTCTGGCTATATCCCTCTTGTTCTGGAGATTGTAGATGATGTTTTCTTAGAATCCAGCCTTACCCCAGACACTTTGCCTCCAGCTCCCAGGAAACCTGACAGGTACTACAGAGTACCTAACTCTCACAAATTCCTCTTCAAAAATCCTACTGCAGATCCAGAGACCATTTTCCAAGGACCAAAAGACATTAAGGCTACTACTGCCAAAAATCCTACCCCTTCTGATAGGGACTCTAGAGCTTTAGACAGATGGGGTAAGAAGGTATACACTTCTGCTACTTTGGCCATTAGGGCTTTAAATTGCCAGTTTCATATGTTAAAGTATCCACAGCATATTATGGGACTACTTAAACAGAAAATTATGTTGATTACTGACTGTGCTGAACACAAAGATTTGCAAGAGTTAATGCATTTTGCTGACAAAGTTGGTAAACATACTTTGCAATGTGGTTTTGATGCTTTAGAAGCATCTTGCAGGGCTGCTGTCACTGGGTCTGCACTTAGAAGGCATGCTTGGCTTAAGGAACAAAACTTGCCAGATCATGTTAAAGCTAAATTACTGGATGCACCCTTAAACCAAGAGCACCTGTTTGACAAAACAGAAGTCCTCAAAAGAATGGAAGAAAAAGCTAAATCTATGCAAACTGTTAAGGATTTCTTACAAGTACAGCCACCTAGATTTAGCAGGCGTTGGCCTTCATAGAACTGGTCCTTTCCAGTCCCTTCCAGGCCTTCAGTCCAAACCCAGGAGCAACAGACCACGAAGACTTCAGCCTCAGGCTATGCACAGATCTAAGCAGTGGGGGGCTCCCACTTCCAAAGCAGGGAGTAGTAAGTCACCCCCTATGGAAAAATGGCACAATGACTTATCCTTAACTCTTCCAAGCCTTGCTCAGCTACTTGCTCCTTTAGGAGGAAAGCTCACCCTGCATGCAAAAAACTGGGAACTCATTACCGAAGACAAATGGGTTTTAAACATAGTTTCCCTAGGATACAGATTCCACTTACACTCACTCCCTACCCCAAGTGGGTGGTCAGACCCTCCCCCCAAATCAGTGGGCAGAGGCCCAAAAACAAGTGCTCTCTCTCCTCAGTATCAGGGCTAATTCAACCTGTCCCAGCAGAACAATGGGGACAAGGTTTTTATTCAAGACTCTTTCCTGCTTCCCAGAAAAGAAAACTCCTGGCGTCCTATCCTGGACCTGTATTCTCAACAACTTTCTGGTGGTTCCAGAATTCAAAATGCTAACTCTTCAACTGCTTCTTCCTATGCTAGCCAAGGATGCCTGGCTGGCAACCCTAGACTTAAAAGAAGCTTACCTGCACATTCCAGTAAGGGAATCCTGCAGAAAATACCTACATATCAGGGCAGGCTCCATGCACTATCAGTTCTCTGCACTTCCCTTCGGCTTATCTACTGCGCCAGGGTATTCACAAAGTGCCTAGCTCCAGCCATTGCATTTTGCAGGCAGATAAGTATTCAGATTTCCCTATACTTGGACGATTGCCTGATTCAGGCAGAAACTCAGGACTTGCTATTACAACACTTGGCAGTTGTAAATAGACTTCTAACCTCATTGGGGTGCACCAACGAGAAGAAATCACACCTAGCACCCTGCCAACAGATTGTATTCCTGGAAGCAAGCTTGAACACAACTTCCGAGATGGCATTCCTCACTCCAGAGGAACAAGTTTGACAACCTACTTCAAACTATTGGCCACAAAAACCCAGCTATCTGCAAGGAAAATCCTGCAAGCCCTGGGGTTCATGGCCTCTTGCAGTCTGTTAATTCCATATGCAAGACTGCGTATGAGGAAACTTCAGTGGTATCTAAAAAGTCCATGGTGTCAACATTCTCAGGGCCTGGAAACAATGATTCCTATCATTCTTTGCCTAAGGGCAGAGTTTATTTGGTGGGCAGAGGCCTGCTACCACAACAAGAGACTCCCTTTCACTCTACCCCCTGCCACCCTAACAACAGACACATCAGTCTATGCATGGGGGGACTCACATGACAGGCAAGTGCATTCAGGGCAAATGGAACCCAAAACAGATGCACCTGCATGTCAGTCAAAAAAAATGTTAGCTGTACAAAATGCTCTTGACAGCTTTCAAAGACCTTATTCTTCCAGAGCAACTATTGGTAAAGACAGACAACACCACAGTTATGTGGTACATAAGCAGGGGGGGGAATCCCATTCCTACCCACTCTCTAGACTAGCCATGGCTCTGTGGAACACAGCCTTGAGCTACCAAGTGAACCTACAAGCTCAGATGTTCTTCGTCTTCCATTGCTGCAGTCCTGACTATTGGGTATAGTCCGCGTCCAGTCGGCCCGAATACCAGAGTATAAGGCTGACGTCGGTCATGGCGCCTTAGACTGACGTCAGTACGTCAGGGTACTAATGCGCATGACCGACGTCATATCCTCAGTCTTTTTTGCCGCATGGTCCGATGCAGAAGCAATTTTGCGAGTGCAGGTTGGCGTTCTGAGATTTTCCGAAACCGGAGTTTCAGACCGAAACAGAGTTGGCTAAGTACCCCGTTGGGGAACATTTTGGTTTTTTCTTGCCTCAGTATTTAACCGGATGTCAGAAAAAGTGAATAACTGTATTTCTTGTGGGAAGCAGATACCGCATAGGGATTATCATACATTGTGTATACCTTGTTTAGGGCCTGAGCACGACGTTGTTGGTTGCCGTTCTTGTGCTAGATTTAACAAACGCACTATTAAGAGGAGGCTAGATTGTGCCAGGTTAGTGTTTGGGAAGCGTTGCAATTATAATATGCCGCCGGATGCTCCGACGCCCGCTTCATCCAAGAAGCGCAAGGACAAAACAGCGAAGCCTAGGGTTGATGAACCGGCAGTCCCGGACGTCGGTTCTTTAGAAGGCTCAGTGGAGCCAGAGGTTTTGCCAGGAGTTTCCATGGAGTCTCAGGCAGAAACTTTATTGTTACAGGATGTGCCCTCTCAGGAGGTAGGCCAGGCTGAGGGGGCTTCTCAGGTAACTGTTCTTCCCTCTCTTCCCAAGGTAGTTAGGGCCTCTCCTTCTGTTGCCAAAGCTGCCTTTAGAGGTAGGCCAAGTTCAGCTTCTGTGGGGGCTTCTCCTAGCATTTCGGGCTCTGTGCCCAAGAAACATATGCTTAAAATGGCAGAAGATTTGATTACTATGATTAGAGGTTCTATGCCCCCGCCTGATAAGAGGCCTAGGGTGGAACAGGAGTTTGATAGTTTTGAACAGTGTTCACAGGCTTCAGAGTCTTCTGTGGAAGACTTACAGGAGTATCCTACTTTTTCTGATTCTGATGTGGATGATTCCACTCCTACAGCTTCTCCTCCTGAGGATTTTTCATTTTCAGAGACTCTACACTCCATGAGGGAGCACTTTAAATGGGAAGGCCAGGATTACTCTGATTCCAGGAAAAGGCTTAGGGAATTCTTGTTTTTACCCCAGCATAGGCCCTTAGCTATTCCTCCTGTGTTGAATGTGGTGGAGGATGTTTTTGCAGAGGCTTCCCTGAACCCTGACTCCTTGCCTCCTGCTCCTGTTAAGCCTGATAGGTATTATAGGGTGCCCGAAGCTCATAAGTATTTGTTTAAGAGTCCTAGGGCGGACCCAGAAACTGTTTCTCAGGGGCCTAAAGGTGTTAAAGCTTCTGTGGTTAAGAATCCTGTACCCTCTGATAAGGAGGCAAGGGCTTTGGATAGATGGGGAAAGAAAGTGTATACTTCTTCCACTCTAGCCATGAGGGCGTTGAATTGTCAGTTTCACATGCTAAAATATCAAAATTATCTCCTTTCACAATTGAAATCTAAGGTGGATGCTTTGGCGGAAGGTATTGAGTGTAAAGAGTTGCTGGATTTGGTTCATGTGTCTGAACAAGTGGGTAAGCATTCTTTGCAGTGTGGTTTTGATGCTGTACAGGCCTCCTCGAGGGTGGCTGCTACTAGTTCTGTTCTTCGCAGACATGCCTGGTTGAAGGATCAGAATTTAGCTGAGCATGTTAAGACAAGGATTTTGGATGCTCCTTTACAGTCTGATGTGTTGTTTGGACCGCCTGTGGAAGCAGTTTTAAAGAAAATGGAGGACAAAGCTAAGTCTATTCAGACTGTTAAAGATTTTTTGCAGGTGCAGCCCCCGAAGTTTAGTAGAAATTGGCCTGCTAAGGGGTGGACATATCCTGCTTATGATTCCCAGTCTAGGGGTAGGTCTAGACGTGGTAGGGGCAGGGCTCAAGGTTCTTTTAGGCCTAGATCAGGAGTTCACCTGCTCAGACTTCTGGTGAGGGCAGGGTCAGTCCTTTCAGAACAGACCCAATGACCTGCCTTTTCAGCTGCCAGTGGATTCTCGTCTGGCAGCTCCTTTGGGAGGAAGGCTGTCTCTTTTCAAAGAAAATTGGGATTTAATTACTCAAGACAGATGGGTGTTGGATATCATTCATCACGGTTACAGATTTTATTTCCACACATTGCCCCCTTTCAAAGGCATGCCAGACGTTCCTCCTCCACAAAGAAAAGAGGCTCACAAGCAAGTTACTCAGTTACTCCAGATGGGGGCCATTCAGCCAGTCCCTGTATTAGAAAGGGGCTTAGGATTTTATTCTCGCCTGTTCCTAGTACCAAAGGAGGGGAACACGTGGAGACCAATTTTGGATTTATCTATCCTCAACACTTATCTGGACATTCCCAAGTTCAAGATGTTGACGTTACAACAGCTTTTACCTCTGCTGGGCAAAGATCACTGGATGGTAACTTTAGATCTCAAGGAAGCCTACCTTCATGTGCCTATAAGGCTAGGTTGCAGGAAGTATCTGCGGTTTCGAACTGGAGATTTTCATTATCAGTTCTCTGCATTGCCCTTTGGCTTATCTACTGCGCCCAGAGTATTCACAAAGGTTCTGGCTCCAGTGATAGTTTACTTCAGGCTTCAAGGAATTCAAATCTATCCTTACTTGGACGACTGCCTGATTCTGGCTCAAGAAAAGGAAGACCTTCTACAGCATCTGGAATATGTCATAGCAGTGCTAAGATGCCTAGGGTATTCTGTGAACGAAATAAAGTCCAGTCTAGTACCCTCTCAAGACATGTGCTTTCTGGGTGTGAGACTGAATACAGCAGCTCAGATGGCCTTTTTAACCCCGGACAAACAAAAGAGTCTGTCACTTTACTTCCATCAATTATCTCATCAGTCCGTGCTGACTGCAAGGACAGTCCTTCAAGCATTAGGGTTCATGGCATCTTGTATTCTGGTGCTTCCCAATGCCAAACTGCATATGAGGAAGCTGCAATGGTATCTCAAAAATGTATGGACACAGCACTGCCAGGATTTGGACACTGTCATTCAAATAATACCTTGCCTTCAAAAGGAATTCTTGTGGTGGGCTCAGGAATGTCACCTAAACAAGGGACTCTGTGACCCGGCCAGAGGCGAGTCAGATTTTAACGACAGATGCCTCGGACATTGCTTGGGGAGCTCATCTAAATGGAAAGTGGATACAAGACAAGTGGCCTGCCAGACTACAGCATCTACATATCAACATGAAGGAGATGTTAGCAGTCCAGTTTGCATTGATGGCTTTCAAGGAGTTACTTTTCCAGGGCAGGTGTTGATTCTAACAGACAACACAACTGTCATGTGGTACATCAACAAGCAAGGGGGAACACATTCTTATCCTCTATGCAGGCAAGCAATGATTTTATGGGAGACTGCGTTAAGCTTGCAACTAACTCTTCAGGCAAGGTTTCTGCCAGGAGCACAGAACTCCCTAGCAGATGTGTTAAGCAGACAAATCATGGATCCCCACGAGTGGAAACTGGATCTTCATGTATTTCAGAAATTGACAGTGTCATGGGGAACTCCAGACATAGATCTGTTCGCTTCTCCACTAAACCACCAGCTGCCAAAGTATTGCACAAAGGGGTTTCATCACACAGCTTGGAAAGTGGATGCTCTGTCTTTCAGTTGGAGAAACCTTCATGTTTATGCCTTTCCACCTCTGCCTCTTCTTCCAAAGGTACTATTAAAGGTCAGGCAGGACAGGCCAAGGATGATTTTGATAGCTCCAGATTGGCCTCGGCAACACTGGTATCCACTACTACGGAGTCTGGTAAAGAAGCCTCCATGGCCTTTACCTCTGATTCCTCATCTGTTATCTCAGCAGGACGGTCATCTGCTCAATGTCAAGCTTCACTCTCTTCATCTAACAGCCTGGCATATTCTCTGTTGAAGCACAGCAGGTCTCAACTTCCTCAACAAGTTTTAAATGTGATTATGGAAGCTAGAAGACCTAGTACAAGGAAGGTGTACAGAAAAATGGAAGAGATTTTTATTTTGGAGTACAGCAAAGAATTTGGAGATTTCGGAGCCTAATTTGAGTGTGGCTCTTCAATATCTTACTGAGTTATTGGACAAAGGTTTGTCCTTCTCTTCCATTCAGATTCATGCTGCAGCAATTTCAGCTCACTATGATTGTGACCCACCTTTGTTTTCGCATCCTTTGTTCAAGCAGTTTCTTAGAGGGGCAAAGAATATAAGACCCCCACGTAGAGCTCCTACTCCTGCTTGGGATCTCAATTTTGTGTTGGAAAAACTTACTCTACAACCTTTTGAGCCTGCGGCTACTGCTGAATTGAAATACTTGTCATGGAAGACTGCTTTTCTGTTGGCTATTACTTCTGCAAGGAGGGTGTCTGAGTTGCAGGCCCTTATGGCAGTAGAGCCCTTTTTGATTTTCCATAAGGATAGGGTATCATTACTTACTAATCCTTCCTTTATGCCTAAGGTGGTTTCTAGTGTGGCTTTAAACCAAACTATTCATTTGCCTACTTTTTATGCAGATCCCCAAAATAAAGGGGAAAAGATTTTGCACACTTTAGATGTACACAGGCAATTGAGATATTATTTAAGCAGGACTAAGGATTTTAGGCAGTCTCAGCAGTTGTTTGTTTCTTTTGCTTTGAGTTCACAGGGCAAGCCTGTGTCAAAACAAACTATTTCCAGGTGGATTGGCTTTTGCATTGCATTTTGTTATTCCCATCATGGCAAGGAGGTTCCAGCTGGGATTAGGCCTCATTCCACTAGGGCTACTGCCACTTCAACAGCATTTCTAAGGGGGGTGGCAACTAAGGATATTTTGGAAGCAGCTACTTGGAGTTCAGTGCATACTTTCTCTAAGCATTATCACCTTCCTATCTACTCTAAGTCTAGGGCTGGTTTTGCCACAGCTGTTTTGCAAGGCATGTTGTCAGCTCCTACTTCTTTATGATTTGCCAGCCTCCCTTACCTCTGCTTTGGGATTCTACCCAATAGTCAGGACTGCAGCAATGGAAGACGAAGAACATAGTACAGTTTTGTACCTACCATAAATGTAGATGTTCGAGGATTCCATTGCTGCAGTCCAATTTACCCTCCCTCCTTCCCCTCTGTATTTAGGGGTGGTTGTGTAGGTGAGTTTACATGCTTATATTTTTGTATATATATTGTTGTATATATTGTACATGTTTTTGGTGCAGGTTTTTTGGGACTTGTCTTTTTGGGGTCTTCTGACATCTGGGGCAAGAAAAGACTGAGGATATGACGTCGGTCATGCGCATTAGTACCCTGACGTACTGACGTCAGTCTAAGGCGCCATGACCGACGTCAGCCTTATACTCTGGTATTCGGGCCGACTGGACGCGGACTATACCCAATAGTCAGGACTGCAGCAATGGAATCCTCGAACATCTACATTTATGGTAGGTACAAAACTGTACTTTCCTGCCAGGCAAACTAAATTCACTGGCAGATGACTTAAGCAGAAATCTTATGGACCCACACGAATGGAAACTGGAACTCAAAATATTCAAACTCTTGAACAAATGGGGGGACAGCAGAGGTAGACCTCTTTGCCTCCCCTCAGAACTACCAATTGAACAAATTCTGCACCAGAACTCCCCACAGACAAGCTTAGAAAGTGGATGCCCTGTCCTTTACCTGGGAAAGCCTCTCAGTTTATGCCTTTCCCCCTCTGCCTCTCCTCTCTCATGTTCTAATAAAGATCAAACAGGACAAGCCAAGGAGAATTCTGATTGCACCAGACTGGCCACGCCAGCACTGGTACCTCCTTTTGTGCAGTCTTGAAAGGATGAAACAAACAGGGGGATGGTCCTTGGATAACCATTCTCCAGATGAGTCTGTATTCCTGGACGCCTTTGGTTTCAGCTCATCTTCATCCTGGGTGATACCACCCACTAGCCTATTCATTGATGTGATGGCTCAACAGGTGTGGAAGAATCCGGAGGTGGTGTAACCCTTCCTTAAAAAACCTGTTAGGATTCCGACAGCGCCCAAAGAAGCATTGGAGTAAAGGTCCACCAGTAGATGCAGTGGTAGTGGCAGCCACAAAGAAGGAACTATCAGAGGAAAGTTCCTCGGCCCATCTCGTTAACAGGAAGTCTAAGGCTGTGAATCCATTTGGGAAATGGATGTGTGCTTCAGCGTCTTACACACTTACAGTACTGAACTAGTTAGCCCATGCAACCAGATTTCAGAAAGACCTGACCAAGGAGATTTCCAAGTCGCTTTTTAAAGTATTCTGTTTTGGATGTTCAAAATACTGTGGACTCACAGCTTTCAACTTCCAACTTAGCCATGCAACTGCTTTCTAATGGTGATGATAGCAGAGGTAGAGCAGCAGGCTCTGGCATTTCCATTTGTCGGTACACCTGGATGTCTCTCTCTCTGATCTTGTGAAAGATTTTAAGATGTCTTTTTTAATGCCTACTTCGATGGGTCCATCTTATTTGTACCCAAAGTGAAAGACACACTGACTTGGAGCCAACAGGATGGCAATACTTTCTGTAGTGGAAATCTGATTTTCCATTCCATAGAGATCCTACTGTAGGTGTTAGGCTGGGAAGATGATGTGGTTCTGAAAATCAGAGCTCTTATCAAGACCATCCTGGCAATACACCTTCTCGTGGCAAAAGAGTAGGTAATAATAATGGACATCTGCCTAGATGCAGAGGCAGTTTGCATAACCATGGATTTTGTGGTTCATTCACAGAAAAGCCCTTTGAGCTCGCCTGAAGGGTTGCCAGACTGCTGCACTCTGGAGACATTTGGGGTGAGTGTTTGTCTCTGCACCCACAAGCCTGGTGAAACTTAACAGATGCTTGGATGCTAAACAATTTTCCAGAGGCTGCCCTAAACCTTTTTCCCTTCCTCCTGTCAAGAAAGTGTGTTCCTGATTTCACACCTTGTGAATGGAAACTTGCAGCAGCAGCGGTCTCCAGGCTGCTAGAAAAGTGTCATCCAGCTGGTCCCTGAAGATCAGTTAAAATCTAGAAGCCTACTCAAGATTCTTTTTAGAAAACGAGGGACCTCAGACACTTTTTGGATCTGAGCCATTTAAAGCAGTATGTCAGAAGGACAAAATTCCAGATGGTCACACACGAGTCCGTTTTGTCTCTGCTAAGGAAGGACGATTGGATGTGCTCCATAGATCTCAAAAATCCTTACCACCATGTGAAGACAGTGTGTGTTCAAGGAGATTTCTCTGTTTCTGACTGGGAGCCAGTTATCAGTTCAGAGCCCTGCCATTGTCTCACCAAGTTGATAGCAGTGGCAGTGCAACTTCACCTGCTAGGAATCTTTTTTTCCTGTACTTTGACAACAGGCGCCTGACAGCTACTTCCAGCAACCTTTTATTGCACCATTAGGACCTTTTACTCCAGCTAATCTAATGCAGGACCTAGGGATCACAGTCAACCTAATCAAAAGTCATGTTATCCCTGAATTTATCAGCTGCCACCTGGACTGTGTGAAGTCTGCATGTCCTCCCTGCGGTTGGGTAGCGTTCAAAAGACATGCGTGCGTAAATGGGCATGCCTTCGTTGAAGGTTGGGCATTGAGCTGGCACTTCTGTATTTCATAAATATCTGCTGCCAATCATTAGCGGACCGGAGTTCTGCTGTGGCTACCCCTTACCGGGAAAAAGCCGAAAGACAAGACCTGGACACAAGCTTGCAGGTCACATGACTTCCCATCTCCAGGCTACTCTCCCTGTGTCTGAGTCACTCAAATTTTCGATCACTCCTCTCCGCCGGTGAAACTAGTTCATCTACTGGGTCTAATGGCTTCCACAATCCTTACAGTTCATTTGGCCAGATGTTGTCAGTGCACTTCAGTGGACTCTACTGGTGCAATGGTCCAAATTTTGCCATCCATTTCATGCCAGGATTTGGCTAACTAAAATTTGCAGGCAGCACACATCTTGGTGGATTGTGTCTCATTCAGTGGACCCTCCTGTGTCAGTAGTGACAGTGGATGCTTCCCTTCCAAGGTGTGTGTGAGGGGAGGGGGGGGCATTTTGAAGTGAAGACCGTCCAAAGCACTTGGTGACATGCAGAGGCCAACCTTCACATCAGTGTCCTAGAGATGAGAGCAGTCCTCAATGTTGCAGGCTTTTCAGGACATCCTACCCAAGTGTGTGATATCTGTATAGACCATATGTTGGTGGTTTGGTACATTAACAGACGAGTAGAAACCTGCTCTTATGTCCTTGGTCGAGAAATGAGAGTCTGGCAATGGGCAATGTTTTATCACTGCTTTCTTATAGCAATGCATATCCCAGGGTTGTCCAGTGTACTGGTGGACTACTTGAGTAAGATCTATCTTGATGCCTTACAAGTAGGCCATCAGTCCAACAGTGACCATCTTGATTTACAGTCGCTGGGGCCAACTTTGCAACCTGTTCACTTCCTATGTAAGCAACAAGTGCAGCAGTTAACTTTGTCCTGACACCCCCGGCCCCCAGACCTGTACCCGAGGGATGCTTTAGTCTACAGTTGTCCTGCAGATCTTTTCTGTGCCTTTCCCCCATTGCCCTTAATAAACAATTTCTTACAGAAAGCAAAACTGTGCAAGCCTCAAGGTGATCTTATTGCCCCTTTATGGCTTTGACAGACATGGCTTCCCTTCCTGTGGCCTCTGTTGGTATACTCCATGGATGCTGGACCATTATCTACATCTACTAACATACCTGTCTGGACTGCCTTCTCCAGACCAGAAAACCATGACGTTAACCACTTGGTTCCTCCAGTCCTAACTTTACCCACTGATGCCATTTCCCACTTTGGTCATTCTGGTCATATCAGCATCCCAAAAACGAACCATTATCAAAACATACCATAGTAAATGAAAGAGATTCTGTATTTGGATGCTGTGCATGGGTTTTAGACCCTTTCTCTGCCCCCGCTCCTTCCATTTTTTAATGCCTATCTGAACTTTTTCACAGCAGCTCCAGTTATTCAACTGTCAGATTGCAAATGGCAGTTATCTCAAGGTTCTGCATAGGTCAGAATGAGAGGTCTGTAGCTTCTTTAAGAGACTAAGGCTTTCTTGAAAGCATCCTTGCTCCTACGGCATCCTGTCAGAGACCTGGTTCCTCCATGGGATATTACCGTCACGTTACAAGGTTACCAGATTCTGATGAAATCCCTGTTCTAAAGGGAAGAAAGCGCTCAATCTTAATTTGTGGAGCTATTTACAATAAATTGGGACAGTTTTGTGTACCTGGCTGCAGCAGTGTATTTTTTATTATTTTTTACGTTACAAGGTTCGACTTGACCTCCTTTTAAGGTTGCTGATATAAAATTCCTCTTATGGAAAACAATTTGTTCATGTTTCACTGCTGCAGTCATCACTCCTGGGTTATCCATGCTGGGTAGCCCTCAGCCGATCCGAATACCAGAGTAAAGGATTTCCCTTCTGTGTCGGCTGCAAGTCACCTTATACTGACTTCAGGTCATCAGTGCTGTAAAGAGAGTCTGCCAACGCCATTACATCAGTATTCATTGCCATGGAGCCCGAAGCAGAAGCAGTTTGCAAGTGCGTCGGTCACCTGTTGCTAGAGTGAGGGAGAATGCTACTAAAATTAAGTGCCCTGTTGGGGATCCTTTTTCTTGCACTTAACCGATGTCCAAAAAAGTAAGTAACCGTCTACTGTCTCTGTTGTAGAAAACAAATACCACACCGAGACTTTCATAATCTGTGTGTAACTTGTCTAGGCCCAGACCACGACGTCCCCAGTTGTCAGTTCTGTGCCTTATTTAACTCTAGGACCATCCGTATTAGAGCTGATTTTCTAGCTAGGCATTTCAGGGAGGTTAGTTACTCACGTGAAATGGCTTCAGTCGGTCATTGACTGACGAAATTCCCAAAAAAGGAAAAGATAAGGAGAGAGAGACCTCAGAATGTTAGGCCCACAGAGACAAATCAGAAGTCAGCCAGCCTACCTTCCAATAGTTCAGCAGAACTCAGTGAGGTGCATTTGCAGCCCCTGACAGCTGTAGAGCCATTGCAGATGTCTACCCAGACCCTTCTAGAATCCGGTACACTGCCAGATAAGGCTCCTTCGACTGTTTTGACAGTCGCCAGCACTTCGGCTGGATCTGGACCCACTTTGCAGGCACCGGCTTTTGAGGTGACTTTTCAGATGACTGATGCCAGGCCTAGATTGACTGCCATGCCACCAGTAAAAACTACTAGACCCATTTGATGCCAGGCCTAGATCTACGGCCATGCCACCAGTAAAAACCACTAGACCCATCAAATCTCGGAGGCCTAAGAGCAAGGCCTCTCCTAGAAGAGCCCCTTCCTCCATGCCCAACCACCAGTTTTCTCCCACCCAACCTGCCCAGTCTCAACAGTTACTTAGAATGGCTGAAGATTTAATTACCCTCATCAGGGGTAATCAGCCTACTCCCGCAACCCTAGCCAAAAGAAAAAAGGGATCATTCACCTGAAGTGCTTTCTGAGTCACAGTATGAGGACTCTGAATTTCTAGACTCAGACACTGAACAGCCGCCCCTGACAGCCCTTGAGGATTCAGATGCATTCTTTCAGAGGACCTCTCATTCGGGGAAACCTTAAATTCACTCAGTGAGCATTTCCATTGGGAGGCTCAGGACTACCCCCAATCATGGAAGAGGCTCAGGGAGTTCCTGGACTTTACTCAACACAAGACCTTCACCATTCCACCCATCTTGGATGTGGTGGAAGAGACCTTCCTGGAGTCTGGCATCACCCCGGATGCCCTACCTCCTGCACCCAGAAAACCTGACAGATACTAGAGGGTACCTGACTCCCACTGGTATCTGTTTAAGAACCCTGCAGCTGACCCATAAGTCATTACCGTGGGATCCAAAGAGGCTAGGACCAGCTCCTTCAAAAACCCAATCCCAATACCCTCTGACAAGGAGAGCAGAGCTTTGGACCAGTGGGCAAAAAGGTCTACACTTTGGCTACCTTAGCCATTGGAGCCATCAACTGCCAATTTCCCATGCTCAAATTTCAACAAAACACGCTGGAATTAATAAAGCAAAAATTTCCGCCTTACCATAGAGTAATACTACCAGAGAACTAGGAGATTTGATCCACTCCAGTTCTCAAGTGACAAAGCATTCCCTGCACTGCGGATTTGATGCTCTTGAAGTCTCTAGCAGAGCTGCAGTTTCATGATCAGTCATCAGAAAGCATGCATGGCTGAAAGAGCAGCCTTTGCTTGGCCGGGTCAAATCTAAAATTTTGGACTCCCCCTTGGATAGGGAACTGCTGTTCGACCCAAAAGCAGTGGAAGTCATTAAAAAAATGGAAGACAAGGCTAAGTCTATGCAGACAGTCAAAGACTTCTTGCAAGTACAGCCTCCCAGATTCAGCAGGAACTTTCCAACAAAACACTGGTCTTTTCCTGCCAAACCCAAAGCCGTGCCTAAGAGAGGTCGCAGAGATAGACCCTCCAGACAGCAGCAGCAAAGCCAGCAAAACCCAGGCAGTGGCCCTCTACCATGCCTAGGCAAGGGAGTTCTAAATACACTCCTTACTCCAAGGGCCTACAGTGACTCCCCATCTCCCCTCTCTATCACCCCTAACAGGCTAGGAGGAAGGCTGTCCCTATTCTTAGATAAGTGGCAAACCATCCAGTGGGTACCAAACATCATTTCAAAGGGGTACAAATTCACTTTCAAAGAAAGCCCAAGAGTTTCAGGTTTGCCAGACTTACCTGCAAACCAAACAGCAGAGGCCATCCACCAGATTAAAAAAAAATGTACTCTGGGATCAGTGGAACCAGTGCCAGAGGAACAAGCAGGGAAAGGTTCTACTCAAGGCTGTTCCTGGTACCCAGAAAAGAGGGCACCTGGTGCCCTATTCTAGACCTAGCCACATTAAATCTGTCCCTCCATGTGCCAAAATTCAAAATGCTGACCCTTCAAAACTTATTACCTGGTTTGGCTCCAGACGCCTGGCTAATGACCCTAGATCACAAAGATGCTTACCTCTGTATCCCCATCAGGGAATACTGCAGGAGTTTCCTACATTTCACAGCAGGCTCTCAGAGCATTTTCAGTTCTCTGCTCTGCCCTTTGGCTTATCTACTGCTCCCAGAGTCTTCACCAAGTGCCTTTGCTCTGATCGTTTCCTTTTGCAGACAGCAAAACATCCAGATTTACCCCTATCTGGATGACTGCGTCATTCAGGCAGACACCAAAGAAAAACTCCTGCAAGACCTTTCCGTTGTCCAAACTCTCCTAACCTCTGTGGGATTTACCATCAGCAGGGAAAAAATCCCATTTCCAACCCACAAGAAAAGTAACATTCCTAGGAGCCCTCCTGGACACATCTGCCCAAAAAGCATTCCTTTTTGCAGAGCAAAAATTCCTGCAAGCGCTTGGGTACATGACTTCCTGCATCCTTCTTTTGCCTTTAGCAAGGCTCCACATGAGAAAACTGCAGTGGTGTCTCAAGAACCTATGGAGCCAACATTCACAGTCATTGGAGCAGCAGTTGCCTCTGATCCCCTGCTTAAGGAAGGAATTTTTATGGTGGGCAGAAGCTTGTACCCAGAACAGGGGGCTGCCCTTCATCACCATTCCTCAAGCCCAGACCATCACCACCGATGCCTCAAGCACAGCTTGGGGAGGTGCTCATCTAGGAGACGTGCATTCAGGGCACCTGGAGTCAGGGAGACTTTCCCCTCCACATCAACATGAAGGAATTGCTGGCAGTACACAGAGCTATAGTAGCATTCAGCAGCCACCTCAGACTAGGAGTTCTGATCAAAACGGGGGTGGGGGGACACACTCGTACCCTTTTGCCTTCTAGCTATGCTTATGTGGCAGACAGCTTCAGTGATGGATCTGCATCTGATAGCCCAGTACATTCTAGGGGAGCACAACACCCTGACAGACCATCTCAGCAGGAGTATCCTGAACCCGTATGAGTGGCAGCTTCAGAAGGACACCTTCCTCTACATCTTACACCTCTGGGGATTACCAGAGGTAGACCTCTGTGCTACAATTCAGAACAGGCAGCTAAACAGGTTCTGCTCCAGGGAATTCCATCCACGAGCATGGAAGGTGGATGCTTTCTCTCTTCGTTGGGGCAAGCTTTTTGTTTACGCTTACCCTCCCTTACCACTGATTCCCAGGGTACTTCTAAAGATCAGGGAGGAAGGGCCAAGGACTACCCAGCCTATCCTTGTTGCCCCAACCTGGCTCAGACAGCACTGGTGCCACTTATTCCGCAGCCTAACCAAGGAGTTACCCATCAACCTGCCTCTCACATAAAAGCTGCTAACCCAAGAAAAAGGGTCAGTACTGTACCCAAATCTTCACACACACAGCCTATCTGCATGGCTTATACCCCAGAGGCAGAAAACAGGCCATTACTGAGCAAACAGGTCATGGATACCATTAAAGAGGCTGGAAGGCCCAGTACCAGAAAATGTTATTCTGCAAAATGGAAAAGATTCACTGCATGGTACAAGGGTGCAAACAGCTTGTGTCTTTCACCTTGGTTCTGGGCTACCTAGCAGAGCTCGTCCAAAAGGGATGGTCTTACTCCTCTGTCAAACTCTTCGGCTATCTCTTCTCATTCTCCAACAGAGCAACCTCTATTCTCCCATCCCCTGTTAAAACAATTCCTTAGAAGGGTATCACACATTGGACT
Source organism: Protopterus annectens (assembly GCF_019279795.1). Taxonomy (NCBI): domain Eukaryota; kingdom Metazoa; phylum Chordata; order Ceratodontiformes; family Protopteridae; genus Protopterus; species Protopterus annectens. Next base: position 123,461,077 of record NC_056743.1, read on the forward strand.
TCCTAGGAGGCCACCCACCCCAGCATGGGATTTGAACTTTGTCCTCGAAAAATTTACCTTACCCCCTTTTGAACCAGGTTCCTCAGCAGAAGTAAGGCACCTGTCTTGGAAGACTGCCTTCCTGCTGGCCATAACCTCAGCCAGAAGAGTTTCCGAATTACAGGTTCTCATGGCCATTGAACCTTTCATTATTTTCCATCCAGACAGGCTATTCCCTTAGGACAAACCCTACTTTATGCCTAAGGTAATGTCTGGCGTGGCTTTTAATCAGGTCATCCATCTCCCTGCCTTCTTTCAAAACACACACAATAGGGGGAAAGAATTCTCCATATTTTGGATATGCACAGGCAGCTTAGATATTACCTAGACAGAACCAAGTCTATCAGAAAGACTGACCAACTGCTGGTCAGCTTGGCCCCTGGGCCAGAGGGGAAACCTGTATCCAAACAGACCATTTCCAAATGGATATCACACTGCATCCATTTCTGCTACCGTTTTCATGGAAAGGTACCGCCTAAAAAAGTCAGAACCCATTATACCTGGGCCAATTCAACTTCCACTGCCTTCCTCAGAGGCATCCCTACCAGGGGCATTTTAGAAGCTTCCACCTGGACATCTGTCCACACCTTCACAAAACACTACCAGCTGGCTACTTTCTCCAAATCCAGGGCAGGCTTTGCTTCAGCAGTCCTGCAGGTCATTGTAGCTTCCATTTAAAGCAGTACAGGCCTATTCTGTAGCTCCTTCACTGCATTCCCACCAGCCTACTTTTCAGCTTTGGGAATCTTCCCACAAGCGTTGACTGCAGCAGTGAAATATGAAGAACATAGTACAGTTGTGTACACTTACCATAAATGTAGATGTTCAAGTGTATTTACTGTTGCAGTCCTGTTTCCCTCCCACCTTTCCCCCTTTCTCTTCTCCTTCTTTCTTATGGCCTTACCCAGGTTGGCCACCTTCAGGTCTTCTTGGAAGTGGTTGGGGGGAAAGAAAAACTGATGTAATGGTGTTGGCTGCCTCTCTTTATAGTACTGACAAACTGACATCAGTCTGAGGCAACCTGCAGCTGACGAAGGAGGGAAATCCTTTAATCTGGTATTCGGACTGGCCGACGGCAACCTAGCAGGGATAACTCACTAGTGATAACTTGCAACAGTGAATACACTCGCACTTCTACATTTATGGTGAGTGTACACAACTGTATTTTCTGTGGACAGTTACTTCATCCAAATGTATTTCAGAGATACAGGCGTTTTCTTTCAAGACTCCCTAGTTGGTCTTTCTTATAGGCACAATTTCCTTAAGGACTAATGCAACTTTCCTTCCTAAGGTGGCATCCGAAACTTGCTCCGATCAGTCAGTAAACCTTCCAGTCTTCTGAGATTTTCAAACAAGGGTGAATAAATGCTACATATGCTAGGTGTTCATTGCCAGCTTAGGTTCTATCTTCATAGGACCACACCATTCAGGAAATCAGATCAGTTGTTAGTTGCATTCTCAAAACCTAAATTGAAGAAGTGGCTAAAGTTGCTCTGTTTAGATGGCTATCTGGAATACACTTCCTTCATTTGTCATAAAAAAAGGGCATGTCTTTACAATCTGTACCTGAGGCCCATTCCACAAGGGCAATTGCCACTTCAACAGCCTTTCCCAGTAGGCTAACTATCAATGATATTTGTGCAGCAGTTATTTGGTTTACAGTTCATACCTTTGTATCTCATAACAGGCATGATGAACAATCTTGATTACTTTCTTTTTTTCTTTGGTTCTACCAGAGGTTCATAGGTAGGTACTAGGCTATCGGCCTTAGGGCCCGTACAAGCCTAGCCAAAAAATGTACCCTGGCTTTCACCACCCAAGAAATTTATTTTCCTGTGCCCCTGTCGAGCCGAGCCACAGAAGTGATCCCCGGGATGAATTTCCCATCCAATCATCAAGATTTTTCTTGAAGAGTGCTAATGAGGAGCTCTGTTTGACATAGATAGATAGTCTGTTCCAGAGTATGGGAAGTCTCTGGGACAGGAATCTATCCCTCCAGCATGTTCTGTTTATTATGGTGACAAGGTTTAGGTCCCTAGAAGCGTGTAGCTCAGAGGGATTGGGATTTCTTTAAGTGGAGTATGTCCAACAGCTCTGGGTTTGACATAGCTTTGTATGTTAGGCAGAGATCACCCCTGAGTAGGCGATATGTGATGGAGTAAAGCTGTCGTTTTTTGAGACGGTCTGCATAGGGCATCTGTTTGATGCCAGTAATCCTCTTTGTGAGGTATTTCTGTGGTCTTTCCAGTTGTTGATGTTTTGTGAGGTACATACCAAAAGGGGCATTGTACTCTATAATGGGTCTAATGAGTGATGAGGGGAACAATGACCTCTTTTTTTTTCTGGATGAGAATCCTTTTGTGATGAGATGAGCCCCGTAGAAGGATTTCCTGACCACTGTGGCAATGTGATTATCAAAGGAGAGACTACTGTCCACCTGTGTCCCAAGGTCTCATCACATTTTCATGGGTTCAGAGTTTTTACCAAAGGGGATGACAATACACTTTTTGGCATTGAGCTTCAGGCCATGGCTTTGACACTAGGTATCTGTCTCAGTGAGGCCCTTTTGAAGTTTGTCCACATCGTTAGGAGTTTCGATTACGGCTCCTAGTTTACAGTCATCTGCAAACTTTGTTAGCCAAAGACCTTCTGTGTTGGCCTGCACTTCAGAGAAGTAGATACCAAACAGGAGAGGACCCAGGACTGAACCCCGTGGTACTCCACTTATCACTGGTCTGATGTCGGATTTGGAATCCGCTACTTTCACAGTGTGGGTTCTGTCCATGAGCCAGTTGGCAACCCATCTTGTGACATAGGGATTTATACCTAGTTTAGTGAGCTTATCTATAATTCCAGAGTGGGGGATGGTGTCAAAAGCCTTGGCGAGATCTAGATAAGCTGTGTGAACCATTTTACCCTCATCTATGGCTTTGGTGACTGCTTCAAAGAAGTCAATCAGGTTTAGGAGACATGATCTGCCTTTTACAAATCCAAACTGGGTAGGGTCCAGAGTTTGGAGATTACCAATGTCTTTGTTTATGAGTTCCACGATGATATGTTCCATGGCCTTGCAGACCAGGCTCGTCAGGCTAATGGGGTGGTAGTTCCCAAGGTCCGTCGTGGCTCCCCCTTTGTGGAGTGGGATAACCGTCACTGTGCGCCATTCAGTGGGTACAAAGCCTGAGGTGAGGCAATGATTGAACATGGTACTTAGGTAGGGTGCCAGTTCATTCTGTAGTTCGTGTAGAACGCAGCCTGGGATATTGTCAGGTCCCATGGATGCTGTGTTCTTGGTTTTGGAGAGTGTGTTTTTTACCTGTGCAGCTGTGATTATAGGAACTTTGCATTCTTCCGGTATAGAGATGGGCCCTGTAGGGGTGAGGGGGAGGGGGTAAAGTTAGCACTGAACCTATCTGCTAGGATGTTGGCAATATCAGTTGGTTCTGTATATTTAGTGCCATTGTACTGTAACTCAGAGCAGATCTTGGTGTTCCTATTTAGATTCTTGACATAGCTATAGAATGCTTTGTGGTTGTCTTTAGAGTCAGTGGCAATTTTGTTTTCGTAACTAGCTTTGGAGGATTTTGAGGGATCTCAGCATCTTACTGAGGTTGACCAGAGAGTTCCTCCAGTCGTGGGATTTTACTCTTTTTTGCAACAGTTTCTTTCTTCTGTTGTAGAGTTTGTTTATGGCAGAGGGCCACCAGATTGGCTTCCTTTTTTTGTAGGATAACATCTTTGTTCTATTAGGGATAGCATGATCCATGCACTCGTGTAAGTTGCTTATAAAGTGCATTTGTGTAGGATTCGGCAGTCATACCTCTATTGTCCATCTGCATGGGTGTCATGAAGTTTGCCACTTCTGTCTTAAGAAGTGTGAAGTTGGCTTTGGAGAAGTTTTTTATGATGGTTTCCCTAATTGGGGCTGGGATGTGGATGTCTAGGCTGATTAGCTTGTGGTCAGATCTGACCAACGAGGAATTGACCTCTGGTGTGGAACACTGGTTTCCCATGTTGGTAAAGACCAGGTCTAGGATATTGCTGCCCCTGGTGGGGGTGTGAATAAGTTGATCCAAGGCGTTGGAATTTATGAATTCCAGAAAACGTTGAGCAGAAGAGTTGGTACATGAGTAGTTTTCCCAGTGAATGGTGGGGTATTTGAAATCACCCATTATTAGGGTGTTGGGTTGTACCATAATACTTTCCAGTGTATCAAGAAATGAGGAGTGTGAATCCTGGGGCATGGTGGGAGGTCTGTAGCAAACTACAATTTGGATTGCGGTCTTGCGCAGAGTTAGTTGCACTTGGATAATCTCGGATGCACTATGCTGTGCAACTAGCCTGGAGGTGTGGATATCCTTAATGAATATGGACACGCCTCCGGCTTTAGTGTTTCTTTCTGGGTTAGGTGGCCGAAAAGTGTGGTATGAATTGAAGCCTGGAAATGTAGGGGTGCTCTCTGGAGCTTTGAACCAGGTCTCTGTCACTGCACAGATGTCAATGTTCTCCATTTTAAGGAGTGCTTCGAGTGAGTGCATTTTGAGGTTTAGACTTCTAGCATTGAGTAGCATTACCCTCAGATTTTGCTTGCTTGTACCTGTTACGGTGGTGAATTTGTCATTTGAACCTTGCCTAAAAAAAGGCACTATAGGGGTGGCAAGAGCCTTAGCCAGTATCCGGAATCCTAAGGGCGACAGGTGCAGGCCATCTCTGGCAAAGCATCGTGGACTGTCGATCATGTCGTCCCAGGCAAACAAATACTGGATCCCCTTAGAATGACACCAGAAGCTTAGCCAGTTGTTGAAGTCAATCATTTTGTCCTTGCACTGTGGTGTCATTCTGGGTGATGGCAGGATGCTACTCAGGGTTAGGGTCATACCTGCCTGGAATACAAGATCGGAGAGCTCCTCCATGTCTCTTCATGTAGTCCAGGGAGGTACGTCTCAGGTCATTCACACCAACATGGACAATGACAGTGTCATATTTGTACTTATTGTGGAGTGACCTGAGTGCATGCATTATGAGGCGGATCCTGGCACCTGACAGGCAGCTGACAGTAACTTTCTCCTTGTTTAGTCTAGTGAGTGGAACATCAGTGTGCCTGACTATAGTCACCTATGACTAGAGTGTTGGGTATGTTGATGTCCTTCAAGAATGCAACTGCAGTCATAACATATGGGTTGTCCTGCCTCAGGCAGCCCTCGGTTGGCCGAATTCCAAAGTCTGGGTCCGGCGTCGGCTGGTGTCGCCTCCTCTCCGACGTCACAATGGCTGGAGTATAAAGGCATCGGCCGACGCCATCTTCTTCAGTCTTTCTTGCCACGTGGTGCCCGAAGCAGAAGCAGTTCGCAAGTGCCGGTCGGTCAGCTCCTGTGTTTTCAGTACCGAAGTCATCTAAAAGCTAAGTACCCCGTTGGGGAACATTTATTCTTGCCTCAGCCGATGTCAGAACAAATTGAGAAAGTTAATAATTGTTTGTCTTGTGGTAAACAAATACCTCATAAGGACTTCCATTCTCTCTGCCTTCCTTGCCTGGGCCCAGACCACGACGTCTCGGCCTGTGCTGCCTGTGCTTGCTTTAATAAGCGCACTCTCAGGTGCCGGGCAGAATTTGCCGAGGACTTTTTCGGTGAATCCTTTGCGTATATCATGCCGTCGGATCTACCGACAACCCAATCTGCTAAAAAACGCAAGGACCGGGACCGACATCCTCGGCCCGCGTCCACTACCGATGCTACTCCTAAATCCTCTGCTAGCACTCCGGTCCCCTTGGAAGTGGTAAATCAACCGCTCCAGGCCGACACAGCGTTAACACGACCTTCGATCTCGGAGATCTCTCCGGTGCCGGTTGTGGATTTTCCTCCGGAAACCGAAGTTCTGGATCTACCCGACACCATTCCGGTGGACAAGGTAACGCCTGCACGTGGGGCTGCTAGGCCTCCTGTTTCCATGTCCATCAAGGCCTTTGCACGTGCTAAGGCCGCCAGCCAGGCCAAGGCCCATCCTAAACCTGCCCAGGCCCCTTCATCTGATAAGCAGATCATGTCTCTGGCTGCAGATCTTATTTCCCTTATCAGGGGGTCTCAGCCTCATCCGGACAGGGGTTCTCAGCCACCTGCAGAAAAAAGGCCTAGAACTGAGCAGGCGGACGACCTCTCCTCGCATGAAGCCTCTGGGGATTCTGAGCATTCTGATACCCAAGAAGAACCCTTCTAGGCCTACGAGGACTCTGATGCTGAGGAATCAATTCCCTCTGCCTCCCCTCCAGAGGATTTCTCTTTTGGTGAAGTCCTGCATTCCATGAGGGAACATTTTCAATGGCAGGGTCAGGAATTCTCTGACTCCAGGAAAAGGCTTCGTACTTTCCTCAAGCTTCCCCAGCACAGACCCTTGGCTATCCCTCCAGTTATGGATGTTTTGGATGATGTTTTCTCTGACTCCAGTGCCAACCCTGATTCTCTTCCTCCTGCTCCTGTCAAGCCGGACAGATATTACAGGGTCCCTGACACTCACAAGCACCTTTTTAAGGCTCACTCTGTGGACCTAGAAACTATTTCACAGGGCCCCAAGGGAGTGGCTTCCTCCTCTGCCAAAAACCCACTGCCAGCTGACAGAGAAGCAAGGTCCCTGGAGAGATGGGGTAAAAAAGTATATACCTCTACTACCCTAGCCATGAGGTCTCTTAACTGCCTTTTTCGCATGTTTCAGTACCAAGATTTTCTCCTGGATGATTTACAGAAAGTTAGCCTCTCCTGAGCCTATTATAAAAAGGCAGTGCAGGATCATATTCATAACACTCAGCAGGTTAATAACCATTTTCTGCAGTGTGGTTATGATGCACTGGAAGCTTCATGTAGGGCAGCTATGACTGGGGCTGTAATACGTAGACATGCTTGGTTGAAGGATCAGTCTTTGCCTGACCATGTTAAAGTAAAGTTACTGGATGCACCTTTGGAAAAACAAAAGCTTTTTGGTGCTACTGCACAAGATGTATTGAAATCCATAGAGGAAAAAGCAAAGTCAGTACAGACAGTCAAGGATTTCCTTCAGGTTCAGCCACCCAGATTCAGCAGAAACTGGCCCTCCAAGAATTGGTCCTTCCCGCTCTGACAAGTTTCAAAGGGGAAAAAGCAGACGCCGAGGTAGAGGGCAATACCGAGGATCTTACAGGGCGCCAATGGCAACCTCCAAATCAAAGAAGTGGCGCAGACAATTCAGCTGCACCACAAGGACAATCACAATGACTTGACTTTCGTACCGCCTACAAAGGTTCAAAGAGAAGCACCTTTGGGTGAAAAATTAGCCTTATTCTCACAAAACTGGCATATCTTAACCAAGGACAATTGGATTCTGGATTTGATAGACAAAGGTTACAGATTCCACTTCCACACATTACCAATAAAACAAGGCATGCCAAACCTGCCACATCATCAAAGGGCAGAGGCACTCACTCAAGTTTCCAAGCTATTAAGTAAAAAAGCAATAGAAAGGGTTCCTCCTCAGGAACAAGGCCAGGGATTTTATTCAAGACTGTTCCTTATTCCAAGAAAAGAAAACAAATGGAGACCCATACTGGACTTGTCAACTCTAAACACTTTCCTCATTGTGCCAAAGTTCAAAATGCTGACGTTGCAGCAACTTCTTCCCATGTTGGGCAAGGGGTCTTGGCTGGTCACTCTGGACCTCAAGGAGGCATACCTGCATGTTCCAATCAGACAAAGCTGCAGAAGATACCTCAGATTTCTTGCAGGGACAGAGCATTATCAGTTCTCAGCATTGCCGTTTGGCTTATCTACTGCACCCAGAGTGTTCACAAAATGCCTGGCATCAGTAGTGGCACACTGCAGACTGCAGGGGATTCAAATATACCCCTACTTGGACGACCGTCTCATACAAGCAGACAACAAACAAACCTTAAAAGGGAATTTGGACTATGTCATGCATCTACTGCAGGCCTTGGGATACACAGTCAACATTCAGAAGTCAAACTTACTACCATCCCAACAAATGATATTCCTAGGAGCCAAACTGGACACGGAAAAACAAATGGCCTACCTCACAGAGGAAAAACAGCAGCATTTACCAGAGTACTTCAAAGGCCTAGCAAAGCTTTCCCAGCTGACTGCAAGGAAAACCCTGCAGGCCCTGGGTTTCATGTCATCGTGCATCCTTCTGATACCTTTGGCAAGACTTCATATGAGAAAGCTGCAATGGTATCTAAAAAACTTAGGGTCTCAACACAACAACAGCCTAGAGGACATAATCCCACTTATTCCATGTCTGCAGAAGGAATTTCTATGGTGGGCTCAAGCCAGTCAACTAAACGAGGGCATGCCTTTCAACAGACCTCAAGCAGACCAAATGATAACAACAGACGCCTCAGACCATGGATGGGGGGGCGCACATGGAGGGCAGATGCATTCAAGGTCTTTGGACGGCAAAGGAAAGACATCTGCACATAAACCAAAAGGAGATGTTGGCAGTGATACATGCCATCGAAGCTTTCGAAAAAACACTAAAACAGGGACATTTGTTAATAAGGACAGACAACACTACTGTCATGTGGTACACAAACAAGCAGGGAGGCACTCATTCTTACCCCCTCTGCAGACTAACAATGCTTCTCTGGGAAAAATCCCTGAGCCTGAGGATACATTTACAATCCCAGTTTGTACCAGGCAAGGACAATGTACTGGCAGACAATCTGAGCAGAAATTTCATGGATCCACACGAATGGATGCTGCACCCTCACATTTTCTCTCAACTGGCAAGGACATGGGGAAGACCGGACGTAGATCTTTTTGCTTCCCACTTAAATCATCACCTGGAAAAGTTCTGCACAAGGACTCACCACCCTCTAGCTTGGAAAACGGATGCTCTCTCCTTCAGCTGGAATTCTCTAAAAAATTATGCATTACCTCCCCTGCCTCTGCTGACCAAGGTGATACTGAAGATGAAAGCAGAACAACCAACAGGCATCTTGATAGCTCCAGACTGGCCGAGGCAACACTGGTACCCATTGCTATTGACCATAACTCGGACCAAGCCATGGCCTCTGACCCTATGGCCCCTGCTCCTAACTCAACACAATTACAGGACTGTACATCAAGACCTGAAAACATTGCATCTGACAGCCTGGAGGCTAACATGACTTCAACACCAAACTCTCTTTCCAAATCTGTTCATGAGATCTTGCTGGAAGCACGCAGACCTTCCACCAGAAAAACCTATTCAGCCAAGTGGAAGAGATTCAGTATCTGGAATGCCAACAGGGTTCAGGACACAGCATTACTGAGTATACCTCAAATATTAGAATACTTGGCAGAACTATTTCATACTGGACTCTCATACTCCTCAATAAAGATTCATGCCTCAGCAATCTCAGCAAAATACAACTGTGACCCTCCAGTGTTTTCGCATCCTTTGCTAAGACAGTTTCTAAGAGGGATAAAGAATATCAAACCTCCCAGAAACAGCCAGTACCTGCATGTGACCTCAACTACGTGTTGGAAAAACTAACTCTTCCTCCATTTGAGCCAGCAGCAACCTCAGAAATGCAATTTCTGTCATGGAAGACGGCCTTCTTATTGGCAGTCACCTCTGCAAGAAGAGTTTCGGAGATACAGGCACTCATGGCAGTGCCCCCCTTCCTCATTTTTCATCAAGACAGAGTCTCTCTAAGAACCAGTCCTACATTCATGCCAAAAGTAATTTCCAGGGTGTCTCTAAATCAAGCTATTCATCTACCTGCATTCTTCCCCAATCCTCAAAATAAGGGGGAAAAACTACTGCATACTTTGGACATACACAGACAATTACGCTACTACTTGGACAGAACTAAGGCCACCAGAAGGTCTGACCAGCTGTTTGTAGCCTATGCTGCTGGAGTACAAGGAAAAGCAATCTCCAAGCAAACAATTTCAAAATGGATTGGACATTGCATCAGATTTTGCTATTCTTTCCATGGAAAAGGTGTGCCAGCCAATATCAAGCCACATTCCACCAGAGCTATAGCCACTTCCACAGCTTTCCTAAGAGGAGTGGCAACAAAGGACATTTTAGAAGCTGATACATGGAGCTCCGTGCATACATTTACCAAGCACTACAACCTGCCCTTGTACTCCAGATCCCGAGCAGGCTTTGCTTCGGCAGTCCTGCAGGGGATTTTAGCTACACCATCCTTATCATAGTTCCATCCACCCCCAGCTTGGCTATGGTACTCAACCCATATGTTATGACTGCAGTTGCATTCTTGAAGGACATAGTACAGTTTTGTACCTACCATAAATGTAGATGTCCGATAGATATGCAACTGCAGTCGGATTTTCCCACCCTCCTACCCCTCTGTATCCTTCTTTTTGGGTCCCTACCCCTCTTCCCTTCAGCTGGGGGTATCCCCTGTGGTGTATCTGTTTATTACTGTTGTGCATGTTTGGGATTATTTTATCCATTTACCAAATTCAGCCTTCCTAGGAGGGCACCTGGCATCTGGGGCAAGAAACACTGAAGAAGATGGCGTCGGCCGATGCCTTTATACTCCAGCCGACGCTGGACCCAGACTTTGGAATTCGGCCGACCGAGGGCTGCCTGAGGCAGGACAAACCCATATGTTATGACTGCAGTTGCATATCTATCGGACATCTACATTTATGGTAGGTACAAAACTGTACTTTATGCCTTATGGGCTGTGGTTGAGTGGCACACTGAGTTTGTGGGCTATGTGTCATTTGGGTTGTGTTGGGGGGTGGAGTTTGCTTGAGTTTATGCTTTGGATGTCCCTGATGCTTGGGCAGGTTTTTATTGAGAGCCTCCGTGAATATAGGTGTGTGTTTTGTGTTTGTGTGTGTGTTTTGGTGGTGTAGGTTTTGAGGGACTATGTGATGAGTGTGGTGTGATGCAAGTGTTTATCTTCTCCTCTTGACTGTCTAGTCCAGTCTTGGGTGAAGAGAGCTTTGCTTCCAGTTTGGCTATATAAGTGCATCTCTCACAGGTTGTAGTGTTGGGTGGTAGGAGGAGAGGGTTGTCTGTGTACATGAGGCAATTGCTGCATTGCCCCAAGATGCCCAGATTCATCAGGTAGACAGGGGAGAAATCACTGGGAGCTGACCCTTAGACATGCCTGGATAAGTGCTTATTTATTAAGTACTAAAAACTGCTTTCCACTAGACAAGTGAGGAAAGTTGAGTGCTGTAGTAATTTGCAGCTTATGTAGTGCTTACAATGAGTTCTGAATAAGTGCCGAGTTCAAAGAAACAGATTTGAGTGCTGAAACTAGAAAACTGGCTAGTTATAAGAAACAAAACTAAGCTAGAAGGCTTCCCTCCATCCTCAGTAATGTCTTTCCTTGATGCCAGCTGGGTTTATATATGCTTGAGAATCTACCCCATAATTGAATCAGGTGAAATTAGACAATATTGGATATGAAGGTTATGTACTTACCATAATGGATCCATCTTGTCTGATTTTTGTCCGGTTCAACCTCTCTTCCTCCTGCCTCCTTCCTGGTTGCTGCATATAGTTTCTGATGACCGGGTTGATGTCCTTCTATTCCTATGTTGTAGCATTCATACTGTGGGATTTCCCTCCTCAGGCGACCCATCGGCTCTTATCCAAAAGCTTAAGCCTGGCTCCTGTAGGTGCATGAGACGTCAAACAGAGGGCCATAAACCAGCGACCATAAATGTGAGATCTGCATGCACAGACCTCAGAACTTTTCAGCCACAGACGATGTTAGCTTCGACCGTTTTGTTCCTACGACTGAAGACTTCAAAAGATAAGTGGCCCGGTGGGGATTTTCTCTCTTACGTATGCTTGAGCATGATTGCTGTAGGTTTACTTTTTTAGCCAATGTCTGAGAAAAAGAGCAAATGTAATTGCGGGCATCAGATACCACACAAAGATTCTCACGACCGGTGTGTGTTTTGCTTAGGTAAGGAGCACGACAATAAGGCCTGCTCCATTTGTCAGTCTCTGCAGCTAAAAACCCTACGCAGCTGTCTGGCCACACTAAATTTGTATTTAGAGAATCAACAATTAAAATGCCTTACTCTTAGGATGGATCCTGGGTCTGCCGCCCAATCCGAACAACCAAGGAAGAAGGCAATGTTTCTTGGCCTACTTCCGATGACACTCCACCATCAGATGTCCCGCCAACTACCGATATAGGGACCGCGGGACACCCGATTACTCCGTCAGCTTCGGTTCCTCTGGAAGAGGAAGTCAGTCCAGACACTGGTCACAACCTACATTGAGGGGGAACCATTAGTTGGCTGGCCAACCGAGACCTCTCCCGCTCCAGCCCAGGCGTCTGTCCCTAGGCCTACCCCTAAGTCAATGCCAACAAAAGGATAAACGAAAGACAAAACATGAGCCCTACACCTCATGGAACTCCAGATTAGCAGTCGTTTACCATTTCTTTAATGCAGGCCTTTATGGCCCTTAGGCCCACAGGCCCTGCACCTACCAACATTCCTGTGCTGAGCCCTGGACCCGCCTCTGATGTTTGTGTTTCACTGTTGCAGTCATTACAATTGGGTTATCCTGCTGGCAGTCTACCTGCAGTCGGCCCGACTTCCAAAGTCTATGTCCAGCGTCGGTTGCTGTCGCCTCCTCCCTGACGTCAGTGCGCCAGGGGTATGAAAGATGCAGCCGACACAATTTTCTTCTGTCTTTCTTGCCGCACGGTGCCCGAAGCAAAAGCAGTTTGCAAGTGCCGGTCGGCCAACTCTTGAGATTTTCAAATTCGAATTTCAGATCCGAAGTCTTCATTAAAGCTAAGTACCCCGTTGGGGAAACTTTTTTCTTGCTCCAGACCGATGTCAGAAAAAGTTAATAATTGTTTTTCTTGTGGGAAGCAAATACCTCATAAGGATTTTCATTCTTACTGCATTCCATGCCTAGGCCCTGACAACGACGTTGCTAGTTTTCGGTTTTGTGCTAGATTTAACCAACGCACTATTAAGTGTCGGTACAATTTTGAATTTCATTACTTTGGCAGAAGATTCAATTATATAATGCCGTTGGAACAGCCGACGACCGGAGTTTATAAAAAGCGCAAAGAAAAAGAAAAGCGTCTGAGGGCCAAAACCGACGACGAGGCTTCTGTTAGGCCTGTCACTGGTTTTTAGTGAGGCGCTTTCGCAGCCCCTGACGCCCGCTACCTCAGAGCCACAGGCCGCTTCCGACTCCCATGTGGAGCCGACTAGGCCGTTGGAAACTCAAGGTATTGGATACTCGGAAACTATTCCCTCAGATGGGTCCGAAGCCGCTGAGCAGGCATCGGCTTCTGAGGGTGTTTTCAGGCCTACACAGTTATATGTAAAACCATCTTCGGCTTCAAAGGCAAAGACTAAAACAGTTCTAAAGACAAAGAAACAAGTACAGCATTCTCCTGGACAGGCGTTCATGCCTAAAAAACAGATGCTTAAAATGGCCGAAGACCTAATTACTTTGATCAGACGTTCCCATCCCCCTCCTGATAAGAGGCCTAGGCAAGAGATAGAATATGAATCTTCAGATCAGGTTTCCATTTCCTCTGATTCTTCTTCTGAACAGGAATATTCCCTTCCTCCCTATGAGGATTCTGATGCTGAAGAATCTATCCCTTCAGCCTCTCCTCCTGAGGATTATTCTTTTGGAGAGACCTTGCATACTATGAGGGAGCATTTCCACTGGGAGAGCTAAGATTACTCTGAATCCAAGAAAAGGCTCAGAGACTTCCTTTTATTACCTCAGCACAGGCCCCTTGCTATTCCTTCTGTTTTAGACATAGTAGATGTATTTTCAGAGTCCAGTCTGTCTCCTGACTCTTTACCACCAGCTCCTGTTAAGCCAGACAGATACTACAGGGTTCCTGATTCACATAAATTTCTTTACAAAAACCCTGCTGCTGACCCAGAAACTATTTCTCAGGGTCCCAAGGAGGTTCACGGCTTCCACTGCAAAAAAAACCCTATCCCCTCTGATAGGGATTCAAGGGCCCTGGACCGATGGGGGAAAAAGATTTATACTTCTGCTACCTTGGCTGTAAAAGTTTTAAATTGTCAGATTCATATGCTTAAATATCAGCAATATCTAATGTCACAGCTTAAACAGAAAATGTTAAATTCAGAATGTGCAGAAAACAAAGAAATGCAGGATGTTAAGTTGTCAATCTCGCCTTCATTCTTGCTTGATGGGTTCGGAGCCGATCCTCGGCTCCGACTCGGCACTTTGCTAAGCTCGAGAGTCACTTTTACCAGCTCGAGGCAGCCCCATATCCCATGATGCAAGGCGGTAAGTACCCAGATCTCGTTTGCCGCTTCGCTGATGAGGTCCTCCTTTTACCAGCTCCTGGTAAGTGATTTATATATTACTGTTTTTGCCCCTTTTTCACCTTAAAACTTTATTTATCCCTGGGAAAACCAACATTTTAGCGGACAGATTGAGCAGAGCTATTCTCATGCCTCACGAGTGGTCTCTCAAACTTACCAACAACTTCCGATGCGTCACCAAATACTGGTGACACAGATTTGCAAGAATCATCTTTCTTGGTGGATTACTTTTCCCCAGATTCACCAAGGCAGACCCTTTGTACCCCCAGCCCCGGTAGCCACTGTCACTACGGACGCCTCCCTGATCGGGTGGGGGGGGGGCATTATCAGGGCAGGATGGTTCATGGGACGTGGCAACCGTTCGAATACCACCTGCACATAAATGTCCTAGAGATGAGAGCAGTGCTTTTAACGTTGCAAGCCCTCAACGACTTTCTTCCCTTGGAGACCATTGCAGTCCACACAGACAACATGTCTGTAGTATGGTATATCAACAAACAGGGCGGAACCAAGTCCTACCCTTTGGCAATGGGCGATCTCCTCTCAACGGTTTCTGGTAGCAACGCACAATCTATAGTGGAGGAGATTTTTCTAGAATGGGGCCGCCCATGTTGCGATCTTTTTGCTACTCCCCAAAACAGCCGCTCTGACCCAGGATTGGCCCCAGGGACTTCTTTATGCCTTTCCTCCCTTTCCGCTTATTCCTCAAGTAATCCAGAAAGCCACCGTTTTGAGAGCCAAAATGATTCTCATTGCTCCTTATTGGCCTCGACAAATTTGGTTTCCGTTCCTCCATCGTCACCTTTTGGTGCAGCCGTGGCATCTGGACCCAGTGCCAGACCTTCTGATTCACCAATCGGGTCAGCTGCACCGGTCTATCCCTTCTCTCAACCTCACAGCATGGTTGCTCCACTTCCTTCCTTAGCCAGGCTTCCTATGATCTCTAATCCTGTTAGAGACATCATAGTAGCTTCCCTGAAATCCTCCACTAGGAGGATTTATACTAGCAAATGGAAACGCTTTTCTTGTTGGGCAAAAGCTAATAATATTGATCCCTTTACTGCTCCAGTACAAGCAGTCTTGGATTTCTTAGCGGAAATCTTTCACGCGGGCTCCTCTTCTTCCACGGTCAAAGTTCAGTTGGCTGCTATCTTGAACTTTCATGTCGGGTTCGCAGATCACAACATTATGTCCCACAGGCTTTGTAGAGCCTTCTTAAAAGGAATTTTTCTCCTGAAACCTCCAATCAGGAGTCCTCCTCCCCAGTGGGACCTAAATTTGGTGCTGACATCCTTGATTCTTCCTCCCTTCGAGCCAGCTGTTTCATGTTCCCTGAAATTTCTTTCATGGAAAACTTTATTCCTGGCTGCTATTACATCGGCTAGGAGGGTGTCTGAACTTCATGCTCTATCTGTTCGCCCCCCACCTATTTAGTCTTCCACAAAGGCAGAGTATCATTGAGAACTAATCCGACCTTTTTGCCTAAGGTCGCCTCAAAGACTAATTTGAATCAGGCTATTGATCTTCCTGTATTTTTCCCAAACTACTCAAACAGATCGGAACAAAAATTACATTATCTTGATGTTCACCGCCAACTCAGATATTATTTGGATAGAACAAAACAATTCAGGAAATCCGATCAGCTCTTTGTTTCTTATGCTGATAACAAGAAAGGCCTTCCTGTCTCAAAAGTGACCTTATCTAGATGGCTTTCTTCTGTCATCTCTGAAATTTATCAGCTCAGGGAAAACAGCTGTGCTCGAAACCTAAAGCGCATTCAACCAGAAGCTTAGCCACTTCCACAGCTTTTCAAGCTAGACTTCCATTAGACACTATTTGTGCAGCAGCCACTTGGGCCACTCCTCATACCTTTGTTTCCCATTACAAATTGGATTTGGCCTCCAGGGACAGAGCCAGTTTTGGCTCTACAGTTCTCAAGAGTCTGTTCCATTGAGCCACCCAGGATAGAGGTGCTAGGGACGCGGTCCCATCAAGCAAGAATGAAGGCGAGATTGACAACTTAACATTGAGAAGTTATGTACCTACCATAACGTTCCATGTTAGTTGTCTTCTCTCGCCTTCTTTCTTGCGACCCTCCCTCCTTCCCCCTGGCCTGGACAGACCTTTCTCTCTACAAGGAAGTATGCTTCTGAAGACCATACAGTGCTGGTCCTCCTTCCATCCTTCAGGATTTTTTCTCCCCTTCTTTCTTCCTTTGGGAAGTATTTATGCTAGGTGTTATTGCCTATAGTCATCAAACGAGATCTGGGTACTTACCGCCTTGCATCATGGGATCTGGGGCTGCCTCGAGCTGGTAAAAGTGACTCTCGAGCTTAGCAAAGTGCCGAGTCGGAGCCGAGGATCGGCTCCGAACCCATCAAGCAAGAAAGAAGGCGAGAGAAGACAACTAACATGGAACGTTATGGTAGGTACATAACTTCTCAATTTATTGCATGCAGCTGAACAAGTGGGAAAGCGTACTTTGCAATGTGGTTTTGAATCTCTAGAGGCCTCCTGCAGGGCCGCAGTTACAGGTTCTATCATTAGGAGGCATGATTGGTTAAAAGAACAAAATCTGTCCGATCATGTAAAGGAAAACTCTTAGATGCTCCATTATAACATGATACCTTGTTTGGTGTTAAAGCAGAAGAAGTGTTAGAAAATGGAGGGCAAAGCCAAATCTATGCAAACATTTAAGGATTTTTTTACAGGTACAGCCTTACAGATTTAGCAGGAACTAGCCTACAAAGAATTGGTCCTTTCCAGTGTCAGGCCGCAAAGAGGCAGATCACAACCCCAAGGTTCATACAGGTCTAAACAATGGGGTGCTTCTACCTCCAAAAGCGGAGAGGAAAAATCCTAGCCATACAGAAAACAGTCTCAATGACTTTCCCCTGCCAGCACCAAGCACTTAACTTCTGGCAGCTCCTTTGGGGGGGAAATTAGCACTTTTTCACAAAATTTGCATATGATCACCCAGGACAAATGGGTCTTAAATATCGTATCTCAAGGGTACAGGTTCCACTTTCACACCCTACCAAGGTCAAACGCTATGCCATACCTGCCACGCAATCAGTGGGCAGAGGCACAAAAACAAGTTTCATCCCTCATGGACATGAGCCATTCAGCAAGTACCACAGCAAGAGCAGGGACAAGGATTTTACTCAAGACTATTCTTGGTACCCAGAAAGGACAAAGCCTGGAGACTAATACTGGACCTGTCTATTCTAAACACATTCCTGGATATTCCAAAATTCAAAATTTTAACTCTGCAACAGCTTCTGCCCATGCTGGGCAAGAAGGCTTGGCTTGCGACTTTACATCTAAAAGAGGCATACCTGCATGTCCCAATCAGACAATCATGCAGAAGATACTTCAGACTTATAGCTGGCTCAATGCACTACCAATTCTCTGCACTGCCCTTTGGCTTATCTACTTGCGCCCAGGGTCTTCACAAAATGCCTGGCAGACAGAGGAATACAAATATATCCTTACTTGGACTGCCTTATTCAAGCAGAGAACAAGGACATTCCACTACAGCATCTGATGTTTGTAAAAAGATTACTAACAGGTCTAGGGTTCACAGTAAACGAAAATAAATCAAATCCTGTACCCTCTCAAGAGATCATATTCCTGGGTGCAAGCTTAAATACAACTGCCCAGATGGCTTATCTCATGCCAGACAGACAGACAACTGACTACTTATTTCAGAATGTTGGCAACAGAGGCCCAGTTATCTGCAAGAAAAATTCTGCAGGCTTTGGGCTTCATGGCATCCTGCATACTGCTAATTCCATATGCAAGACTGCATATGAGGAAACTTCAGTAGTATCTAAAAAGTGTTTGGACTCAACATTGCCACAGCCTGGAAACAGTAATCAGCCTCATTCCCTGCCTGCAACAGGAGTTTTGATGGTGGGCAAAAGCCTGTCACCTCAACATGGGACAGCCATTCACCTTACCCACAGCCAGGCAGACATTGACAACAGATGCATCAGATTATGCCTGGGGGGCCCATATGGCAGGAACGTGTATTCAGGGCACATGGTCCGCAAGTCAAATGCATCTACATATCAATCAAAAAGAGATGCTAGCTGTTCAGAATGCCCTGGCATCCTTCAAGGATCTACTTCATCCAGGACCACTTCTGATAAGAACGGACAATACTATAGTCATGTGGTACATGAACAGGCAGGGGGGCATGCATTCCTACCCCCTCTGCAGACTAGCCATGAACTTGTGGGACACAGCACTGACTTACCAAGTACATCTGCAAGCACAATTCCTGCCAGGAAGGATAAATACTCTGGCAGACGAACTAAGCAGAAACCTAATGGATCCCCACGAGTGGAAATTGGATTCACAAGTCTTCAGTATGATAACATGGAGATGCCCGGACGTATACCTATTTGGTTCTCCTCACAACTGCCAACTACAAAGATTCTGAACAAGGACTTATCACAAGCAAGCATGGAAAGTGGATGCTCTGTCTTTCAGCTGGAAAAACCTAACAGTATATGCCTTTCCGCCTCTGCCTCTCATCCCCAAGGTACTCCTCAAGGTCAGACAAGAAAAGCCAAAAATGATACTGATTGCCCCAGACTGGCCCCGCCAGCACTGGTACCCAGTCCTAAAGAGCTTGTCTCAATGCCCAGCTTGGACATTACCTCAAATTCCTCACTTACTGACCCAACAAGACAGATACTGCACAGCCAACTCAGGACCTTAAACCTGGCAGCATGGCGGATAATGTAGCCATTCAAGACACACCTCTGCCTAAAGCAGTGATGGATGTTATTTTGGAGGCCAGGAGGCCTGGCACCAGAAAATCGTATGCAGAAAAATGGAAGAGATTCTGTGCTTGGAACCAGGCACAGGGTGTTGACATGACTGTTACAAATATTCCTCCGATTTTGTAATACTTAACTGAGATGCTGGATAAAGGCCTTTCCTTTTCATCAATTAAAATTCATGCCTCTGCCATTTCAGCTCATTACAATACAGAACCTCCTATTTTTTCTCATCCATTACTAAGGCAGTACCTCAGATGGCCCAAAAACATAAGACCTCCAAGGAGAGCACCAATACCTGCATGGGACCTCAACTATGTCTTGGAAAAACTCACACTGCCTCCGTTTGAGCCAGCCTCTGCAGCGGATATAAAATTCTTATCCTGGAAAACGGCTCTGCTCTCTAAGAACAAACCCTATATTTATGCCTAAGGTAGTGTCCAGTGTGGCCCTTAACCAAACAATTAATTTGCCTACCTTTTACCCAAACCCACAGAATAAGGGTGAGAGACTAGGGTTACCACCTGTCCAACTTTGAGAGGGACAGTCCCTCTTTGGGCAGTTGTGTCTTCCAAAAAAATTGAAAAAATGGCAAATGTCCTGATATTTTAGGACAAAATTATTTCCTAAATTTTATGTAATAGTTGTATAAAATAGTTATTCTGTACCTGAAACATCTAAATGTTGTAAGAAACAGGATAAGCAACTAAAATGCTACAAGAATAAGCTTTTATTTAGGCAAAAAGGTGAATTTCTGTCCTTTGTACTGGCCGTGGGTATGTTTTACCCCGCAAAATCTAACGTTTGTACCAAAAATGTCCCATTTTGGGCATTTTAAAAGGTGGCAACCCTATGAGGGGACTCCTGCATTCTTTGGACATTCACAGGCAGCTACGCTTCTACTTGGACAGAACCAAAGCTTTCAGAAAGACTGAACAACGTCTAGTGGCATATGCGGCAGGACTGCAGGATCACAAGGAAAGCCAATCTCCAAACAGACTATTTCAAAGTGGATAGGCCACTGCATTCGTCTCTGCTATTCACAGCATGGCAAACCAGTGCCTAAGGGCATTAGGCCACATTCAACCAGAGCAGCAGCCACTTCAGCAGCCTTCCTCAGAGTACCAACCAAAGACTTCTTAGAGGCTGCAACTTGGAGTTCAGTGCATACTTTTACAAAGCACTATCACTTAACCTCCCTACTCTAAATCCAGGGCTGGCTTTGCCACTGCAGTTCTGCAGGGCCTGATAGCCTCTCCTAATCCTATTTAGCTCCAGCCTCCCAACCTTAGCTTTGGGATTCAGCCCAATTGTAATAACTGCAACAGTGAAACACAATGAACATAGTACAGTTGTGTACCTACCATAAATGTAGATGTTCGAGTGTATTCACTGTTGCAGTCCAGGTTACCCTCCCACCACCCCCCTTTTCCTTACTAGGACTTATCTGTACTTCTCTATTCTATACAACCTATGTGGTGTATTTGCTTGTAGATGAAGGAAAAGTTGTTTTTTGTGTATGCATGCTTATTGACATAATTTAGCCTACCATTTTAGGGGCACCTGACATCTGGGGCAAGAAAAGCTGAAGAAAATGGCGTCGGCTGCATCTTTTTATACCCCTGGCGCACTGACGTCAGGGAGGAGGCGACAGCAACCGACACCGGACCTAGACTTTGGAACTCGGGCCGACTGCGGGTAGCCTGCCAGCAGGATAACCCAGTTGTAATGACTGCAACAGTGAATACACTCGAACATCTACATTTATGGTAGGTACACAACTGTACTTTTCCTCCCTCCCTTTACCCACTACTCAACAGGGAGAAGAAGAACCAGACCAGTACTACTCCTCTTCTGAGGAATCACTTTCCTATGCGTCACCTGTGTATTATTATTCCCCAGATGAAGACTCCAATATGGGAGATTCCCCACCAGAGGATATTACCTTTGGGGAAACTTTCAAAAATGAAAGAGTACTTCAGGTGGCATAGTGCCTTGATGACAGATACACGAAACGATATTTTGAACTTTTGCAACTGGAGTCTCCCTCTCCTTCAGCTATTCCTCCAGTGCTTCCAGCCTTCCTGGATACCTTTAATTCAGTCTCTTAGAATCCAGAAGCTCAACCTCCTGCCCCGAAAAGGCCGGATGGGTTTTACAAAGTGCCTAATGAAAAGAAGTTTCTGGTGAAACCTCCTCTGGCAGACCCAGCAGTTATTGCTGTGTCCCCCGACAGACAGTCTAGGCAATTGCTTTCTGCTTCACCTTTGCTCACAGATAAGGACAACAAAACCATGGACAGAATGGATAAGAAGGTATACACTTCCTCTACCCTGGCTTTCAAGGGCTATCAGTTACCAAACCGACATGGTTAACTGTGCCCTGGACCTGGTCTTCCAGGCTTCCACCTTGCTGGCTTCTGCCCTAGACTGTCCATCCAAATCTGACATTGCATCAAAACTGTCTCTAGGTACTCAAGTAGCCAGACACACTATTAGGTGCAGTTATGATGCAGCAGAGGCCTCAGCCAGGTCTGCTGCCTCTGCGTCTGCCTTGCACAGATATTCCTGGCTTCGCCTACTACCTCTACCAGAGGATTTTAAATCCAAAATCATGAATGCTCCACTAGACCACAACCTTTTATTTGGGAAAAAATCAGCTGCACTTTTCAAAAACTTAGAAGAGAAAAGCAAAGAGGTGTAGGATATTAAGGATTTGCTGGTGTCCCCCTTCCCTAAATATTACAGTAATTGTCCAGCTAAAACTTCGTTTGTCAGAAGGACTCCCTCAGCGTCACGTCCTTCCTTCTCTAGGCCTTGTAGGGGATCCAGGAGACTGCCCTACTCCAGACCCCCCCCCCAGCCAGCTTACCCACTGCCTCCCCTTCTGAAAACCATCACCTCAGATCTTTGTTTTTTTTTTCATCATCCAAAAAATATAATCTGAAGTAGGCAGACTTCATTTGTCTGCAACCTGTGGGTATCGGATCCGACCTCGGATCCGAGCCGGCATTTCAAAAGCTTTAGGCTCCGAGCTCCTAGCTCCTCCCTCTACCCATAATCCCCTGCCAAGCCCTAACTGACCTCAGATTTCGTTTGCCGCTTTCAAGTTGCAACGGACTCCTCGAGCTCCTGGTTTCAGATAAGCATTTTTGACTAAAAAATTTTTGAAAACTTTAACTTTTATAATTTAATCGGTTAGAGTGTATGTGTTAGGCTTTCCTCTCTCTATCTTTTAAATTTTTTTCTTCGGGTTTTTGCGTAGTTGTGTGTTTGTGTGTTGTGTGTGTTTTAGGCCTGTTAGGGCTTAAGATGTCTGAAGCCCATAAGGCAGTGTTCTCTAAATGTACCGAGTGTGGCCATAAGCTATCCCCAGCGGATGGCCACACTCAGTGCGTTAAATGCTTGGGGGTTGAACACCTGTCATCTGGTTGTACCATTTGTGCAGGGTTCAACCCCCGAGCTTTAAGGGAGCGGAGGTCGAAGCTTGTTCTGGCGGGACTTGTCCCTCCAGATGCGGCTCCGGCCTCTGCCCCTTCTGGACAGCAGCCTTCTGTAGGTGTTGTGGTCTCCTCTCCCCCGGTTGGGACTCAACCTCCCTCAAAAAAGCCGGAGGAGAAGGAGACTTCAAGGGAGAAAGAGAAGGAGAGACACAGGGAGAGGCACCACAAACGGAGAGCCGAAACCTCAAGTTCGGCTCCTCCGTCTAAACGGGCCTCCCCTGTGCCTTCTAGATCTCCTCCTCCTCGGCTCCACTCCCCTCAGTTCTCTTCTGGGCCCGAGGAGGAGGAGGCTAGCCCTTCAGTGAGGTCCCCGAGGTGGCTCTCTAGGTCCGCTTCGGTGGCCTCAACTAGATCCACCTTTTCAATGAGTGAAGCAGATGTGGACCGGATGATGAGGAAATTCATCCAGGCCCAAATGCAAATGGGAGTGCTCTTAGCCCCCCCCCCATCCGGGAGGGGCTTCGACCCCTTTTTTCGCCCCCTTGGCTCCTTCTCCGACCCACACCCTGGGTTCGGAGCTGTCTGTGCCGGGCAGAGTTGGATCCGGGGGTGGGTCGGTTCCGATAGGTCGACGCACCTCGGATCCGTCCCATCCCTTGAGTGCTTCGGGTACTTCGGACCCGACCTCTTGGAGCCGAGGGCCGAGCCTCGGGTCCGAGGGAGCTGGTGTGTCTTCGGCTCCGTCTAGGTCGGAGCACACCGGTCTCTCGGATCCGACAGTTTCGGCTCCGACTCCGGTCCATGCGTCGGATCCGAGTGGGGGTCGGCTCTCGGGGCTTAGAGAAGCTGGCTCCCCCTCGGCCTTCGACGTAGTGGAAAGGGCGCTGTTGAGGACTACCGGACCCCCGTCCCTGCCATGGCTCCACCCTGCACTCCCTTGCAGTTGGGCCAGGCTCCCACCAGCCGGTCCCAGGGACAGCCCGCCTCGATGTCCCAAGTAGTTCCCTTGGAACATCCAGCTGCTGAAGAGGACTCCTCGGACAGTCCCCCCGAGGAAGTGCCTCGGAAGCGTAAGTGCAAAAGGAGGCACATGGACTCCCCAGAGTCCATTACCGAAGACACAGATTTGGATGAAGGGGGAGGGCTCCCCAAGATCACCCTCTGAAGACGTCTCATTTGGAGACATTATGGAGATGTTAAGGATTAGGGGGGGGGGGTCTGCCCCCAAGGCCTCCTCAGACGAGTCTGTGTTCTTGGAGGCATTCGAGGCAGGCCCATCTACCTCTTGGGTGTCCCCTCCTGCCGATCCTCTGGTAGACCTTATATCCACCAGAGCTTGGAAGGATCCGGACACCATTGAGCCTGTACCCTAGCATCCTGACCGTATCCTGAGCCCCCCGGCGGACCGCACTTACTGGAGCAAAGGCCCCCCGGTAGATGCCATGATGATGGCTGCAGCCACTAAGAGGGAGTTGGCCCAGGAGAGTCCCTCTATGCATCCTCCGGGCAAGGAGTCCCGCTCGATGGATCGCATTGGGAAGCAAGTTTTTAGTTCAGCAACCTTCTCCTTGAGAGCGCTGAACTACATGGCACACGTCATCAGGATGCAGCGGGATCTGATTAAAGAATACGCTGCATCTCCCCCAGAGTCCATGTCGGGTGAGGACAAACAGGTGTACTCCACCCGTATGGCCACTCTTAGAGCAGTTTCCAATACGTCTATGCGGCTACTTTCTCACACTACCGAGGGAGCCGCTAGAGCCAGCGGAGTGGGCCTAGTCATGAGACGGCAGGCCTGGCTCCGCCACTGATTTCGCAGAGCCCTTCAAGACGACTTTCGCGAATGCCCCCTTTGATGGTTCTGCCTTGTTTGGCAAAACAGTTCGCGAAACGTTGGTCCAGAGCGAGAAGGACGGGAAGACGCTGTCTGCATTCGGAGTCCGCTTCTCAGCTCCCCAGAGGTCCTTCTCGAAGAACCAAAAGGGACAGAAGAAGATGTGGTTCCGGAAGTCGCAGCAGTCCCAACCTGCTCCGGATAACCAGTCCTTCCGTGGCAGAGGAGGACAGGGGGGGTCGCCATCCTAGAGGCAGAGGGGCTCCTAGAAACTTTGGGTCCAGAGAACCTTTCTTTGACAGACCCACGCAACAGCCCTGAAGGGTTGCCTGGCTGTCCGTCTCTGGAGGCAGTCGGGGGGCGTTTTTCAAGGCACCTGACTTCTTGGGAGTCAATCACATCAGACCGTTGGGTGCTTCGTGTGATATCCAGAGGTTATACCATTCCCCTGAGCAAAGTCCCCAGGTCACGCAGCCTCCCAGATGTACCACCCGACCAAAGGGAGGCAGCAGCTATCGAAATCGGGCAGCTGCTAGAAAAAAGAGCCATCCAGCGCGTCCCCCAAGATCAGACCGGATTAGGGTTTTACTCCAGGTTCTTCTTAGTGCCAAAGAAAACGGGGGACTTAAGACCGATCTTAGACCTTTCCCTGCTGAACCTGTCAGTAACCAAGCAAAAGTTCCGGATGGTCACCCTACAATCTATACTCCCCCTCTTGCAGGAGAATGACTGGATGTGCTCTATCGACCTCAAGGACGCGTACTACCACATTCGGATGGACAGACGGTCCAGGAGGTTCCTTCGCTTCCGGCTGGGAGCCAGTCACTACCAGTTCAGGGTCCTCCCCTTCAGTCTCACCTCTGCCCCCAGGGTGTTCACCAAGGTACTAGCAGTAGTAGCGGCCCACCTGAGACTCCAGGGATTACAGGTCTTTCCGTACTTGGACGACTGGCTCCTGACGGCATCATCAAGGCATCTACTGTGCTCAGCCAGGGACTATTTCCTTCTTATAGCCCCAAGGCTGGGCATCACCATAAACTGGGAGAAATCTTTACTGCACCCCACACAACTTATAGATTTCATAGGAGGAAGGTTAGACACAAGATCAATGCGGGCCTTCCTCACCCCAGACAGGCTTTCCAGCCTGAAGTGTCATATCACAGCAGTCCTGCAACCGTTTCCGATGGCAGCTTCGGTCCTGAGGGCCCTGGGTTCAATGGCGGCAGCTATTCCACTACTTCTTCATGCTCGCTTACACATGCGGGTTCTTCAATGGACCCTACAGGTCCAGTGGTCCCCGCTATATTCCCCTCTCAACAGTCCGATAGCGGTCAGCAAGGACTCCTGTTTTGGTGACTCCAGTCTCCGGAACCTCTAACAGGGAGCCCCTTTTGTGCAGCATTCCCCCGAGCCACGGTGACCACGGATGCTTCTCGCCTCGGGTGGGGGGGGGGGCATTCTGCGGGCAAGATTGTCCAAGGCACGTGGAACTCCTCAGAGACCTCATTGCATATAAATGTCCTGGAAATGAGGGCGGTGCTCCTAGTGTTGCAAGCACTTCACAGCCTTCTTCCTACGGGGACTATTGCGATCCAGACAAACAACATGTCTGTAGTCTGGTACATCAACAAGCAGGGAGGAACCAGGTCCTACCCCCTTTGTCGAGAGGTCATGAGAGTCTGGGAATGGGCAATTTCCACCAAACGCTTTCTTGTAGCAATGCACATTCCGGGAAAATCCAACATCCTTGCGGACAAACTCAGTCGCACCATTCTTTCCCCGCACGAGTGGTGTCTCAATCCTCTAGTAGCAAAGAAGATTTTTGCCGTCTGGGGGCAACCCTGTTGCGATCTTTTTGCTTCTCACTCAAACGCCAAATGCGACAGTTTCTTCGCTCTGCTTCCCCCACCTGGGGAATCCCCGAGAGACGCTCTGGTGCATGCTTGGCCTCCCGGTCTCCTTTATGCCTATCCTCCACTACCTCTGATGCAGAGGCTCTTGCAGAAAGCCAACAGTTTGGGGAGCAGAATGATTCTCATTGCCCCGTTCTGGCCTCGTCAACCCTGGTTCCCTTATGTATGGTCTCACAAAGTGAATCCACCCTGGATTCTGGATCCGATCCCGGATCTCATCTCACATCCTCTGGGACTTCCGGTCCCCAATCTACACACCCTGAAATTGGCAGCCTGGCTGCTCCAGTTCCATCCTTGATTAGGACTCCCGGTATCTCGTCACCTGTCAAGGCCATTTTAGTGGCGGCTCATAAGCCTTCCACTAGGAAGGTTTATCGGAGCAAATGGAAAAGGTTCTCTATTTGGGCGGTCCAGAAAAGTATGGATCCTTTTTCAGCACCTATGTCTGCGGTTCTGGATTTCTTAACAGACCTCTTTCATCAAGGGGCTAGTTCTTCCACGGTAAAGGTACAAATGGCAGCGATTTCCCATTATCATATGGGTCATGAGTCGGCTCCCCTCATGACTGCAAAACTTTGTAAGACCTTTCTTAAAGGAGTTTTTCTGTTGAGACCACCGGTCAAAGAAGCTGTACCACCTTGGGACCTAGCCTTAGTTCTACAGGCCCTTACTGCTCCTCCCTTTGAGCCTGCAGCTTCTGCAGAGTTAAAGTACCTTTCCTGGAAGACTGCTTTCTTGGTAGCCAATCACATCAGCCAGAAGAGTGTCGGAACTTCAGGCTCTATGCATCAAACCGCCTTATTTCTCCTTCTTTCCCGATAGGGTGTGCCTCAGGACCAATCCATCCTTTCTTCCAAAAGTTTCTTCGGAATCTAATATTAATCAATCGATCAACTTACCTGTGTTTTTCCCCAATTATAAAAACAAAGGAGAATACAAGCTGCATTCTTTAGATGTTCATAGGCAGTTGCGATTTTACCTTCACAGAACAGCTGGT
The DNA here is from genome assembly GCF_019279795.1 of Protopterus annectens. Classification (NCBI taxonomy): domain Eukaryota; kingdom Metazoa; phylum Chordata; order Ceratodontiformes; family Protopteridae; genus Protopterus; species Protopterus annectens. Next base: position 123,488,404 of record NC_056743.1, read on the forward strand.
CATAGACAATCAGATCAGCTGTTCGTCTCCTTTGCTAAATTTGCTATGGGCAAAGCAGTTTCCAAAGTCACACTATCTAGATGGATTGCTAATTGTATTCTACAGGCTTATGACACTTCAGGTAGGCCTGCTCCTCAAAGGGTTACGGCTCACTCTACTTGGGCAGTTTCCACGTCAGCTTCGTTTAAGTCCCGAGTGCCATTGGATGATATATGCGCGGCTGCCACTTGGGCCTCGTCTCATACCTTCATTTCTCATTATAAGGTGGATGTTGTTTCCAGGGGAAGAGCATCCTTTGGCTCAGCGGTGCTCCGGAACATCCTTCCATGATGGCCGCCCAAGATTTAGGTAGCTGGGGACTCTGTCCCACAGGTTGCAGACAAATGAAGTCTGCCTACTTCAGATTTAGAAGTTATGTACTCACCATAACGTTCCATCTGAGTAGGTGACTTCATTTGGATGCAACCATCCCCCCCTCCATCCCCCTGACCTTTATACAACAAGAATTTTTGCATCTTTGTAGATACCTTTTTGGTAATGTTATTTAGGCAAACTCAATCTGAGGTCAGTTAGGGCTTGGCAGGGGATTATGGGTAGAGGGAGGAGCTTGGAGCTCAGAGCCTAAAGCTTTTGAAATGCCGGCTCAGATCTGAGGTCGGATCCGATACCCACATGTTGCATCCAAATGAAGTCACCTACTCAGATGGAACGTTATGGTGAGTACATAACTTCTAATTTCCTATCCTGGAAGGAAAAAACAAAAAGCACTCCTTTTCCTCCAAAAAATCAGCTTCATCTATTCCCCTCTCATATTGAAAGAACTCCTGACTCTAGAAAGTATAGAACCAGTTTCCCTCAGGACAGGAAGGACAAGGCTTCTATTCCCATCTATTCTTAGTCCCCAAAAAGGATTGGCCCATGGAGGGCCAGTCCCAGATTTATCCTGTCTGAACCTGTTCCTAAGGGTTCCCTCCTTCAGGATGCTCTCCCTTCAAACACGTCTACCCCTCATTCCACCCCAAGGCTTCATGGTCACTCTGGACCAAAAGGATGCTTACCTGCACATTCCTGTCAGGCCCTCCCACAGAAAGTTTCTGAGGTTCACTGGCTACTCTTCACACTTTCAGTTTACAGCCTTGCCCTTTGGCTTGTCTACGGCTCCCAGAGTATTTACAAAGTGCTTGGCCCCAGGCATTCCCTATTGCAGAACCAAGGGAATCCAAATCTACCCTTTCCTGGACGACATCCTCATTCTGGCAGAATCATAGTCCACCCTACAAACCCATCTCAGGTTCACCATGACTTTCCTTCCCAACTTGGGCTTCACCCTCAACCTACAGAAAACCTCTCGTCTTCCGCAGCAGGACAAAGTTTTCCTAGTCTGCAGGATCAGAACAGACCTGATGAGATCCTTTCTCCCACTGGACAAAGTACAGTTTCTCTCCACCCATTTTCAAACCCTACTTTCAGAATCTCATCTCTCTGCAAGACATTTTCTGCAAGTCCTAGGTCTCATGGCAGCTACTATTCCTATGCTCCCATTAGCCAGGATGCACATGAGAAAATTCCAGTGGTACCTAAAGAATGTGTGGTCTCGGAGCCAACATCCACAAGACAAACTTATTCCCCTTCTGCCCTGCTTAAAACAGAACTGAAGTGGTGCATTCAGGAAATCATACAGAACCAGGACATTCCTCTTCAACCCCCTCCCCCCCCCCCACCACCACCACCATTCAATCCATGCACACAGATTCATTAGACTTGGGGTGGGGGACAACGTTAAAGGACTTCAGAGTACAACATTATTGGATCCCTGCCCTGCAAAAGCACCACAACAATCTCAGAAATGACTGCAGTCTTGCTGGCTCTAAAAACTTTCCATCCCATCTTGCAACCAGGGCTGCTCAACATTGTGACAGACAACACAATTGTCATGTGGTACCTCAGTAAACAAGGAGGGACAAAGGCATACCAGTTATGCCGGATAACCCTACAAGTCTGGGATCTAGCAGCCAATCACAACCTTTTCCTGCAGGCCTCTTCATCCCCTCTCAGGAAAAAAATCAAGCGGACTTGCTCAGCAGAACATCTTCTCAGCAACACTAATGGATGTTGCACAGGGAAACCTTCTTAGACATCGTCCACCAGTGGGGCATACCTCAAGTGGATCTGTCTGCCTCCCCCAGAACAGACAACTAAACAAATTCTGCACCAGGGATCACACTCCACTAGCCTGGAGGGTGAATGCCTTCATCTTTCCCTGGAAGGGAATGTCCTTGTACACCTTTACTCATTTCCCTCTAATACAAAAGGTCCTACTGAAGATCAAGAAGGACCAACCAAAAATCTTGCTGGTGACTCCCTATTGGCCAAGGCAAAACTGGTTCCCCCCTTCTTCACTCCCTAGCCAAGGGCAATCACATGTTACCCCACAAGGTGAACCTACTCACACAACAAAAGAGATCTCTTATTCACCCCCAGCTGCTTTTGCTGCATCTAACTCTTCGGGTGATCAACTTCTGATCCCTTTCATACTACATTACTCAGAGGATGTGCTCTCAGTCTTGAGGGAGGCCAGGAAACCAACTACTAGGAAAAACTATTTAAATGGCAGAGATTCTGAAAATGATTTTCCCTTAAGGACAGGGACCCTTTTCAGGCGGATCCCTCACTTGTCCTTAACTATATATGCGAGCTTATTAAGGAAGGATTAGTATATTCTTCAGTGAAAGTCCACCTTTCTGCCATTTCAGCCTGCTTGCCTTTACAGCCACCACTACTTTCCAGACTGGACGTTAAACTTTTCTGAGAGGGGCTTTGCTTATCAGACCACCAAGAAAACCCATCCCTCCTCCCTGGGACCTCAATTTCATGCTGGAAAAACTCACCTTACCTCCTTTTGAGCCAGCTAGTCTACAAATGTGCACATGGAAAAACATTCTTTTAGTGGTCATTGTCTCTGCTAGACAGAGAGAATCCTTCCTACCCTAGATGTGCACAGACAACTGAGATTCTACTTAGACAAAACTAAATCCTTCAGAAAATTTGACCAACTCTTCATCTACTTCTACCCCAGGGCTCTGGGTAAGGCAGTCTCCAAACAAACCATTTCCTGTTGAATCAGGAAATCCATTCTCTTCTGCTACTCACATCATGGCAAACAATTGCCTCAAGGAGTTACGGCTAATTCCACTTGAGGCATGACTACCTCCAGAGCCTTTCTTAGAGGGCTGGACTAAGCCTCCATCATGGAAGCAGCTACCTGGTCTACACTTCACACTTACACAAAATACTAATACTATAAGCTAGACCAAGTCTCCAGGGCCAGAGCAGGATTTGCCAGGGCAATCCTGCAGGGATTCTTGTATTGCTCTACCTCTGCCCCCTCCCTTCACTCCTTCTAGCTGTGGTACTCTCCCACAGTATGAATACTGCAACATAGGAATAGAAGGACGCAGAATACTTGTGTAAAATCTTAACATAACCATAGATGTGCTTCTCTTCTATGTTGCAGTATTCCTTCCCACCCTCCATACCCCCTTTTTTTCTATCTCTACTGGAGGGTTGGTCTTTGACCTCTGTATCCACTCCCTACAGGCTAATCTGTACAGCCCTTCAGGGACATTTGCTCCTTAGCCTCAACTTGTTCTTTTGTACACCTTATCTTGGGCTTCAAGTTCTGAGGTCTGTGCATGCAGACGACACATTTATTGTCCTGCGTGTGACATCCCATGCACCTACAGCAGCCAGGCTTAAACTTTTGTATAGGAGCCGACGTTGGGTCACCTGAGGGGGGAATCCCACAGTGTGAGTACTGCAACATGGAAGAGAAGGACATTTATGGTTATGGTAAGATTTTACACAACTATTCTTTACTGGCAATACCCCCTCTGCAAGCAGTCGTTACTGCCAGCTCCTCATAACGCTGCCATTTTTTTCTTCCTATTTCTGGATTTAGTTTTGAAAAAGGGTTTGTGCAGGTGATGTTTACATGTATTGGTATAGATATGGATACAGTATCTGATGGGGCGGCAATCTTGATCTGAGGTACTGAGGTGGAGTTCAGGGAATTATGGGTATAGGAGAAGTCAGAGATGTGGACCTGAAGAGTTTCAGAATCGGTGCTGAGGTCAGATCCGACAACTCAGTTGAACTGGATGAAAATCACACAACATGGATATATCGTTAGTGTAAGTATAAGTGTAGATAAGTGTATAACTTACGATGTTCTTTGTGTTTCACTGTTGCAGTCATCACCTGTGGGTTATCCATGCTGTGGTAGCCCTCGACCGGCCCGAATACCAGAATCAATGTTTTCTTGTGTCGGTTGCCATCGCCTGTAGTCTGACGTCAGGTCGTCAGTGCTATAAGGCAGCCGACATCATTACGTCAGTCTTTCTTGGCATGGAGCCCATAGCTGAAGCAGTTCGCACGAGTGCCGGTCGGTCACTACCAGAAGTTGAATTTCAGTTAAAATCTTCTAAAGCTAAGTACCCTGTTGGGGATCCTTTTTTTCTTGCACTAACCGATGTCCAAAAAAAGTTAATTGTCTCGCCTGTGGAAAGCAGATCACACACCGAAACTTCCATTCTTACTGTGTCACTTGTTTAGGCCCTGACCACAACATCCTCCATTGCCGGTTCTGTGCCCTCTTTAATGCGAGAACCATTTGCCATAGAGCTCTTTTTGTAAACAGTTATTTTCGTGTTCCATCGTTGAATTCCAGTATGACATTCGTCAGCCAACAATCAGTGGACATTCTGAAAAAACGGAGAGATAAGGATAGAGACGGACCACACAAGGCCAAGCCTTCCAACAGCGCTACTGCTAAGCAGGTAATCAGTTCTCTGGAATTCAGTGAGGTGCTTTTGCAGCCCCTGATGCCTGATTCGATATCTACGCAGGTCTCTACAGAGACCCTTTCAAAGTCCGGTATGCCGCAGAAATCTTCGTTTTCTGAGCCTTTGGCTGTCTCTGCCTCGGTTCGGTCTGGAGCCACGACTCAGGCACTGGCTTCCAAGGATGTCTTTCGCACTACCGATTCTAGACAAAAAAACAATGTCTTCGCATCCAACTATCGTTTCTCTTAGGCCTAGAAGCCAGGCCACCATCTTGCTACTGCTCCACCACCCCAAGCACAAATGCTTAAAATGGCAGAGGATCTCCTCTCCCTTATCTTGGGTAGTTAGGCCACTACTTCTAAAAGGAAAAGGCACCCTTCTCCAGGAATTGACAGAACAGGATTATGAGGAATGTGATTATTCAGTTTTTGAAGGGAAACAGCATCCCTTAACTGCTTATGAGGATTCAAGATGCAGAGGAATCCATCCCTTCTTCATCCCCTCCAGAGGACCTTTCCTTTGGGGAAACCCTTCACTTCCTCAGAGAAAATTTCCAGTGGGAATCTCAGGACTACCCACATTCTAAGAAAAGACTTGGAGAGTTTCTGGACTTACCCCAGCACAGACCCCTGGCCATTCCTCCTATTTTAGAAGTGGTGGATGATGTTCTTCATGAATCCAGCTTAGCCCCCGACACCCTCCCTCCTGCTCCCAGTAAACCTGAACGGTACTACATAGTACCAGCTTCTCTCAAATACCTTTACAGAAATCCTGCTGCAGAACCAGAGGTCATTACACAGGGACTTAAAAGTGCCAAGACTAGTTCTCCCAAGAATCCTCTTCCTTCTGACAAGGACTCAAGAGCTTCTGGACAGATGGGGTAAAAAAAGTATACACCTCTGCAATTTTAGCTATAAGAGCACTCAGTTGTCAGCTCCATATGTTAAAATATCAACAACACATTTTGGAACTATTAAAACAGAAGATGACTACCTTTCCTGACTGTGCCAGTTCAAAAGAGTCAGCAGATTTATTGCACTCAGCTTGTCAAGTGGCCAAACACTCATTACAATGTGATATGATGCCCCAGAAGCCTCTACCAGGGCAGCAGTGACAGGATATGTTATTAGGAGACATGCTTGGCTAAAGGAACAACATCTGACTGATCATGTCAAGTCTAAACTTATTGATGCACCACTGGATAAGGAGCGCTTATTTGGGGAAAAAGCAGAAGAGGTGCTTAAAAAGATGGAAGACAAAGCAAATTCTATGCAGACAGTAAAAAGATTTCTTTCAAGTTCAACCTCCCATATTCAGCAGGAACTTTCCCTCTGAGCACTGGGCCTTCCCTCACCTAGCAGGCAGAGCCAAGGTAAGTCCCGCAGAGACGGACCCTCCAGGCCCCTATCCCAGGGCCAGCAGAAAAGCAAACCATGGACCACTTCTATCTCTAAGGCAGGGAGTTCTAAGCCAACCTTTTATGGCAAACACTCACAGTGACTCCCCCTCCCCCTCTGCCCTCCCTTCACTCACCAAAAACTAGGAGGAAGGCTTTCCATCTTCAAAGACGATTGGGTTTCTGTAACAAAGGACCAATGGGTCTTAAAGATGATTTCTCAGGGATACAAATTCTCATTCAGTGAACTCCCAGTTCCAAGAGGGTATCCACACACTTACCTCCAAACCAGTGGGCAGAGGCATTGAAACAAAGTCCAGACTCTCATATCACAGGGGACCGTAGAACCTGTCCCCCTCAAATCAAACAGGCAAAGGCTTTTGTTCCAGACTCTTCCTTGTTCCCAGAAAAGAGGGCAACTTGGTGCCCCATCCTGGATCTATCCATTCTGAACACCTCTCTGGTGGTCCCCAGATTCAAAATGCTAACTTTGCAGCAGCTGCTGCCTATGCTTGCAAAAAATGCCTTGCTAGTATCCCTAGACCTAAAAGATACCTACCTCCACATCCCCATCAGGGATTCGTGCAGAAAATTCCTGCACTTCAGAGCAGGCTCACAACACTTTCAGTTCTCTGCGCTGCCCTTAGGCATATCTACTGCTCCCAGAGCATTTACCAAATGCTTGGCCCCAGCCATAGCAGTCCATAGACAGAGAAGTATACAGATTTTTCCCTTACCTGGACGACTGCTTCATTCAGGCAGAGTGCAAGAAAAGGCTGCTCCGGGATCTTCTCTTTGTCAAATCTCTCCTAACCGCCCTAGGGTTCACCATCAGTGAGAAGAAATCAAAACAAAACCCCACCAGGGAGATCATTTTCTTGGAAGCGGTGCTAGACACAGCATCCCAAATGGCCTTCGTATCCCCAGAAAAGCAGAGCTTCCTGCCTCTCTGCTTTGACCAGCTGGCTTCCAGAAGTCACCTCACTGCGAGGAAGTTCCTGCAAGCCCTGGGATACATGGCATCTCGCATCCTTCTCATTCCTCTGGCCAGGCTTCATGTGAGAAAACTTCAGTGGTACCTAAAGAACCTTTGGTGCCAGCACTCTGTCCCTAGAGACCTCTCTCCCTCTGATCCCATGTATAAGTGCAGAGTTTCTCTAGTGGGCAGAGGACTGTGTCAGGAACCAGGGTCTTCCCTTCATCCTTTGCCCTTCCAGCCAGACCATCACCACTAACACCTCAGACATTGCTTGGCAGGTGCACCTAAGGTCTTTGAGATGCCCAGCAGCATCAAGACTTAAAACAAACTAAACAAACCGATGAAAACTGCTAGGGGCGGGCGAAAAACTGAGCAAGATCAAAGTAGTGTTAGGAATTCAAATTTTATTAGCGCTTTCGGCGAGGTCAGTGCCTCCCCTTCTTCAGATGACAAACACATTAAGTATTTTATACTAAAATTGAAACAATTAATCAATTAAATTGTACTCTTGAGCTGTAGTTAAAAAGAACGAAGTTAGGAACCAGTTCGTGTGTGCTTTATATGCACTTTTGTGCACACACGAACTGGTTCCTAACTTCGTTCTCTTTAACTACAGCTCAAGAGAACAATTTAATTGATTGTTTCAATTTTAGTATAAAATACTTGTTAATTAATGTGCTTCTCATCTGAAGAAAGGGAGGCACTGACCTCGCCGAAAGCGCTAATAAAATTTGAATTCCTAACACTACTTTGATCTCACTCAGTTTTTCGCCCGTTCCTGGCAGTTTTCATTGGTATGTCCAGCAGCATCACTTGCACATCAATCAGAAAGAAATGATGGCAGTACAAAAGGTTCAGACATCCTTCAAATCCCATCTCAAGCCAGGGGTTCTTATAAAAAACGGACAACACCGCAATAATGTGGTGCATCAACAAATGGGGGGGCCCAATCTTACTCCTGTGCAGGTTAGCCATGAGCCTCTGGCTTATAGCCACCTCCATGGGTCTACACCTAATTGTCCAGTACCTACCAGGGGTCAACAACAGACCACCTAAGCAGAAACTTGCTGGACCCCCATGAATGGCAGCTCCACTGGGAAATCTTTCTGCAAATCACTCAGGAGTGGGGGACTCCGGAAATGGATCTCATTGCCTCACACCTCAACCACCAGTTGCAAAAGTTCTGTACCAGGGAGTATCACCTCTTGGCATGGAAGGTGGATGCCTTGACCTTCCCCTGGTACTCCTGTTTGTGTATGCGTTCCCTCCTCTGCCCCTTATTCCCAAGGTACTTATCAAAATAAGGGAGGAGAGACCAAAAGCCAATCCTCATTGCCCCAGATTAACCCAGACAGCATTGGTACCCCTTACTGCACAGCCTGATCTTGCAGCCCCCCAAACAGCTTCCCCTAATCTGTTAAGCATGTGAAACTGGCAATTTAAAGCTCTTACTGCTAAAGTTGCAGACGTGTATGCTTTCTTCCCCCATCTATCCAAAGCTCTGGAATCTCTGTCAGAGGGTACTGGATTTTTTGCAATGGAAGCCTTAACCCCTTTTGGACCCTGGGAAATAGTTTCTCATTGACCCGGATGAGGAGGAACATACTGCACCCAAACTTAGAGGCTCAACCGTTCAGCATGGCTTATACCTTAAAGGCTAGCAAGGAGTCCCTGTTAAGCAAACAGGTCCTAGACATCATCACAGAGGCCAGAAGGCCCAGCACCAGAAAATCATACTCAGGTAAATGGAAAAGATGTTCATCGTGTTACACTGCTGCAGTCATCACACTTGGGTTATCCTGCCGTCAGGTGGTCCCGCAGTCGGCCAGAGTTCCAAAGTCTTGGTCCGGCATTGGTTGCTGTCACTTCTTCCCTGATGTCAGTGCGCCAGGGGTATTATAATATGCATCCAATGCCATTTTCTTCAGTCTTTCTTGCCGTGCGGTGCCCGAAGCAGAAGCAGTTAGCAAGTGCCGGTCGGCCGACTCCTGATATTTTCGAAGTCGAATTTCAGATCCGAAGTCTTCAATAAACTTAAGTACCCCATTGGGGGAACCTTTTTCTTGCCTCAGACCAATGTCAGAAAAAGTTAATAATTGTATTTCTTGTTGGAAGCAAAGTCCTCATAAGGACTTCCACTCTTGCTGTATTCCATGCCTAGGCCCTGATCACGACGTCACAAGTTGTCGGTTTTGTGCTAGATTCAACAGATGCACTATAAAAAGACGTTTTGATTTTGCTTTACACTACTTTGGCCCAAGGTTCATTTATACCCTGCCGTCGGATCAGCCGACGACCTCAATACCAAAAAAACGCAAAGACAAGGATAAAGACAGGCATCCGAGGTCCAAAACAGATGACGAAACCTCTTCTAGGCCAGTCGCCTTCTCAGCGAGGCACTTTCGCAGACCCTGACACCCGCTACCTCAGAGCCACAGGCCGCTTCTGACTCCCACTTGGAGACATCTAGGCCTCTGGAAACTCAAGGTATTGGGCCTACGGAAACTAATCCCTCAGATGAGTCCAGAGCCTCTGAGCAGGCACCGGCTTCTGAGCGTGTTTTCAGACCTTTACAACTTATTAAAACAGCCAAGAGAAAGGTACCATCAAAGACAAAGAAACAAGTACAGCATTCTCCTGGACAGTCCTCCATGCCTAAGAAACAGATGCTTAAAATGGCCGAAGACCTCATTACTCTAATCAGGGGTTCCCATCCGCCTCCTGAGAAAAGGCCGAGGCAGGATACAGACTATGACTCCTCTGATCAGGTTTCCATTTCCTCTGATTCCTCTTCAGAACAGGGATACTCTTTACCCCCCGTATGAGGACTCTGATGCTGAGGAATCTATCCCTTCAGCCTCTCCTCCTAAGGATTATTCTTTTGGGGAAACTTTACATACCATGAGGGAACATTTCCACTGGGAAAGTCAGGATTACTCAGAATCCAAGAAAAGGCTTGGGGATTTCCTCTTATTGCCTCAGCACAGGCCCCTGGCTATTCCGCCTGTGCTAGACATTGTGGATGATGTGTTCTCTGAATCCAGCTTATCTCCGGACTCTTTGCCCCCTGCTCCAGCCAAGCCAGATAGGTATTATAGAGTCCCTGACTCTCACAAGTTTCTTTATAAAAACCCTTCTGCTGATCCAGAAACTATTTCCCAGGGTCCAAAAGGGGTTAAGGCTTCCATTGCAAAAAATCCAGTACCCTCTGACAGATTCCAGAGCTTTGGATAGATGGGGGAAGAAAGCATACACGTCTGCAACTTTAGCAGTAAGAGCTTTAAATTGCCAGTTTCACATGCTTAAGTACCAACAATATTTAATGGCTCAGTTAAAACAGAAAATGCTTGCTAGCTCAGAAGCTCCTGATTGTAAAGAAATGCAGGCTTTATTGCATGCAGTTGAACAGGTGGGAAAACATACTCTGCAATGTTGTTTTGATTCTTTAGAGGCCTCTTGTAGAGCCGCAGTTACATGTTCTGTTATTCGAAGACATGCTTGGTTAAAAGAACAGAGGTTACCTGATCATGTTAAGGCAAAGTTATTGGATGCTCCTTTACAACATGATACCTTGTTTGGTGTTAAGGCAGAAGAGGTGTTAAAGAAAATGGAGGATAAAGCTAAATCTATGCAAACAGTCAAGGATTTCTTACAGGTACAGCCACCTCGGTTTAGCAGAAATTGGCCAACAAAAATTGGTCCTTTCCAGTGTCAGACAGGCCACAGAGGCGCAGATACAGACGCCCACGAGGCAGATCTCAACCCCAAGGCTCAAACAAACGACAGTGAGGCACCTCAACCCCAAAAGGAGGTGAGGACAAGTCTCAACCTTACAGGGAACAGTCACAATGACTTTCCTTTGCGTACGCCAAGCATGTCCCTTTTGGAAGCCCCTTTAGGGGAAAAACTAGCACTTTTTTCTCAAAACTGGCAGACAATCACCCAAGACAAATGGGTCCTGAATATTGTGTCTCAAGGTTACAGCTTCCACTTCCATACTTTACCAAAGCTAAAAGGAATGCCAGACCTGCCACAAAATCAATGGGCAGAGGCACAAAAACAAATTTCAACCCTCATGGACATGAGAGCTATACAAAACGTACCACAACAGGAACAAGGACAAGGATTTTACTCTAGACTCTTCTTGGTCCCCAGAAAGGACAAAGCCTGGAGGCCTATACTGGATCTTTCAATTCTGAATACTTAACTGGATATTCAGAAATTCAAAATGTTGACATTACAGCAGCTTCTACCCATGCTGGGCAAGAAGGCTTGGCTTGTTACGCTGGACCTCAGAGGCATGCCTGCATGTCCCTATCAGACAAAATTGCAGAAGATACCTCAGATTCAAAGCTGGTACAATGCACTACCAATTCTCTGCACTGCCCTTTGACTTATCTACTGCGCCCAGGATCTTCACAAAGTACCTGGCACCAGTAATTGCATTTTGCAGACAAAAAGGAATTCAAATATATCCATACCTGGACAACTGCCTCATTCAAGCAGAGACAAAGAACATTCTTCTACAGCATCTAGCGTTTGTGAAAAAGTTGCTAATTTCTCTAGGATACACAGTAAATGAAAAGAAGTCAAAACTAGTGCCCTCACAACAGATAACATTCCTGGGTGCCAGCTTATATACAATGGCCCAGATGGCTTACCTCATGCCAGACAAACAAGTGCAACTAACTCAATATTTTAAACTACTGGCAAAAACGTCCCATCTCCCTGCAAGAAAAATTCTGCAGGCCCTGGGATTCATGGCATCCTGCATACTAACAAATACCATATGCCAGACTGCATATGAGGAAATTACAATGGTACCTAAAAAGTGTTTGGACTCAACATTCTCACAGTCTAGAAGCAGTAATTCCAATGATTCCCTGACTACAACAGGAGTTTCGATGGTGGGCACAGGCATGTCACCTAAACAAGGGCCAGCCTTTTACCCAACCCACAGCCAGGCAAACTCTAACAACAGATGCTTTGGATTATGCCTGGGGAGCACACATGGCAGGAAAATGCATTCAGGGCAAGTGGACCACAGACCAGATGCATCTTCACATCAATCAAAAAGAGATGTTGGCTGTTCAAAATGCCCTAACAGCTTTCAAGGACCTTCTACATCCAGGACAACTAATACTAAAGTTAGACAACACCACAGTAATGTGGTACATAAACATACAAGGGGGCACTCATTCTTATCCCCTATGCAGGCAAGCCATGACCTTGTGGAACACAGTTCTAACGTACCAAGTCCACCTGCAAGCACAATTCCTGCCAGGAAAGAAAAATACTCTGGCAGACGACCTAAGCAGAAGTATCATGGACCCACACGAATGGAAATTGAATCCACAAATCTTCAGCATGATAACACAAAAATGGGGATGCCCAGACATAGATCTTTTTGCCTCCCCTCTGAATTGCCATCTACAAAAATTCTGCACAGGGACTTATTGCAAACAAGCATGGAAAGTGGATGCTCTTCTGTTCAGCTGAAAAAACCTAAAAGTCATCTATGCCTTCCCACCACTGCCTCTCCTTTCAAAGGTACTCCTAAAAGTCAGACAAGAAAAACCACAGATGATCCTGATTGCTCCAGACTGGCCACGCCAGCGCTAGTACCCTATCTTAAGGAACTTGGCTCAGGGACCACCATGGATTTTGCCCCAAATTCCACACCTTCTGACTCAACAAAACAATCAGATCCTGCATGGTCAGCTCAAAACCCTAAACCTGGTTGCATGGCAGATACTTTAGTCAAACAGGCAACACCTGTCTCTAAAGCTGTTATGGATGTCATTTTGGAGGCCAGGAGGCCTAGCACCAGGAAAGCTTACTCAGAAAAATGGAAGAGATTCTGCGCCTGGAACCAGGCTCACAGCCTTGACCCTCTTGTTTCAAACATTCCTCAGATTTTACAGTACTTAACTGAGATGCTGGACAGAGGCCTATCATTTTCATCAATTAAGATCCACGCCTCTGCCATTTCTGCACATTACAACACGGATCCTCCTTTATTCTCTCATCCATTGCTAAAGCAGTACCTCAGAGGGGCTAAAAACATAAGACCGCCCCGGAGAGCACCAACTTGGGACCTCAATTTTGTTTTGGAAAAACTGACCCTACCACCTTTTGAGCCAGCCAATACAGCCAATCTAAAATTTTTATCATGGAAAACAGCTCTGCTCCTGGCAGTAACTTCAGCACGAAGAGTCTCAGAGCTACAGGCATTAATGGCAGTGGAACCTTTTATAATTTTTCATCAGGACAGGGTATCTTTAAGGACAAACCCTACCTTCATGCCAAAGGTGGTATCTAGTGTGGCTCTTAACCAAACCATCCAATTGCCTACTTTTTATCCAAACCCCCAAAATAAAGGGGAGAAACTTCTGCATTCTTTGGACATACACAGGCAGCTATGCATCTACTTGGACAAAACAAAAGCTTTCAAGAAAACTGATCAGCTGTTTGTAGCATATGCTGCAGGATCACAAGGCAAGGCTATCTCAAAGCAGACTATATCTAAATGGATAGGACACTGTATTCGGTACTGCTACACACAGCATGGAAAATCAGTCCCTAATAACATTAGGCCTCATTCCACCAGGGCAACAGCCACTTCAACAGCCTTTCTCAGAGGAGTACCTACCAAGGAAATTTTGGAGACTGCAACTTGGAGTTCAGTGCACACCTTCACCAAGCATTACAACCTGCCTCTTTACTCTAAATCCAGAGCAGGATTTACCACTGCAGTTCTGCAGGGCCTCTTAGCCAACCTTAACTCTTTATACACCAGCCACCCAAACTTAGCTTTGGGATTCAACCCAAGTGTGATGACTGCAGCAGTGTAACACGATGAACATAGTAAAGTTTTGTACCTACCATAAATGTAGATGTTCGAGTGTTCACACTGCTGCAGTCCAGGTTCCCCTCCCTCCATCCCCTCTGAACTAGCTGGACTTATCCATACCCTTCTATCCTATACAACCTTTGGAGTGTATTTGCTGGTAACTGAAGGTATTGTTTTTATTTTATATGTATATTTTTGATTAGCAATATGTATTGCCTACCCACTTGGGGGCACCTGAGATCTGGGGCAAGAAAAACTGAAGAAAATGGCGTCGGATGCATATTATATACCCCTGGCGCACTGACATCAGGGAAGAAGCGACAGCAACCGACACCGGACCAAGACTTTGGAACTCTGGCCGACTGCGGGACCGCCTAACGGCAGGATAACCCAAGTGTGATGACTGCAGCAGTGTGAACACTCTAACCTCTACATTTATGGTAGATACAAAACTGTACTATTCTGCTCCTGGAACCAGTCCAAAGGGGCCAATACCTCCCATCCTTCCATCCCTCTTATGGTGGATTACCTAGCCAAGTTGCTCAGTAGTGGCTTCTCTTTCTCCTCTATTAAAATCCATGCCTCAGCCATTTCTGCTCATTACGATTCAGAACCACCCCTCTTCTCTCATCTTTTGATTAAGCAATTCCTCAGAGGGGCTTCTAATATCGGACCTCCCAGAAGGCATCCCACACCACCCTGGGACCTGAATTATGTTCTAGAAAAACTAACCTTATCTCCTTTCGAACCTGCTGCTTCTACAGAATTGAAATACCTTTTCTGGAAGACTGCCTTCCTACTAGGTATCACCTCAGCCAGAAGGGTATTAGAACTTCAGGCTGTCATGGCTGTTGAGCCAATCATCATTTTCCATGCAGACAAGGTCTCCCTGAGGACCAACTCCTCCTTTTATGCCCAAGGTGGTATCTGATGTGACCCTCACCCAGGCCATTCACCTACTCACCTTCTTTCCCAACCCTCAAAACAAGGGGGAAAGTATTCTACACTCGCTAGACATGCATAGACAACTCCGATACTATCTGGACTGTACTAAACCATTCAGAAAAACAGACAGATTGCTTGTCAGCTTTCTTCCTGGGGCAGAGTGGAAGCCCATTTCCAAATGGATATCACACTGTATCCATTTCTGCTACAGACTACATGGGACATCCCTCCCTAATGTAGCCATACCCACTCCACTAGGACAGCCTCCACTTCCAAAGCCTTCCTTAGAGGAGTCACCACCAGAGACATCTTGGACGCTGCCACCTGGACCTCTGTCCATACCTTTACAAAGTATTATCACCTACCTCTTTTTTTCTAAGTCTAGGGCAGGGTTTGCTTCTGCAGTTCTGCAGCGCCTGTTGACACATGCCTAGGACTCCAACCCTATCCTTCTACCCCTCTCCTCAGCTTTGGGAATCCTCCCACAGGTGATGATTACAACAGTGAAACACGAAGAACATAATACAGTTTTGTACACTTACATAAATGTAGATGTTCGACTGTTATTCACTGGTGCAGTCCTGGTTTCCCTCCCTCCATCCCTCATATAGCATCTTCCCCTAGGGGGACATAAACTTCCCACAGTGGTTTTTAGCCACCAGGACCTCTCTTCCTTATTTCCTTGTGCTTCTGATAGGTTAGGGCAAGAAAAACTGATCTAATGATGTTGACTGCCTTGCTTTATAGCTCTGACGACCTGACGTCAGAGTACAGGCGACGGCAACCGACACAGAACGCATTGACTCTGGCATTCGGGACGGCCAAGGGCTACCACAGCAGGGATAACCCACAGGTGACGATTGCAACAGTGAATACATTTGAATGTCTACATTTATGGTAAGTGTACACAACTTTACTTTTCCCACCTGTCGTATAGCACATACAATCTTTGAGGGTAATAGAAACCATTTCTCCTTCCCATTTGTAATAAAGGTTTCATTTAAAAAAAAAATTGGTACCAAAGAAAGAAAATGCCTGGAGACCAGTTCTGGATTTGTCTTAAATCCATATGTAATAGTGCCCAACTTCAAAATTCTTTCACTTCACAACCTGCTTTCACTTCCTGTTGGGTTTTTTTGGTAACTTTAGATTTATTATTGCATTCATTTCATCCAGACTTCAAACATTTGTTAAGGTTTTATGTGGCTCAATGAAATTCACTTCTCTGTCTTACCCTTTGGGCTGTCCATTGCTCCAGTAGTGTTCACTAAAGTGTCTAGCTCCTTTAATAACCACTTGTAGGTTACAGGATGTCCACATTTTTCCTAGGCAAGGCTCAAAAGACAAACCCACCACCATAAATAGCACAAGTAACCAAAAACTGAGGGTAATGCTACTCAACGCCAGAAGTCTAAACCTCAAAATGCACGCACGCAAGGCACTTCTCAGTATGGAGAACATCGACATCTGTGCATTAACAGAAACCTGGTTTAAGGCTCATGAGAGCACACCGGCACTACTAGGCTATAACTCATACCATACTTTTTGGCCACAGAACCAGGACCTAAATACAATTCGTTCATCAAGGATACCCACACCTCCAGGCAATGCATCAGAGATCATCCATGTGCATCTAACAATGGGCAAAAGTGCAATCCAAATTGTAGCTTGCTACAGATCACCCACCATGGCCCAGGACCCCATTCCGCATTTCTGGGGACACTGGGAAATATGAAGGTCCTACCAAACACCTTAATACCGGGTGATTTCAATTACCCAAACATAAACTGGGAGAACTACTCAAGTACTAACTCCCTTGCCCAACACTTCATAGAATTTATAAACTCGGAACGCCCTGGATCAGCTGGTCAACACACCCACCAGAGGGAACAGCATATTCGACCTGGTCATCACCAGCATGGGCGACCAGTGTTCCACGCTGGAGGTCAACCCCTCGCTGGTTAGATCAGACCATAGACTAATCACTCTGGATATCCACATTCCGCTCCCACCCCCAATTTTATTTTTTATTTTATTTTACATTTGTTAACCGGGCTAGTCTAACTGGATACATGTCCATTTTCAGTAGAGGCCCGAGGAGTTAAGCTCCAATCAAGGAAACCACCATGGAAGATTTTCCAAAAGCAAACTTCATGTTACTTTAGACCGAGGTGGAAAGGTTCACAGCCCCCATGCTAAAGGACAATGCTGTCCAAGCTGCTGAAACCTTTACAAAGGCACTCTGTGAGCATCTGCAGGAATGCATGGATTGTGCTATCCCAAGTAAAACCAAGACTCACTACTCCAAGAAAAGGAAACCAGTCTGGTGGACCCCTGCCATAAACAAGCTATACAACAGAAGGAGGAAACTAGTACAGAAGAGAGTAAAATCCCAAGAAGGAAAGACATCCCTGATCAGTATCAACAAGAAACTACGATCCCTCATTGAATCATCCAAGGCTAGTTTTGAAAGCAAAATTGCCAATGACTCCAAAGCTAACCACAAAGCGTTCTTTAGCTATGTCAAGAACCTAAGTGGAAACTCTCAGATCTGCTCTGAGTTAGTGCAGAATGGCACAAAATACACTGAACCAACTGATATTGCAAACATTCTGGCAGACAGGTTTAGTGCAAACTTCACCCCCACCCCCCACCCCACCCCCTAAAGGGCCCATAACCATACCAGAAGAATGTAAGGCCCTGTCAATCACTGACACACAGGTTAAAACAGCCCTATCCAAAGCCAAAAACACAGCTTCAGTGGGACTGGATGGGGTCCCAGGCTGTGTCTTACAAGAGGTCCAAAATGAACTAACCCCTCATCTAAACACACTGTTCAAACTCAGCCTGTCTACAGGTTACGTACCCACAGAGTGGCGCACAGCAACAGTTATCCCCCTCCACAAAGGTGAAGCCACAATGGAACTATCGCCTTATAAGCTTGACTAGCCTGGTCTGCAAGGCTATGGAACGCATCATCATGGAACTCATTAACAGAGACATTGGGAACCTCCAAACCTTGGACCCTACCCAGTTTGGTTTTGTTAAGGACAGATCATGCCTCCTAAACCTGGTGGACTTCTTTGAGATGGTTACCAAGGTATTAGATGAGGGAAAGGAGGTCCACACAGCCTGAAACATGCTTAATACATGTATACTGGTGTATCCATGCCCCAAAAGTTCCTCACAGCTAGCTCTTTGTTCCACCCTTGCCTAAGATTTCAGTAACCATGGACACTTCCCAGCTAGGGTATGGGGCACTTCTTGGGGCAGACAATTCAAGGCATGTGGCCCCCCTTTAGAGGCCGATCCTGACAGTGATCTAGGGATGAGAGCAGTCCTCCTAGCATTGCAGGCATTCCAGGATATTCTTCCTCTGGGGACGTTTGCTTGACAGACATGTCTGTAGTGTGGTATATCAACAGACAAGGGGGGGAGACCCACTTCTATTCCTTGTGTCAAGAAGCAGGCTTTCCAGGATGTTCTTCCTCTGGGGACGTTTGCTAGACAGACATGTCTGTAGTGTGGTATATCAACAGACAAGGGGAGACCCACTTCTATTCCTTGTGTCAAGAAGCACCGAATGTGTGGCAGTGGGTATTCTCTTCCACTCGCTTTCTAATAGCAATGTACATTCGGAAGAAATAAAGCATATTAGCAGACAAACTGAGCAGATCTGTTCGGTTGCCCCTTGAGTGGTCACTGTCTGTCAGTGGCAAAGCTGATATTTCATTAGTGGGGTCAGTCATGCTGTGATCTTTTTGCTTTTCCCAACAATATCAAATGCGGAAGGTTTTTTGCCCCAATTCCCCCAAAGGGTGAGCCACCAAGAGATGCTGTGATCCATAACTTGCCCCCTTAGTCTCCTCTAGGCTTATCCTTGTCCTGAAGTTTCTACAGAAAGCACATCAACAGAAGAGTATGGTAATCCTCCTAGTAGCCCCATTTTGACCTTGGCTGATGTGGTTTCCCTTCCTTTGGCTTTACTTAGTAGCCCTCCTTGAGTAATGGACCCCTCTGCAGATGATCTCTCTCACCCATTCAAACTGCCTAATACAGAAAGCCAAGCCCTCAAGCTCACCACTTGGTTTTTCCACTTCCGGTGATGGCAAGGCAGTTCAGGCTTTATTCTTGGGTTATACTCATTAAAACTTTCCCACAGAAGGACTCCAGTAAGATATACAAGAGCAAATGGAAAAGGTTCTTTGTTTGGGTCATGAGAGATATTTAGATCCTTTCTCAGCCCCGTTCCAGCTGTCCTAGATTTTCTTGCTTCAGTCCTCTGTGAGGGGAGCAACTTACTCTGTAGTCAAGTTGCAATTAGCTGCCATTTCCAATTTTCATATTGATAAAACTCCTTCCTCCCTGACATCCCTTAAACTGTGACAATTGTACTTTTCTTCTTAGATAAGACCCTACCCTTCCTTGAGTCCTTACAGTACTTTTGCAAGCCTTGATTGACTCCGCCCCCCTTCAAAGCAACAGCTAAACTACATTTAAAGTATTTATCCTGGAAAACTGTTTTTGTAGTTAATAAAAATAAGTGGTCAATGTGCCCAAACTCACACTGGTAAACTCAAAAGACAGGCAAAGCAGATCAGCAAGAGATGTTTATTTTCACTCCACGAACAAACCTCACAGAACAGAAACAAAAACAATTATGCTGCTGCAGTTCTCAGTGCCTTTGCGTCGACATGCACTTCATCAGAAAAGCTAAACAGTGCTCAGTGTGCTAAATTTATAAGTCCGATGTTATTTGAATCTACCGATGGTGTCTCCTAACTAATTAAAATGTTAATACATTGAATTAACATCCTTGTTGAAATTGCAGATTTCTTAACAAAATCACAGAAACAATATCACCACCTAGTGGTGAAACAAAAACTTTACAGGCAGGAATACATAGTAAAAATGTATATAAATATTGTATGCTCTGAAAACCATTTTAATTAATACATAAAAAATACACCTGTGAGCAAATTGTTTGAAAAACATATAAAAATGTATGTATGGAAAATATAAAATGTGTATAATGTGTTCATAATGAAACTGACCCTTTAGAATACCCCTCCCCTCGGAGATCCGAAAGGTTGAAAAAGAAAGAACCCATAAACTACAACAACCGGAATTTTTAGCAAAATTGAAGGAACAGGCAGTGGAAATAAAAACTGTAGAAGACATAATTATCAATGAATGTGTATACAGTTATAAAGGTTTTAAAATATTTAACTACACTAATCTCACTGTCACTAAAACACATTTCACTTTGTTTTCCAAAGGTTTTACCTACATTCCCAGGGTCAAAGCCAACATGGTTGATTTATTGGTGGATGCTAAAATGTTTGAGACAAAAGAACTTTGAGATACTTTTTAATGGTTTATATAAGAGAGAGAGTACTGGTATTTTAAAGAAAAAGAGTACTTTTAACCCACCGTTGCATCCACAGCTCAAAAATTTTGAAAATGTGTTAGAGAAGCGTCTTAGAGATGAACTTAAATTTAATAAAGTACCCCCCAATCTCACAAAAAATGAATTCAACATCCCTGATTCTTGTAGAACAGACTAGAATCTCAGAGCCATGAAGCCTGATAAAGGAGGAGGGGTGGTTCTGATGGACCAAATAGACTATGAAGTCAAAATGCTAAACATGTTGAATGTTGAAAATACATATGAAAGAGTGTCCTTGAATGAGTTTAACATTGCGAAAAGGAAAGTTTCAATATGTCTTAACGACTTACTTCTTGAGGGGCTTATTGACTTAGAAACTTACAACTACCTACATGTTGAGAAACCAAAAATTCTTTCTATTTTTGGTATACCCAAGGTCCACAAGAACCATTTGGACCCACCTCTTAGACCCATTGTTACAGCAGAGGGCTCTTTGACAGCCCCCCTAGCCAAACATATTGACTTCCATTTGAAGCCATTTATATTGGAACATTCCAACATTTTAAAAGACTTGTGGGATTTTTTGAAACACATTGATGCCCTACAGAAAACAAATACCCCATTTTTTATTTCTTTGGATGTGGTGGACCTATTTACTTGTATTCCCCATGAAACAGGTCTTTTATGGTTTGAGCAATTTTTGGAGAGTCAAATTTCCATTTCTTTTAACAAGTTTCGTACCTGTTTGATTCTTATGGACTTAATTTTGAAAAACAATTTTATATACTTTCAGGGTGAGTATTATAGACAATTAAAGGGTATAGCCATGGGTGCACATTGTGCCCCCTTATATGCCAACATTATATTACTCAGTTGAGAAAATAAATTAGTGTTCAATTCCCATTTCAAAATTTTGTGGAATTACTGTGGTCATTTTTTTGGACGACATTTGTCTTTTTTGGAATGGCACTGCTGACCATTTTCTTGAGTTTTACAAATATGTCTCACATACCACCAATTTTCTAAAATTTACTTACAAAATAGACAGTTCCCAACTTAGTTTTTTAGATGTGAGCATACAGAGAACAAATCAGGGGTTGAAATCTAAAATTTATAGGAAGGAGACCTTTTCTAATACATACTTGCATTTTTCTAGTTCTCACCCCCCCCCCCTTATCAAAAGAAGGCAATTGTCAAGGGTTAGCTAGTAAGAGCTAGTAGGATGACCTCAGATGAGACAGATTTCCAGATATAATGTGAATTTATTGTAAAGTATGTTTTGAGAAAGAGGTTACCCTGAAGATTTGTTAGAAAGACTGATGCAAGAAGTTAAAACAGCAAGGACCACAAGGTTTTTGCTTTTCTTGGGGAATTCATCAAATTTTTTGGCAACACCAACACTAAAAACAATTCTCCAGTAGATATAAAACATTACAATTCAGCTTTGACTATTACTTTCAACGGCGAAACCAACATAGTTAAAAATATTATTAATGACGAGTGGAATAGGTTTGCCAGTTTTTCAGATTTTAATCTGAACTTTGAAGAACCCTTAAAAGTAGTATTTAAAAAAGGACGTAACATTAAGAACATACTTGAGGGTGGAAAACAGGTCACACATCTCTCAAACAAGTTGGGTACACACAAATGTGGAAGCTGTCATTATTGTGTCCACATCAATGAAGGTGAGAAAATATATTTGAAATGTAGAGGCAAAAGTATCACCACTAAAGGATTTGCAAATTGCAATACTTGTGGTTTGGTATACATGGTGACCTGTGAGGCATGCGATTCCTTTTATATTGGGAAAACCGAGAGAAGGCTAAGACAAAGGGTGTATGAGCACCTATATGACGTAAGGAAGGAAAACACTAACAATGCTTTGTTTAAACATACTTTAACATGTAAATCTACAAAATTCCTATTCTTCGTCATAGAGGTATTACCCCCCCCCCATCCCAGGGGAGAGTTATTTTGGCAGTTAATGCTTGAGGCTAGCAGTCACCCAGGTTTAAATGAAATGATCTCTCTAAAACCTGTATTAAAGTTGAGATCAGCCAAGTTATAACCACTCACCCATATATCAGTTGTACTTTATATATATATATGTATGTGTGTGTATATATATATATATATATATATATATATATTAATATTTTGCATACATACATTTTTATATGTTTTTCAAACATTTTGCACACAGGTACAATTTTTATGCATTAATTAAAATGTTTTTTAAAGCATACAATATTTATATACATTTTTACTGTGTATTCCTGCCTGTAAAGTTTTTGTTTCACCACTAGGTGGTGATACTGTTTTTGATTTTTGTTAAGAAATCTGCAATTTCAACAACAAGGATGTTAATTGAATGTATTAACATTTTAATTAGTTAGGAGACACCATTGGTAGATTCAGATAACATCTGACTTATAAATTCAGCACACTGAGCACTGTTTAGCTTTTCTGATGAAGTGCATGTCGTCGAAAACGCGCTGAGAACTGTAGCAGCATTATTGTTTTTGTTTCTGTTCTGTGAGGTTTGTTCGTAGAGTGAAAATAGACATCTCTTGCTGATCTGCTGTTTTTGTAGTTACTGCAACATCAGCAAGGTGAGTATCTGACCTTTAGGCACTGTATTGTCTTTTCATAAAGACAGAGTTTCACTTTGAACCAACACATCTTTTTTGACAAAGGTAGTCTCAGAGAATGTACTTAATCAGGCCATTAATTTGCCTGTCTTCTTTCCAAAAATTCTCTAACAAAGGCGAATATGTGCTTCAATTATTGGACATACAGAGACAGCTCAGGTTCTCCCTCCATAGAACTAAAGTTTTCAGAAGATCTGACCAATTGTTTCCTCACTGTAAGACAGAATCGGTCAGTTTGTGTCCAAAGTGACCTTAGCTAGATGGCTCACTGCTTTTTATTTCTCATGCTTACAAAGAAAAGGGTTTGACCTTACCAAAACCTTGGATGGCTCATTCCGCAAGAATCCATTGCAGCCTCTTCTGTTTTCTTAGAAAGTACTTCTGTAGATAACATTTGTGGGGGGTGCTACTTGGTCTAATGCTCATACCTTTATTATTCATTACAAACTGGATATTTTTTTCAAGGGATAAGGCGGTGTTTGGTTCTGCCATCCTCTGGAATATCCTTACATGAAGACCACTGTGGGTTTCAAGAAGCTGTGGACTCCTTCCCATCAATCGACGAACAAAAGAAAAAGACAACATCAGGTACAAATGTTATGCACACACCATGACAATGCATTTGTGTTGTCTTTTTAGTTCTTCCTCACCCTTCCCTCCTTCTGTTTTAGAAGATTTAAATGGATGTCCTTAAATTCACCGCTGCAGTATTCTTTATAAAACGGGATTCCCTGCCGTGAAGGCCACCGTCCGGCCAGTTTACCAAAGTCTACCATCTCTTTAAGGTATGCTGAACGTCACCTACACACCTTGTGTAGGGTAGGGGATAAAGGTGACATTTAGGCATATCATCTTCAGAACTTCTTTGCCTCCAGTCCGAATGCTCTTTTAACTTACCTCCATCCATGTTTTTTTTTTAGTTTTTCTGTTTGTTGGCATGCCTATGTTTACTCTTGTTTGCTGGAGTCCTAACCATTGCAGATAAGTACCCAGTTGGGATTTTGGTTACTTTGTGTTTTTTTTTGTGCTGTTTGGGGTTAATGTCATCCAGGAAGGGTAAATGCCAGTGTAGGAGACTGATTCCCCATAAGTACCGCCATGATAATTGTCTTTTTTTGCCTAGGTGTTGCTCACCACCATACGTCTTGTTTAATTTGTTAGGCATTTGTCCCTAAAACTCTCTGTAGTAGGCTTTCTTCCCTTTCCTTATATCTTGAGAACCAGCATCTTAAGCTTCTTGCTGTAGATACTATGGATGGAACTTCCTGCCCCGATGGTCAGCCGACAGGGAAGAAGAAGGTGCATAAGGTAAGACCGGAATCTTCTGCTGTCCAGCCTTTGAAGGGAGTTTCTACTGAGGTAATTACAAACCCGGAGGCTCGGCTGGTTGTTTTGTCAGATTCTTCTGCCGTGTCTGGGTTGGAGGCCGGTGAGGATCTGGCAGGCAGCACATCAGATGAGGCTTTGCAGTCATCCGTTTCGGACGTTCAGAGGAAGGGGTTCCACAGTTTCTTTTTAGGGAAGAGGTTCCTACTGCAGTTATGGAATGCCGTCCTGAGTGTTGGCCTTCTCAGGTTTCTGGGACAGATGTCCTCCTAACCTCCTAAGGCTTTGTAAAGTTAGTGGCAGGCCTTTACTCAGGGGTCATTTAATACTTTACTATCATTGAGGCCTCCTCAAGGGGTTTCAGTTCCTGCTTCTCCTTGGTTCTCTTCTTCCCTTAAAAAGCCCAGAGAATTGAATTCTGAGGTGGATTCTGATGATAACTTCCTTGCATATTCTACCCATATTCCTTCTCCTTTAGACTACGGGTCTGAGGAGGAGGATTCTCATACTCTAGATTCCTTCTGAGGAAATTTCCTCAGGGGACACCATCTCTAGGATGATGGAATTTAAGTGGGATTGTGCCTAGGTTTCGGATGTCCATAAGAGGTACTATGAGTTACTGCAGCTGGAATCTCCTGAACCTGTTGCCATTCCTCCTATCTTGCCTGCTTTATTGTATATTTTTTCCAATGATGCTAAACCACCAGATTCTCTGCCCCCTGCTCCCAAGAAGTCTGATAAGTTTTATAGGGTGCCTGAAGATTGTTCCGTTTTGTTTGAATGTCCTGCTGCTGACCCCTCTGTGGTGTCTGTAGCCTCTGATAAGCCATCTCAGTTGCTTCCTTCATCCAAGTTACTGCCTTCTGACAAGGACAGTAGAATCATGGATGTGCTGGGTAAGGTGGTTTATACTTTAGCTACTTTACCTTTTAGGGCTATTAATTACCAGACACATATATCTAAGTATGTCTTGGCTGTTCTTTCCCAGGCTTGTCCGCTTCTTTCTGACCTTCCAAACTCTGAGAGTAAATTTTATGCTCTTCCCTTGCTTGGGACTTCCTCTCAGGTAGTTCAGCATTCTATCAAATGAAGTTATGATGCAGCAGATGACTCTTCTAGGGCTGCTGCTTTTGGTACAGCTCTGAGGAGATATCCTTGACTTAGGCTTCAACCATTGCTTGATGGTATTAAGGCTAAGTTGACGGACGCTCCTCTGGATAATAATAATTTGTTTGACGCAGTTGCTGGTTTATTTAAGTCACTTCAGGACAAGGGGAAAGCTTTACAGGAGCTTAAGCATGTCTTTGTTTCTCCTGTGCCTAAATTTCTGTGAAATTACCCTTCTAAGCCAGCCTTTGTTCGTAGGCAATCTCACCACCCTCCTAAAGGTAAAATGGGTAAGTGTACCTACTCCTCCTGACAAGACCACTCAGACTGCAGGGATTCTTAAGCCTTCCTTTCCTGACAAACCAGGTGCTGTCTGACTATCCACCTGTTCCCAGCCACATTCCTCTTTCTCTTCTTGTTTGGCTCTGAATCACCCAGGATTCTTGGGTTCTGCCAATCATTCGGCAAGGGTACTTCATAGTCTGGATTTCCCACCTTCCTTTTATGGACGTACCTCAGCATCCTCAGGAACAACTTCCTTTTTTCCCCAGAGGTTCTTAAAGACCTCTTGTTTCAGGGTACTCTTCAAGAGGTGCCTGTGTCCCAAAGAGGGTAAGGGTTTTTTTGTCAAGAATGTTTCTAGTGCCCAGAAAAGGAGGTACTTGGAGACCTATTCTAGACCTGTCCCATCTGAGCACTTTTCTGATGGTGCCATCCTTTCGAATGTTGTCCCTTCAGTCACTTTATTCCTTTCTTGCTCCCTCAGGCCTTTCTGGTGTCTCTGGACCTCAAGGATGCTCATCTCTATATTCCGATCCATCCTGTTTTCAGGATATTTTTGCATTGCTCTGTTTCTTCCTGGCATTTTCAGTTCTTTGCTTTGCCCTTTGGCCTCTCTACTGCCCCAGGTATATTCACCAAATGCCTCACTCCTGTGATTGCCTTTTGCAAACTTCAAGGGATCCAAATCTTTCCTTATTTGGATGACCTGTTGATTCAGGCGTCTTCTGTATTGGTCCTTTTGCAAAGTCTTTATTTTACCATTTCTCCTCTTCGGAGCCTGGGGCTTACAATAAACTTTAAGCAGTCTTTCCTGACTCCTCCTCAGGATCATGTCTTGGTGGGTTGCAGGATTCAAACGGTGCCATTGCTGGCATCTCTGCCTCCTTCAAAGGCAGTAGTTCTCTCTTCTTTCAAACTCTTCTTCCTCTGGCCTCCATTACAGCCAGAGAGTTTCTGAGAGCTCTGGGGTTCATGGGTTCCACCATTCTGATGCTTCCTCTGGCCAAACTCCACATGAGGAAGTTCAAGTGTTTTTTAAAGTTGATGTGGCTTCAGCCTGCACATCCTCTAGACTTTCCTGTTCCTTTTCTTCTGTGTTTCAAGAAAGAACTTCTGTGGAGGATTCAGCAGTTGTCTCTGAATCCAGGAATCCCTTTTCAACCTCCTTTTCCCTTTCAGGATCTGTTCACAGATGCTTCAGTGGGATGGGGGGCAATGTTTGGCTCCCTGAGGGCTCAGGGAGTGTGGTCACCTCGTCAGCGGAAGGAGCACATCAACATCAAAGAGATGAGGGCTCTTATGTTGGCTCGTCAGGCCTTTCATCCTCTCTTCTCTCCTGGGCCTCTTAAGCTATTCACAGACAATACCACAGTCATGTGGTATATCAACAAATAGGGGGTTATGAGATCTTACCATCTTTGCCGACTGGCACTTCTGGTATGGGATCTGGCTATCCAATATCAAGCGACTCTTCAGACAATTTATACTCTCTCAGATCAGAACATTGTGGCAGCAGTGAGCAGGTCCTTCACTCAATCCGACAAATGGATGCTTCACAGGGATGTGTTTCTGGACATTGTTCACCAGTGAGGTGGTACTTAAGTAGATCTCTCTGCCTCCCCTCTGAACAGGTAACTTAATCTGTTTTGTGCCAGAGTCCCAGGTCCTCTGGTATGGAAGGTGGATGCTCTCTCATTTTCTTGGAAGGGGATGTTTCTTTATGCATTCCCTCTCCTTCCTCTCATTCTGAGAGTCCTGTTAAAGATTCAATAGAATTATCCTAAAATCTTGTTGGTGACTCCTTTTCGGCCTCGACAGCACTGGTTCCCTCTACTTATCACAATTTACCTCACAGGGTGGATTTCCTCACACAAGACAAGGGGTCTCTCATCCATCCCCACCTGTCCACGCTTCCACTGACACTGTGGGTGATAAGGTTTTGATCCCTCATTGACATGTTTTTTCTGAGGATGTGCTGCAGGTTCTGCAGGAGGCTAGGAAACCTACAGTAGGCAATCCTACTTGTCTAAATGGAAGAGGTTTTCTATTTGGTGTCTTTTTCTTGACCTGGACCCACTTTCTGTGGATGTTCGTTTGGTTCTCTCTCATTTGTGTGAGTTGCTCAATGCTGGTTTGGCCTGTTCTTCTGTTAAGCCCCACTTATCAGCTGTTTTTGCTTGTCTGCCTTTAACTCACCTATTAACTTCTAGATTTGAAGCTAAGCAATTTCTTAAAGGCATCTTTAATATTAGACCTTCCAGGAAGCCTGTTCCTCCTCCCTGGGATCTTAATTTCATTCTGGGAAAACTGACTCCGGCTCCTTTTGAGCCTGCCATTTCAACTTCCTTGCAGCATTGTTCTTGGAAGACCGTTCTTTTGTTAGCTCTTACTTCTGCCAGATGGATGTCTGAGTTGCAAGCCCTTATGGCTTGTCCACCTTTTTTGATTTCATGAGGACAGGGTATCCTTGCCTACTAATCCTTCTTTCATGCCCAAGGTAGTTAATGAGTTGTCACTTAAGCAGTCAATTCATTTGCCAATTATTTCCCCGCTCCACAATCTGACAGAGAGAGAGTACTGCATACCTTAGATGTGCATAGACAGCTCAAATTTTATTTGGATAAAACTAAAGCTATCAGAAAATCTGACCAGTTATTTGCTTCCTTTTCATCCTAGGTCTTTACGTTTCCACGCAAACTATTTCCACTTGGATTTCAAAGGATATTTCCTTTCGTTACACTTTTCATGGCGAGAGCCTTCCTTCCTCTGTAAAGGTTCAGTCCACTAGAGCTGTGGCTTTCTCTGGTGCTTTTTTTCAAAGGCTTAGACTCTAATTCTATTCTTGAAGGTGCTACCTGGACTTCTGTGCTTACCTTTACCAAACATTACCAGTTGGATGGTATCTCCAGAGCTAGAGCTGATTTGCTGATGCCATTCTTCATGGTTAGAGGGCTCTGCTGCTTCCTTCTGCCAAGTTTCTTCTTGAGCTTTGGCACTCTCCCATTTGTACGGAATACTGCAGTGGTGAATGTTAAGGACGGTTGTGTATAATCTTACTGTAACAGTAGATGTCCTTGCCTTCACCGCTGCAGTGTTCACTCCCTCCATCCACCTGTTCCTTTTTCCTTCTTGGATGTGCAGGTTCTCCGTAGTTTTCCTTGGACTGCTGTTCCTTACTGGGGCAGTCAGTTCTGAAGATGGTACGCCTGAATGTCACATTTATGCCCTACCCTACACAAGGAGTGTGTAAGTGATGTTTAGTGTACCTTAAAGTGACAGTAGACTTTGGTAAACTGGCAGGAAGATGGGCTTCACGGCCATTTGTAAGGAATACTACAGCGGTAAAGGCAAGGACATCTACTACTATTGTAAGATTTTACACAACTGTACTTTCTTTAGTATGATCTGAAGGATATTCCCTTTTGATCTATTCCTCATTTAGCTCCAGACCTTCTACCTTCTTGTCTGTGGTACCTTAATACCCATCTTCATTTTCCCATTTTGAATATCATAGTTATTCTGTCTTTCTGAGTTCTAAGAGTAAGGGGGAAAACTCGATCTAAGGTAATTCAGGATTTGGACAGGATTATGGGTAAGGGGAGGAGCTTGAGCTACATATCCTAAGTCTGAAAAGTGGCTAAAGCTTTATCTGAGAACCATCAGTCGAGGAAGGTTGATAACGGACAGTACAGATGCATTGTTATGGTGTGTGCATAACTTTTATTTATTCAACCATGGGATGGGTTAGACCAGCCTTTCCAAATGAGATAGATTATTTCAAGCACAAAAAGGAAAATTGGCAAGACGTAAAATGGCCCGTAAGGGCAAATAGCCTAGTTACTTACCTTTGAACCTGTAATTTGTATTTAGTGTTGTGTATGTTTTCCAGAGCTTTCGAAGAAAACTAATATAATGCTCAGGTTTTACATTCTTAGTGCCATATAAATTGCACATTGATTTAGAATGCTAGCCCTACTTAGATACCAGTAGGATTTTCTTACTTGCTACAGAGGTTTTACAAATGAAAAGATTTCAGTGACTCATGTATGTTTCACTGTTTCACATTTATTATCAGAGATTTCTGTTTTAGTTATGTCACTTTCACCTTTTCTTCATTTACTAGCTTGTTCCCTACATATTGGTTCCATGACATAAGGCAGGAAACCCTCACCAGCCCAAATATAAAACAGAAACAGGAAAAACTTTGATGCTGCTATATTCCAAAATGAACTAAAAGCAGTTGACTGGTCAAAACTAAAAAAATAACATTAGAAGAGGATATAGGTCACTTTAACACTAAATTCCGAAGTATCCTTGATTCCCATGCTCCAGCATGTAAATTAAAAACTAGATCAAATACAGCACCATGGCTCACAAAAGATACTAAAGCTAAAATCAAAACTAGAAACAGAGCCTGGGCCAGCTAGAGAACAACTAAAGCCCCTCTTGACCATCTAAAATATCGTCAACTCAGGAATGATACAAAAAATCTATTTTACTGGATAAAAAAAGCTTCTACCAAAGTCTCCTACAAAAACACCAAAACAACCCTCAAAAGTTCTGGGCAGGCTTAAATCAACTACTTCGCCCAGGTCATTCCACCACCCCAGCCCCGGCTAACCACACCCATAGTTCCCCAAAGTGCCTATAATAACGTTCACTGAAACAATCCAATCCCTAGCGAATAGCAAATCAAGTAGCCCCCACAAACTTAAACCACACGCCTAATCTACCCAATAATCACCCCGAATTTAGCTTCCAACCGATATCCACTAGTTTTCACTTCTAAAAAAACTAAAACCTACCAGCCTCGCTGCTGACCTCCTCCCTGCAGAGTACCTACAAATCGCTACAGATGTCATTGCATATCCCATACC
Source organism: Protopterus annectens (assembly GCF_019279795.1). Lineage (NCBI taxonomy): Eukaryota > Metazoa > Chordata > Ceratodontiformes > Protopteridae > Protopterus > Protopterus annectens. The sequence continues at coordinate 123,519,050 of NC_056743.1, forward strand.
TATCCTTATCAACAGAACCTTATCCGAAAACGCTAACCCCTTCCTCTGGAAAATATTCCACGTCATCCCCCTTCATAAAGGTGGTACCTCTATAGACATATCCAACTATATAGACCCATTGCCATTCTTTCCCCACTAGCCAAAATAATGGAGAAATGTGTACACAAGCAACTAATGCAATACCTTACACAGAATAACTTGCTATCCAACTCCAATCATGGTTTCAGGCCATACCACAGCACCACCTCAGCCCTCCTTTCCTGTACTACTGCCATAAACCAAAACAGGAATGACAATAGGCTAACCTCCGCCCTCTTTCTTGACCTCTCAAAAGCCTTTAACATGGTCAACCATGAACTTCTCATTCTTTCACTAAAATCTATTTCCCTCAATAAACAAGCTATCCGGTGGTTCCAGTCCTACCCGACTGGTAGACAACAGGTGGTACTATGGCAGGGCAAACTCTCCAGCCAACTACCTCTCACACTTAGTGTCCCTCAAGGGTCCATACTAGGTCCACTACTCTTCTCTATTTTTATCAACAAGCTTCACACTGCTATCCCTAAAGCTGTCTACATTCAATATGCAGATGATTCCACTCTGATCTGCTCAGCCATCTCCCCATCCGAACTGTAAACCTTAACCCAAAATACATTTAACACTATCGAGAAATGGCTCACCAAACAACGCCTACTACTGGACCCCAATAAAACTAAACTTCTACTCTTCACCCCCATTAGTAGATCTACCACACTTTCATTCTCTGTCATATCTAACAGTGATACCACTATCTCCCCAGATCATCACACCAAACTGCTAGGGGTTACCATAGACAATAATCTCAAATTTGATCTACAGGTCAACAAAACCATACAGGCCACCAATAAGAAGCTTGGATCACAGTATAGAAATGCCCTGTCACACCTACTCTCTACTCTTTTATATGCCTCGCCTGTACTCTCAGACCTCAACAAATCCAAACTAGGTAAGCTGTCCCATAGCTAGAACCATATTGCCAGATTCGCCACTGGCTCCACCTATAGAACCCACCACTGCCAGAACCTGAAACAACTTGAGTGGCTAGAACTGCCCAGCTTAATTCAATTCAATCAACTCTTAATAGCGCACAAAATTCTGTACCACCCTGAGAATACCCCCTCACTTAAAAATATTATTAACCCATATAGCAACCTGAGATCCCTACGGTCAGCCGATAAACTACTGGTCCAAACCCACAAAGCTAATAACTCTGCTGGTGAATCCCTGATGTTCTTCGTGTTTCACTGTTGCAGTCATTACATTTGGGTAATCTGCTGGCAGGTTGCCCTCAGTCGGCCTGATTAACAAAGTCTTGGGTCCTGCGTCGGTTGCTGTCCCTTCTTCCATGACATCAGGTTGTCAGGGGTATAAAACATGCAGCCGACGCCATTACATCAGTCTTTCTTGCCGCGCGGTGCCTGAAGCAGAAGCGGTTCGCAAGTGCCAGTCAGCCGACTCCTGAAATTTTCATTTTCGAGTTTCAGAACTGAAGTCTTCAATTAAAAGCCAAGTACCCCGTTGGGGAAACTTTTTCTTCCTCCTTACCAATGTCAGTAAATGTTAGTAGCATTACTTGTGGGAAGCAAATACCTCTTAAGGATTTTCATTTGTACTGTATTCCTTGCCTAGGCCCAGACCACGATGTACCTTGCTGTCTGTTTTGTGCTAAATTTAATCAACGCACTATTAAACGTCGGTATATTTGTGCTTCTAAATACTTTGGCTCACAATTTAATTATCCAGAAGTGTCATCGGTTAGCAATCAGACTACTGGAATACCTAAAAAATGCAAAGAAAAAGACAGAGACATACCGTCGAGGTCCATAACTGACGACGACGCTTCTCCTAAGCCAGTCGCCAGTGTGCCGGTACTCAGTGAGGTGCTTTCGCTGTCCCTGATACCCGCTACTTCTGATTTGCAGGCCTCTGCTGAGACCCAGTTGGAGTCTGGTATGCTGCGAGATGCTTCAATTATGGAACCCGCTGATGTCTCTACCTTAGATGGGTCCAGAGCCCCTGTGCAGGTACCGGCTTCTGACGGTGTTTTCAGGCCTACAGATTTGTATGTTAGACTGACGCCATCTTCAAAACTAAGGCCAAAATTTAAATCGGTCTGTAAAAAACAGATGCCTGGGCCACATGTGCAGGCCCCCTATGCCTAAAAAACAAATTATCAAAATGGCTGAAGATTTAATTACTCTAATCAGGCAAGTCAACCCCCTCCTTCTAAGAGGCCTAGGCAAGACATTGATTATGAGTCTTCTGAACAGGATTCTATTTTTTCTGACTCTTCCTTTGAACAGGATTTGTCTATACCTACTTATGAGGACTCTGATGCAGAAGATTCCATTCCTTCTGCTTCTCCCCCTGAGGATTTTTCTTTTGGGGAAACTTTACATACCTTACGGGAATATTTCCACTGGGAAAGTCGGGATTTCTCTGAATCTAAAAAGAGACTTAGGGATTTTCTCCTTCCTCAGCAATAGGCCTTTGGCTATACCTGTTGAATCCAGCAAAAAAATAAACTAGTAAAATAACACTGGTGATACCAAAGTAAAATCACCAAGATTTTTATTTAAAGTTTAACAAAGAACCGACTAAGCGCTTTCACCCTTGTAGGACTTCTTCAGAGTCAGTTTTCCACATTTAATCACAGCCATTAAATACACACAGCAATTAGCAATGCAATCAGTAAATAATTGATAACAATAAATCCATCTTCCCATTCATCAGATTTTAACCCTTACATTGCCATTAAGCTAATTTTACAAGTTTGTGCATTTGTAAACATCCATCTTGTCTTGTATTAGTAACTTAAGCAAATTTTTTTAATATCAAAACCACAATGATGTACAAGTGTAAAAATTCCAGTACTATTTTATCTCAACTAAAACCGTTGTATATAAATACAATGTTAAAAATAAGCAAACACAGTAAATAAAATAATTTTAAATGTATTGAAAAATCCATACATAAATGTAACCCTAATACAATTACAGACAAAATAAAAAACTCTCTGATGTTTCTATATTTTAAATACAAGCAGCCTTGTGTTTCAAAATACATGCTAAAGATAGGGTGTCATTGATGCCAGGTGCACTACTTGCATCTTGTCGCACCTGCCACATACATTCCCTAACCTCCAACAAGGTTTTATAATCCCCCCCCCCCAAAATCCTTTATATGTAATCTGTCTATAATAAAAAATAAACATTTCTTAAAGTTTGTGCAGTCTTTAGTATGATTATATAAAGAGTTAGTTGATTTCTTGTTTTTGATGTCCCTATTGTGTTCTAGAATTCTTTGTCTCAATTTTCTTGTGGTCATACCTACATAAAATGCTGGACAGGATAAACACGTAACTACGTAAATGACCATTTTGGTATTACAATTACAATAACCAGGACTCTTCAGCGTCCTCTTAAAATTCCCCACAGAAACATATGGGCCATCGTTGATATATTTGCATGCTTTGCAATTACCACATTTGGCCATGTTAGGAGGCCTTTGACCAGTGGGCATAGGTATTCTCTCTAAATGTTCTTTAATATCTAAACCCCCGCTGTTGATGAAAAGGGGGAACTTCCCTAATGTATCATGCATATCAATGGGAAGTATACTTTCTCATGTCCATTGGATGATGTTTTTGACTTCAGTGGCCATAGGATTGTGTTGTAACACCATACCAATTGGAATATTCCTCACTTTCTGTTTGTTGATGTTATCTGCATCCCTTTGATTGTCTGCCAGAATAGGCCTAAAATCTGTGGGCCTTATTCTAATAATGTCTTGTTGAACTATGGTTAGTACATCCCTAGGGTAACCCCTTTAGGCAATCATATCAATTAATACCTCCAGTTCTTACAAAAATCTGATGTCCTCACTTACAATATGTGACACCCTAATAATCTGGCCTTTGGCCACGTTTTTCTTCACATAATAGGGGTGGCAACTGTCATAGTGTAAAAATGAGTTACTATACGTTTTCTTCTTGAATAAATTGGATTCTATCTTCCCATATTTGATGTATAATCGTAGGTCCAGGTAGTCAGTGGTGTTTCTATCCGCCTTTTTAGTGAATTTCAAGAATGTTGTTGTGTTGTTTAAATAACTTATAAACACATCTAGCTCTACTTGAGTGCCTTTCCATAGGAACAAGATGTCGTCCAAAAATCTCAGACAAATAATCATCCTAGATCTATACACAGATGTCAATGCATACTCTTCTTCCCACTCGGCCAGTACTAAGTTGGCATAAATGGGCGCGCATTTTGCGCCCATAGCCACCCCAGTAGATTGTTTATAGAGTTCACCTTCAAACCCAGTATAGTTGTTTTCCAGCACAATCCGCATCAAGTCAACCACTAAACCTCTCTTCACCTGGTGCATGTCGCTGTGCTTGTCTAAGCTTTTAGCAAGCTAATCTAATCCAATATCGTGGGGAATCACTGAAAACAAGTTCATTATGTCAACAGTTAGAAACCAGAATTCCCCTAGATGTATATCAAACAAAGTTCTAAGGCAATCCAAACAGTGTCATGAGTCTTTTAATATGTGTGGCATATTATCTAGAATCTTCTTGTTCATAATATCTACAAATGCTGCTGAAGGTTCCGTTTTTGATCCCCTAGCCGCCACTATCAGTCTAAAAGGTGGATTGGTGATATCTTTGTGAATTTTGGGAATTCCGAATAAACTGGGTATAACCGGATGTTCCACTAGTATGTAATTGTACTCATCATAGTTGATTATTCCTTCACAAAGGAACTCATTCAGTTGCCAATCAGTCTTTGTGTATGCCTTCTGGACTTCAAATTTGGAAACTAATTCATAAGTGTTAGAATCGCGTGTAATACTCTGCATATTCCAAGAATAATCAGAATTCGTCATGATGACTACCCCCTCCCCCTTTGTCTGGTTTCATAACTCTGTAGTCACTATTAGACGAAAGTTCTTTTAAGCAGAATATTTCAACAGATGTTAAATTTCCGTTCTCCATAGGTAGCTTTTTGTCAATCAGTCTCCTAATCTGAGTGGTACAAAGATGTTCAAATGCCAAAATCAAAGGGTTGCATGGTGGTATAAATACACTGCTTCTTTTAAGTGTAAACATTTGTGCCTCTCTATCAATATGGTGTTTGTTGCCAAAAAAACAACTTTAAATTTAATTGCCTAGTGTACAACTTCAAATTGATAAGTAATTTACTAATATCATACTTGAAGTTCAGGACAAATGAAAAACCCCTTTTCATTAAACTTGGGTGACTTTCAGATATCTCCAAATCTGAATAGTTGTAAATATGGCTATACCTCCTGTTCTGGACATCATTGTTGATGTTTTTTCAGAATCTAGTATGGCTCCTGATTCTCTGCCTCCGGCTCCTTGTAAGCCAGACAGATACTATAGGGTTGCTGACTCCCACAAATTCCTTTTCAAAAATTCTATTTCAGATCCTGAAACCATTTCTAAGGGTCCCAAGGTTATTAAGGCCTCTACTGCTAAAAATCCTACCCCTTCTGATAGAGATTCCAGGGCGCTGGATAGATGGGGTAAGAAGGTTTACACTTCTGCAGCCTTGGCAATCAGGGCTTTAAACTGTCAATTTCACATGCTTAAATATCAACAGCATATTATGGGATTGCTTAAACAGAAAATTATGTTAATTTCTGATTGTGTGGAAAATAAAGATTTACAAGATTTATTCCATTCAGCTGAACAAGTTGGAAAGCATACTTTGCAATGTGGTTTTGATTCTTTGGAGGCCTCCTGCAGGGCTGCTGTAACTGGGTCTGTGTTAAGAAGGCATGCTTGGCTCAAAGAGCAAACTCTACCTGATCATGTTAAAGCAAAATTGTTGGATGCTTCTTTATAACAGGACCATCTTTTTGGTAATAAGGCTGAAGAAGTTTTAAAAAAAGATGGAAGATAAAGCTAAATCTATGTAAACTGTGAAAGATTTCTTACAAGTGCAACCTCCAAGATTTAGTAGGCACTGGCCTACTAAGAACTGGTCCTTTCCAGTTCCTTTGAAAGCCACTCAAGTCAAACCCAGACATTCCAAAGGCTCCAGGTTTCAGTCACAAGGGGTCTTTAGAACAAAACAATGGGATGCCTCCATCTGTAAATCTGGAACCAACAAGGCACCTCCCTATGGTAAACAGTCTCAATGACTTCCTGCTACACTCACCAAACACTTATCTTTTAGCCGCCCCTTTGGGGGGAAAGCTGGCACTTAATGCAAGAAACTGGCAATTTATAACCGAGGACAAATGGGTTTTAAATATAGTATCCCAGGGATACAGATTTAATTTCCACACGTTGCCAATTCCAAACAGATGGCCAGTCCTGTCCCCAAATCAGTGGGCAGAGGCCCAGAAACATGTTCTGTCCCTCATGAACATGGGGGCTATTCAACCAGTTCCAGAAGAAGAAAAGGGACAAGGTTTCTATTCAAGACGTTTCCTGGTACCCAGAAAAGACAAATCATGGCGTCCAATTCTGGACTTAACTACTCAACACATTTCTGGACATTCCAAAATTCAAGATGCTGACTCTTCAATAGTTACTTCCTATGCTAGGCAAAGATGCCTGTTTTTTAACTCTAGACTTGAGGCTTACCTGCATATCCCAATCAGGGAATCTTGCAGAAGATACCTCCGCTTCAAAGCAGGCTATTTGCATTATCAGTTCTCTGCACTTTCCTTTGGCTTATCTACTGCGCCCAGGGTCTTCACAAAGTGTCTGGCTGCAGTAATTGCATTTTGCAGGCAAAGAAATATTCAAATATATCCATACCTGGACAATTGTCTAATTCAGGCAGAAAACAACGACATTCTTCTAAAGCATCTGGCGTTTGTACAAAGGTTTTTAACTTGTCTAGGGTACACAGTAAACGAAAAGAAATCACATCTGGTACCCTCTCAAAAAATTACATTCCTGGGTGCAAGCTTGAATACAACTGCCCAGATGGCTTACCTAACTCCAGAAAAGCAAATTCAATTGGTGACTTACTTCAAACAGGTGGCCACAAAAACCCTGCTATCTACAAGGCAAATTCTGCAAGCCTTGGGGTTCATGGCCATGCAAGACTGCATATGAAGAAACTTCAATGGTACTTAAAAAATTTATGGAGTCAACATGGGCACAGTCTGGAAACAATGATTCCTATCATACATTGCCTGAAAGTAGAGTTCCTAAGGTGGGCAGAGGCCAGCCACCAAAACAAGGGACTGCCATTCACTCTACCCCCTGCCACCCAAACCCTAACTACAGATGCATCAGACTATGCTTGGGGGGGCTCATCTGGCAGGGAAGTGCATTCAGGGCAAATGGAGCCCAAATCAAATGCACCTTCATATCAATCAGAAAGAGATGCTAGCTGTACAGAATGCATGGACAGCCTTCAAGGACTACCTTCATCCAGGACAATTAATAATAAAGACAGACAACACCACAGTCACGTAGTACATAAACAAGCAGGGGGGTACACATTCCTATCCCCTATGCAGACTAGTCATGGCATTGTGGAACACGGCCTTGAACTACCAAATACAGCTACAAGCTCAATACCTGCCAGGAAAGCTGAATACTCTGGCAGACGAACTAAGCAGAAATCTCATGGACCCACACAAATGGAAACTGGAACCACAAATTTTCAACATGTTGACACGCAAATGGGGGAGTTCAGACTTAGATCTTTTGGCCTCACCCCAGAACTATCAGCTGGGCAAATTCTGCACAAGAACTCATCACAAAAAAGCTTGGAAAGTGGATGCTGTATCATTCAGCTGGAAAAAACTATCAGTCTGTGCTTTTCCCCCTCTGCCTCTGCTCTCCAAAGTTCTACTAAAAGTCAAACAGGACAAACCAAAAGTGATTCTGATTGCTCCAGACTGGCCTCGCCAACACTGGTACCCACTCCTGCGCAGTGTGTCACACCTTCCACCGTGGCACCTGCCTCAGACCCCTTACTGTCTCAGCAGAACAACCAAATTCTGCACACTCGGCTTCAAACTTTGAATCTTGCAGCGTGGCTAATCACCTAAATTCACCTTTAGCATCCCTCAGCAAACCTGTGATGGACGTCATTTTGGAGGCGAGAAGGCCTAGTACTAGAAAATCTTATGCTGACAAATGTGAAAGATTCTGTGCTTGGAACCAGTCACAAGGAATAAGCACAGAAGCGCCCGATATTCCTCAGATTTTACAATACTTAACTGAGATGCTTCACAAGGGCCTCTCCTTTTCTTCCATAAAAATCCATGCCTCTGCCATTTCAGCTCATTACAATACAGAACCGCCCCTCTTCTCTCATCCTCTGCTAAAGCAGTATCTCAGAGGGGCCAAGAACTTAAGACCACCCAGGAGAGCCCCAACCCCTGCCTGGGACCTCAATTTTGTATTGGAAAAACTCACTCTCCCTCCTTTCGAGCCAGCTGCTACTGTAGACTTAACATTTCTCTCCTGGAAAACAGCTTTCCTTTTAGCTGTCACTTCAGCTAGAAGGATTTCAGAATTACAGGCTCTTATGGCAGTGGAGCCTTTCATTATTTTTCATGAGGACAGGGTGTTTCAGGACCAATCCATCCTTCATGCTTAAGGTTGGTATCCAGTGTGGTTCTTAATCAGACCATTCATTTGCCAACTTTCTTTCCCAATCCACAGAACAAGGGAGAGCAAATTCTGCATTCCTTGGATGTACACAGCTTAGATTTTACTTAAACAGGACAAAATCTCTAAGAAAATCTGAACAACTACTGGTGGCATTTGCTGCAGGGGCGGAGGGAAAGGCTATTTCAAAGCAGACGATTTAAAAATGGATAAGCCATTGTATTAGTTTCTGCTATATGCACCATGGTAAAACTATCCCCCAGGGGATCAGATCTCATTCCACCAGGGCTGCATCTACTTCTACTGCCTTTCTCAGAGGTGTTCCTACCAGAGACATTCTAGGAGCTGCTACGTGGAGCTCAGTTCATAAGTTCACCAAGCATTACCACTTACCTATCTTCTCTACATCCAGAGCTGGCTTTGCCACTGCTGTCCTGCAGGGCCTTATAGCTGGTCCTAATGCTGTATAAATCCATCCTCCCAACCTTAGCTTTGGGAATCTACCCAAATGTAATGACTGCAACAGTGAAACACGAAGAACGTAGTACAGTTGTGTACACATACCATAAATGTAGATGTTCGAGTGTATTCACTGTTGCAGTCCTGGTTACCCACCCTCCAGCCCCCTGTTTTTCTCTCACTATACCTCTACTTTCTTTTACTATGCTTAAAAGCCTTGGTGTATTTACTTTTGTTTGGAGGTATATTTTTTGTGTTTTAAATTATATATATATATATATATATATATATATATATATATATATATATATATATATATTTTTTTTTTTTTTTGGCTCCCTATGTGGGAGGCACCTGACATCTGGGGCAAGAAAAACTGATGTAATGGCATCGGCTGCATGTTTTATACCCCTGACGACCTGTTGTCATGGAAGAAGGGACAGCAACCGACGCAGGTCCCAAGACGTGGTTAATCAGGCCGACTGAGGGCAACCTGCCAGCAGATTACCCAAATGTAATGACTGCAACAGTGAATACGCTTGAACATCTACCTCTACATGTATGATAAGTGTACACAACTGTACTTTTGCCATCTTCGTCTGCAAAACCTGGAATTCGTTGCCAAACTATATATATATATATATATATATATATATATATATATATATATATATATATATATATATGTGTGTGTGTGTGTGTGTGTAAAACCCTACAATCCTCCAAAAGTCTCTTAAAAAAAACTTCAAACAGTATCTCAAAGTGAACTGTTTTGCCCATGTCCCAACCTTGATTAAGTTATAAACTGAAAGCATACCTCTGTAATTATCATAACATGTAACTACGTCACCAAGTTCTCTTTCCAATCTGACGTCTCTTACTTTTAATTGTGTCTTGTCCATTTGAATTGAGTCCCTACTTGGGAACACTACTAAACCATTGTACATAATTACTTTGTTTTTATATATTCTAATTGTTTCCTAACTTCTGTGTAATCTGTCAGTTTGTCTATATGGAGCTTTTCTCCCTGGGCTTCCGCTGAAAATTTACATATATCCAGTGGGACTATCCCGGTAAACAAATGAAAATAAATAAACCAATGTAAAATAAATAAATTAAATAAATGACGCTGGCAGACATCATATTTCAATTTGCATGCAAATGTGCTGGTTTCAGTAGTCTATATATCATATAAATCATTTTACATTAATTGTATTTGTTTTACATTTCCACTTCCCATACAAGAAAAAGTACTGCTTGGGATTCAACCCAAATGATGATCTTTGGGTTTCTTTTGAATCATCCAATAACAACTATTTGGACTGCAGCCAGAGTAAATAAACCAGTTAAAGCTTTGATCAGATGGAAAAAAAATATTTTAAAGGCGGGTGAGTCCTCCCTTAAGTTCAGAGTCGCATAATTGTGGAGAAAATTGAAAAAACCCAAAACTTTGAATAACTGCTAGTGCACTAATAGTGACAGTGGCAGCAGCTGTTTCCAGTGGTGAAGCAGCAAGTTGCAACTCATGTAAATGTACTTGACAAATTGCAGTCTGACCAACTTTACTGCTGACTGGGATTAGAGAAGTTATTATGATTTACTTTTGCTGTAACTCTTCCCGAAGAAGATAAAAGGTCTTTGTGCAATACTTAATATATCAGTCATAGTAAAGCTCCCTTCCAACAGTCCACTTTTTAACCTGTGGGGGTATTTTTAGCATTTTGCTTTACTTCATGTAATGATGCTTATAGCAGTGGTTTCATAACACTGCATTCATGGAAAACCTTTTTTGAAAGCTTCTGTAATGCTTCTAATGAGATGATTCTTGATTTAGTGCCATGTAATACTAAGTGAAACCCATTTTGCTATTAACTTGGTTATCTGTTACCTATCTGCCTAATGCTGCTTTTGATTTTTTTCAGTGCTTTACCCTGAAATATTATAGTCAGAGTTGCATATTCTAGACAGATTAATCAAATGCAGTAGATTTCCATGAAATACTAAAGAAATTTTTGAAATCATGGCATCTGGAGGTGGGGTTTGGAAAACACACATCTTCCAAAGATGAGATCAGAAAATGTTTATAAAGCCCTTAGTAACAAATGTCAATTGACTGAAAAGGATAACGTTACTACCACTGAGGAAAAATAATGCTAACATTCTGCCCTACTTTGGAGAGGGGAATGCAAGGATACAGGCACCTGTTTGTATTAATTCTAATTCAGCAGTATGTAAAGGTTTAAGGCACATGTCTCAACCATCTCAGCCAAGTTAGCAGCAAGCTTTCCAAAACTTGCAGGGCAAGAAGTAAACCCTGCTGATGGGCCTTAGCCCATCATATGTATCTGTGATGTACATGTATTCTTTTCAGGAAAATAAAATGTGCTGAGGTTATCCGTCTTGTCAAAAGTAGAGATGCTGAATAAGTTTAAAAAAATAGATATTTTTGTAATGTTTGGAAATAGGTGCTATCATCTAAACATTATAATCAGTCCAACAGCAAACAATACTGGAATACAGATGCAGTTAGCAGAAGTGAGGTTTTATCACAGGGCAGCAGTTTCTTTGATGTAGTGAGGAGGCTGACAATCAAGTAGGGTTTCATAGTATAGGCACTACTACTGTGTGTTTAGTGGAGTCATTTGAGGTGTTTTTTGCAGTATCTTGTGAGGTTATCCCTGGGTGTCTTCCGCAAGAGTGGCAGCCTGCTGGGAGGAGGCTCAGAACATGCTTGGAGGATTTATCTTTCTGCTTGTCTGGAAGTGTGGGCAGATCTCACAAAATGAGCTGAGGATGCAGTCTTATCTGCTCCTGCTTAGCTTACTACAATACCTTGATAATGATCTCACCTTTGTAGTATGTATGTGTATGTATGTGGGTCTACTTCACAAGATTAATTTAACACATGATCTGATGTCCTTTTCATTCTTTCTCAACCCATGGGTTTGGATATGATCCTCGGATCCAACTCTGCTGCATACTCCAGACTTTAGATTCAACCGTCGAGCTCTGCCCTCTACCCATAATGCCATAGTCCAGCCTCATTATCCCAGATCTTGTTTGCCACCATCGTGCCCAGACGCAGGCTTCTCTCTCGAGCGTTATTTAGAGATCTGAAGTAGTTACTTCATTTGATCTGCAACCTGTGGGTGTCGGATCCGACCTCGGATCCGATCCGGCAGCTTTCCAAGATTCGAGCTCCTAGCTCCTTCCCCCTACCCATAATCCCCTGCTACTAACCACATTACCTCAGATCGTTTTTTGCCGCGGCTGAAGAAGCTTCCCTGTGAAGAGCTCCTGGCTAGGTGAGATCATTGCTGGTTTTAAACCATCTTTTTTTTTCACAAAGTTGTCATGTGTGTGCTAGCCCCTTTTTCTACTCCTAGTGCTAGTTTTGGTCCCATTTGTTAATTTTATTCGATAGCTTACCTTCACTCCCCCTCCCCCTCCTAGTGTTTGGGTGTGTGTGTGTGAATATGTCTGAAGGGCCTAAGGCTGTTTTTTCTAAATGTACTGAGTGTGGCCACAAGCTTTCTCCAGCTGATGGCCACACTCGGTGCGTTTTGTGCCTGGGGGCAACCCATTTGTCAGAGGCTTGCCAGATCTGCGCGGCCTTTAACCCCCGGGCACTTCGGGATAGGAAGAACAAGCTGATCCTGGCGGGAAAGCTTCCCCAGGAGTCGGCTTCTTCTTCCTCTCCCGTTCGGGCTCCAGCTGCTTCGGTAGCTTCAGCGCCATCTGTCCCCTTAGCTCTACCCGGGACTCAACCTCCCACTTCGGGTTTGAGCTCTGGGGAAACTAGTGCCTCTTCCCTTAAAGAGAAGAGGCACAAGGATAAAGAAGGACATAAGTCCCACAAAAGGCGGGCCAAACCTCATCCTTCGGCTCCGCCAGTGAAAGTGCTTAGATCTCCCTCGAGGTTCTCCGGATCTCCCTCCTCTCGGCGCCGTTCGCCCTGTTTCTCGCCGGAGGAGGATAGGTCTCCCTCGAGATCTTTGAGGCGGCCCTCCCGGCCCGCCTCTGCTACTTCATCCAGGTCGACCCGAAGCATCTCCGAAGTGGATATGGATCGGATGATGCGTTGGTTCTTGCAGACCCAAATGCAGATGGGGATACTCCTGCCTCCCCCCCCCCCCTCTGAGGGGGAGTGCAGCCCCCATATTTGCCCCGATCACTCCTTCTCCGTCTCGTTTTCGGGTCTTGGAGTCATCGGATCCAGGCCCATTTGGACCCGGGGAATTGTCGGCGCCGTTAGCGGTGGTCTCTTCGACGCCGACTATACCTTCGAGCTCATCGGACCCGAGCTCTCAGGGCCGAGGGCTGAGCGTCGGATCCGAGGGAGGAGTTGTGTCTTCGGTGCTGTTGGCGTCTGAGCACACCTCTGCGCCGACTGCATCGGCTCTGACCCCGATCCCTTCCTCGGATCTGAGGAGATTTCTCTCAGAGGCTAGCGAGAGTGGCTCTCATTCGGCTTTTGAGGTAGTGGAGAGGGTACTGTTGAGGTCCTCCAGATCCCCGACTCGGGCTTCTGATCCACCCGTACCCCCACTGTATGAGGGTCTGTCTTCCATCATCTGTCCATCGGGACAGCCTGCCCAAGCCCTCCAGCTAGTTCCCGCGGAGGAACAACAACCCGTTGACGAGCCCTCTTCGGACAGCCCCACCGAGGAGGTCCCTCGGAAACATCGGTGCAAAAGGAGGCACCCGGACTCCCCCGGGTCCATTACCACTGACAGACTTAGATGATAAGGAGGGTTCCCCAAGGTCACCCCCTGAAGATGTCTCCTTTGGGGACATCATGGAAATGTGTATCAGAGGGGGGTGGTCAGCCCAAAAGCCCTCCCTTGATGAGTCCGTGTTCCTGGAGGCCTTTGAGGCAGGCCCATCTACCTCCTGGGTGTCCCCTCCGGCCGACCCCCTGGTGGACTTAATTACCACCAGGGCGTGGAAGGAGCCCGACACCGTGGAGCCAATCCCTAGGTGCCCCGATAAAGTCCTCAGTCCCCCTACAGATAGACCATCTTGGGCCAAAGGAATCCCTGTTGATGCCATGTTGGCGGCGGCCACCAAGAAAGAACTCGCGCAGGAGAGTTCTTCGGTTCACCCGCCGGATAAAGAATCTCGAGCGCTTGACCGGATTGGGAAGCGGATGTTTGCTTCAGCGACCTTCTCCATAAGGGCGCTGAACTGTATGGCACATACCATTAGGCTACAGCAAGACTTGATTAAGGAATACGCTGCAACCCCCCCCCCCCCCCCCGGAGTCCATGTCGGTCCCAGACAAGAAGGTTTTTGAGACTCTGATGGCCACTCTAAAATCCATCTCCAATGCATCTATGCGGCTTCTCTCCCACGCAACGGAGGGGGCCGCTAGAGCTAGCGGAGCCGGGGTCATCTTGCGACGTCTCTCCTGGCTCCGTCTTTGCGACTTCACGGATCCCTTCAAGGCGCCCTTCGCGAACGCCCCTTTTGACGGTTCTGCCTTGTTTGGCAAAACTGTTCGCAACACGCTGGTCCAAAGTGAAAAGGACGGGAAGATGCTGTCTGCCATCGGAGTCCGCTTCTCTAGTCCCCAAAGATCCTTCTCCAGGAATCAGAGGGGACAAAAGAAGCTGTGGTTCCGTAAGTCCCAGCAATCCCATCCTGCTGCGGACCACTCGTCCTCTAGAGGCAGAGGAGGACAAAGTGGACGCCGGCCCAGAGGCAGAGGGGGGGCCGCGTAACTTTAGGTCTAGAGAACCTTTCTCGGACAGACCCGCACAACAGCCCTGAGGGCTTGCCCGACTGTCCCTCTCTGGAGGCAGTCGGGGGGCGGTTGTCGGAGCACCTGTCAGATTGGGAGTCCCTTACAACAGATCGATGGGTGCTCCGGATCATATCCAGAGGATACTCCATTCCATTCATAAACCTACCCCCCAAACCCAGATGTCTCCCCGATGTCCCAACCGATCAGAGGGAGGCAGCGGCTTTGGAGATTTCAAAGCTGTTAAGAAAAAGAGCCATCCAGCCCGTCCCCCCAGATCAGTCCGGATTGGGTTATTACTCCAGGTTCTTTTTGGTGCCAAAGAAAACGGGGGACCTCAGACCCATTTTAGACCTTTCCGCTCTGAACCTATTCATACCCAAGGAAAAGTTTCGGATGGTCACTCTCCAATCAATTCTCCCCCTTCTGCGGGAGAATGACTGGATGTGCTCGTTAGACCTCAAGGATGCGTATTACCACATCTTGATGGACAGACGATCCAGGAGGTTTCTCCGCTTCCGGCTCGGAGCCAGTCATCATCAATTCAGGGTTCTTCCATTCGGACTCACCTCAGCCCCCAGAGTGTTCACCAAGGTCATGGCAGTGGTTGCAGCCCACCTGAGACTTCAGGTCTTCCCCTACCTAGATGACTGGCTCCTCACCGCGACCAACAGAGATCAGCTCTGTGTGGCGAGAGATTATGCTCTGTCTCTGGCCCACAACCTAGGCATCTCAGTGAAGGAGCAGAAATCCTGCCTGTGCCCCACTCAAGCCCTAGAATTCATAGGGGCCAGGTTAGATACACGAATCTCCCGAGTTGTTCTAACGTCAGCCAGGCTGAACAACTTGTCATATCAGGTGTTAGCTCTTCTTCGGAGCCCTGCTCCTCCGGCGGAGGTAGTCCTGAGGGCACTGGGGTCTATGTCAGCAGTGATCGGTCTCACTCTTCATGCCCGTCTGCGAATGCGCACATTACAATGGACTCTTCTAGTCCAGTGGTCCCTGTCAATTCACCCGTTAAGCACGCCAATACCCCTGAGCAGGGTTTGCAGGGGCTCCCTTCTGTGGTGGTTACATGCGCAGGAACTCTAAGAGAAGGGAGGCCTTTTGTGATCCCCCCGGTCGAAGCCACGTTGACCACGGATGCTTCTCGCCTCGGGTGTGGGAGGCATTGTTCAGGCAGATCCGTTCAAGGCACGTGGAATTCCCTAGAGACCGCATTGCATATCAATGTCCTAGAGATGAGGGCGGTGCTTCTGGCGTTGCAAGCTCTCCACGATCTTCTTCCCCTGGGGACTATTGCAATCCAGACGGACAACATGGCAGTAGTCTGGTATATAAGCAAACAAGGAGGGACCAGATCTTATCCCCTGTGTCGAGAAGCCATGAGAGTGTGGGAATGGACGATGTCCACCAACCGCTTTCTGATAGCAACGCACATTCTGGGATGGTCCAACATATTAGCGGACAAACTAAGTTGGGTGCTTCTCACTCCATACGAGTGGTCTCTGAATCAGTCTGTTGCGAAGCAGATCTTCCACAAATGGGGTCAGCCTCGCTGCGATCTTTTCGCTTCTCCTTTAAACACAAAATGCAGTGAGTACTTCGCGATAGTTCCTTCCAGAGGGGAGACCCCCAGAGACGCTCTAGTCCATGCTTGGCCCCCCGGACTCCTTTATGCTTATCCCCCCCTCCCACTCATGATGAAATTCATCCAGAAAGCCTGTCGGTTGGGGAGCAGAGTTATCCTCATAGCCCCATTCTGGCCTCGACAGATGTGGTTCCCCTTTCTGCGGTCTCACAGTATGACTCCCCCATGGATTCTGGATCCCAGTCCAGACCTAATCTCGCATCCAGCGGGATGCCCTACCCCGAACCTGGTCAATCTCAAACTTGCTGCTTGGTTGATCCAGTTCCATTAATGGCTAGGACTCCCGGTATCTCTTCCCCCGTTAAAGCCATTCTGTTGGCGGCCCATAAACCATCTACCAGAAAACTTTACAACAGCAAATGGAAACGTTTCTCCATCTGGGCCAAAGACAAAGACTTGGACCCATCTACTGTCCCTATTCCGACTATTCTGGACTTCCTTTCCCTGCTTTTTAGGCAGGGAGCAAGTGCCTCCACGGTTAAGGTGCAGCTGGCGGCCATCTCCCATTTTCATGTGGGGGACGGCATAGGCTCTTTAGCATCTACTAAGTTGTGCAAAACCTTCTTAAGAGGCGTTTTTCTTTTCAAACCACCTGTAAAGACTGTGGTTCCCCTGTGGGATCTCACTCTGATATTTCAAGCCTTGACGAGACCACCTTTCGAGCCTGCGGCCTCGGTTCCGTTAAAGTTCTTATCTTGGAAAACAGCTTTTTTGGTGGCTATTACTTCAGCCAAGAGGGTTTCAGAATTGCAAGCTTTGTGTATCAAGCCTCCGTACCTTATCTTTCACAAGGATAGAGTGTCCCTCAGGACTAATCCAGCTTTCTTGCCTAAGGTAGCTACAGAATCAAATATTAATCAGTCAATAAATGTTCCTGTATTTTTCCCAAATTTTCACAACAAAGGTGAATACACGTTGCACAAATTGGATGTACACAGACAACTGCGTTTTTACTTGCACAGGACTAGAGAGTTTCGCAAGTCGGACCAGTTGTTTGTTTCTTATGCAAAGTCAGCCATGGGCAAGGCAATTACTAAAGTGACTGTAGCAAATTGGATCTGTCAGTGCATTATGCAGGGATACACTTCGTCTGGCAAGCCAGCTCCGGTTGGCATCTGTGCTCATTCCACAAGATCTGTAGCTACCTCAACAGCCTTTTGGTCTAGGGTTCCAGTAGACGATATATGTTCGGCAGCTACATGGTCCTCTTTTCATACATTCATTTCTCATTACAAGCTGGATATGATTTCCAGGAGTAGGGCTTCTTTTGGCTCCGCGGTGCTTCGGAATATCCTTCCGTAAGGACCACCCAGGTTCTTGTAGGTTAGCTGGGGACTCTGTCCCACAGGTTGCAGATCAAATGAAGTAACTACTTCAGATAAAGAAGATGTCCTTCAAGGATGCATCTGCAGTCATCACATATGGGTTGTCCTGCCTCAGGCAGCCCTTCAGTCGGCCGGATTCCAAAGTCTGGGTCCGGCGTCGGCTGATGTCGCCCTCTCCCCAACGTCAGAGCGCCTGGGGTATAAAAGCGTCAGCCGACGCCATCTTCCTCAGTCTTTCTTGCCGCGTGGTGCCCGAAGCAGAAGCAGTTCGCAACTGCAGGTCGGCCAGCTCCTGTAATTCAGCTACCGAAGACTTCAAAAGCTAAGTACCCCGTTGGGGACTCTTTCTTGCTTCAGCCGATGTCAGATAAAGTTAATAATTGCTTAACTTGTGGGAAACAAATACTTCATAAGGATTTCCACTCTTACTGCCTCCCCTGCCTAGGCCCAGACCACGACGTCTCAGCCTGTTCAGCCTGTGCTTCCTTCAACCGACGCACTCTCAGACGTCGGGCGGAGTTTGCAGAGGAATTTTTGGGGGCTAGTTTTTCATACAATATGCCGTCGGAGACTCCGACTTCACATTTAACAAAGAAACGGAAGGACAAGGACCGACACACGTGGCCTGCGGTTTCGGCTGAAACCATGGCCAGGCCTACCGCGAGTGTCTCGGTCTCGGCTGAAACAGAGTCCTGGGTACTTCCGACCCCCGAAACCGCTCAACCGACAACCTCGGCCCCGGAGGCCCCTGCTGAGTCGGTTATTGAATTTCCCTCAGAAACTTGTGTCTTGGAAGCTTCCGACACCATTCCACTAGACAAAACTACACCAGCACGTGGTGCAGCTAGGCCTCCTGCATCTGTCCATAAAGGCTTTCTCCAGGGCTAAAGCTGCTAAACATACAAAAGCTTTGCCTCCCAGGGTTATTCCTAAGGGACCCTCTACCAGTTCACAGATTCTAACTTTAGCAGAGGACCTTATCTCCTTAATTAGGGGGGGCTCAACCCCATCCAGACAGAGGCATTCAACCCCCTGTAGACAAAAGGCCCAGGGTTGAGCCCTCTGATCCCCATTCCTCAGAGGAGGCCTCTGATGGCTCTGCTCTCTCGGACTACCAGGAGGAGGCTTTTTCGGCCTACGAGGATTCTGATGCAGAGGAATCAATCCCCTCGGCCTCCCCTCCTGAAGAACTATCCTTCGGAGAGACGCTTCACACTATGAGAGAGCATTTCAAATGGCAGGGCCAGGAATTCTCTGACTCCAGGAAAAGATTAAGAACTTTTCTGCATTTACCTCAGCATAGACCTTTGGCTATTCCTCCTGTTTTGACTGTCATTGATGATGTGTACTCCGAGTCTAGCATAACCCCTGACACTCTTCCTCTGGTCCCTGCCAAACCCGATAGGTACTACAGGGTCCCGGACTCGCATCTTTTTCTTTACAAGGCCCACTCTGCTGATACAGAAACTATTTCCCAGGGCCCTAAAGAGGTTGCAACTACCACTACTAAAAATCCACTCCCCTCTGAAAGGGAGTCCAGGGCTTTAGAGAGATGGGGTAAAAAAGTGTATACTTCTGCTACTCTTTCTGTGAGGGCATTAAATTGTCAATTTCATATGATACAGTACCAAGAGTATTTGTTAGATGAATTGCATAAGAAACTGTCTTCTCCTGAACCCCTAGATCGCAAATCACTTCAGGATCTGGTACATAACTCCCAGCAGGTTAGCAACCATTTTTTACAGCGTGGTTATGATGCATTGGAAGCTTCATGTAGGTCAGCTATGACAGGTGCAGTCATACGTAGGCATGCTTGGCTGAAGGAACAATCTCTGCCAGACCATGTTAAAGCTAAGCTTCTGGATGCTGCACTGGAAAAGCAAAAGTTATTTGGCTCCACTGCTCAGGATGTCTTAAAGAAATTTGAGGAAAAAGCAAAATCTGTACAAACAGTCAAAGATTTTCTACAAGTCCAACCACCAAGATTCAGCAGAAATTGGCCTACCAAGAATTGGTCCTTTCCGGACACAGAAGGATTCCAGAGAGCAAGAACAGGCGTGCCAGAGGTAGAGGGCAAGCTAGAGGCTCCTACAGAGGACGTCAATGGCAGCCTCCCAACCAGAGGGGTAGTGCAGGACCTTCAACTGCTGCACAAGGACAGACTCAATGACTTTGCTTTCACTCCGCCAACCAGGGCTCAATTAGAAGCACCTTTGGGCAGAAAGCTGTTCTTGTTCTCAGAAAATTGGCACAGTATTACAAGAGACAAATGGACACTGCAAATAATAGACAAAGGATACAGGTTCCATTTTCACACATTGCCAAAAAGAAAATGCATGCCAGACCTGCCACCAAATCAAAGGGCAGAGGCTTTGAAACAAATCTGCAACTTAATGCAAATGAAAGCTATAGAAAAGGTTCCTCTTTCAGAACAAGGCCAAGGATTTTACTCCAGACTATTCCTTGTTCCAAGAAAAGAAAATCAATGGAGGCCTATTCTCGACTTGTCCGCACTGAATACTTATCTCATTGTGCCAAAATTCAAAATGCTGACTCTACAGCAACTCCTTCCCATGCTGGGCAAGGGGTCTTGGCTGGTGACTCTAGACCTCAAGGAGGCATACCTGCATGTCCCTATCAGACAAAGTTGCAGAAGGCACCTCAGATTTCTTGTAGGTTCAGAGCATTATCAATTCTCAGCATTGCCCTTTGGCTTATCTACTGCGCCCAGAGTATTCACGAAATGCCTGGCATCAGTAATTGCACACTGCAGACTTCAGGGGATTCAAATATACCCATATCTGGACGACTGCCTTATACAAGCGGACAGCCAACAAACTTTGGTAAAGGACTTGAATTATGCCATCCGCCTACTGCAGGCTTTGGGATGTACAGTCAACATTCACAAATCAAGACTTGTTCCATCCCAAAGAATAACTTTTCTGGGTGCGGATCTAGACACAACCACCCAAATGGCTTTTCTCACAGAAGAAAAACAAAGACAACTACCGGATTACTTCAAGAATCTGACAAGAAACTCAGCTGACTGTAAGGAAATTCCTGCAGGCCCTGGGTTACATGGCATCTTGCATTCTTCTGATTCCACAAGCAAGGCTGAATATGAGGAAACTACAATGGTACCTAAGGAGTTCATGGACTCAGCACAGTCACAGCTTAGAAACTTTGATCCCACTCTTTCCATGCCTCCAAAAGGAATTTCTGTGGTGGGCTCAAGCAAGCCAGTCGAACAGGGGTCTGCCTTTCAGCAAACCAATAGCCAGCCAAACCATTACAACGGACGCTTCAGACCACGGTTGGGAAGCACACATGGAGGGCAGATGTATTCAAGGACTATGGTCACAAAAGGAGCTACGCATGCACATAAACCAAAAGGAAATGCTGGCAGTGATACATGCAATCGAGGCCTTCAAACCCTTTCTGCATCAAGGCCACCTGCTAATAAGGACAGACAACACCACAGTTATGTGGTACATAAACAAGCAAGGAGGCACCCATTCCTACCCTCTTTGCAGACTGGCAATGAATCTATGGGAACTTTCCTTGAAACTCAATATAGAGCTGCAATCCCAGTTTGTGCCAGGAAAAGACAATATACTGGCGGACAGCTTAAGCAGAAATATCATGGATGCACACGAATGGATGCTGCACCCAGACATCTTCCTACAGATAACACAATCATGGGGAAGGCCAGACATAGATCGTTTTGCCTCCCCCCACAATCATCAGCTGAAGAAATTCTGCTCAAGGACATATACCACCCACAAGCATGGAAAGTGGACGCCCCATCTTTCAGCTGGAGAACTCTTAACAGTGTATGCATTTCCACTTCTTCCATTAATGACCAAGGTCTTACTGAAGATCAGGACAGAGCAGCCAAAAGTGATTCTGATAGCTCCGGACTGGCCAAGACAGCACTGGTACCCACTGTTAAAGAGCATGTCACGCACGAAACCATGGCCTCTTCCTCAATGGCCACTTCTCCTGACACAGCACAATTACAAAACTATGCATTCCAACCTGAAAACCTTGCAACTAACAGCCTGGAAAATACCTTGACTCCTCCTCGGGATAAGCTATCTAAGAGAGTGAAGGATATCATCATGGAAGCTCGCAGGCCTTCCACAAGAAAGGCATACTCAGCAAAATGGAAAAGATTTCACACTTGGAGCACCACAAGGGGCCTAGATGCGACAGTGATGAAGATGGCACATATCCTGGAATACTTGGCAGAAATGCTCCATAATGGCCTGTCTTACTCTTCCATTAAAATTCATGCTTCAGCAATTTCAGCAGAGTACAATACTGACCCACCTGTCTTTTCTCATACTCTCCTAAGACAGTTTCTAAGAGGAATTAAAAAAATCAATCCTCCAAGGAAACCTCCAGTGCCTACTTGGGACCTTAACTTCATGTTGGAAAAACTAACTCTGCCTCCCGTTGAACCAGCAGCATCTGCAGAACTACAGTTCCTGTCTTGGAAGACCGCCTTCCTTCTGGCCATAACCTCAGCAAGAAGAGTATCTGAGTTACAGGCCCTTATGGCAGTACAGCCATTTCTTATTTTTCATCAGGACAGAGTCTCATTGAGAACCAATCCTTCATTTATGCCAAAGGTGGTATCCAGGGTCTCATTAAACCAAGCTATTCACCTGCCTACCTTCTTTCCAAATCCACAAAACAAAGGGGAGAAACTAATGTACACCCTGGACATACACAGACAGTTGCGCTACTACTTGGACAGAACTAAAAGCTACAGAAAAACTGATCAGCTGTTGGTGGCATATGCTGCTGGTGCACAAGGAAAAGCAATTTCCAAACAGACAATTTCAAAATGGATAGGGAATTGCATACGTTTTTGTTATTCCTTTCATGGAAAAACTGTGCCAGCTAACATTAGACCTCATTCCACCAGAGCCACAGCCACCTCCACAGCCTTCTTAAGAGGGGTGGCTACCAAGGACATTTTAGAAGCTGCCACATGGAGCTCCGTGCATACATTTTCCAAGCATTACAATTTACCTTTATATTCCAGATCCAGAGCAGGCTTTGCTACGGCAGTCGTGCAGGGCATTTTAGCTACACCATCCTTTACATAGATCCTCCACCCCCAGTATGGCTATGGTATTCTACCCATATGTGATGACTGCAGATGCATCCCTGAATGACATAGTACAGTTTTGTACCTGCCATAAATGTAGATGTCCGATAGGTATGCATCTGCAGTCAGGTTTACCCTCCCTCCTTCCCCTCTTGGGTACTTATTGGGTACTTTCCTCTCTCATAGCTAGCTGGGGTTATTTATTATGGTGTATTTGTTTTATATATATATATATATATCTATATATTTCTGTGCATGTTTGGAATTTATTGCATTTCTCAAAATTTAGCCTTCCTTTGAGGGCACCTGGCATCTGGGGCAAGAAACACTGAGGAAGATGGCGTCGGCTGACGCTTTTATACCCCAGGCTCTCTGACGTCGGGGAGAGGGCGACATCAGCCGACGCCGGACCCAGACTTTGGAATCTGGCCGACCGAAGGGCTGCCTGAGACCCATATGTGATGACTGCAGATGCATACCTATCGGACATCTACATTTATGGTAGGTACAAAACTGTACTTCATGTACTCACCATAACGTTCCATCTGAGTAGATACTTCATTTGTCTGCAACCGACCCCCCCCCCCCCTGCCATCCCCCGAACCTGTCGGGAATTTTCTGATCACTCGGAGTTGGTTCTGTCTCAAGTTGGCGAGGCAAAAAAAGCGATCTGAGGTAATGTGGTTAGTAGCAGGGGATTATGGGTAGGGGGAGGAGCTAGGAGCTCGGATCTTGGAGCTTGGAAAGCTGCCGGATCGGATCCGAGGTCGGATCCGACACCCACAGGTTGCAGACAAATGAAGTATCTACTCAGATGGAACGTTATGGTGAGTACATAACTTCTTTTTTTTTTTTTTAGTTAATCAATCTTTTCTTTGCCCATAAAAGTTTCACTTTAGCTGTTTTTTGCTGTTTATCTCTCTCCTCCCTCTTAGTTTCTTGTAGGCATTAGGGCTTCCTACCATAGTTGGTATATCTGCTTACCCTTTTTCCAGGGTATATCTTTTAAATTACCATTTTTGGTAATTAAACTTTTTTTTCTTTTTCTTTCTATATTAAAATAAAAAAAATGTCCTTGTTGCTTAGGTTTGCTAGTTGAGCTGTTTGCTGTTACCTACCATGTTGGATAAACCAACAGGATTTAAGAAATGCACTTCTTGTGGGCATAAAATCCGCAATTTGGATGCCCACAATGAGTGCGTATATTGCCTCGGCGCTGGCCACTTGGACACCAGTTGTGCTATCTGCTCAACCTTCAACCCAAGGGCTGTAGCTGATAGCCACAAGTTTTCTTTTAAAAGGCTGTCTTCATGCTACCTCTGCTTCTGGTGCTCAACATCTCCAAAACCACCAAATCTGCTGTGTTGGAGCACAGAAAATGCTCCATGTCAAAGTCCTCCAGGTCTTTGTTGGAGATGCCTTCCAAGAGCTGAAAAACATAGGATGTGACATTGTCAGATCCAAAGACGCTATCTTTGGATCTGAAACCCTCTGATCCAAAGTCTTCATATCCAGTTGTCATATTGATCAGTCCAGCAGCGCTTTTCTCAGATCCTTAGTCCTCAGTTCTGAAGCCCGGCACCTTCCACAGAAGTCTTATTCCAGAGTATGTAATCAAGCCCATATCACCTATTCTGCAATTTCCTTTGCCACAAATACCTAAAAAACACACAAGGCCACAATCTACTGCATCCTCCAGGTCTTCCAGAAGCTTATTTGAAGTGGATTGGGATAGAATAATGTGAAAATTTCTCATAGAGCAGATCCGGATGAGGGTCTTACAAACTCCATCCCCTGTCTGATCCATGAGCTTTTCTGTGATATCTAGAGCTATTCTGTCTCCTTCTCCAATTCATTCAGTTGATTTGGAGTTACAGGATCTGAAATTTCAGAGAGATTCTAAGTTAAATCCAAAGATTATGTCTTAGACTCCGGCTGTATCCCTCACTAGTTTCACTCTGATTTTCTTGGATTGGATTGCGTCTCTGAGCCTAAGTATCAATGTCGGGTCTGTGCGGCTGGGATCGACTCCAGTGTTGTCAGATCTGCCTCTGCCCCTTGGAGCCCTGGATAGTTCGAGTCCAGTTAGGTGTTCGAGGCATGGACCAGAGAGCAGTTGAGCTCTGCCTTTGCTGGGAGTTTCCGCTCCAGCTCAGCTGGCCAAGGCTTCTTTGTGTCTGTCTGCCTTTGAGATTGTGGAAAGGACTTTTTCTCTCTCTAGAGAACCACCTTCTCATTTTTCAGATAAAACTAGATGTTTTTCATGTTTCACTGTTGCTGTCATCACACTTGAGATGTTCTTCATTCCACATTGCTGCAGTCCTAACTATTGGGTAGTCCGCTGTCCAGTCGGCCCGAATACCAAAGTATATGGCTGACGTCGGTCACGGCGCATTAGACTGACGTCAGTACGTCAGGGTACTAATGCGCATGACCGACGTCATATCCTCAGTCTTTTTTGCCGCATGGTCCGATGCAGAAGCAATTTTGCGAGTGCAGGTTGGCGTTCTGAAAGTTTCTGAAGCCAGAGTTTCAGACCGAATCAAAGTTGGCTAAGTACCCCGTTGGGGAATATTTTGTTTTTTTCTTGCCTCAGTATTTAACCGGATGTCAGAAAAAGTGAATAACTGTATTTCTTGTGGGAAACAGATACCTCATAGGGATTACCATACTTTGTGTATTCCTTGTTTAGGGCCTGAGCACGACGTTGTTGGATGCCGCTCTTGTGCTAGATTTAACAAACGCACTATTAAGAGAAGGTTAGACTGTGTCAGGTTAGTGTTTGGGAAGCGTTGTAATTATAAAATGCCTGTAAAAAGCAAGCACAAACAGTGTCCAAGGAACAGCCAGAAACCTTGCGAATATAGTACCCTTTATTTAAACACAATCAAAAATCTTGGGTTGAGCGCTTTCATCTGACTAAAAAGATTTCATCAGAACAGTTGCACAATGCATAACCCCGCCTTATATACACATAATGCCTCCTGCTAATTAATCAATTAACTTTCAAATTCATTTAAAAACACTTCATAGTAATAAAGTGATACATAAGATAATGTGCACATACATATTGAGATGTGTGATAAAAACATTACATATAAATAACAAAATCTCAAAAAAATGACCTAATATATAAAATGTTAACCATAATAAAAAGTATTGTATAGGAGAAGATTAAAACCTATATAATATATAATATTAAATTTTAACTAAGGGCTTGGTAGGTATAACTTCATTTAGACCAGGTGGAGAAGCTGCATTTAGTCTAATCTGCCATTTGATTTCCTTCTCACCAACTGTTGCTTTAATGTTACCCCCCCTCAGATTTGGTGATATAACTTCCAAAATGGCAAATTTAAACCCCCTGCAGCCTGTACTATTTAGAAGGTGCCGACTAAGGGCGTTGTTGGTATCTTTTTTTCGAATACAATATAGATGGTCATACATTCTTTCCTTAGTCTTCTGTCAGTCTTGCCAGCGTAAAACTATGACAAGAACAACATTTTGCTAAGTATATCAAATGTTGTGACTGGCAGTTCCATGTTTGAAAATAATTTTACTACCTATATGGTTATTGAGTAATTCATTATCTTCCAGTATACCCACAATAGTTACAGTGACCATTTTTAGTACCTTTCCTATCCATACCCCATCCTTATGCTGTTGAGCTTTGCATTCAATGATTCTCTTCAGGTTTCTTCCTGTCTTAGACACAAACTGAGGACAAATGGAAATTTTGTCTTTGATTCCCTCGTCACTTCTTAATATATTCCAATTCTTAGAAATTATGTCCTTAACTTCCTTGGTATATTTACCTTGTTTTAGAATGCATGCCTTGGTATACGGTTTAGATGCCTGTGTAACAACTTCATTTTGACCATGTATATTGGCTGACTTATCACCTAAACCAATGCCTAACAGAGGTGGATACTTTTTACCCCATTCACTAGATACATATTGTATAATATCCTCTATCATATTGTTGGGGTAGCCCTTATCTCTAAAAAGATTACCTATAAATCTAAGTTCTCTAAACATTGTTCTGTAATCAGAGGACATACGGGCAGCTCTGATGCACTGTCCCTTGACAATACTACGTTTCAAGGAATAAGAATGTGCACTATCAAAGTGCAAATACCCATTACTGAAAGTGTCTTTTCTGTAAATTTTTGACTGGAACGAGCTACCATCACTGTAAATGTAAACATCCAAATAGTTAATACCTTCTCTACAAAACTGATATGTAAACTGTAAGAATGAAGTAGTCTGGTTTAAATATTGAATAAAACTAGATAAAGTAGGTGTGTCCCCCTCCCAAAGAATGACTCTGTTAGGTATTGGTTTAGGTGATAAGTCAGCCAATATACATGGTCAAAATGAAGTTGTTACACAGGCATCTAAACCGTATACCAAGGCATGCATTCTAAAACAAGGTAAATATACCAAGGAAGTTAAGGACATAATTTCTAAGAATTGGAATATATTAAGAAGTGACGAGGGAATCAAAGACAAAATTTCCATTTGTCCTCAGTTTGTGTCTAAGACAGGAAGAAACCTGAAGAGAATCATTGAATGCAAAGCTCAACAGCATAAGGATGGGGGTATGGATAGGAAAGGTACTAAAAAATGTGGTCACTGTAACTATTGTGGGTATATGGAAGATAATGAATTACGACTCAATAACCATATAGGTAGTAAAATTATTTTCAAACATGGAAACTGCCAGTCACAACATTTGATATACTTAGCAAAATGTTGTTCTTGTCATAGTTTTTACGTTGGCAAGACTGACAGAAGACTAAGGGAAAGAATGTATGACCATCTATATTGTATCCAAAAAAAAAAAAAAAAAAAAAAAAAAAGATACCAACAACGCCCTTAGTCGGCACCTTCTAAATAGTACAGGCTGCAGGGGGTTTAAATTTGCCATTTTGGAAGTTATATCACCAAATCTGAGGGGGGGTAACATTAAAGCAACAGTTGGTGAGAAGGAAATCAAATGGCAGATTAGACCAAATGCAGCTTCTCCACCTGGTCTAAATGAAGTTATACCTACCAAGCCCTTAGTTAAAATTTAATATTATATATTATATAGGTTTTAATCTTCTCCTATACAATACTTTTTATTATGGTTAACATTTTATATATTAGGTCATTTTTTTGAGATTTTGTTATTTATATGTAATGTTTTTACCACACATCTCAATATGTATGTACACATTATCTTATGTATCACTTTATTACTATGAAGTGTTTTTAAATGAATTTGAAAGTTAATTGATTAATTAGCAGGATGTGTATATAAGGCGGGGTTATGCATTGTGCAACTGTTCTGATGAAATCTTTTTAGTCAGATGAAAGCGCTCAACCCAAGATTTTTGATTGTGTTTAAATAAAGGGTACTACATTCGCAAGGTTTCTGGCTGTTCCTTGGACACTGTTTGTGCTTGCTTTTTACAGTTGTGGTCGAGGTCCAAGGTTTTTGGTTCTCATTTGGTTGTTTTTGGGCCAATTATAAAATGCCGTCGGATGCTCCGACGCCCGCTTCAGCCAAAAAGCGCAAGGACAAAGCAGCGAAGCCTAGAGGGGAAGAACCGACAGTCCCGGACGTCGGTTCTTTAGAGGGCTCAGTGGAGCCGGAGGTTCTGCCAGGAGTTTCTTTGGAGTCTCAGGGAGAAACTTTATTGTTGCAGGATGTGTCCTCTCAGGAAGTAGGCCAGGCTGAAGGGGCTTCTCAGGTGGCTGTTCTTCCCTCTCTTCCTAAGGTGGTTAGGCCTCCTTCTGTTGCCAAGGCTTCTTTAAGAGGCAGGCCTACTTTAGCTTCTGTGGGGGTTTCTCCAAGTGTTTCAGGGTCTTTGCCTAAGAAGCATATGCTAAAAATGGCAGAGGATTTGATTACTATGATTAGAGGTTCTATGCCCCCTCCTGATAAGAGGCCTAGGGTGGAACCTGAGTTTGAGAGATGTTCTTCGTCTTCCCTTGCTGCAGTCCTGACAATTGGGTATAGTCCAGCCCAGTCGGCCCGAATACCAGAGTATAAGGCTGGCGTCGGGTCATGGCGCCTTTAGACTGACGCCAGTGCGTCAGGGTACTAATGCGCATGACCGCGTCATTTCTCAGTCTTTTTGCCGCATGGTCCGATGCAGAAGCAATTTTGCGAGTGCAGGTTGGCGTTCTGAGATTTTAAACCGAGTTTCAGACCGAATACAGAGTTGGCTAAGTAACCCGTTGGGAACATTTTGGTTTTCTTGCCTCAGTATTTAACCGGATGTCAGAAAAGTGAATAACTGTATTTCTTGTGGGAAGCAGATACCGCATAGGGATTATCATACGTTGTGAATACCATGTTTAGCGCCTGAGCACGGCGTTGTTGGTTGCCGCTCTTGTGCTAGATTTAACAAGCACTATTAAGAGGAGGCTTGATTGTGCTAGGTTAGTGTTTGGGAAGCGTTGCAATTATACTATGCCCGGATGCTCGCTTCATCTACAAGGACAAAACAGTGAAGTCTAGGGGTGAGGAACCGGCAGTCGGACGCCGGTCCTTTAGAAGGCTCAGGGAGCCAGAGGTTTTGCCAGGAGTCTCTATGGTCTCAGGCAGATACTTTACTGTTACAGGACTCAGGAGGTAGGCCAGGCTGAGGGGCTTCTCAGGTAACTGTTCTTCCCTCTCTTCCCAAGGTAGTTAGGGCCTCTCCTTCTGTTGCCAAAGCTTCTTTTAGAGGAAGGCCAAGTTCAGCTTCTGTAGGGCTTCTCCTAGCATTTCGGCTCTGTGCCTAAGAAACATATTCTTAAAATGGCAGAAGATTTGATTACTCTGATTAGAGGTTCTATGCCCCACCTGATAAGAGGCCTAGGGTGGAACAGGAGTTTGATAGTTTTGAACAGTGTTCACAGGCTTCAGAGTCTTCTGTGGAAGACTTGCAAGAGTTTCCTTATTCTGATTCTGATGTGGATGATTCCACTCCTTCAGCTTCTCCTCCTGAGGATTTTTCATTTTCAGAGACTCTTCACTCCATGAGGGAGCACTTTAAATGGGAAGGCCAAGATTACTCTGACTCCAGAAAAAGGCTTAGGGAATTCTTGTTTTGCCCCAGCATAGGCCCTTAGCTATTCCTCCGTGTTGAATGTGGTGGAGGATGTTTTGTAGGCTTCTCTGAACCCTGATTCTTTGCCTCCTGCTCCTGTTAAGCCTGTTAGTTATTATAGGGTGCCCGAACCTCATAAGTATTTGTTTAAGAGTCCCAGGGCGGACCCAGAAACTGTTTCTCAGGGGCCTAAAGGTGTTAAAGCTTCTGTGGTTAAAAATCCAGTACCCTCTGATAAAGAGGCAAGGGCTTTGGATAGGTGGGGTAAAGTATATACTTCTTCCACTCTAGCCATGAGGGCGTTGAATTGTCAATTTCATATGCTGAAATATCAGAATTATCTCCTTTCACAATTGAAATCTAAGGTGGATGCTTTGGCGGAAGGTATTGAGTGTAAAGAATTGCTGGATTTGGTTCATGTGTCTGAACAAGTGGGTAAGCATTCTTTTGATGCTGTTCAGGCCTCCTCGAGGGTGGCTGCTACTAGTTCTGTTCTAGACATGCATGGTTGAAGGATCAGAATTTAGCTGAGCATGTTAAGACCAGGATTTTGGATGCTCCTTTACAGTCTGATGTGTTGTTTGGACCGCCTGTGGAAGCAGTTTTAAAGAAAATGGAGGACAAAGCTAAGTCTATGCAGACTGTTAAAGATTTTTTGCAGGTGCAGCCTCCGAAATTTAGTAGAAATTGGCCTGCTAAGGGGTGGACATATCCTGCTTATGGTTCCCAGTCTAGGGGTAGATTTAGACGTGGTAGGGGCAGGGCTCCAGGTTCGTTTAGGCCTAGATCAGACAGTTCACCTGCTCAGACTTCTGGTGAGGGCAGGGGTCAGTCCTTTCGTAAGCAGAACCAATGACCTGCCTTTTTCAGCTGCAGGTGGACTCTCTCTGGCAGCTCTTGGGAGGAAGAAGATTGTCTCTTTTCAAAGAAAATTGGGATTTAATCACTCAAGACAGATGGGTGCTGGATATCATTCATCACGGGTACAGATTTTATTTCCACAATGCCCCTTTCAAAGGCATGCCATGCCAGATGTTCCTCCTCCACAAAGAAAGAGGCTCACAAGCAAGTTTCTCAGTTACTCCAGATAGGGGCTATTCAGCCAGTCCCTGTGTCAGAAAGGGGCTTCGGATTTTATTCTCGCCTGTTCCTAGTGGCAAAGAAGGGGAACACGTGGAGACCAATTTTGGATTTATCTATCCTCAACACTTATCTGGACATTCCCAAGTTCAAGATGTTGACGTTACAGCAACTGTTACCTCTGCTGGGCAAGGATCACTGGATGGTAACTTTGGATCTCAAGGAAGCTTACCTTCATGTGCCCATAAGGCTAAGTTGCAGAAAGTATCTGCGGTTTCGAACTGGAGATTTTCATTATCAGTTCTCTGCATTGCCCTTTGGCTTATCTACTGCGCCCAGAGTATCTACAAAGGTTCTGGCTCCAGTGATAGCTTACTTCAAGGCATTCAAATTTCAATCCTTACTTGGACGACTGCCTGATTCTGGCTCGAAAGGAACTCCTTCTCTACAGCATCTGGAATATTGCAGAAGTGCTAAGATGCCAGGGATATATTCTAGAACAATAAAGTCTTGGACGACTGCCTGATTCTGGCTCAAGAAGCTCCTCCTTCTAAAGCATCTGAAGAATATAGCAGTGCTAGTGCCTAGATCACTTGTGTGAATGCCTAGGTCAGTCTAGTACCCTCTCAAGACATGTGCTTTCTGGGTGTGAGACTGAATACAGCAGCCCAGATGGCCCCAGATTTTAACCCGGACAAACAAAAGAGTCTGTCACTTTACTTCCATCAACTATCTCATCAGTCCGTGTGACTGCAAAAGACAGTCTTCAATTATTAGGGTTCATATCTTCTTTTGCATTCTGCTCTGGTGCTGTGCCAAACTGCATATGAGGAAGCTGCAATGGTATCTCAATAATGTATGGACACAGCACTGCCAGGATTTGGACACTGTCATTCAAATAATACCTTGCCTTCAAAAGGAATTCTTGTGGTGGGCTCAGGAATGTCACCTAAACAAGGGATTCTCTGTGACCCGGCCAGAGGCGAGTCAGATTTTAACGACAGATGCCTCGGACACTGCTTGGGGAGCTCATCTAAATGGAAAGTGGATACAAGACAAGTGGCCTGCCAGACTACAGCATCTACATATCAACATGAAGGAGATGTTAGCAGTCCAGTTTGCATTGATGGCGCTCAAGATTGAGTTACTTCTTCCAGGGCAGGTGTTGATTCTGACAGACAACACAACTGTCATGTGGTACATCAACAAGCAAGGGGAACACATTCTTATCCTCTATGCAGGCAAGCAATGATTTTATGGGAGACTGCGTTAAGCTGCAACTGACTCTTCAGGCAAGGTTTCTGCCAGGAGCACAGAACTCCTAGCAGATGTATTAAGCAGACAAATCATGGATCCCCACGAGTGGAAACTGGATCTTCATGTATTTCAGAAATTGACAGTGTCATGGGGAACTCCAGACATAGATCTCTGTTCGCTTCTCCACTAAACCACCAGCTGCCAAAGTATTGCACAAAGGGGTTTCATCACACAGCTTGGAAAGTGGATGCTCTGTCTTTCAGTTGAGAAAACCTTCATGTCTATGCCTTCCACCTCTACCTCTTCTTCCAACGGTATTACTAAAGGTCAGACAGGACAGGCCAAGGATGATTTTGATAGCTCCAGATTGGCCTCGGCAACACTGGTACCCACTTCTAAGGAGTCTTGTAAAGAAGCCTCCATGGCCTTTACCTCTGATTCCTCATCTGTTATCTCAGAAGGACGGTCATCTGCTCAATGTCAAGCTTCAATCTCTTCATCTCACAGCTTGGCATATTCTGTGTTGAAACATGGTAGGTCTCAGCTTCCTCAACAAGTTTTAAATGTGATTATGGAAGCTAGAAGGCCTAGTACTAGGAGAGTGTCAGAAAAAATGGAAGAGATTTTTATTTTGGTGTACAGCAAAGAATTTGGAGATTTCAGAGCCTAATTTGAGTGTGGCTCTTCAATATCTTACTGAGTTATTGGACAAAGGTTTGTCTTTCTCTTCCATAAAGATTCATGCTGCAGCAATTTCAGCTCACTATGATTGTGACCCACCTTTGTTTTCGCATCCTTTGTTCAAGCAGTTTCTTAGAGGGGCAAAGAATATAAGACCCCCACGTAGAGCTCCTACTCCTGCTTGGGATCTCAATTTTGTGTTGGAAAAACTTACTCTACAACCTTTTGAGCCTGCAGCTACTGCTGAATTGAAATATTTGTCATGGAAGACTGCTTTTCTGTTGGCTATTACTTCTGCAAGAAGGGTGTCTGAGTTGCAGGCCCTTATGGCAGTAGAGCCCTTTTGATTTTCCATAAGGACAGGGTATCATTACGTACTAATCCTTCCTTTATGCCTAAGGTGGTTTCTAGTGTGGCTTTAAACCAAACTATTCATTTGCCTACGTTTTTGCAGATCCTCAAAATAAAGGGGAAAAGATTTTGCACACTTTAGATGTACACAGGCAATTGCGTTATTATTTGAGCAGGACTAAAGATTTTAGGCAGTCTCAGCAGTTACTTGTTTCTTTTGCTTTAAGTTCACAGGGCAAGCCTGTGTCAAAACAAACTATTTCTAGGTGGATTGGCTTTTGCATTGCATTTTGTTATTCCCATCATGGCAAAGAGGTTCCAGCTGGGATTAGGCCTCATTCCACTAGGGCTACTGCCACTTCAACAGCATTTCTAAGGGGGTGGCAACTAAGGATATTCTGGAAGCAGCTACTTGGAGTTCAGTGCATACTTTCTCTAGGCATTATCACCTGCCTATATACTCTAAGACTAGAGCTGGTTTTGCCACAGCTGTTTTACAAGGCATGTTGTCAGCTCCTGCTACTTTATAATTTGCCAGCCTCCCTTACCTCTGCTTTGGGATTCTACCCAATTGTCAGGACTGCAGCAAGGGAAGGCGAAGAACATAGTACAGTTTTGTACCTACCATAAATGTAGATGTTCGAGGATTCCCTTGCTGCAGTCCAATTACCCTCCCTTCCCTCTGTGTTTCAGGGTGGTTGTGTAGGTGAGTTTACATGCTTATATTTTTGTATATATTACTGTATATTTTGTACATGTTTTTGGTGCAGGTTGTTTTGGGACTTGTCTTTTTGGGTCTTCTGACATCTGGGGCAAGAAAAGACTGAGGAAATGACGCCGGTCATGCGCATTAGTACCCTGACGTACTGACGTCAGTCTAAGGCGCCATGACCGACGTCAGCCTTATACTCTGGTATTCGGGCCGACTGGGACGCGGACTATACCCAATTGTCAGGACTGCAGCAAGGGAATCCTCGAACATCTACATTTATGGTAGGTACAAAACTGTACTTTTTGAGCAATGTTCGGAGGCTTCTGAGTCTTCTGCTGAGGACTTGCAGGAGTATCCTCCTTATTCTGATTCTGATGTGGATGATTCTACTCCTTCAGCTTCGCCTTCTGAGGATTTTTCTTTTTCAGAGACCCTGCATTCCATGAGGGAGCATTTTAAATGGGAAGGTCAAGATTTCTCTGATTCCAGGAAGAGGCTTAGAGAATTCTTGTTTTTACCCCAGCATAGGCCTTTAGCTATACCTCCTGTTCTGAATGTTGTAGAAGATGTTTTTGCAGAGGCTTCACTAAATCCTGATTCTTTGCCACCTGCACCAGTTAAACCGGATAGGTACTATAGGGTGCCTGAAGCCCATAAGTATCTTTTTAAGAGTCCTAGGGCGGACCCAGAAACTGTCTCTCAGGGGCCTAAAGGTGTGAAGGCTTCTGTGGTTAAAAATCCTGTTCCTCCTGATAAAGAGGCAAGGGCTTTGGATAGATGGGGAAAGAAAGTGTATACTTCTTCCACTTTAGCCATGAGGGCGAATTGTCAGTTTCATATGTTAAAATATCAGAATTATCTCCTTTCACAATTGAAGTCTAAGGTGGATGCTCTGGCTGAAGGTATTGAGTGTAAAGAGCTGCAGGATTTAGTTCATGTTTCTGAACAAGTGGGAAAGCATTCTTTGCAGTGTGGTTTTGATGCTGTGCAGGCCTCCTCGAGGGTGGCTGCCACTGGTTCTGTTATTCAGGCACGCCTGGTTGAGAGATCAGAACTTAGCTGAGCATGTTAAGACAAGGATTTTGGATGCTCCTTTACAGTCTGATGTGTTGTTTGGTTCGCCTGTGGAAGCAGTTTTAAAGAAAATGGAGGACAAGGCTAAGTCTATGCAAACTGTTAAGGATTTTTGCAGGTGCAGCCTCCAAGTTTAGTAGAAATTGGCCTACTAAGGGGTGGACTTATCCTGCTTATGATTCCCAGTCTAGGGATAGGTCTAGACGTGGTAGGGGCAGAGCTCAAGGTTCTTTTAGGCCTAGGACAGGGAGTTCACCTGCTCAGACTTCTGGTGAGGGCAGGGGTCAGTCCTTTCGTAAGCAGACCCAATGACCTGCCTTTTCAGCTGCCAGTACATTCTGCCTGGCGGCACCTCTAGGAGGAAGACTGTCTCTTTTCAAAGAAAATTGGGATTTAATTACCCAAGACAAATGGGTTCTGGATATCATTCACCACGGTTACAGGTTTTATTTCCATACCTTGCCTCCTTTCAAAGGCATGCCAGACATTCCTCCTCTACAAAGAACAGAGGCTCGCAAACAAATTTCTCTGTTACTCCAAATAGGAGCCATTCAGTCAGTTCCTGTGCCAGAAAGGGGCCTAGGATTTTATTCTCGCCTGTTCCTAGTACCAAAGAAGGGGAATACGTGGAGACCAATTTTGGATTTATCTATCCTCAACACTTATCTGGACATTCCAAAGTTCAAAATGTTGACGTTACAACAGCTTTTACCTCTGCTGGGCAAAGATCACTGGATGGTAACGTTAGATCTCAAGGAAGCTTACCTTCATGTGCCTATAAGACTAAGTTGCAGAAAGTATCTGCGTTTTCGAGCTGGAAATTCTCATTATCAGTTCTCTGCATTGCCCTTTGGCTTATCTACTGCGCCCAGAGTATTCACAAAGGTTCTGGCTCCAGTGATAGCTTACTTCAGGCTAAAAGGAATTCAAATCTATCCTTATTTGGACGACTGCCTGATTCTGGCTCAAGAAAAGGAAGACCTTCTACAGCATTTGGAATATGTCATAGCAGTGCTAAGATGCCTAGGGTATTCTGTGAACGAAATAAAGTCCAGTCTAGTACCCTCTCAAGACATGTGCTTTCTGGGTGTGAGACTGAATACAGCAGCCCAGATGGCCTTTTAACCCCGGACAAACAAAAGAATCTTTCCAGTTACTTCCATCAATTATCTCTTCAGTCCGGGCTGACTGCAAGGACAGTCCTTCAAGCCTTAGGGTTCATGGCATCTTGTATTCTGGTGCTTCCCAATGCCAAACTGCATATGAGGAAGCTACAATGGTATCTCAAAATGTATGGACACAGCACTGCCAGGATTTGGACACTGTCATTCAAATAATACCTTGCATTCAAAAGGAATTTTTGTGGTGGGCTCAGGAATGTCACCTAAACAAGGGACTCTCTGTGACCCGGCCAGAGGCAAGTCAGATTCTAACGACGGATGCCTCAGACATTGCTTGGGAGCTCATCTAGATGGAAAGTGGATACAAGACAAGTGGCCTGCCAGACTACAGCATCTACATATCAACATGAAAGAGATGTTAGCAGTCCAGTTTGCATTAATGGCTTTCAAGGAGTTACTTCTTCCAGGGCAGGTGTTGATTCTAACAGACAACACAACTGTCATGTGGTACATCAACAAACAAGGGGACCACATTCTTACCCATTGTGCAGGCAAGCAATGATTTTATGGGAGACTGCGCTCAGCTTGCAACTAACTCTTCAGGCAAGGTTTCTGCCGGGAGCCCAGAACTCCTTAGCAGATGTGTTAAGCAGACAAATCATGGATCCCCACGAGTGGAAACTGGATCTTCATGTATTTCAAAAATTGACAGTGTCATGGGGAACTCCAGACATAGATCTGTTCGCTTCTCCACTAAACCACCAGCTGCCAAAGTTTTGCACGAAGGGATTTCATCACACAGCTTGGAAAGTGGATGCTCTTTCTTTCAGTTGGAAAAATCTTCATGTGTATGCTTTTCCACCTCTGCCTCTTCTCCCAAAGGTGCTTCTAAAGGTCAGACAAGACAAGCCAAGGATGATTTTAATAGCTCCAGATTGGCCTCGCAGCACTGGTACCCATTACTGAGGAGTCTGGTAAGGAAGCCTCCATGGCCTTTACCCTTGATTCCACACCTATTGTCTCAGAGGGACGGTCATCTGCTCAATGTCAAGCTTCAAACTCTTCATCTAACAGCCTGGCATATTCTGTTTTGAAAGACAGCAGGTCTCAACTTCCTCAACAAGTTTTAAATGTGATTATGGAAGCCAGAAGACCTAGTACAAGGAAAGTGTACGAGAAAAATGGAAGAGATTTTATTTTGGACTGCAGCAAAGAATTTGAAGATTTGAGCCTAATTTGAGTGTGGCTCTTCAATATCTTACTGAGTTATTGGACAAAGGTTTGTCTTTCTCTTCCATTAAGATTCATGCTGCAGCAATTTCAGCTCACTATGATTGTGACCCACCATTGTTTTCACATCCTTTGTTCAAGCAATTTCTTAGGGGGGCAAAGAATATAAGACCCCCACGTAGAGCTCCTACTCCTGCTTGGGATCTCAATTTTGTGTTGGAGAAACTTACTCTACAACCTTTTGAGCCTGCAGCTACTGCTGACCTGAAATACTTGTCATGGAAGACTGCTTTTTTGTTGGCCATTACTTCTGCAAGAAGGGTTTCTGAGTTACAGGCCCTTATGGCGGTTGAGCCTTTTTTGATTTTTCATAAGGATAGGGTATCATTACGTACTAATCCTTCCTTTATGCCTAAGGTGGTTTCTAGTGTGGCTTTAAACCAAACTATTCATTTGCCTACTTTCTATGCAGATCCCCAAAATAAAGGGGAAAAGATTTTGCACACTTTAGATGTACACAGGCAATTGCGTTATTATTTAAGCAGGACTAAGGATTTTAGACAGTCTCAGCAGTTGTTTGTTTCTTTTGCTTTGAGTTCGCAGGGCAAGCCTGTGTCAAAACAAACTATTTCTAGGTGGATTGGGTTTTGCATTGCATTTTGTTATTCCCATCCTGGCAAAGCGATTCCAGCTGGGATTAGGCCTCATTCCACGAGGGCTACTGCCACTTCAACAGCATTTCTAAGGGGGGTGGCAACTAAGGATATTTTGGAGGCAGCTACTTGGAGTTCAGTGCATACTTTCTCTAAGCATTACCACCTTCCTCTCTACTCTAAGTCTAGGGCTGGTTTTGCCACAGCTATTTTGCAAGGCATGTTATCAGCTCCTGCTTCCTTATGATTTGCCAGCCTCCCTTACCTCTGCTTTGGGATTCTACCCAATAGTTAGGACTGCAGCAATGTGGAATGAAGAACATAGTACAGTTTTGTACCTACCATAAATGTAGATGTTCGAGGATCCACATTGCTGCAGTCCAATTTACCCTCCCTCCTTCCCCTCTGTGTTTAGGGGTGGTTGTGTAGGTGAGATTATCTTCTGGTACCTTTGTATATATTGTATATATTTTTGGTGCAGGTATGTTTGGTGTGTTTTGGTTTTGGCCTTGTCTTTTTAGGGTCTTCTGACATCTGGGGCAAGAAAAGACTGAGGATATGACATCGGTCATGCGCATTAGTACCCTGACGTACTGACGTCAGTCTAATGCGCCGTGACCGACGTCAGCCATATACTTTGGTATTCGGGCCGACTGGACAGCGGACTACCCAATAGTTAGGACTGCAGCAATGTGGATCCTCGAACATCTACATTTATGGTAGGTACAAAACTGTACTTTATCTGCCTGCAGGTAACCCTCAGTTGGCCCAAATACCAGAGTCTTGGGATTTCTGCTTCGGACGCTGTTCCTTCTTCCATGACGTCAGGTTTTCAGGGGTATAAAACATGCAGTCGTCATTAAATCAGCTTTTCTTGCCAAGCGGAGCCCGAAGCAGAAGCAGTTCACAAGTGCCAGTTGGCCACTTCCTGAAATTTTCATTTTTTGAGTTTCAGACCTGAAGTTTTCTAAAGCTAAGTACCCCATTGGAGATCCATTTTTCTTGCTCTAACCGATGTCAGAAAAAAATTAATAATTGTCTTGCCTGTGGAAAGCAAATACCTCACAGAGATTTTCATTCTTACTGCGTCACCTGTTTAGGCCCAGACGACTATGTCTCTCGCTGTCAGTTTTGTGCCCTGTTCAACGCCTGAACTATTCGTCTTCGGGCTTTGTCGTTAAATTCTTTCGCTCTCGTTCTCCGTATTCTGAAATGGTTTTGATAAGCCATCCGACTACCGCTATTCTGAAAAAAACTTAAGGATAAAGACAGAGACAGACCACATAGGTCCAAAACTGCTAACGACACTTACGTTAAGCTAGTCGCCAGTACTCAGTGAGGTGCTTTCGCAGACCCTGATACCCACTTCTACAAATTCGCAGGCCTAAACTGAGATCCAGTCGTAGTCCGGTATGCCGCAAGATGCTTCTTTGACTATGGAACCTGCGGATGTCTGTACCTTGGATGGGTCCAGAGCCACTGTGTAGGCACCGGCTTCTGAGAGTGTATTCAGACCTTCCGATGTTTTTATTAAACCACCTACTTTGTTTCAGACTAAAACTACCAAATTTCTTAGGCCTAGAGTTTGCACTACGCCTAGGAAACCAACGACTAAAGCACATTCTCAAGCTCCCATGCCACAGAAACAAATACTTAGAATGGCTGAAGACATTATTACTTTAATTAGGGGAAGACGGCCTTCCCCCTCTAAAAGACAAAGAATTGATTTTCCTTCCATTCCCTCTGCTTCTCCACCAGAGGATTTTTCTTTCGGTGAAACCCTGCATACTTTCAGAGCATTTCCGCTGGGAGTGCCAGGACTACCCACAGTCCAAAAAGAGACTCGGGGAATTTTTAAACTTGCCTCAGCACAGGCCTCTAGCTGTCCTTCCTGTTATGGAAATTGTAGATGTCTTCATGGAATCCAGTCTTTCCCCTGATACTTTGCCACCAGCTCCTAGAAAACCTGACGTGTACTACAGAGTACCTGACTCCTAGAAATTTCTATTTAGGAATCCTACTGGGGATCCAGAGACCATTTCCCAGGAACCTAAAGGCATTAAGGCTACTACAGCCAAAAACCCTACCCCTTTGGACAGGGATTCTAGGACTTTAAGCAGATGTGGGAAGAAGGTATACACCTCTGCTACTCTTGCCATCAGGGCTTTAAATTGCCAGTTTCACATGTTGAAGTACCAGCGGCATATTATGGAACTAATTAAACAAAAAATCATGTTGATTCCTGATTGTGCAGAACATAAACATTTACAAGAGTTAATGCATTCTGCAAACCAAGTTGAAAAATATACTTTGCAGTGTGGTTTTGATGCTTTAGAAGCATCTTGCAGGGCTGCCGTCACTGAGTCTGTTCTTAGAAGGCATGCCAGTCATGTCAAAGCAAAATTACTAGATGCTCCATTAAACCAAGAACATTTGTTTGGCACTAAAGCAGAAGACGTTATTAAAACGATTGAGGAAAAAGCTAAATCTATGCATACTGTTAAAGATTTCCTACAGGTACAGCCATCTAGATTCAGTAGGCATTGGCTTTCAAAAAACTGGTCCTTTCTAGTCCCTCCCAGACCTTCTCAGACCAAACCCAGGGGCAGAAGACTACCAAGACTACAGTCTCAGTATGCACAGATCTAAACAATGGAGTGCTCCAACCTCAAAAACAGGGAGTGGTAAGCCACCATCCTATGGAAAAAGTTCACAGTGACTTGTCCTTCATCCTTTCCAGCCTTGCCCAAGTACTTGTACCCCTAGGAGGAAAACTCGCCCTGTATGCAAAAAACTGGGAATACATTGCCCAGGACAGATGGGTCTTTAACATTATATTCCAGGGATACAGTTTCTACTTCCACTCACTGCCAACCCCAAGCAGATTGCCAGCCCTCCCCCCAAACCAGTGGGCAGAGGCCCAAAAGCAAGTACTTTCTCTTCTCAGTATCAAGGCTATTCAACCTGTTCCAACAGAGCAAAGGGGACAGGGTTTCTACTCCAGACTGTTTCTGGTGTCCTGAAAAGAAAACTCTTGGCGCCATATCATGGATCTGTCAATTCTCAACACCTTTCCTGGTGGTTCCAAAATTCAAAATGCTTACTCTCCAACAGCTGCTTCCTGTGCCAGCCAAGGACTCCTGGCTGGTCACCCTAGACTTAAAAGATCTTGTCTGCACATCCCCATAAGGAAATCTTGCAGGAAATATCTATGTTTCAGGGCAGGCTCTATGCGCTATTAGTTCTCTGCACTTCCTTTTGGCTTCTCTACTGCGGCCAGGGTATTCACAAAATGCCTGGCTCCAGCCATTGCATATTGCCGCAGAGAAAAATTCAAATTTACTCATACTTGGACGATTCCCTGATTCAGGCGGACAGTCAGGAATTGCTGCTTCAGCATCTGACATTTGTAGAGACTTTTAACTTTTCTGGGGTATACGTTCAACAAAAAGAAATCACATCTGGTATGCAGCCAGAAAATTGTATTCCTGGGAGCAAGCTTGAACACAACTTCCCAGATGGCATTTGTCACTCCAGAAAAACAGGTTTATTTGACAAACTAGTTCTATCTACTGGTCACCCAAACCCAGCTATCTGCAAGAAAAATACTGCAAGCCCTAGGGTTTATGGCCTCTTGCATTCTACTAATTCCATATGCAAGACTGCATATGAGGAAACTTCAGTGGTACTTAAAAAAAAATCTCTGTTGTCAACATGCTTAGGACCTAGAAACAATGATTCCTATCATTCCTTGCCTAAGGACAGAGTTCCTTTGGTGGGCAGAGGCTTGCTTCCACAACAAGGAACTCCTTTTCACTCAACCCAAGGCTGCCCAAACCCTGACAACAGACGCAGCAGACTATGCAGGGGGGGCTGACATGGCAGGCAAATGCATTCAAGGCAAATGGAGCCCAAGACAAATGCACCTGCATATCAATCAGAAAGAAATGTTAGCTGTACAGAATGCACTGACAGCCTTCAGATACCTTATCCTTCCAGGACAACTCTTGATAAAGACCGACAACACCACAGATGTCCTTCAAGGATGCATCTGCAGTCCTTACAAATGGGTTGTCCTGTCGTCAGGCAGCCCCTCGGTCGGCCGGATTCCAAAGTCTGGGTCTGGCCTCGGCTGGTGTCGCACTTCACCCGACGTCATAGCTGCAGTTCTTCGGGTATAAAGGCATCAGCCGACGCCATTTTCCTCAGTCTTTCTTGCGCGTGGCCAAGCAGAAGCTGTTCGCAAGTGCCGGTCGGTCAGAACCAGAGATTACTACTACAAGTACCGAAGACTTCTAAAAAGCTAAGTACCCCTTTGGGGACTCTTTCTTGCCTCAGCCGATGTCAGAAAAAGTGAATAACTGTTTAACTTGTGGGAAACAAATACCTCATAAAGATTTCCACTCTTACTGCTTACCTTGTTTAGGCCCAGACCACGACGTAGCAGCTTGTCTAGCCTGTGCTTCTTTCAACCGACGGACGCTTAGACGTCGGTCGGAATTTGCTGAAGAGTTTTTCGGCTCCGATTTTGCTTACATTATGCCGTCGGATCCTCCGACTACGCAAATTTCTAAAAAGCGCAAGGAAAAGGACCGACACTCGCGGTCCGCGGTTTCGGCCGAAACCGCGGTTAAGCCTACCGCGAGTGTCTCGGTTTCGGCTGAAACAGAGTCCACGGTTCTTCCTTCGGCCGAAAGCTTGCCACTTACCGAGGCCTCATCCAGCCTGGCTGAATCTGCTACCGAAATCCCACCTGCTCTTGCAGGTTCACAGGATTTATCTGATACTATCCCTTTGGATATTTCTACCCCTGCACGTGGAGCTGCTAGGCCTCCTGCATCCATGTCGATTAAGGCCTTTGCCAGGGCTAAAGCAGCAAAAACTACAAAATCTGTGCCTGCTAAGACCCCCTCTCACAGGCCTAGCTCTAGTTCACAAATGCTTAGTCTAGCAGAGGATCTCATTTCTTTGATCCGGGGATCCCAACCACATCCAGACAGGGCCTCACACCCACCTCCAGAGAAGAGGACTAGAGTAGAGCCCCCTGAGCCAGTTTCTTCAGATGGCTCCTCTGATGAATCAGATAATTCAAACCCTCCAGAGGGCCCCTTTCTGCTTATGAGGACTCTGATGCAGAAGAGTCCATTCCTTCTGCCTCTCCGCCTGAGGAATTTTCTTTTGGGGAAACCTTGCATGCTATGAGGGAACAATTTCAATGGCAGGGCCAGGATTTTTCAGACTCTAGGAAAAGGCTTAGAAACTTTTTGCATTTG
Organism: Protopterus annectens; assembly: GCF_019279795.1. Classification (NCBI taxonomy): domain Eukaryota; kingdom Metazoa; phylum Chordata; order Ceratodontiformes; family Protopteridae; genus Protopterus; species Protopterus annectens. The sequence goes on from NC_056743.1 coordinate 123,562,514, forward strand.
CCACAGCATAGGCCTTTAGCCATTCCTCCAGTCCTTACTGTTGTGGATGATGCTTTTAATGATGCTTGTACTGCTCCTGATTCTCTTCCTCCGGCCCCTGCTAAGCCCGATAGGTACTACAGGGTTCCGGACACACATTATCATTTGTATAAGGCCCCTTTTGCAGATCCCGAAACTATCTCCCAGGGACCCAAGGCTGTAACAGCTACTTCTACTAAAAAAACCCTCCCCTCTGAAAGGGAATCTAGGGCCTTAGAGAGATGGGGTAAAAAAGTTTACACTTCTGCTACTCTTTCAGCTAGGGCCTTGAACTGTCAATTCCACATGATTCAGTATCAGGAATTTATGTTAGACCAATTAACTAAAAAACTGTCCTCGGATGAACCATTAGACAAAAAATCTGTACAGGAAATGGTACATAACATTCAGCAGGTCAGTAATCACTCCTTAAAATGTGGCTATGATGCACTGGAGGCTTCCTTTTAGATCAGCCATGACTGGCACAGTGATCAGAAGACATGCATGGTTAAAAGAGCAGTCCTTGTTAAATCAAAGCTCCTAGATGCTCCCATGGATAAGCTCAATTTGTTTGGCTCCCCTGCGCAGCAGGTGCTGAAGAAGGTGGAAGAGAAAGCAAAATGTGTCCAGTCAGTCAAGGATTTCTTGCAGGTCCAGCCTCCAAGGTTTAGCAGGAACTGGCCTTCCAAGAATTGGTCCTTTCCAGACACCTCCAGAGCTCCGAGAGGCAGGAATAGGCGCTCAAGAGGCAGGGGGCAATCCAGAGGTGCCTACAGGGGACGTCAGTGGCAGGCTAACAACCAGCGAGGTACAGCCACAGATCCAGCCACCACCACTTCCACAGGACAATCGCAGTGACTTAGCTCTGGCACCGCCTACCAGGGAACAACTAGAGGCAACCTTAGGCGGGAAGCTAGCCTTATTTTCAGTAAACTGGCATTACATCACAGGAGACAAATGGATTTTACAAACAATAGACCAAGGTTACAGGTTTCACTTCCATACTCTACCAAGGAAGAGAGGAATGCCAAACCTACCTCCAAATCAGAAGACAGAAGCTCTAGAACAAATAACTCACTTACTAAGGATGAGAGCTGTAGAAAGGGTACCATCTATGGAACAAGGGCAAGGATTTTACTCCAGACTCTTCCTGGTACCAAGAAAAGAAAACCAATGGAGACCTATTCTCGACCTGTCCGCTTTAAACACATACCTCATTGTTCCAAAATTCAAAATGCTGACCCTACAGCAGCTTCTTCCCATGCTGGGCAAGGAGTCTTGGCTGGTAACTCTAGATCTCAAGGAGGCATACCTGCACGTCCCCATATGACCAAATTGCAGAAGATACCTCAGATTTCTTGCAGGATCAGAGCATTATCAATTCTCAGCATTGCCCTTTGGCTTATCTACTGCCCAGAGTATTCACGAAATGCCTGGCATCAGTAATTGCTCATTGCAGGCTTCAGGGAATTCAAATTTACCCTTACCTGGACGACTGCCTGTTACAAGCGGACAACAAAAACAAATTAACAAAAGATTTGGAAAGGGTCATTCATCTACTACAAGCCCTGGGATACACAGTCAATATAAAAAAGTCAAGGCTGATACCATCCCAAAGGATAACCTTCTTGGGTGCAGATCTGGACACATCAAAACAAATGGCATTCCTGACAGTAGAAAAACAGGAGCAACTCCCTTTCTACTTCATGGCATTAACAAAGCAGAACCAGCTAACAGCAAGAAAAGTCCTGCAAGCTCTCGGTTACATGGCATCCTGCATAATATTGATTCCACATGCCAGACTACATATGAGAAAGTTACAGTGGTATCTAAGGAATTTATGGTCTCAGCACAAGCACAGCCTAGAAACCCAAATTCCAATAATTCCATGCCTGAAACAAGAATTCCAATGGTGGGCTCAGGCCTGTCAATCAAACAAGGGACTGCCCTTCCACAGCACTCAACCAAGCCAGACCATCACAACAGGCGCCTCAGACCTCGGTTGGGGGGCACATGCTGGACAAGTGCATACAAGGCTTATGGACTCAAGACCAGCTGCACCTACACATAAATCAAAAGGAAATGCTGGCAGTAAAACTGGCAATTCAGGCATTCAGACCATTTCTTCGACAGGGTCAACTGCTGATAAGGACGGACAACACCACAGTTATGTGGTACATCAACAAACAGGGAGGCACACATTCATACCCTCTATGCCGGATGGCAATGAACCTCTGGAATGTGGCACTGAGCTTCAACATTCAGCTACAAGCAATTTTTGTGCCAGGAAAAGAAAATATACTAGCAGACATCCTAAGCAGAACTACCACGGATGCCCACGAATGGATGCTGCATCCGGACATCTTCAAAACCATTACAGGGAAATGGGGACTACCAGAAATAGACTTATTTGCATCCCAACACAATCACCAACTGAAAAAATTCTGCACAAGGACGTACCACCCACTTGCTTGGAAAGTGGACTCCCTATCTTTCAGTTGGAAAAACCTGACAGCATATGCATTCTCACCTCTTCCCTTGATGCACAAGGTGCTATTGAAGATCAAAGAAGACCGTCCAAGGATCATCCTGATAGCTCCAGACTGGCCAAGGCAACATTGGTACCCATTACTGAGGAGTATGTCTCGGGAACAAATATGGCCTCTGCCCCTAGTTCCCTTGCTGTTAACACAGAACAACTTCAAAACCCTGCATCCAAACCTGAGAACACTGCAGCTGGCTGCCTGGAACATTGCATAAGACCAAATAACCCAGATTTATCTCAAAGGGTTAAAGACATTATCTTGGAGGCTCGCACACCCTCAACAAGAAAATATTATTCAGCAAAATGGAAAAGATATCTCATTTGGAGTACTGCAAAAGGAGAGAATGTGTCACTGGTAAACATAGCTAACATCCTGGAATACTTGGCAGAGCTCTTCCACAACGGCCTGTCCTATTCTTCCATTAAGATTCATGCATCAGCTATTTCAGCAGAATACAACTTGGATCCTCCAGTTGGTCATACCTACTCCACAGGGACAGCCAATTTCAACACATGTCCAATCAGTTCTAGTAGTGGAACTCCCCCTCTCTTCCAACACCTGTCCTGAACATTTCACAGAGGATGTCTAGCAGAAAAGACCGTACATGAGGAGGCACATAGACTCCTTGCTGGAGTCGGTCTTGGAGGATACCAATTTTGATGAAGGAGAAGGGTCCTCTAGATCACCACCAAATGACATCTCCTTTGGAGACATTCTAGAGATCCTCAGACATAAAAGGTGCCTGGTCTTCCAAAACCCCCTCTCCGGAAGAATTGGTATTTTTGGAAGTTTTTTGGTTCTGGACTCTGTGTCTTGTTACCCCCCCCCCCCCCCCAAAAGTAGATAAACTCATTGATTTTCTTTCCTGCCAGGCTTGGAAGGAGCCAGATGCTGTCAAACCTGTCCCAATGAGGCCCAACAAGTTCTTATTCCCTCCAAAACCCAGACCCCCTGAAGCAATGGAGTCCCAGTTGATACAATGGTGGTGGCAGCAGCCACTAAGAAATAGCTAGCAGAACAGAGGTCTTTTGTCAACCTGCCAAACAGGGAGTCTAGGGTGTTGGACAGATTTGGAAAAAACAGTCTTTGCCTCGGCGACCTTCGCCCTTAGGTTTCTTAATTACCTGGCACAGTTCATGAGACTTTAGAGAGATTTGAACAAAGAGCTTTCAAATACTCTCAATAGTCCATGTCTGCAGAGGATTTCAAAAGAGCATCCTCACAGCTGGGCCACTCTTTTGTCTATCTCAAACACTTCAGTGAGATTAATGTGTCACACAGATGAAGGCGCACAACAAACAGCTGGTTCATGCATTGCCCTAAGTAGACATGCCCTGATCCGAACCCGTGGGTGGAGGAAGAATGAAAATGGATAACACAGATGTGTAGTTATGATGCATACATAACTTTTAAATCGAAACTTACAACAATGAGACATATAGTAATGTTTATGAATCAAGGAAGCTTTATGGTATTATTTTTTTTCCTGGTGACAGTATCAGTGGCTAAATTACACTTAAGATATACTCTTATTGTGGTGCTTCCCATATACTTCTTTTGTATTGTGACTAGAATGCTGGAAAATTTCAGCTGCTACCTACATTAAACAAATGTTTTTGCAGGCGTTATGCCTGTAAGTGTATTCACTGCAAATCCTATTTGTTTATTTTTGTGTTTATACAGTACTCTTTCGTTGATTTTAAGCTTTTAAAAGTGATCCTGAAAAGGAGTGCAAAGTTAGTATCTTATTACTTTTTAAATATGGTCTTTTTATTCAATACAATTAATGTGAGATATTTATTTTCCATACCTTAGGATTCTCCTGTTAATCTTATCTAAAATGTATTTTCAAGTATAGGTTGTGCTGTTAAATTATTGTACTTGCATTGTTTTAGGGTACATCATTACCTTGTCTTATCCCCCTTTAAAAGGACAGTAGTACCTCCTGTCTTGTGAGTGTATGGCTTGCATAAAGCCTTCAAATTTTCAACAAAAACACTGCTTTACTGACATTCAGGTAGTAGTGCCCTGCTGCCCTAATTTGGCAGGCTACCAGAGCTCTAGAGATTCTTTCTGACTGCCTGTCTGTGGGTGTGATGGAACAATCACCTGGCAGTACAGGGACTGCCTTTTATACCCACAGACAGGACCCTTTCAGTTTTCCAGTGCCACAGTAATAGAAAAATCTCTTGCAAGACTGTGCCTCACTCTGGATCACTTGAGCTGCTAAGCTCAGAAGAGAAACCCTGTTGGGTTTTATTTCCTCCTCCTGCTTTTTCTTTGCGTTTTTGAATAGTGTATTCCGCTGCTTTGACTGTTTTTGTCTGTTTGGAGATTGTTTATGCTTGAGTTTTTACTTTGCTTGTAACAGTATAAGGCCTGTACTGTTAAAAGCTTCATTTGGAAGATTTGACAGGAAAACCTGCTGATATTGCATTTTATTCTTGGGTGGTGGTATTTGAAGTGATTGAGCATGAATACTGAATTTTTATTTTTTAAATCGCAGTGTTGGTGCCATTTTGTTTTACACATTCCTAACGGGGTTTTTTTCTTATGTTTATGCGGTTTTCCTAGTCTAATACTGTTTTATGCTGTTTCTAATCGTTTGGGACTGAAACTAGCCTTTTTTATAATTATTGAGGGACTTTGGTGCAGGTATTTGTGCTTTGTACTACTGACAGTTTAGTGAGTGCAGTGTAATGAATAGTATTTCCAAAGTAATGGGCTTCTGATTGCTGTTTCAATGACATTAGTGGGATTTATTCTGATGGTGCAACCATTATTTGGTATTGTTCTGGCTAGGTTTTTTGTTCCCTGACTTGATGGACTCTGATATGGTGACCTTCTCTCCATTGATCCCAACATTGGAACACGCTTTTAAGAAAGCTTGCAGTTCTCCTTTGCTGAATAAGTCTCTGCCTAAAAAAGTGTTAGGGTGTGCTTAGCCATGTCTGACTTCCATACCGCTGTGTCTGTGGACCTTGCTTTTGTGACCCCATTGATCTTTTCCAGTAAAAAGACTTTTTTCAAAGCCAGTCCTTCAAGATAAATTAGGCAAATGGCTAGAATCTCGGAATGAAGCTGGAGCAGTCCCGTTTGGTGTCTTTTAAAGTGTTTGACTACCAATATTCTACATGGAAGTTTGTACAGAGGTATATTTATAGTTCAGGTGAGTTCATTGCATCATTACCTGCTGAGCAGAAACACCTTGTGGAGATTCTCAGGTGTCTGCACATGCTTTAAAAAAGTGCCTTGGAAGGGGCTGATACTGTTTCTAGAAATGCAGCAACCTTAGGTGTTGTAAGGAGGGACGTTTTGGTTGCACAGCCAAAACTTTTCTGATGAGTTAAAAAAATGTGATGAATTACTCCACTTGATTCCGAATGAGTGTTTGGTACAGCAGCTAATCAGATCCTAAAACACACTGGGATGACAGAGATGATGCAAGTTGTGTCTAAAATGCTTCATATTCCCAAGTTCCACCATGTCCCCCCCCACTCAGTACACAGGATACTTTTTGGCTGCCCCCAAAAAAAAAAAAAAAAACTGAAGTCCTAGCCGAACAAAAATCAAGGCACCAAAAGGAAATGGCAGGGCAAGAACTCTGCCAAACCTAACAAGAAGAGTTTGTTTCCCATAAAGGATAACTCCCTTCCAACCTATGACTATGTGGAGGCTTGGCACCCTTCATTTCCCAAGTTTCCCTCTGGGTGCCCTATCTCAGCAGTTAGCTCTCAGCATTGCAGCCCCACCATCAGTGGTTTTCAACGAATAGGTTCTCAACGTTGTTGGCACATGGCACAGGTTACAGGCAGTGGAAGGAATATCCACCTTTGTTTGGTGTTGTGGGGTGTTTCCCCCTCACCCGCTCAACAAGACCTTGTCATTCTCTCCTATAATTTGGCACATGCTGGGCTCAAGGGGCATAGAGTTAGTCCCTGCTTTGTAGAGAATAAAAGGCTTCTACTCCAGCATTTTACAGGTTCACTAAAGAAAAACTGTTGTACAGACTGTTGTTGGACCAGTCCTTTCTGAATACTTTTGTCAGGGTCCAAAAGTTAAAATGCTCACCCTGCAGACAGTCCTTACCCTTCTGTCAGACCACTGCTTCATGGTGACCCTGGACTTGGAAGGACGCGTATCACCATATTCCCATTGCCCATCAATTTAAGAGCTATGTAACATATGTTGTCTGGTTCATACTATCAGTTCTCTGCACTACCCTTTGGGTTATCCGCTGGACATTGAGTGGTTATGAAATGCCTTGCTGTGGTATTCGCTCACTGCCAGACCCTTGGCATTCACATTATTCCTTACTTACATTACTTGCTGATGTGTGCAGAGTCTCTTTCCATATGTTTGGAATTGCTAGAGAAGGTTGTGACCTTACACTTCCCAGCTGGGGTTCCATTTGAACCTTTGTAAGTCATGCCTGACACCCTTGTAAAGAAAAGACTCATTTTCCTGGAATGATTAATCAGCATTGAAAAAAGCATGTGCTTTCTTCCCGAAGGCAAGGGCATGTCCTACCTGATGCCATTTCCGCAATTTTCAAGGAGCAATGTTTTGATGCGCACACTTTGTGCATTTGTTTGGGGGGCATCCCACTTGTCTGTTGACCCGCCCTGTACTATTTGTGAGAACTTTTCAAATAGAACTTGTTGGAAAGGAAAAACAAGCTGTTACTGAAGGGACTTCTTAAATCTCCCTTTTCAGAGGCTATTTCTGGGTTGGAGGCCTCAACCCCTCCTAGAGCCCATAAGAAAATCTTGGATGTTCCTTCCAAAGCTAAATCTTTGCCTTTGTCCCTGGCTGGGGATTCTCGCCAACCAAAACCTAAAAAGGCTAAAGTTCCGGCTCCGGAGCTCACGCAGTCAGCCCCCAGTGCTTTGGGTGCCTAGACCTTTGGCACCGAGGCCTTCTGCTCCATTAGTGATCTCTGCTCCATCTTCTCTTGCAGCCTTCACTATATCTGCACCGAGGGGCTCCTCAGTTCAGAATATTACCACTGTATTGGCACCGACCATTCAGTCGGCGCAGACCTTGACCACGTCAGCTCCGAGATCTTCCTCGGAACTGATGCCTTTATTGTTGACTCCAGTTTTGTCGGTTCCATCTTCTCTACCGACAACGACTTCTGCACTGATCCCTGTGCCGGTGCAGACCGTGACCTCGGCACTGATTTCTTCTGTGTAGATGTCTTTCAAGGATGCATCTGCAGTCATAACATATGGTTTGTCCTGCCTCAGGCAGCCCTTCAGTCGGCTGGATTCCAAAGTCTGGGTTTGGCCTCGGCTGATGTCGCACCTTCTCCAACGTCAGAGCGTCTGGGGTACAAAAGCATCAGCCGACACCATTTTCCTCGGTCTTTCTTGCCGCGCGGTGCCCGAAGCAGAAGCAATTCACAAGTGCCGGTCTGTCAGATCCTGTGATAAGAAGAAATTCAGCTAAAGAAGACTTCGAAAAAGCTAAGTACCCCGTTGGGGACTCTTTCTTGCCTCAGCCGATGTCAGATAAAGTAAATAATTGTTTAACTTGTGGGAAACAAATACCTCATAAGGATTTCCACTCTTACTGCCTCCCTTGCTTAGGCCCAGACCACGACATCTCAGCCTGTTCAGCCTGTGCTTCCTTCAACCGAACTCTTAGCGGTCGGAGTTTGCAGAGGAATTCTTTGGGGCTAATTTCGCATATAAGATGCCGTCGGAGACTCCGACTTCGCATTTGGTGAAAAAACGGAAGGACAAGGACTGACGCTCACGGCCCGCGGTTTCGGCTGAAACCATGGTAAGGCCTACCACGAGTGTCTCGGTTTCGGCCGAAACCGAGTCCTCGGAGCTTCCTTTAACCGAATCCACTCAACCGACCACCGCGGCCCTGGAGGCCCCGGCTGAGTCGGCTACCGAGCTTCCTACCGAAACCAGTGTCCAGGAAATGTCCGACACCATACCTTTGGACAAATCTACTCCTGCACGTGGGGCAGCTAGACCCCCTGCTTCCATGTCCATTAAGGCCTTTTCCAGGGCTAAAGCTGCCAAACTTACTAAAGCTTTGCCTCCCAAAACCACCTCCCAGAGGCCACCTTCTTCTAGTTCTCAGATCCTCAGCCTTGCAGAGGATCTTATTTCTTTAATTAGAGGTTCTCAGCCTCACCCGGACAGGGGCTCTCACCCACCAACAGACAAAAGGCCCAGGACTGAGCCCTCTGACCAACACTCTTCAGATGAGTCTACGGATGGATCTGAGTTAACAGACCACCAGGAGGAGGCTTATTCCCTCTATGAGGATTCTGATGCTGAAGAATCTATTCCTTCGGCCTCCCCTCCTGAAGAGTTTTCTTTTGGTGAGACTCTACATTCCATGAGAGAGCATTTTCAATGGCAGGGTCAGGAATTTTCTGATTCTAGAAAGAGATTAAGGACCTTTTTGCATTTGCCTCAACATAGGCCCTTAGCTATACCTCCTGTTTTCCATGTTATTGATGATGTGTACAATGATGTTAGTACAGCCCCTGATACTCTCCCCCCGGCACCTGCCAAACCTGATAGATACTACAGGGTCCCGGATTCTCATTTCCATCTGTATAAGGCCCATTCCGCAGACCCAGACACTATTTCTCAGGGCCCTAAAGGGGTTGCAGCTGCCACTGCAAAAAATCCTCTCCCTTCTGAAAGGGAATCTAGAGCTTTAGATAGATGGGGAAAGAAGGTATATACTTCTGCAACTCTTTCTGTGAGGGCATTAAATTGTCAATTTCATATGATACAGTACCAAGAGTATTTCTTAGATGAACTGAATAAGAAACTTTCTTCTTCTGAACCCCTTGACCGTAAATCCCTTCAGGACCTGGTACATAATTCACAGCAGGTTAGTAATCATTTCTTAAAAGTGTGGTTATGATGCACTGGAGGCTTCATGTAGGTCAGCTATGACTGGGGCAGATGTTCTTCGTCTCACATTGCTGCAGTCATAACCTGTGGGTAGTCCGCTGTCCTCAGTCGGCCCGAATACCAAAGAGCTAGGCTGGCGTCGGTCATTGTCGCCTAGAGCTGACGTCAGTACGTAGTAGTACTTAAGCACATGACCGACGCCATATCCTCAGTCTTTCTTGCCGCGTGGTCCGAAGCAGAAGCAGCGATGTTCTTCATTCCACATTGCTGCAGTCCTAACTATTGGGTAGTCCGCTGTCCAGTCGGCCCGAATACCAAAGTATATGGCTGACGTCGGTCACGGCGCATTAGACTGACGTCAGTACGTCAGGGTACTAATGCGCATGACCGACGTCATATCCTCAGTCTTTTTTGCCGCATGGTCCGATGCAGAAGCAATTTTGCGAGTGCAGGTTGGCGTTCTGAAAGTTTCTGAAGCCAGAGTTTCAGACCGAATCAAAGTTGGCTAAGTACCCGTTGGGAATATTTTGGTTTTCTTGCCTCAGTATTTAACGGATGTCAGAAAAAGTGAATAACTGTATTTCTTGTGGAAACAGATACCTCATAGGGATTACCATACTTTGTGTATACCTTGTTTAGGGCCTGAGCACGACGTTGTTGGATGCCGCTCTTGTGCTAGATTTAACAAACACACTATTAAGAGAAGGTTAGACTGTGCCAGGTTAGTGTTTGGGAAGCGTTGTAATTATAAAATGCCGTCGGATGCTCTGACGCCGGCTTCGCTAAAAGCGCAAGGACAAAACAGCAAAGCCTAGAGTGGAAGAACCGACAGTCCCAGGCGTCGGTTCTTTAGAACTCAGTGGAGCCGGAGGTTTTGCCAGGTGTTTCTTTGGAGTCTCAGGGAGAGACTTCACTGTTACAGGATGTATCCTCTCAGGAAGTAGGCCAAGCTGAGGGGGCTTCTCAGGTGGCTGTTCTTCCCTCTCTTCCTAAGGTGGTTAGAGCCTCCCCTTCTGTTTCCAAGGCTTCTTTGAGGGGCAGGCCAAGTTTTTCTTCAGTGGGGGTTTCTCCTAGTGCTTCAGGGTCTTTGCCTAAGAAACATATGCTTAAAATGGCAGAGGATTTGATTACTATGATAAGGGGTTCTATGCCCCCTCCTGATAAGAGGCCTAGGGGGGAACCTGGGTTTGAGAGTTTTGAGCATTGCTCGGAGGCTTCTGAGTCTTGACTGAAGACTTGCAGGAGTACCCTCCTTATTCTGATTCTGATGTGGATGATTCTACTCCTTCTGCTTCTCCTCCTGAGGATTTTTCATTTTCAGAGACTCTGCATTCCATGAGGGAGCATTTTAAATGGGAAGGTCAAGATTTCTCTGATTCCAGGAAAAGGCTTAGGGAATTCTTGTTTTTACCCCAGCATAGGCCTTTAGCTATACCTCCTGTTTTGAATGTGGTGGAAGATGTTTTGCAGAGGCTTCCTGAATCCTGATTCTTTGCCTCCTGCCCCAGTTAAACCGGATAGGTATTATAGGGTGCCTGAAGCTCATAAGTATCTTTTAAGAGTCCTAGGGCAGACCCGAAACTGTCTCTCAGGGGCCTAAAGGTGTGAAGGCCTCAGTTGTTAAAAATCCTGTCCCTCCTGATAAAGAGGCAAGGGCTTTGGATAGATGGGGAAAGAAAGTGTATACTTCTTCCACTTTAGCCATGAGGCGTTGAATTGTCAGTTTCACATGTTAAAATATCAGAATTATCTTCTTTCACAGTTGAAATCTAAGGTGGATGCTCTGGCGGAAGGTATTGAGTGTAAAGAGTTGCAGGATTTGGTTCATGTGTCTGAACAGGTGGGTAAACATTCCTTGCAATGTGGTTTTGATGCTGTGCAGGCCTCCTCCAGGGTGGCTGCCACTGGTTCTGTTCTTCGTAGGCACGCCTGGTTGAGAGATCAGAATTTAGCTGAGCATGTTAAGACACGGATTTTGGATGCTCCTTTGCAGTCTGATGTGTTGTTTGGTTCGCCTGTAGAAGCAGTTTTGAAGAAAATGGAGGACAAGGCTAAGTCTATGCAAACTGTTAAAGATTTTTGAAGGTGCAGCCTCCGAAGTTTAGTAGAAATTGGCCTGCTAAGGGATGGGCTTATCCTGCTTATGATTCCCAGTCTAGGCGTAGGTCTAGACGTGGTAGGGGCAGCGCTCAGGGTTCTTTTAGGCCTAGGACAGGGAGTTCCCTGCTCAGACTTCTGGTGAGGGCAGGGGTCAGTCCTTTCGTAAGCAGACCCAATGACCTGCCTTTTCAGCTGCCAGTTCATTCTCGCCTGGCAGCACCGTTGGGAGGAAGACTGTCTCTTTTCAAAGAAAATTGGGATTTAATTACCCAAGACAGATGGGTTCTGGATATCATTCACCACGGTTACAGGTTTTATTTCCATATCTTGCCTCCTTTCAAAGGCATGCCAGACATTCCTCCTCTACAAAGACAAGAGGCTCACAAGCAAATTTCTCTGTTACTCCAAATAGGGGCCATTCAGCCGGTTCCTGTGCCAGAAAGGGGCCTAGGATTTTATTCTCGCCTGTTCCTAGTACCGAAAAAGGGGAACACGTGGAGACCAATTTTGGATTTATTTATCCTCAACACTTATCTGGACATTCCCAAGTTCAAAATGTTGACGTTACAACAGCTTTTACCTCTGCTGGGCAAAGATCACTGGATGGTAACTTTAGATCTCAAGGAAGCTTACCTTCATGTGCCTATAAGACTAAGTTGCAGAAAGTATCTGCGTTTTCGAGCTGGACATTCTCATTATCAGTTCTCTGCATTGCCCTTTGGCTTATCTACTCCGCCCAGAGTATTCACAAAGGTTCTGGCTCCAGTGATAGCTTACTTCAGGCTAAAAGGAATTCAAATCTATCCTTACTTGGACGATTGCCTGATTCTGGCTCAAGAAAAGGAAGACCTTCTACAGCATTTGGAATATGTCATAGCAGTGCTAAGATGCCTAGGGTATTCTGTGAACGAAATAAAGTCCAGTCTAGTACCCTCTCAAGACATGTGCTTTCTGGGTGTGAGACTGAATACAGCAGCCCAGATGGCCTTTTTAACCCCGGACAAACAAAAGAATCTTTCCAGTTACTTCCATCAACTATCTCTTCAGTCCGGGCTGACTGCAAGGACAGTCCTTCAAGCCTTAGGGTTCATGGCATCTTGTATTCTGGTGCTTCCCAATGCCAAACTGCATATGAGGAAGCTACAATGGTATCTCAAAATGTATGGACACAGCACTGCCAGGATTTGGACACTGTCATTCAAATAATACCTTGCATTCAAAAGGAATTTTGTGGTGGCTCAGGAATGTCACCTAAACAAGGGACTCTCTGTGACCCGGCCAGAGGCGAGTCAGATTCTAACGACAGATGCCTCAGACATTGCTTGGGGAGCTCATCTAAATGGAAAGTGGATACAAGACAAGTGGCCTGCCAGACTACAGCATCTACATATCAACATGAAGGAGATGTTAGCAGTCCAGTTTGCATTAATGGCTTTCAAGGAGTTACTTCTTCCAGGGCAGGTGTTGATTCTAACAGACAACACAACTGTCATGTGGTACATCAACAAACAAGGGGGAACACATTCTTACCCATTGTGCAGGCAAGCAATGATTTTATGGGAGACTGCGCTCAGCTTGCAACTAACTCTTCAGGCAAGGTTTCTGCCGGGAGCACAGAACTCCTTAGCAGATGTGTTAAGCAGACAAATCATGGATCCCCACGAGTGGAAACTGGATCTTCATGTATTTCAAAAGTTGACAGTGTCCTGGGGAACTCCAGACATAGATCTGTTCGCTTCTCCACTAAACCACCAGCTGCCAAAGTTTTGCACAAAGAGGTTTCATCACACAGCCTGGAAAGTGGATGCTCTTTCTTTCAGTTGGAAAAACCTTCATGTGTATGCGTTTTCACCTCTGCCTCTTCTTCCAAAGGTGCTTCTAAAGGTCAGACAAGACAAGCCAAGGGTGATTTTAATAGCTCCAGATTGGCCTCGGCAGCACTGGTACCCACTACTGAGGAGTCTGGTAAAGAAGCCTCCATGGCCTTTACCCTTGATTCCACACCTGTTGTCTCAGAGAGACGGTCACCTGCTCAATGTCAAGCTTCACTCTCTTCATCTAACAGCCTGGCATATTCTGTTTTGAAAGACAGCAGGTCTCAACTTCCTCAACAAGTTTTAAATGTGATTATGGAAGCCAGGAGACCTAGTACAAGGAAAGTGTACAGAAAAATGGAAGAGATTTTTATTTTGGAGTGCAGCAAACAATTTGGAGATTTCTGAGCCAACTTTGAGTGTGGCTCTTCAATATCTTACTGAGTTATTGGACAAAGGTTTGTCTTTCTCTTCCATTAAGATTCATGCTGCAGCAATTTCAGCTCACTATGATTGTGACCCACCGCTGTTTTCGCATCCTTTGTTCAAGCAATTTCTTAGAGGGGCAAAGAATATAAGACCCCCACGTAGAGCTCCTACTCCTGCTTGGGATCTCAATTTTGTGTTGGAGAAACTTACTCTACAACCTTTTGAGCCTCTGGCTACTACTGAATTGAAATACTTGTCATGGAAGACTGCTTTTTTGTTGGCCATTACTTCTGCAAGGCGGGTTTCTGAGTTGCAGGCCCTTATGGCAGTGGAGCCTTTTTTGATTTTTCATAAGGATAGAGTATCTTTACGTACTAATCCTTCCTTTATGCCTAAGGTGGTTTCTAGTGTGGCTTTAAACCAAACTATTCATTTGCCTACTTTTTATGCAGATCCCCAAAATAAAGGGAAAAGATTTTGCACACTTTAGATGTACACAGGCAATTGCGTTATTATTTAAGCAGGACTAAGGATTTTAGGCAGTCTCAGCAGTTGTTTGTTTCTTTTGCTTTGAGTTACAGGGCAAGCCTGTGTCAAAACAAACTATTTCTAGGTGGATTGGGTTTTGCATTGCATTTTGTTATTCCCATCATGGCAAGGAGATTCCAGCTGGGATTAGGCCTCATTCCACTAGGGCTACTGCCACTTCAACAGCATTTCTAAGGGGTGGCAACTAAGGATATTTTGGAGGCAGCTACTTGGAGTTCAGTGCATACTTTCTCTAAGCATTACCACCTTCCTCTCTACTCTAAGTCTAGGGCTGGTTTTGCCACAGCTATTTTGCAAGGCATGTTATCAGCTCCTGCTTCCTTATGATTTGCCAGCCTCCCTTACCTCTGCTTTGGGATTCTACCCAATAGTTAGGACTGCAGCAATGTGGAATGAAGAACATAGTACAGTTTTGTACCTACCATAAATGTAGATGTTCGAGGATCCACATTGCTGCAGTCCAATTTACCCTCCCTCCTTCCCCTCTGTGTTTAGGGGTGGTTGTGTAGGTGAGATTATATTCTGGTACCTTTGTATATATTGTATATATTTTTGGTGCAGGTATGTTTGGTGTGTTTTGGTTTTGACTTTGTCTTTTTAGGGTCTTCTGACATCTGGGGCAAGAAAAGACTGAGGATATGACGTCGGTCATGCGCATTAGTACCCTGACGTACTGACGTCAGTCTAATGCGCCGTGACCGACGTCAGCCATATACTTTGGTATTCGGGCCGACTGGACAGCGGACTACCCAATAGTTAGGACTCAGCAATGTGGATCCTCGAACATCTACATTTATGGTAGGTACAAAACTGTACTTTTGCAAGTGCCGTTCGGCGTTCTGAAATTTTCATTTATCGAGTTTCAGACCGAAGACCAAGTTGGGCTAAGTACCCCGTTGGGGAAATTTTTGTCTTTTCTTGCCTCAGTTATCCGGATGTCAGAAAAAGTTAATAATTGCATTTCTTGTGGGAAACAGATACCTCATAGGGATTATCATTCTTTCTGTATTCCTTGCTTGGGGCCTGAGCACGACGTGGTCGGGTGTCGCTTTTGTGCTAGATTTAATAAGCGCACCATTAAGCGAAGATTAGACTGTGCCAGGCTTGTTTTCGATAACGGTGTAACTATAACATGCCGTCGGATCCTCCGGCGCTACCGCTAAAAAGCGTAAGGATAAATCTTTGAGGTCTAAACGGATGAGTCGTCCGTTGCGGACGCCGGTTCTCTGAGCCTCGGTTGAATCTGTGGATCCTGCCGAGGGTTGGCTGAATCCCAGGGGAACTTTACTTTGCAGGAGTTGGCCTCTCAGGAGTTAGGCCCGGCTGAGGGTGCTTCTCAGGTATCTGTAGTTCCATCTTTACGAAAGGTTATTAGGCCTTCTACTTCAGTGGTTAAAGGCCATGCTAAGGCCAAACCTTGTCTTGTTGGCCCTGGTCATAGTTCTAGCTCTCCAGCCACTGTTCCTAAAAAGCATATGTTGAAAATGGCAGAGGACGTGATTACTTTGATCAGGGGTTCTATGCCCCCCCCCCCCCCCCAGAGAAGAGGCCTAGGGTGGAGGCAGATTTAGAGGGAATGGATCATTCCTCAGACTACTCTGATTCCTCAGCAGAAGAAATTCAGGATTTCCCTTCCTATTCAGATTCAGATGCAGAGGACTCCTGTCCTTCTGCTTCTCCTCCAGAGGATTTTTCTTTTTCTGAGACTTTACATTCCATGAGGGAACATTTCAAGTGGGAAGGTCAGGATTTTTCAGATTCTCGGAAAAGGCTTAGGGAATTTTTGTTTCTGCCACAACATAGGCCCTTGGCTATTCCTCCTCCTGTCTTAGATGTTGTTCAGGATGTTTTTTCTGAATCTTCCCTTAATCCTGATTCTTTGCCTCCTGCCCCTGTTAAGCCAGACAGATATTACAGAGTTCCAGAAGCACATAAGTATTTGTACAAGAGTCCTAGAGCTGATCCGGAAACTATTATTCAAGGTCCGAAGGGTGTTAGGGCTTCTGTGGCTAAGAATCCAGTTCCTTTGGATAAAGATTCTAGAGCGTTAGATAGGTGGGGGAAAAAAGTGTACACCTCCTCTACGTTAGCTATGAGGGCTTTGAATTGCCAATTTCATATGCTGAAGTATCAGAACTTTTTGTTAGGCCATTTGAAATCTAAGGTGGATGCTTTATCTGAGGGTATAGAGTGTAAGGAGCTCCAGGAGTTGGTTCATGCATCAGATCAAGTTGGCAAACATTCTTTGCAGTGTGGTTTCGATGCTCTTCAAGCTTCATCCAGGGTGGCTGCTACAGGTTCAGTTATTCGTAGACATGCCTGGCTTAAGGATCAAAATTTGTCAGAGCATGTTAAGGCTCGGATTTTGGATGCTCCTCTTCAATCTGAAGTACTTTTGGTCCTCCTGTGGAATCAGTTTTGAAAAAGATGGAAGATAAGGCTAAGTCTATGCAGACGGTCAAGGATTTTATGCAGGTGCAGCCCCCTAAGTTTAGTAGGAATTGGCCTGCTAGAGGATGGTCTTAACCTTCTTCGGATTATCAGTCTAAGGGCAGGTCTAGACGTGGTAGAGGCAGGGCTCACGCTCAGGGTTCTTTCAGACCTAGGACTTGGAGTTCTCCTGCACAGTCTTCTGGTGAGGGGCAGGGGTCAGCCCTTTCGTAAACAGACCCAATGACCTGTATCTTCCGCTGCCAGACCCTTCTTTACTGGCAGCTCCTCTAGGAGGAAAGTTGGGACTTTTCAAACAAAACTGGAATTTGGTCACCCAGGACAAATGGGTGTTGGATATAATAAATCAAGGTTACAAGTTTTATTTTCACACTTTTCCTCCTTTCAAAGGCATGCCGGATGTGCCTCCTCAGCAAAGGCTGGAGGCTCAGGAGTAAATTTCTTTGCTTTTACAGATGGAGGCAATTCAGGTGGTCCCTCCGTCAGAAGTAGGCCTAGGATTTTATTCCCGTCTATTCCTAGTGCCAAAGAAAGGAAACACTTGGAGGCCAATTCTGGATTTGTCCATTCTCAATACCTACCTAGACATTCCAAAGTTCAAGATGTTAACATTACAACAACTTCTGCCTATGCTAGGCAAAGATCACTGGATGGTAACCCTGGATCTCAGAGGCCTATCTTCACATCCCTATCAGGCCCAGCTGCAGGAGATTCCTGAGATTTCGGGCTGGTACTTCTCATTATCAGTTCTCTGCATTGCCCTTTGGTTTATCTACTGCGCCCAGGGTATTCACAAAAGTTCTGGCTCCTGTGATTGCTTTCTTCAGACAGAGAGGAATACAAATTTATCCTTATCTGGACGATTGCCTGATCTTGCTCAAAACAAAGACAAGTTACTACAACATCTCCAGTATGTAATGGCAGTTTTAAGGTGCCTAGGGTATTCTGTGAACGAAATAAAGTCCAGTCTAGTGCCCTCTCAGGACATGTGCTTTCTGGGTGTGAGACTGAATACAGCTTCTCAGATGGCATTTCTGACCCCGGACAAACAAAGAACTCTTCATCTATACTTCCAGCAGTTATCAGTAATGTCCAGGCTGACTGCAAGGACAGTCCTTCAAGCCTTGGGGTTCATGGCATCTTGCATTCTAGTACTTCCCAATGCCAAACTGCATATGAGGAAGCTACAATGGTATCTCAAAAGTGTGTGGACTCAACACTGCCACGGTTTGGACACTGTCATTCGGATTATACCTTGCATCCAGAAGGAATTCTTGTGGTGGGCTCAGGAATGTCACCTAAACAAGGGACTCTCTGTGACCCGACCAGAGGCGAGTCAGATCCTAACGACGGATGCCTCGGACTTGGCTTGGGGAGCACACTTCAATGGGAAATGGATACAAGACATGTGGCCTCCCAAACTACTACATTTGCATATCAACATGAAGGAGATGTTAGCAGTCCAGTTTGCCTTGATGGCCTTCAAGGACCTACTTCAGCCGGGACAGGTGTTTATTCAAACAGACAACACAACAGTCATGTGGTACATCAACAAGCAGGGGAACCCATTCCTACCCTCTTTGCAGACAAGCAATGATTTTGTGGGAGACTGCTCTGAGTTTGCACATCAATCTTCAAGCACGGTTTCTGCCAGGAGCACAGAACTCCCTAGCAGATGTATTGAGCAGACAAATTGTGGATCCCCACGAGTGGAAACTGGACCCTCAGGTATTCAAACAGTTGACCGTGGCTTGGGGAGCTCCAGACATAGATCTGTTCGCTTCTCCACTGAATTTCCAACTGCCAAAATTTTGCACAAAGATGTTCCACCCAAATGCTTGGAAAGTGGATGCTCTATCTTTCAGTTGGAACAACCTTCACGTTTATGCTTTTCCCCTCTGCCTCTTCTTCCCAAGGTACTCTTGAAAGTCAGGCGGGACAAGCCTTGCATGATTCTAATAGCACCAGATTGGCCACGTCAGCATTGGTATCCTCTGCTGAGGAGTTTAATTCAGGAGCCTCCTTGGCCTTTGCCACAGATTCCTCATTTGTTATCCCAGTCAAACAATCATTTTCTCAATGTCCGGGTGCAGTCCCTGCATCTAACAGCCTGGCGTATTCTGTAATGGAGCCGGTGGGGTCTCAGCTTCCTCAACAGGTTTTAGATGTCATTTTGGAAGCCAGGCGGCCTAGTACTCGAAAAGTTTATGCTGATAAATGGAGGAGATTTTTTCTTTGGAGCACAGCAAAGGGCTTTGATGTTTCAGTACCTAATTTGAGTATTGCACTATAGTATCTTACTGAATTACTGGACAAGGGTTTGCCATTCTCTTCTGTGAAGGTTCATGCTGCAGCCATTTCTGCTCACTATGATTGTGACCCTCCTTTATTTTCTCACCCTTTGTTCAAACAATTTCTTAGAGGGGCAAAAAATATAAGACCCCCATGTAGAGCTCCTACTCCTTCCTGGGATCTCAGTTTTGTGTTGGAGAAGCTTACTTTACCTCCTTTTGAACCTGCAGCTACGTCTGAATTGAAGTTTTTGTCTTGGAAGACTGCTTTTTTGTTGGCCATTACTTCTGCTAGGAGGGTATCTGAATTGCAGGCACTCATGGCAGTTGAACCCTTTCTGATATTCCATAAGGATAGAGTTTCTTTGTGTACTAACCCTACTTTTATGCCTAAAGTGATTTCTAATGTGGCCTTGAACCAGTCTATTCATTTGCCTACTTTTTATGCTGATCCCCAAAATAAGGGGGAAAAAGTCTTGCATTCTTTGGATATCCACAGGCAGCTTCGTTATTATTTGAGCAGAACTAAAGAGTTCAGACAGACTCAACAGTTATTTGTTTCCTTTGCTTTGGGTTCACAAGGGAAAGCTGTTTCAAAGCAGACTATTTCTAAGTGGATTGGTCAATGTATTGCTTTTTGTTATTCTCATCATGGGAAGACTGTTCCTGCTGGGATCAGACCTCATTCTATTAGGGCTACTGCCACATCTACTGCTTTTTTGAGGGGGGTAGCTACTAAGGATATTTTGGAGGCAGCTACTTGTAGTTCAGTACACACTTTTACTAAGCATTACCATCTCCCTCTTTATTCCTAGTCCAGGGCTGGGTTTGCCACTGCAGTTTTACAGGGCATGTTAGCAGCCCCTAATGCTATTTAGTTTGCCAGCCTCCCTTTTCCTTTGCTTTGGGATTCTACCCACAGGTTATGACTGCAGCAATGTGAGACGAAGAACATAGTACAATTTTGTACCTACCATAAATGTAGATGTTCGAGGATCTACATTACTGCAGTCCTATTATCCCTCCCTCCTTCCCCTCTATAGTTGTGGTTGCTGGGTTTCTTTTTGGGATACTCTTTATTTCCACACTGGTGGTTGTTGGGCGTTTACTATTTTGGCTCTGGCCTTTCATTTTTAGGCCTTCTGACATCTGGGGCAAGAAAGACTGAGGATATGGCGTCGGTCATGCGCTTAAGTACTACTACGTACTGACGTCAGCTCTAGGCGACAATGACCGACGCCAGCCTAGCTCTTTGGTATTCGGGCCGACCGAGGACAGCGGACTACCCACAGGTTATGACTGCAGCAATGTAGATCCTCGAACATCTACATTTATGGTAGGTACAAAACTGTACTTTATTCGTAGGCATGCCTGGCTGAAGGAACAATCCCTGCCAGACCATGTTAAAGCTAAACTCCTGGATGCTCCAATGGAAAAAACAAAAATTATTTGGCTCCTCGGCTCAGGAGGTCTTAAAGAAGTTTGAAGAAAAGGCTAAATCTGTGCAAACAGTTAAGGATTTTCTGCAAGTACAACCACCGAGATTCAGCAGAAACTGGCCTACTAAGAATTGGTCCTTTCCAGACTCGGACAGAGCTCAGAGAGGCAGGAACAGGCATCCCAGAGGTAGAGGGCAAGTTAGGGGCTCCTACAGAGGCCGTCAGTGGCAGCCTACCAACCAGAGAGGTAGTGCAGCAACAGCAACAACTACTACTACTCCAGGACAGACACAATGACTTCACTTTGACTCCGCCTACCAGGGCTCAATTGGAAGCACCCTTGGGCGGAAAGCTTTCTTTATTCTCAAAAATCTGGCATTTTATTACAAGGGACACATGGACACTGCAAATAATAGACAAAGGATACAGGTTCCACTTCCACACTTTGCCAAGAAGAAACGGAATGCCAAACCTGCCACCAAATCAGAGGGCAGAGGCTTTGCAGCAGATCAACAACTTACTTCAAATGAAAGCCATAGAAAAGGTACCTCTTTCAGAACAAGGTCAAGGATTCTACTCCAGACTATTCCTTGTTCCAAGAAAAGAAAATCAATGGAGGCCTATTCTCGACCTGTCCGCACTAAATACTTTCCTCATTGTGCCAAAATTCAAGATGCTGACCCTACAGCAACTTCTTCCCATGCTGGGCAAGGAGTCTTGGCTGGTGACTCTAGATCTCAAGGAGGCATACCTGCATGTCCCTGTTTGACCAAGTTGCAGAAGACACCTCAGATTTCTTGCAGGATCAGAGCATTATCAATTCTCAGCATTGCCCTTTGGCTTATCTACTGCGTCCAGAGTATTCACGAAATGCCTGGCATCAGTAATTGCACACTGCAGACTTCAGGGGATTCAAATCTACCCATATCTGGACGACTGCCTTATACAAGCGGACAACAAGGAAAATTTGATAAAGGACTTGGCATATGCCATCCACCTACTACAGGCCTTGGGATACATAGTCAACATCCAAAAATCAAGACGTGTTCCATCCCAAAGGATAACCTTTTTGGGTGCAGATTTAGACACAACCACCCAAATGGCATTTCTCACAGAAGAAAAACAAAAACAACTTCTGGAATAGAATCCTGGTTCATGTTAGGCAGAGCCCCTCGCTGACCCTCTTCAAGAGAAATCCTGATGGGTGGATGGGAAATCGTAGATTTACTCCTGGGATCATTTCTATGGCCCTGCTGGACAGAGGCTCAGGAATCTAGTCTAAAAGGGTGGCGAAAGCCAACACATTCTGGCTAGGCTTATAAATGCCCTAGGGCAGATAGCCTAGTATCTACCAATGAACCAATGAACCAATTACTTCATAAATCTGACAAGACAAACTCAGCTAACTGCAAGGAAAATCCTGCAGGCCCTGGGTTACATGGCATCCTGCATAATTCTGATTCCACAGGCCAGGCCGCATATGAGAAAATTACAATGGTACCTAAGGAGTGTATGGTCTCGGCACAGTCACAGTTTAGAAGCTTTGATACCAATTATTCCTTGCCTTCAAAAGGAATTCCTGTGGTGGGCTCATGCCTGCCAGTCCAACAGAGGGTTGCCTTTCAACAAACCAAGAACAAAGCAAACCATCACCACGGACGCTTCGGACCGAGGATGGGGAGCACACATGGAGGGCAAATGTATCCAAGGCCTATGGTCTCAAGGACAGCTGCGCATGCACATAAACCAAAAGGAAATGCTGGCAGTGATACACGCAATCGAAGCCTTCAAACCTTTCCTCCATCAAGGTCACCTGTTATTAAGGACAGACAACACCACAGTCTTGTGGTACATAAACAAGCAGGGAGGCACACATTCCTACCCCCTATGCAGGCTGACTATGAATATATGGGAGCTGTGCCTGAAACTCAATATCCAACTACAGTCCCAGTTCGTGCCAGGAAAAGAAAATGTACTGGCAGACAGCTTAAGCAGAACTACCATGGATGCACACGAATGGATGCTGCACCCAGATATCTTCCTACTCATAACAAAAGCATGGGGACAGCCGGAGATAGATCTGTTCGCTTCCCCCCACAACCATCAACTGAAGACATTCTGCTCAAGGACGTATCACCCAAAAGCTTGGCGGGTGGACTCCCTCTCTTTCAGCTGGAAAGCTCTAAAAGTATATGCCTTCCCACCTCTCCCATTAATGTCCAAGGTTTTACTGAAGATCAGGGCAGAACAGCCAAGAGTGATTCTGATAGCTCCAGACTGGCCAAGGCAGCACTGGTACCCACTACTGAGGAGCTTGTCACAGGCGAAACCATGGCCTCTCCCCCTATGGCCTCTTCTTCTGACGCAGAACAACTTCAAGATCATGCATCCCAACTTGAAAACATTGCAACTAACTGCCTGGAAAATTCCATAAATCCCCCTCACAATAACTTATCACAGAGAGTAAAGGACATTATGGAAGCTCGACGGCCTTCCACAAGGAAGACATACTCAGCAAAATGGAAAAGATTTCTCATTTGGAGCACAACAAAAGGCTTAGATGTGACAGTGGCGACTATGACACACATTCTGGAATACTTAGCAGAATTGTTCCACAATGGCCTGTCCTATTCTTCCATAAAGATTCATGCCTCAGCAATTTCAGCAGAATACAATGTGGATCCACCTATCTTCTCGCACCCTCTCCTCAGGCAATTTCTGAGAGGGATCAAAAACATCAATCCTCCAAGAAAACCCCCTTTACCTACTTGGGATCTCAACTTTGTGCTGGAGAAACTAACACTTCCTCCCTTTGAACCAGCAGCATCGGCGGATCTACAGTTTCTGTCTTGGAAAACTGCATTCCTTCTGGCCATAACTTCAGCAAGAAGAGTATCTGAGTTACAAGCTTCAATGGCAGTTCAGCCATTTGTTATCTTCCATCAGGACAGTCTCACTAAGAACCAGTCCTACTTTTATGCCAAAGGTGGTATCTAGGGTATCCCTGAACCAAGCTATTCACTTGACTACATTCTTCCCAAATCCACAAAACAGAGGGGAAAAACTTCTACACACTCCGGATATACACAGACAACTACGCTACTACTTGGACAGAACTAAATGTTTCAGAAAAACTGACCAACTCCTTGTAGCATATGCTGCTGGGGTACAAGGAAAAGCAATTTCCAAACAGACAATTTCAAAGTGGATAGGAAATTGCATTCGATTTTGTTACTCCTTTCATGGAAAGACAGTTCCTGCAAACATCAGGCCTCATTCAACAAGGGCCACAGCCACCACTACAGCCTTCCTAAGAGGGGTGGCTACCAAGGACATTTTAGAAGCTGCTACATGGAGCTCCGTGCATACATTTGCCAAACATTACAGTTTACCTTTATACTCCAGATCCAGAGTGGGTTTTGCTACAGCAGTCCTGCAAGGGATCTTAACTACACCATCCTTTTCTTAGTACCTCCTCCCCCAGATTGGCTATGGTATTCTACCCATATGTTATGACTGCAGATGCATCCTTGAAGGACATAGTACAGTTTTGTACCTACCATAAATGTAGATGTCCGATAGGTATGCATCAGCAGTCAGGGTTACCCTCCCTCCTTTCCCTCTGTGGTATTCCTAGGGTACTTACCCCTCCATTAGCTAACTGGGGGATCTATTATGGTGTATTTGTTTGTGTATATATATGTATATATTTTTTGGAAAATGTTTGGAATCTTACTGCATTCCTCCAAATTTGGCCTTCTTAGAGGGCACCTGGCATCTGGGGCAAGAAACACTGAGGAAAATGGCGTCAGCTGATGCTTTTGTACCCCAGACGCTCTGACGTCGGGGAAGGTGCGACATCAGCCGAGGTCAGACCCAGACTTTGGAATCCGGCCGACCGAAGGGCTGCCTGAGGCAGGACAACCCATATGTTATGACTGCAGATGCATACCTATCGGACATCTACATTTACGGTAGGTACAAAGCTGTACTATACCCGTAGTCCAGTGTCTCTCGGCACCATTTTTCTCAGTGTGGACTGGTGAGATGGGCACCAAGTTTGCCTCTTCTGTAGACAGGCCTGTTTCTCCCTCAGTCTCCGTGAGGTCCACTAGAAGCCTTTCCAAACACTATGTGTTGCGTCTTGTGGATCAGGTACTCTTGGCCAGAGGTATCCCACCCCCCAGGAACTATCCTTCCTTGGGAGGTGGTCACCCTTCTCCAAAGACCTCTTCTCATTCTCCTCCTTCATTGCCTTTGAAGTCTTTAAATATAGCACAGTCTTCCCCTTCTGCGGTTCCTTTTATGGATCTCACTAAGGAACTGCAGTTGCCTTCGTGGCAGGAAAGTTTTGCTACGACCCAGGATGTCAGTTGTGACACGCATAGTTTGCTGTTCCACAGCCATACAGGGACTCCGGGTCGGCAGGCTGAGCCACTTAGGGGAGGGGTGACCCCTGTCCTAGACATTCACTCCTCTTTAGGTGGACCAGCCTTCCAACTGATGGAGAAGGCTTTCGCTGCTGCTGGCGATACTGGACTGTCTATCACTCCGCCCTCCTCTGGTACACTGGTTTCACAAATCACACCGAGCGGACACCAGGTGCAAGGGCCTCAGGACATTTTCCCACAGGAAACCCCTTGTCCGCTGTCTTACCCAGCTTCTCCCACTGAGGAAGTCCACCTGAAAAGTTCATGTAAGAGGAAGCACATGGACTCCACAGAGGAGTCCCTCACTGAAGAGACAGATTTTGATGAGGGGGAAGGATCCCCTCGGTCACCCTCTGAGGTATTCTTTGGTGATATCCTTGAAATCCTGAAACAGAGAGGTGACTGGCAGTCCTCTAATCCGACCTCTGAGGAATCTGAGTTCCTGCAGGCCTTTTGCGCCCGGCCCCCTACCTCCTGGGTTACTTCACCTGCCGATGAACTTGTCCGGCTTATTGTGCAGTGTGCTTGGAAGGCTCCTGACACTGAAGCTATTCCCCGGAGGACAGATACGATTTTGTCCCCTCCTGCTACAGATCCCCATTGGTCAAAAGGTCTTCCTGTGGATGCTTTGGTGGTGGCGGCTGCAACAAAAAAGGATCTGGCAGAAGAGGAAAGTCAGACTGTCCATTCGCCTAATAGAGTCCTGGGCCCTGGACAGGATAGGGAAGCACACCTTTGCATCAGCGACCTTTACAATCGGGTCCCTGAATTATATGGCACACTTTACCAGGCTTCAAAAGGATCTGATTTCTGAGCTTTCTGAAACCTTGGCTAGTGCCGTGTCTGATGAGGTCCGTGACAAAGTGGCCTCTCAGCTGGCCACCATTGAGTCAGTATCTTAACTCCTCTATGCGACTGATATCTCATGCATCAAAAGGAACAGCTAGAGCAGCGGGTTCAGCTGCGGTCTTGAGACGACACACCTGGATGCGCTTGTGCAATTTTGCGGAACCCTTTAAGGCTTCCTTTCTTAACACTCCCACTGAGGCCTCCTCGTTGTTTGGACCCAAAGTTAAAAGCACACTGCCCAGATGTGAACAGGACAGTAAGACCCTTTCTGCCATAGGTGTCCGTTATTCTTCCACTCAACGTGCTTTCTCCTGAAACCAAAAGAGTGGGAAGATATGTTTCAAGAAATCTCAGGGTCCTTTCCATGACACACAGGCCGAGTTCTCCCCTAGAGGCAGAGGGGGAAACTCACAGGGAAGACTCTCCTTTCGGGGCAGAGGGGGTCCGTGTAACCAGGGTTCCAGGGATTCTTTCCTTGGCTAATCCTACCAGTGCTCCTGAAGAGCGGCCCAACTCCTTTCCTCTGGAGGTGGTACCCTTCTGCCTGGCTAACCATCACCACCGATACCTGGGTACAAAGGATTATAACCAGAGGTTATCATATCCCCTTCAATCTTTGTCCTGTCCCTTCAAAAAACCTTCCCAACATTCCACCCAGTCAAAGGGAAGAAGCAGCACTAGAGATAGAAAAGCTGCTAAGAAAGAGAGTCATCCAAATAGTCCCTCCAGACCAGATAAGATCCAAATTCTACTCAAGACTATTTTTGGTACCAAAGAAATCTGGGGACTGGAGACCAATTTTGGATCTCAGTGTATTGAACAAGTTTGTGAGAGAACAAAAATTCCAGATGGTCACAATACAGTCTATCCTCCCGCTTTTGGAAAAAGACGATTGGATGTGCTCGATAGATCTTCAAGATGCGTACTACCATATAAAAGTGGACAGGCCATCAGGAAGATTTCTCCACTTCCGTGTGGGAGCCAGTCACTACCAGTTCAGAGTAGTACTGGTCTTTGGACTCTCTACAGCCCCCAGAGTGTTCACAAAGTGCATGACAGTTGTCACAGCTGACTTGTGACTTCAAGGATTCCAGGTGTTTCCATACCTAGACGACTGGCTCATTTCCACCCCCACCAGACATCTATTGGAAGAAGCCCTTGCATACTCTCTCTCCTCGCTGCACAAAGGCTAGGCATAACCATAAACTTGCAAAAATATAATCTCACCCCATCTCAGTCAACAGAATTCATAGGGGTTATCTTGGACACAAAGAACTGCAGAGCTGCTATTCCAGAGCACAGAATTTTAAGGATAAAGCAACAGCTGATTCCAATCCTTTCAAGGGAGAAATCCAGTGCTCACTTGGTTCTACAGCTGTTTGGTTCCATGGCAGCCTCCATCACGATTGTCCCCATGGCCAGGTTTCACATGAGGCTTCTACAATGGCTACTGCTCACCCAATGGTATTCTTTTCAGCATCCTCTTGCAGCAATGATTTGAGTAGCCCACAGGTGCAAACAGGATTTAAATTGGTGGATGACACAATCGTTTACAATGGTCTCGCCCCTTCTCCTCCCAGCAACCCAAGGCCACAGTGACAACGGACGCCTCCCTTATGGGGTCGGGGGGCTATGTCAGGGACAGACGGTCCAAGGCACTTGGTCCGAACTGGAGACTAATCTGCATATAAATATTCTAGAGCTGAGGGCGGTGCTTCTGGCGTTGCAAGCATTCCATTCCCTGCTGCCATCTGGGACAATTGCAATTCAATCAGATAACATGGCGGTGGTCTGGTATGTCAACAAACAAGGTGGAACCAAATCTTGCCCCCTTTGTCGAGAGGCCATGAGGATATGACAATGGGCGATGGCTACCAACCATTTTCTTCTAGCAATGCACATTCCCGGGAGTTCCATGATAGCAGACAGACTCAGCAGGTGCATTCTTCAACCTCACGAGTGGTCCCTGAATCCCTTGATAGCGGTGGAGATCTTCCACCGCTGGGGCCGTCCTTGCTGCGACCTCTTTGCATCCCCGACCATCTACAAATGCAGCAATTACTTCTCCCTGATTCCCCCTCCAGGACAGTCACCCAGGGCCGCTCTAGTACACGATTGGCCCTTGGGTCTTCTTTACACATTCCCACCCTTTCCCCTCATTCCCCAGTTTCTGAAGAAAGCCCGTTGGTTGAAGAGCAAGGTAATCCTCATAACACCATATTGGCCTCGACAGATTTGGTTCCCCTTCCTTTGGCCTCACCTACTAGATCGACCATGGATTTTCCATCCAACCCCGGAGGTGATCTCACATCCATAGAACCTGATTCATCCCAACTTGAACAGCCTGAAGCTCACGGCTTGGCTTCTCCAATTCCCTTGATTGCCAGGCAGAATGATCTTTCCTTACCAGTACATGACATTCTCATTGCATCTCATAAGCTTTCCACTAGAATTACTTATCTGAGTAAGTGGAAAAGATTTACCTGTTGGCTGAAAGATAAACAAGTAGATATCTTCTCAGCACCAGTGTCGATAATACTAGACTATCTGGCCGACCTTTTCTAATCGGGTCTGTCGGCCTCTACCATTAGAGTTCATTTGGCTGCAATTTCTAATTTTCATGAGGGTGTCCAAGATTCCTCTCATGTCCCACAAATTGTGAAAGACCTTCATAAAAGGTGTGAATCATCTGAAGCCACCTTTTAGAGAACCTATTCAGCCATGGGATTTATCATTAGTTCTACAAGCTGTGACAATGCCACCTTTCAAACCAGCCTCTTCTTGCGACATCAAGCATTTGTCATGGAAAACCATGATGTTCATCGTGTTACACTGCTGCAGTCATTACACTTGGGTTATCCTGCCGTCAGGCGGTCCCGCAGTCGGCCAGAGTTCCAAAGTTTTGGTCCGGTGTCGGTTGCTTTCGCTTTCTCCCTGACATCAGTGCAACAGGGGTATATAAGATGCATCCGACGCCATTTTCTTCAGTCTTTCTTGCCGCGCGGTGCCCTAAGCATTAGCAGTTCACATGTGCCGGTCGGCCGACTCCTGAGATTTTCGAAGTCGAATTTCAGATCCGAAGTCTTCAATAAAGCTAAGTACCCCATTGGGGAACCTTTTTTCTTGCCTCAGAACGATGTCAGAAAAAGTTAATAGTATTTCTTGTGGGAAGCAAATACCTCATAAGGACTTCCACTCTTATTGTATTCCATGCCTAGGCCCTATCACGACGTCGCTAGTTGTCGGTTTTGTGCTAGATTTAACAAACGCACTATAAAACGACGTTTTGATTTTGCATTGCACTACTTTGGCCGAAGGTTCAATTATACTATGCCGTCGGATCAACCGACGACCGCAATTCCAAAAAAATGCAAAGACAAGGATAAAGACAGGCATCCGAGGTCCAAACCTGACGACGAAACCTCTTCTAGGCCAGTCGCTGGTTCTCAGTGAGGCACTTTAGCAGCCCCTGACACCCGCTACCTCAGAGCCGCAGGCCACCTCCAACTCCCTCGTGGAGACAACTAGGCCTCTGGATACTCAAGGTATTGGGCCTACGGAAACTAATCCCTCAGATGGGTCCGGAGCCGCTGAGCAGGCATTGGCTTCTGAGGGTGTTTTCAGACCTTCACAACTTACCATTAAAGACAAAGAAGCAAGTACAGCATTCTCCTGGACAGTCCTCCATGCCTAAGAAAGAGATGCTTAAAATGGCCGAAGACCTCATTACTCTAATCAGGGTTTCCCATCCCCCTCCTGAGAAAAGGCCTAGGCAGGATACAGACTATGATTCCTCTGATCAGGTTTCCATTTCCTCTGATTCCTCTTCAGACCAGGGATACTCTCTACCCCCCTATGAGGATTCTGATGCTGAAGAATCTATCCCTTCAGCCTCTCCTCCTTAGAATTATTCTTTTGGGGAAACTTTGCATACCATGAGGGAGCATTTCCATTGGGAAAGTCAGGATTATTCAGAATCCAAGAAAAGGCTCAGGGATTTCCTTTTATTGCCTCAGCACAGGCCCCTGGCTATTCTGCCTGTGCTAGATATATTGTGGATGATGTGTTCTCTGAATCCAGCTTATCTCCTGATTCTTTGCCCCCTGCACCAGCCAAGCCAGACAGGTATTATAGTCCCTGACTCTCACAAGTTTCTTTACAAAAACCCTTCTGTTGATCCAGAAGCTATTTCCCAGGGTCCAAAGGGGTTAAGGCTTCCATTGCAAAAAATCCAGTACCCTCTGACAGATTCCAGAGCTTTGGATAGATGGGGGAAGAAAGTTTACACTTCTGCAACTTTAGCAGTAAGGGCTTTAAATTGCCAGTTTCACGTGCTTAAGTACCAACAATATTTAATGGTGCAGTTAAAACAGAAAATGCTTGCAAGCTCAGAAGCTCCTGACTGTAAAGTAATGTGGGATTTATTGCATGCAGTTGAATTGGTGGGAAAACATACTCTGCAATGTGGTTTTGATTCTTTAGAGGCCACTTGTAGAGCCACAGTTACAGGTTCTGTGATTCGAAGACATGCTTGGTTAAAATAACAGAGTTTACTTGATCATGTTAAGGCAAAACTGTTGGATGCTCCTTTACAGCATGATACCTTGTTTGGTGTTAAGGCAGAAGAGGTGTTAAAGAAAATGGAGGATAAAGCTAAATCTATGCAAACAGTCAAGAATTTCTTACAGGTACAGCCACCTCAATTTAGCAGAAATTGGCTAACAAAGAATTGGTCCTTTCCAGTGTCAGACAGGCCACAGAGAGGAAGATACAGACGCCCAAGAGGCAGATCTCAACCCCAAGGCTCTAACAGACAACGACAGTGGGGCACCTCAACCCCAAAAGGAGGTGAGGACAAGTCTCAACCTTACAGGAAACAGTCCCAATGACTTCCCCCTTAGTACGCCAAGCACTTCCCTATTGGCAGCCCCCTTAGGGGGAAAACCTAGCACTTTTTTCACTAAATTGGCAAACAATCACCCAAGACAAATGGGTTCTGAATATTGTGTCTCAAGGTTACAGGTTCCACTTTCATATTTTACCAAGGCTAAAAGAATGCCAGACCTGCCACAAAATCAATGGGCAGAGGTACAAAAACAGATTTCAGCCCTCATGGACATGAGAGCTATTCAAAAAGTACCACAACAGGGACAAGGATTTTACTCAAGACTCTTCCTGGTCCCCAGAAAGGACAAGACCTGGAGGCCCATACTAGACCTTTTAATTCTAAATACTTACCTGGATATTCCGAAATTCAAAATGTTGACATTACAGCAGCTTCTACCCATGCTGGGCAAGAAGGCTTGGCTTGTTACTCTGGACCTCAAAGAGGCATACCTGCATGTCCCTATCGGACAAAATTGCAGAAGATACCTCAGATTCAAAGCTGGTACAATGCACTACCAATTCTCTGCACTGTCCTTTGACTTATCTACTGCGTCCAGGGTCTTTACAAAGTGCCTGGCACCAGTAATTGCATTTTGCAGACAAAAAGGAATTCAAATATATCCATACCTGGACGACTGCCTCATTCAAGCAGAGACAAAGGACATTCTTCTACAGCATCTGGCATTTGTAAAAAGGTTGCTAATTTCTGTAGGGTACACAGTAAAAGAAAAGAAGTCAAAACTAGTGCCCTCACAACAGATTACATTCCTGGGTGCCAGCTTAAATACAAAGTCCCAGATGGGTTATCTCATGCCAGACAAGCAAGTTCAACTAACTCAATAATGTTAAGTTGTCAATCTCGCCTTCATTCTTGCTTGATGGGTTCGGAGCCGATCCTCGGCTCCGTCTCGGCACTTGCTTTAGCTCGAGAACTCCTTTTACCAGCTCGAGGCAGCCCCATATCCCATGATGCAAGGCAGTAAGTACCCAGATCTCGTTTGCCGCTTGGGAGGTCTTCTCTTTACCAGCTCCTGGTAAGTAGTTCACATTTGTGATATTTCAAGCCCCTTTTAGTTTAAAACTAATTTTTTGATAGTTTAAATTTATTTCTACCCTTTTTCTGACAGAAATCCCTGTCTCTTTTAATTTTTTGTTAGTCAATTTTCCCTATCCCATCCCCCCCCCTGTTAGGGTGTGTGTGTTGGTGTTTTTATAAAATACCTCTTGGTATTTTGTTTAATTTAATTTTGACTGGTGTGTCTGTGTGTGTTGTGTTTCGGCACCATGTCAAAGGAGAGGGTTTCAGGTTTTAAGAAGTGTGACTCGTGCTGTCAGAAGATGTCTCTGACAGACGGTCACACTTCTTGCCTGTATTGTTTGGGCCCTCTTCACCTGCAGGACTCCTGTGCTATTTGTCACTCCTTCAGCCAGAGAGTCCTGCAGGAGAGACGCAATGTTGATTCTCAGGGTCTTCTTAAGCCGGAGGGCTCTCCGCTAAGTCGGCTCCACAAAATCAACTAAAACTGCCAAGGCCCAGGCTTCTGTTTCTAAGCCTGCGGCCTCGGCTCCGACTCGTATTGAGTCGAGATCGGCCCCGGCTGGAGCCGATTCTGATCCACAGCTTTCGGGCCGATGGCTATCGGTGCGAATCTGTATTGTCGATGTCGGCTCCGATCGGCTCCGACACCCATGTGGCACAGGCATCGGTGTCGGCCGATCGGCTCCGACACCGTTACTTTGGTGGCTGTATCGGCTCGGCTGGAGCCGATACATCGACGCTCTGTCGGCTCGGGAAGTCGGTGCCGACAGGATCTGTATCGGCTCCGATGGCCCATTCCAGGAAGAGGTCGAGGTCTCCTTCCTTGGAGCCGATACTTTCGGCTCGGCTTCGCCTCTTTATCGGAACGGAGCCATCGGAGCCGATCTTCAAGGTCATCCAGGTTGTCAGATCATGACCTAGAGAGAGTGGTCAGTAGATTACTCAAGTCACAGGTACTGGCCCAAATGCTACACAGTCCGTCTCAGCAGGCGACTGTTGGTCCACACCCGTTACAGTTCCTCCTTCAACTCTACCCCAGAGCTTGGAGTTGGAGTCTTCGGGCATGGTTACTGCTACGGCTGGAGGACGGATACCCCTTCTGTTCCTTCAGCCCCTACTCTTATCTCCTCTTCCTTAGAGGGATTCGTGGTCGGGCTTCCATGGTCTCCTCCGAGGGGTGAGTGGCATCGGACCCTTGTCCGAGCCCGCTCTTCCCCTTGGAGCCTCGGCCTTGGTAAGCTCGGCTCCGACATCTGCCTCGGAGACTTCCCTTCGGTGGTCCCTGGAGTTCCTAGCTCTTGAGCGGGTTCTCTCGGACCTGCCTGGGAGGGAGCATTCGAGGTGATGAAGAGTGTACTGGCCACTGGTATCAGTCAGCAGTCTATTCCGTAGCTCCTCCCTCTATGGTACCTGTTGACATCTCTGCCACTTCTCTTGCTACAGGACCCAGAGATCCTCCGCCTCAGGTTTCCCCATTGGGAATTTCCCCTCTTCCGAGGATTCTCCTGATGTTTCGGGAGATCCTCCTAGGAAGAGGACTTGTAAGAGGAAGCATGTAGACTCCCGAGTCTGTCACTTGGATACTGACTTTGATGAGTCAGAGGGATCCCCTAGATCCCCCTCTGAGGATGTCTCCTTCTCAGACATCCTAGAACTTCTGAAACAGAGGGGAAACTGGCCCACCAACAATCCCTCTGAGGATAAGTCAGTATACCTAGAGGCGTTTGGATCTCGGCCCTCCACCTCCTGGGTGTCTCCGCCTTTCGACCCCCTTATGCAGGTTATTGCTCGAAAGGCGTGGACAGCTCCTGACTCTGTAGAGCCAGTCCCTAGGAGGCCTTCTAAATTTATCACTGCCCCTAGTGACAAACAATTCCTTACCAAGGGTGTCCCCGCTGATGCCATGGTGGTGGCTGCGGCCACCAAAAAGGAACTTGCAGATCCTTTCGTGCCCGTCCATCCTCCTAATAAGGACTCTAGGACCATGGATAGGTACGGCAAGCGGATGTTTTCCTCAGCGACCTTTGCTATGCTCGCTGAATTATCTTTGTCACTTCACCAGACTCCAGAGAGATATCCTGAAGGAGCTGGGAGAAGTAGTTCAGGATCCTACAGCTGCAGGGGCTCAAGAAAAGATTGCTTCGCAGCTAGGAACCCTCAATTCCATTGCTAACTCCTCCATGCGGCTAATATCTTATGCTGCGGATGGAGCGAGTAGAGCAGGCACAGGTGTGGCTCTTAGACGCCAAGCCTGGATGCGGCTATGTGATTTTGCGGATCCCTTTAAGGCGTCCTTCACAAATTCTCCCTTTGATGGGTCAGCTTTGTTTGGCCCTCAGGTGAAGGAGACCTTGACCAGGTGTGAGCAGGATGTCAAGACTCTTTCTGCTGTTGGAGTCCGTTTTTCCACCCCTTCTAGGCCTTATCCCAAAGGACAGAAGGGTGGGAAGATGTGGTTCCGTAAATCCCAAGGAGTCACGCCGGATTCATGTGGTCAGTTTACCCCTAGAGGCAGAGGGGGTAACAACAACAGACGCTGCTCTAGAGGCAGAGGGGGTCTGAAGAACCAGGGAAACAGGGAGCCTCTCTCTGATAAGCCCTTTCAGCATCCCTGAGGTGTTGCCCGGCTGTCCCTCCTTGGAGGCAGTCGGGGGAAGATTATCACTGTACCCAGAAGCCTGGCATTCCCTCACTCAAGACAGATGGGTACAGTCGATCATATCCAAGGGTTACATAATTCCTTTCGAGGAAAGTCCCTTCCCCTCAAGTTCCCTTCCAGATGTACCACCCGGTCTAAGGGAGATTGCAGAGTTAGAAATCGCAAAACTACTGCAAAAAAGAGCCATTCAGCCAGTTACAATAGACCATTCAGAGCCGGAATCTACTCAAGGTTCTTTTGGTCCCCAAAAGACGGGAGACTGGAGACCAATATTGGATCTCAGCAGACTCAACAAGTCTGTCAGGAAGACAAGATTCGAATGGTCACTCTTCAGTCAATTCTGCCCTTCTTACAGAAGGACAACTGGATGTGCTCAATAGATCTTCAGGATGCGTCGTATCACATCAAAATTCACAGACGCTCCAGGAGATTTCTCCGCTTTCGGCTGGGGTCCAGTCACTTCCAGTTCAGAGCCCTGCCCTTTGGTCTCACTACAGCCCCCAGAGTGTTCACCAAATGCATGGCAGTGGTCACGGCTCACCTGAGACGTCAAAGATTCCAGGTGTTTCCGTATCTCGACGACTGGCTCCTGTCAGCCACCACCAGGCATCAGCTTATACAAGCCAGGGATTACACAATAGACCTTTGTTCTCATTTGGGCATCTCAGTCAACTTCGAAAAGTCATCCTTATCGCCCTGCCAGTCTATTGCCTTCATAGGCGCAAACTTAAACACTGTTCGGATGTCAGCTACCCTTACAGAACAAAGAGTTTCAGACATTCAGACTCATGTCAGGATCATTCTGGCCAGCAAGAAAGTACAGGCCAGAATGGTTCTAAAGGTATTAGGTCTCATGGCTGCGGCCATTACTCTTCTTCCCTGGCTCGATTCTACATGCGCCTCCTTCAGTGGATGCTGTTCACACAGTGGTCATACCAGCAACTCCCAATGCGTCACCAGATTCTGGTGACACAAACATGCAAAGAACATCTTGCTTGGTGGATCACATCGTCTCAGGTTCACCAAGGCAGGTGCTTTGTACCTCCGTCCCGATAGCCACTGTCACCACGGATGCCTCCCTGATCGGGTGGGGGTCATTATCAGGGCAGGATGGTTCATGGGACGTGGCAGCCGTTCGAGTACCATCTGCACATAAATGTCCTGGAGATGAGAGCAGTGCTTTTAACGTTGCAAGCCCTCAACGACTTTCTTCCCGTAGGGACAATTGCAGTCCACACAGACAACATGTCTGTAGTTTGGTATATCAACAAACAGGGCGGAACCAAGTCCTACCCCTTGTGTCGAGAAGCTCAGACTATGGCAATGGGCGATCTCCTCTCATCGGTTTCTGGTAGCAACGCATATCCCTGGGAAAACCAACATTATAGCGGACAGATTGAGCAGAGCTATTCTCATGCCTCACGAGTGGTCTCTCAAGCAATCCATAGCGGAAGAGATTTTTCTGGAATGGGGTCGTCCATGTTGCGATCTTTTGCTACTCCCCAAAACAGCAAATGTCCAGACTTCTTCAGCCTCTTCCCTCTATCAGGCCATCCCCCCAGAGACGCTCTGACCCAGGATTGGCCCCAGGGACTTCTTTATGCCTTCCCTCCATTTCCTCTGATTCCTCAGGTGATCCAGAAATCTACCGTTTTGAGAGCCAAATTGATTCTCATTGCCCCTTACTGGCCTCGACAAGTTTGGTTCCCGTTCCTCCATCATCACCTTTTGGTGCAGCCGTGGCATCTGGACCCAGTGCCAGATCTACTGATTCACCAATCCGGTCAGCTGCACCGGTCAATCCCTTCTCTCAACCTCACAGCATGGTTGCTCCACTTCCTTCCTTAGCCAGGCTTCCTTTGATCTCTAACCCAGTTAGAGATATCATAGTAGCTTCACTAAAATCCTCTACCAGGAGGATTTACACAAGCAAATGGAAGCGTTTCTCTTATTGGGCTAAGGCCCAAAATATTGATCCTTTTACTGCCCCTGTTCAGGCAGTTCTGGACTTCTTAGCAGAGATTTTTCATGCAGGCTCCTCTTCTTCCACAGTCAGAGTTCAGTTGGCTGCTATTTCTAATTTTCATGTCGGGATAGCAGATCATAATATTATGTCCCATAGGCTCTGCAGGGCCTTCTTGAAAGGAATTTTCCTACTAAAGCCTCCAATCAGGAATCCTCCTCCTCAGTGGGATCTAAATTTAGTGCTGACATCCTTGATTCTTCCCCCTTGAGCCAGCTGTTTCTTGTTCCCTGAAATATCTTTCTTGGAAAACTTTATTTCTAGTGGCTATTACATCTGCCAGGAGGGTGTCTGAACTTCATGCTCTTCGGTTCGACCCCCTATTTGATTTTTCACAAAGACAGAGTATCTTTGAGAACTAATCCATCCTTTTTACCTAAGGTCGCTTCAAAAACAATCTGAATCAATCCATTGATCTCCTGTATTTTTCCTAACTATTCAGATAGAGCTGAACAAAAGCTACATTATCTTGATGTCCACCGTCAGCTTAGATATTATTTGGACAGAACAAAAAAATTTAGAAAATCTGATCAACTTTTTGTTTCCTATGCGGATAATAAAAAAGGCCTTCCTGTTTCTAAAGTGACTTTGTCCAGATGGCTTTCTTCGGTCATCACTGAAATTTATACGATCAGGGGAAAACAGCTGTGCTCAAAACCTAAAGCACATTCAACCAGGAGTTTAGCTACTTCTACAGCTTTTCAAGCTAGACTGCCTTTGGACACTATTTGTGCAGCGGCCACTTGGGCCACTCCTCACACTTTTGTCTCCCATTACAAATTGGACTTGGCCTCCAGGGACAGAGCCAGTTTTGGCTCTACAGTCCTCAAGAGTTTGTTCCATTGAGCCACCCAGGATAGAGGTGCTAGGACGGTCCCATCAAGCAAGAATGAAGGCGAGATTGACAACTTAACATTAAGAAGTTATGTACCTACCATAACGTTCCATGTTAGTTGTCTTCTCTCGCCTTCTTTCTTGCGACCCTCCCTCCTTCCCCCTGGCCTGGACAGACCTTGTATAAGAAACTGTTATGCTAAAGACCATTCAGACCTGGTCCTTTTTCCATCTGTAAGTTTCTTCTTCCTTTGGGAAGTATTTTATGCTTGGTGTTATTGCCCTTTGTCAACAAACGAGATCTGGGTACTTACTGCCTTGCATCATGGGATATGGGGCTGCCTCGAGCTGGTAAAAGGAGTTCTCGAGCTAAAGCAAGTGCCGAGTCGGAGCCGAGGATCGGCTCCGAACCCATCAAGCAAGAAAGAAGGCGAGAGAAGACAACTAACATGGAACGTTATGGTAGGTACATAACTTCTTATTTTCAATTACTGGCAAAAAAGTCCCATCTCCTGCAGCAAAATTCTGCAGGCCCTGGGATTCATGGCATCCTGCATACTACTAATACCATATGCCAGACTGCATATGAGGAAATTACAGTGGTACCTAAAAAGTGTTTGGCCTCAACACTCCCACAGTTTAGAAGCAGTAATACCAATGATTCCCTGCCTACAACAGGAGTTTCGATGGAGGGGCACAGGCATGTCACCTAAACAAGGGTCAGCCTTTTACCCTACCCACAGCCAAGCAGACTAACCACAGATGCTTCGGATTATGCCTGGGGAGTACACATGGCAGGAAAATGCATTCAGGGCAAGTGGACCACAGACCAGATGCATCTTCACATCAATCAAAAAGAGATGTTGGCTGTTCAAAATGTCCTAACAGCTTTCAAGGACCTTCTGCATCCAGGACAATTATTAAGGACAGACAACACCACAGTAATGTGGTACATAAACAAGCAAGAGGGCACTCATTCTTATCCCTTATGCAGGCAAGCCATGACCTTGTGGAACACAGCTCTAACGTATCAAGTTCATCTGCAAGCACAATTCCTGCCAGGAAAGAAGAATACTCTGGCAGACGATCTAAGCAGAAATATCATGGACCCTCACGAATGGAAATTGAATCCACAAATCTTCAGCGTGGTAACGCAAAAATGGGGATGCCCAGACAAAGATCTTTTTGCCTCCCCACTGAATTGCCAACTTCAAAAATTCTGCACAAGGACTTACCACACACAAGCATGGAAAGTAGATGCTCTCTCGTTAGCTGGAAAAGTCTAAAAGTTTATGCCTTCTCACCACTGCCTCTCCTTTCAAAGGTGCTCCTAAAAGCCAGACAAGAAAAAACACAGATTGTCCTGATTGCTCCAGATTGGCCACGCCAGCACTTGTACCCAATCTTAAAGAACTTAGCTCAAGGCCCACCATGGATTTTGCCTCAAATTCCATACCTTCTGACTCAAGACAATCAGATCCTGCACAGTCAGCTCAAAACCCTAAGCCTGACTGCATGGGCAGATTCATTAGTCAAACAGGCAACACCTCTCTCTAAAGCTGTTATGTGTTTTATTTTGGAGGCCAGGAGGCCTAGCACCAGGAAAGCTTACTGAGAAAAATGGAAGAGATTCTGCGCCTGGAACCAGGCTCAAAGCCTTGACCCTCTTGTCCCAAACATTCCTCAGATTTTACAATACTTACTAAGATGCTGGACAAAGGCCTATCCTTCTCATCAATCAAGATCCACGCCTCTGCCATTTCAGCACATTACAGCATGGATCCTCCTTTATTCTCTCATCCTTTGCTAAAGCAGTACCTCAGAGGGGCTAAAAACATAAGACCGCCCCGGAGAGCACCAGCACCAACTTGGGACCTCAATTTAGTTTTGGAAAAACTGACCCTGCCACATTTTGAGCCAGCCAATATAGCCAATCTAAAATTTTTATCATGGAAAACAGCTCTGCTCCTGGCAATAACTTCAGCACGAAGAGTCTCAGAGCTGCAGGCATTAATGGCAGTGGAACCTTTTATAATTTTTCATCAGGACAGGGTTTCTTTAAGGACAAAAACCCTACCTTTATGCTAAAGGTAGTATCTAGTGTGGCTCTTAACCAAACCATCCATTTGCCAACTTTTTATCCAAACCCCCAGAATAAAGGGGAGAAACTTCTGCACTCTTTGGACATACACAGGCAGCCACTCTTCTACTTGGACAAAACAAAAGCTTTCAGGAAAACTGAGCAACTGTTTGTAGCATATGCTGCAGGATCACAGGGCAAGGCTTTCTCAAAGCAGACTGTATCCAAATGGATAGGACACTGTATTCATTACTGCTACACACAGCATGGAAAATCAGTCCCTAATAACATTAGGCCACTTTCCACCAGGGCAACAGCCACTTCAACAGCCTTTCTCAGAGGAGTACCTACCAAGGAAATTTTGGAGGCTGCAACTTGGAGTTCAGTGCACACCTTTACCAAGCATTACCACTTGCCTCTTTACTCTAAAT
Source organism: Protopterus annectens (assembly GCF_019279795.1). Lineage (NCBI taxonomy): Eukaryota > Metazoa > Chordata > Ceratodontiformes > Protopteridae > Protopterus > Protopterus annectens. Next base: position 123,602,273 of record NC_056743.1, read on the forward strand.
CCAGAGCAGGATTTGCCACTGCAGTTCTGCAGGGTGTCCTAGCCAATCCTAACTCTTTATGGACCAGCCACCCAACCTTAGCTTTGGGATTCTACCCAAGTGTAATGACTGCAGCAGTGTAACACAGTGAACATAGTACAGTTTTGTACCTACCATAAATGTAGATGTTTGAGTGTTCACACTGCTGCAGTCCAGGTTACCCTCTCTCCATCCCCTCTGAATTAGCTGGACTTATCTATACCTTTCTATCCTATGCAACCTTTGTGGTGTATTTGCTGGTAACTGAAGGTATTGTTCTATTTTATAGGTATATTTTTTTTATTAGTAATATGTATTGCCTACCTACTTGGGAGCACCTGACAATCTGGGGCAAGAAAAACTGAAGAAAATGGCGTCGGATGCATCTTGTATACCCCTGTCGCACTGACGTCAGGGAGGAAGCGACAGCAACCGACGCCAGACCAAGACTTTGGAACTCTGGCCGACTGTGAGACTGCCTGACGGCAGGATAACCCAAGTGTAATGACTGCAGCAGTGTGAACACTTGAACAACTACATTTATGGTAGGTACAAAACTGTACATTTTTTGGTCGCCATTACTTCTGCCAGACGTATTTATGAGCTTCAAGCTTTATGTATCAAGAGTCTATCTCTATAGAGATAGAGTGTCTCTGAGAACTAATCCATCATTTCTGCCTAAGGTGATCTCTGAAATGTCTATTAATCAAAGCATTGAATTGCCAGTTTTCTTTCCCAATCATTCAAACAGAGGAGAGTATTGCCTACATACCCTAGATATCCACAGGCAAATCTGTTTTACTTAAACAGGACTCTAGGTCCTTTCGTAAATCTGACCAGTTATTTTTGGCCTTTTCTAGACCAAGATTAGGATCTGCTTTTGCTAAGGTCACATTAGCTAGATGGTTGAAGGACTGTGTGACCTTTATTTGCACACAACATAATATCTCATTGCCTACTACCATGAAAGCTCATTCAACAAGGTCAGTAGCAACTTCTGCTGCTTTCCATGCCAGAGCTTCTTTACATCACATCTGTGCAGCTGCAACTTGCGCTATGCCTCATACCTTCATCATTCATTACAAATTGGATTTGGCCTCCAGGGGAAGAGCATCTTTTGGTTCTATGGTGCTCAGGAATGTCCTTCCATGAGGGCCTCCCAGGAATAGAGGTAGCTGGGGACTCTGTCCCATGCATTAGGAATGAACGAGGATTAACAATATCAGATAAAGAAGTTATGTCTTACCATAACGTTGCATCTGTATTGTTGATCCTCCTTCAGTTATTACGACCCTCCCTCTTTCCCTCTCCTGTGTTTTCTAGAGGATCTCGCCATCCGGTTCTCTTAGGTTATTTGACCAGATGTAGCCTCTACCTTCTTTGACTTGCAAACTCAATCTGAGGTAACAGGGAGAGGGGGATTGTGGGTAAGAGTTTAGCTTGAGAGTTTGAAACTGACAAGAGCTTTGAAAATGGCCGGCTCGGTTCCGAGGTCGGAACCGATATCCATGCATAATGACTGAACGAGGATAAACAATACAGACAGAACGTTATGTTAAGACATAACTTCTTTTTATCACAAGTTTTACTAAGATACTCTGTATAAGTTAGTATCTCTGATCTAAAATAATATACTGTATTTTATGTTGCTATTGCATGTAATGTATTCTTCTGTTACTATTGTCTATATTGGAGCTTTTCTCCCTGGGCCTCTACTGAAAATGGACATATATCCAGACTAGTCCAGTCAACAAATGTAAAAAAAAATAAATAACAAGGCACTACTACCCATATGCCAGTAAGGCAGTGTATGCCACAAATTACTGCTGTTACAGATAAGTAAGACTTGCACAACTCCACTGTAGCATTTCCTCAGATACCTACTTTTACTGTACATTTTAAATGAGTACTTCAGTTATCGTCTTTTCAATGACAGATGCTTCTGCTTTGTATACAGTCATAGGTAGGTACTAGGCTATAGGCCCTAGGACCTATATAAGCCTAGCCAAAAAGGTACTCTGGCTTTCGCCACCCAAGAAAATTGTTTTCCTGTGCCTCTCTCGAGCAGAGCCACAGAGGTGATCCCCAGGGTGAATTTCCTATTTCCCAGTCAATCATGAAGATTTTTTTTTTGTGCTAATGAGGAACTTTCTTTGATATAGATAGGTAAGATTGTTCCAGAGTACGGGAAGTCTCTGGGACAAGAATCTAACCCTCCAGCATGATGTCCTTCAAGGATGCATCTGCAGTCCTTACAAATGGGTTGTCCTGTCGTCAGGCAGCCCTTCGGTCGGCCGGATTCCAAAGTCTGGGTCTGGCCTCGGCTGGTGTCGCACTTCACCCGACGTCATAGCTGCAGTTGTTCGGGTATAAAGGCATCAGCCAACGCCATTTTCCTCAGTCTTTCTTGCCGCGTGGCGCCCGAAGCAGAAGCTGTTCGCAAGTGCCGGTCAGTCAGAACCAGAGATTACTACTATCGAATACTTCTTCTACTACCGAAGACTTCTAAAAAGCTAAGTACCCCGTTGGGGACTCTTTCTTGCCTCAGCCGATGTCAGAAAAAGTGAATAACTGTTTAACTTGTGGGAAACAAATACCTCATAAAGATTTCCACTCTTACTGCTTACCTTGTTTAGGCCCAGACCACGACGTAGCAGCTTGTCTAGCCTGTGCTTCTTTTAACCGACGGACGCTTAGACGTCGGTCGGAATTTGCTGAGGAGTTTTTCGGCTCAGATTTTGCTTATATTATGCCGTCGGATCATATCTAAAAAGCGCAAGGAAAAGGAAGGACCGACACTCGCGGTCCACGGTTTCGGCCGAAACCGCGGTTAAGCCAACCGCGAGTGTCTCTGTTTCGGCTGAAACCGAGCTCGCGGTTCTTCCTTCAGCCGAAAACTTACTTCCTACCGAGGCCTCATCCAACCTGGTGGAATCGGCTTCTGAAATCCCACCTGCTCTTGCAGGTTCCCAGGAATTATCTGATACTATTCCCTTGGATATTTCAACCCCTGCACGTGGAGCTGCTAGGCCACCTGCAGCCATGTCAATTAAGGCCTTTGCCAGGGCTAAAGCAGCTAAATCTACCAAATCTGTGCCTGCTAAGACCCCCTATCACAGGCCTAGCTCTAGTTCACAAATGCTTAGTCTAGCAGAGGATCTCATTTCTTTGATCCGGGGATCCCAACCTCTCCCAGGCAGGGCCTCTCACCCACCTGCAGAGAAGAGGCCTAGAGCAGAGCCCCCTGAGCCAGTTTCTACAGATGACTCCTCTGATGATTCAGATAATTCAAACCCTCCAGAGGGCCCTTTCTCCCCTTATGAAGACTCTGATGGTGAAGAGTCCATTCCTTCTGCCTCTCCGCCTGAGGAATTTTCCTTTGGGGAAACCTTGCATGCTATGAGGGAACAATTTCAGTGGCAGGGCCAGGATTTTTCAGACTCTAGAAAAAAGGCTTAGAACCTTTCTGCATTTACCACAGCATAGGCCTTTAGCCATCCCTCCAGTTCTCTCTGTTGTGGATGATGCATTTAATGATGCTTGTACTGCTCCTGATTCACTACCTCCGGCCCCTGCTAAGCCCGATAAGTACTACAGGGTCCCGGACACACATTATCATTTGTATAAGGCTCCCTTAGCAGATCCCAAAACTATCTCCCGGGGTCCTAAGGCTGTAGCAGCTACCTCTACCAAAAAACCCCTCCCCTCTGAAAGGGAATCCAGGTCCTTAGAGAGATCGGGTAAAAAAGTTTACACTTCTGCTACTCTTTCAGCTAGGGCCTTGAACTGTCAATTCCACATGATCCAGTATCAAGAATTTGTTAGACCAGTTAACTAAAAAGCTGTCCTCGGATGAACCATTAGACAAAAAATCTATTCAGGAAATGGTACATAACATTCAGCAGGTCAGTAATCATTCCTTAAAATGCGGCTATGATGCACTGGAAGCTTCCTTTAGATCAGCCATGACTGGCACAGTGATCAGAGGACATGCATGGTTAAAAGAGCAGTCCTTACCAGACCATGTCAAATCAAAGCTTCTAGATGCTCCCATGGACAAGATCAATTTGTTTGGCTCTCCTGCACAACAGGTGCTGAAGAAGATGGAAGAGAAGGCAAAATCTGTCCAGACAGTGAAAGATTTCTTACAGGTCCAACCTCCACGGTTTAGCAGGAATTGGCCCTCCAAGAATTGGTCCTTTCCAGACACCTCCAGAGCTCAGAGAGGCAGGAATAGGCGCTCAAGAGGCAGAGGTCAATCCAGAGGTGCCTACAGGGGACGTCAGTGGCAGGCTAATAACCAGCGAGGTACAGCCACAGATACAGCCACCACCACAACTACAGGACAATCACAGTGACTTGGCTCTGGCACCGCCTACCAGGGAACAACTAGAAGCACCCTTAGGCAGGAAGCTAGCCTTATTTTCAGTAAACTGGCATTACATCACAGGAGACAAGTGGATTTTGCAGACAATAGACCAAGGTTACAGGTTTCACTTCCATACTCTACCAAGGAAGAGAGGAATGCCAAACCTACCTCCAAATCAAAAGACAGAAGCTCTAAAGCAAATAACTCACTTACTAAGGATGAGAGCTGTAGAAAAGGTACCATCTATGGAGCAAGGACAGGGATTTTACTCCAGACTCTTCCTGGTACCAAGAAAAGAAAACCAATGGAGACCTATTCTCGACCTGTCCGCTTTAAACACATACCTCATTGTCCCAAAATTCAAAATGCTGACCCTACAGCAGCTTCTTCCCATGTTGGGCAAGGAGTCTTGGCTGGTAACTCTAGATCTCAAGGAGGCATACCTGCACGTCCCCATACGACCAAATTGCAAAAGATATCTCAGATTTCTTGCAGGATCAGAGCATTATCAATTCTCAGCATTGCCCTTTGGCTTATCTACTGCACCCAGAGTGTTCACGAAATGCCTGGCATCAGTAATTGCTCATTGCAGGCTTCAGGGAATCCAAATCTACCCTTACTTGGACGACTGCCTGTTACAAGCGGACAACAAAAACAAGCTAACAGAAGACTTGAAAAGGGTCATTTATCTACTGCAAGCCCTGGGATACACAGTCAATATAAAAAAGTCAAGGCTGATACCATCCCAAAGGATAACCTTTTTGGGTGCAGAGCTGGACACATCAAAACAAATGGCATTCCTAACAGTAGAAAAACACGAGAAACTCCCTCTCTACTTCTTGGCATTAACAAAGCAGAACCAGCTAACAGCAAGAAAAGTCCTGCAAGCCTTGGGTTTCATGGCATCCTGCAAAATATTGGTTCCACATGCCAGGCTGCATATGAGAAAGTTACAGTGGTACCTAAGGAATTTATGGTCTCAGCACAAGCACAGCCTAGAAGCCCAAATTCCAATAATCCCATGCCTGAAACAAGAATTCCAATGGTGGGCTCAGGCCTGTCAATCAAACAAAGGACTGCCCTTCCACAGCACTCAACCAAGCCAGACAATCACAACGGACGCCTCAGACCTCGGTTGGGGACGCACATGCTGGACAAGTGCATACAAGGCTTATGGACTGAAGACCAGCTGCGCCTACACATAAATCAAAAGGAAATGCTGGCAGTAAAACTGGCAATTCAGACATTCAGACCATTTCTTCGACAAGGGCAACTGTTGATAAGGACAGACAACACCACAGTTATGTGGTACATCAACAAACAGGGAGGCACACATTCCTACCCTCTATGCCGGATGGCAATGGACCTCTGGAATGTGGCCCTGAGCTTCAACATTCAGTTGCAAGCAATTTTTGTGCCAGGAAAAGAAAACATTCTAGCAGACATACTAAGCAGAACTACCACGGATGCACACGAATGGATGCTGCATCCGGACATCTTCAAAACCATTACAAGAAAGTGGGGACTACCAGAAATAGACTTATTTGCATCCCCGCGCAATCACCAACTGAAGAAATTCTGCACAAGGACGTACCATTCACTTGTTTGGAAAGTGGACTCCCTATCTTTCAGTTGGAAAAACCTGACAGCATATGCATTCCCACCACTTCCTTTGATGCACAAGGTGCTATTGAAAATCAAAGAGGACCGTCCAAGGATCATCCTGATAGCTCCAGACTGGCCAAGGCAACATTGGTACCCATTACTGAGGAGCATGTCTCGGGAACAAATATGGACTCTACCTCTAGTTCCCTTACTGTTAACACAGAACAACTACAACACCCTGCATCCAAACCTGAAAACTCTACAACTGACTGCCTGGAACATTGCATAAGACCAAATAACCCAAATTTATCCCAAAGGGTTAAAGACATTATCTTGGAGGCTCGCAGACCCTCAACAAGAAAAAATTATTCAGCCAAATGGAAAAGATATCACATTTGGAGTACTGCAAAGGGAGAAGATTTGTCACTGGTAAACATAGCCAACATCCTGGAATACTTGGCAGAGCTCTTCCACAACGGCCTGTCCTATTCTTCCATTAAAATTCATGCATCAGCTATTTCAGCAGAGTACAACTTGGATCCTCCAGTCTTCTCACATCCTCTGCTCAGGCAGTTTCTAAGAGGAATTAAAAATGTAAAACCACCTAGGAAGCCACCATTGCCAGCATGGGACTTGAACTTTGTGCTAGAAAAGTTGACTCTCCCTCCTTTCGAACCAGCAGCAACAGCAGACTTACAATACTTATCATGGAAAACTGCTTTCCTGCTTGCAATCACTTCAGCAAGAAGGGTATCTGAGCTACAGGCATTAATGGCAGTACAGCCCTTCCTGATCTTCCATCAAGATAGTGTCTCCATGAGAACAAATCCTACTTTTATGCCAAAGGTGGTCTCCAGGGTATCTTTAAATCAAGCTATTCATCTACCTACATTCTTCCCCAACCCACAGAACAGGGGGGAAAGACTGTTGCATACCTTGGATGTGCATAGACAACTACGCTACTACCTGGACAGGACCAAGGGCAATAGAAAAACTGACCAACTACTGGTAACATATGCAACAGGAATGGAAGGAAAAGCAATTTCAAAACAGACAATCTCTAAGTGGATAGGAAATTGCATTAGATTTTGTTATTCCTACCATGGGAAGAAAACTCCAGAAAACATCAGGCCTCACTCTACAAGGGCAACAGCCACTACCACAGCTTTTCTTCGAGGAGTGGCTACCAAAGACATTTTAGAGGCTGCTACTTGGAGCTCCGTGCATACATTTGCCAAGCATTATAATTTACCTTTATACTCCAGATCCCGAGCAGGTTTTGCCACTGCTGTTTTGCAAGGGATCTTAACTACACCATAATCCTATTTCTCCTCCTCCCCCAGTTCGGCTATGGTATTCTACCCATTTGTAAGGACTGCAGATGCATCCTTGAAGGACATAGTACAGTTTTGTACCTACCATAAATGTAGATTTGCCCATCTTGTAGCTAGCAGGGGGAATCTATTATGGTGTATTTGTTTGTATATATGTACATACATGCTTATTTTTTGTTTGCTCTCTACTATTTGGAGCCATTTGCATTTATCCAAATTTAGCCTTCCTAGAGGGCTCCTGGCATCTGGGGCAAGAAACACTGAGGAAAATGGCGTCGGCTGATGCCTTTATACCCGAACAACTGCAGCTATGACGTCGGGTGAAGTGCGACACCAGCCGAGGCCAGACCCAGACTTTGGAATCCGGCCGACCGAAGGGCTGCCTGACGACAGGACAACCCATTTGTAAGGACTGCAGATGCATGCCTATCGGACATCTACATTTATGGTAGGTACAAAACTGTACTTTCTGTTTATTGTGGTGACAAGGTTTATGTCCCTTGGGCGTGTAGCTCGGAGGGATTGGGATTTCTTTCAGTGGAGCATGTCCAACAGCTCTGGGTTTGACATAGCTTTGTATGTTAGGCAGAGATCGCCTCTGAGTAGGCGATGTGCGACAGAGTAAAGCTGGGGTTTTTTGAGACTGTCTGCGTAGGATATCTGTTTGAGGCTGGTAATCCTGTTTGTGAGGTATTTCTGCAGCCTTTCCAGTTATTGTAGATGTCTTGTGAGGTACATACCAAAAGGGGCATTGTACTCTATAATGGGTCTAATGAGTGACAAGTAGAGGGAAACGATGACCTCTTTTTTCCTGGATGAGAAACCTTTTGTGATGTGTGCCACGTAGAAGGATTTCCTGACTACTGTGGCGATGTGATTATCAAAGGAGAGACGACTGTCCACCTGTGTCCCAAGGTATCTTACCCCACTTTTGGTGTTATGAAGACTACCACCTATGTGGTAGCTCATGGGTGCAGAGTTTTTACCAAAGGGAATGACGGTGCACTTTTTGGCATTGAGTTTGAGGCCATGGATTTGACACCAGGCATCTATCTCTGTGAGGCCCTTTTGTACGATGTCCACGTCATTAGGAATTTCAATTACGGCTCCTAGTTTGCAGTCATCTGCGAACTTTGTTAGCCAAATACCTTCTGTGTTAGCCTATACTTCAGAAAAGTAGATACCAAACAGGAGAGGATCCAGGACTGAACCCTGTGGTGCTCCACTTGTCACTGGTCTAAATTCAGATTTGGAGTCTGCTACTTTCACTGTGTGGGTTCTGTCAATGAGCCAGTTGGCAACCCATCTTGTGACATAGGGATTTATACCTAGTTTAGTGAGTTTATCTATAATTCCAGAGTGGGGGATGGTGTCAAAAGCCTTGGCGAAGTCAAGATAGGCTGTGTAAACCACCTTACACTCATCTATGGCTTTCATGACTACTTCAAAGAAGTCTGTCAGGTTTAGGAGACATGATCTGCCTTTTACAAACCCGAACTGGGTGGGGTCCAGCGTTTGGAGATTGCCAATTTCTTTGTTTATAAGTTCCATGATGATGCATCCCATGGCCTTGCAGACCAGGCTGTTTAGGCTAATGGGGTGGTAGTTCCAAGGGTCTGTGGTGGCTTCCCCTTTGTGGAGTGGGATAACCATCGCTGTGTGCCATTCAGTGAACACAAAGCCTGAGGTGAGGCTATGATTGAACATAGTGTTTAGGTGGGGTGCCAGTTCATTCTGTAGTTCGTGTAGAACGCAGCCTGGGATGTTGCCAGGTCCCATGGATGCTGTGTTCTTGGCTTTGGAGAGTGTGGTTTTTATCTCTGCAGCTGTGATTACAGGGACTTTGCATTCTTCCGGTATAGAGATGGGCCCTTTAGGAGGTGTGAGGAGGGTAAAGTTAGCACTGAACCTGTTTGCCAGGATGTTGGCAATATCTATTGGTTCTGTAAATTTAGTGCCATTGTGCTGTAACTCAGAGCAGATCTGAGTGTTACCATTGAGATTCTTGACATAGCTATAGAATGCTTTGTGTTTGTCTTAAGAATCCGTGGCGATTTTGTTTTCGTAACTAGCTTTGGAGGATTTTATGAGGGATCTCGGCTTCTTACTGAGGCTGACCAAGGGAGTTTCTCCACTTTTACTGTTTTTTGCAACCGTTTCTTTCTTCTGTTGTAGAGTTTGTTTATGGAAGGGGACCCACCAGATTGACTTCCTTTTTTCCTTTTTTTGGAAGATAGCATCTTGGTTCTGTTAGGGATGGCATGATCCATGCACTCGTGTAAGTGCTTATAAAGTGCATTTGTATAGGATTCAGCAGTCGTACCTGTATTGTCCGTCTGCATGAGTGTTGTGAAGTTTGCCACGTCTGTCTTAAAAAGTGTGAAGTTGGCTTTGGGGAAATTGTTTACGGTGGTTTCCCTAATGGGGGGGTGGGGCAGGATATAGATGTTTAGGGAGATTAGCTTGTGGTCGGATCTGACCAATGAGGAATTGACCTCTGGTGTGGAACACCGGTCGCCCATGTTGGTAATGACCAGGTCTAGGATATTGCTAACCCTGGTGGGGGTATGGATAAGTTGATCCAAGGCTTTGGAATTTATGAATTCCAGAAAATGGTGAACAAAAGAGTTGGTACATGAGTAGTTTCCCCAGTTACAGGTTGGATAGTTGAAATCGCCCATTATTAGGGTGTTAGGTTGTACCCTAATATTTTCCAGTGTGTCAAGAAATGAGTGGGAATCTTGGGGAATGATGGGGCATTTGTAGCAAGTTACAATTTGGATTGCGGTCTTGCCCATAATTAGTTGTGCTTGGATAATCTCAGATGCTTTATGCTGAGCAACTAGCCTGGAGGTGTGGATATCCTTAATGAATATGGACACACCTCTGTCTTTAGTGTTTCAGTCCAGGTTAGGTGGCCGAAAGATGTGGTATGAATTATAGCCTGGTAATGCAGGGGTGCTCTCTGGAGCCTTGAACCAGGTCTCTGTCACTGCACAGATGTCATTGATGTCCTTCAAGAATGCAACTGCAGTCATAACATGTGGGTTGTCCTGCCTCAGGCAGCCCTCGGTCAGCCGGATTCCAAAGTCTGGGTCCGACGTCGGCTGATGTCGCATTTCTCTCCGACGTCAGAGCGGCCGGAGTACATAAGCATCAGCCGACGCCATTTTCTTCAGTCTTTCTTGCCGCGCGGTGCCCGAAGCAGAAGCAGTTCGCAAGTGCCGGTCGGTCAGCTCCTGTATTCTACGATACCGAAGTCATCAAAAAAGCTAAGTACCCCGTTGGGGACCTTTTCTTGCCTCAGCCGATGTCAGAAATTACTGAAAAAGTTAACAATTGTCTTTCTTGTGGTAAACAAATACCTCATAAGGATTTCCACTCTTACTGTCTCCCTTGCCTGGGCCCAGACCACGACGTCTCGGCCTGTGTAGCCTGTGCTCGCTTCAACAAGCGCACTCTCAGGCGCCGGGCGGAGTTCGCTGAAGATTTTTTCGGCAATAATTTTGCTTACACCATGCCGTCGGATCTTCCGACATCGCAAACTCCCAAAAAGCGAAAAGACCGGGACCGACATCCTCGGCCCGCATCTACCACCGACTCCACGCCAAAACCTAGCACGAGTGCTCCGGTTCCCTCTGAGACGGTCTCTCCACCGCTCCGAACTGAAGACACCGCATTACTGACGACTCCGATTCCAGACTTTACAGCCGACTCCAGAGACACAAATTATGTCCATGGCTGCTGATTTAATTTCCATGATTAGAGGTTCACAGGCCCATCCTGAGAGAGGATCCCAGCCTCCTCCTGATAAAAGGCCCCGGGTTGAACCCTCTGACCCTACTCCTTCAGATGAAGATTCTGAGGGCTCTGTCCACTCTGATAGCCAGGAAGAGCTCTTCCAGACCTATGAGGACTCGGATGCAGAAGATTCCATCCCCTCGGCCTCCCCTCCTGAGGATATTTCTTTTGGGGAAGTTCTGCACACCATGAGGGAACATTTCAAGTGGCAAGGTCAGGAATATTCTGATTCTAGGAAACGCCTTAGGACTTTCGTTAAGAAGCCTCAGCACAGGCCCTTAGCTATTCCTCCTGTACTTGATGTTCTGGATGATTTGTATTCTGACTCTAGTGCTACCCCTGATTCTCTTCCTCCTGCTCCAGCCAAGCCAGACAGGTATTACAGGGTCCCAGAAACTCATTCCCATTTATTCAGGGCCCATACTGCTGATTTGGAAACTATTTCACAGGGGCCTAAAGGAGTTTCAGCCTCCACCTCAAAAAATCCTTTGCCCTCCAACAGGGAAGCTAGGTCATTAGAGAGATGGGGCAAAAGGTTTACACATCCACTACCTTATCTATGAGAGCTTTAAATTGCCTTTTTCATATGTTACAATATCAGGATTATCTGTTAGAAGATTTACAAAAAACATTAGCCACTCCTGATCCTTTAGACAGGAAGACTTTGCAGGAAGCTGTACATAACACTCAGCAAGTAAGGAATCACTTCCTGCAGTGTGGATATGATGCACTGGAAGCTTCATGTAGGGCAGCTATGACAGGGGCAGTCATTCAGAGACATGCTTGGTTAAAAGATCAACCTCTACCAGATCATGTAAAAGCAAAACTTCTGGATGCACCTTTGGAAAAGAACAAGCTTTTGGTGCAAATGCTAAGGATGTGTTAAAGACCATCAAGAAAAAGCAAAATCAGTTCAGACTGTGAAAGATTTCCTCCAGGTTCAACCCCCCAGATTCAGTAGGAATTGGCCTTCAAAAAACTGGTCCTTTCCTAATCCAGAAAAGTTTCAAAGGGGTAAGAACAGGCGTGGCGAGGAAGAGGCCAATACAGAGGCCCTTACAGGGGACGACAATGGCAGCCAGGAAACCAAAGAAGTGACGCAGGGGTTTCACCTGCCCCACAACCACAATCTCAATGACTTTCCTCTACTGCCGCCTACCAGGGAACAACTAGAAGCTCCCTTGGGCGGGAAATTATCTCTGTTTGCAGAAAACTGGCACAGACTGACAAAGGACAAATGGATTTTAGACATTATAGACCGAGGGTACAGGTTTCATTTTCATACCTTACCAAGAAAACAAGACATGCCAAACCTACCACAAAATCAGAGGGCAGAGGCTATCAAGCAAATCACTCTTCTGACTCGGATGAAAGCAATAGAAAGAGTTCCACAACAAGAACAAGACCAGGGCTTTTACTCAAGATTGTTCCTTGTTCCAAGAAAAGAATCTCAATGGAGACCAATACTGGACTTGTCCGCATTAAACACCTTTCTCATAGTACCAAAGTTCAAAATGCTGACTCTACAGCAACTCCTTCCCATGCTGGGCAAGGGGTCGTGGCTGATTACTCTGGACCTCAAGGAGGCATACCTGCATGTCCCTATCAGACACAGCTGCAGAAGATACCTCAGATTTCTTGCAGGGCCAGAGCATTATCAATTCTCAGCATTGCCATTTGGCTTATCTACTGCCCAGAGTATTTACAAAATGCCTGGCTTCAGTAATTGCTCATTGCAGGCTCCAGGGTATACAAATTTACCCGTACCTGGACGACTGCCTCATACAAGCGGACGACAAATTGATGTTGACAAAAAACCTGGATTATGTCATACGATTACTTCAAGCTCTGGGATACACAGTCAACTTCCAAAAGTCAAGACTGCAGCCATCCCAGCAAATAATCTTCTTGGGAGCCAAACTAGACACAGCCTCTCAGATGGCTTACCTGATAGAAGACAAGCAAGAGAAGTTAACTCATTACTTCAAAGGTTTAGCAAAACTCACCCAGATGACTGCAAGGAGATTCTTACAGGCCCTGGGTTACATGGCATCCTGCATTCTCCTAGTTCCATTAGCAAGACTACACATGAGAAAGCTTCAATGGTACCTAAAAAGCATTTGGTCTCAACACAGCAACAACTTGGAGACAATCGTACCACTCATTCCATGCCTACAAAAGGAATTCCTATGGTGGGCCTCGGTGAGCCAGGCAAACACAGGTATGTCATTCAAAAAACCACAGATAACACAGACCATGACTACAGACGCCTCAGACCTTGGATTGGGGGCGCACATGGAAGGCAGGTGTATACAAGGACAATGGTCTCCAAAGGAAACACATCTGCATATAAACCAAAAGGAAATGCTGGCAGTAATGCATGCCATCGAGGCTTTTCAACACCAACTCCAGCAAGGCCATTTAATGATACGGACAGACAACACCACTGTGATGTGGTACATAAACAAGCAGGGGGGCACCCACTCTTACCCCCTGTGCAGACTGACAATGCAGCTTTGGGAGAAATCACTGAGTCTAAACATCCAGTTACAATCCCAGTTTGTTCCAGGAAAAGACAATGTGTTGGCGGACAGCCTAAGCAGGAATTTCACAGATCCACACGAGTGGAGGTTACATCCGAAGGCCTTCAGACAACTCACTTCGACATGGGGCAAGCCAGAAGTGGACCTATTTGCCTCTCACCTCAACCATCTTCTACCAAAATTTTGCACAAGGACATACCATCCAAAAGCTTGGAAAATAGATGCCCTCTCATTCAACTGGAACTCCCTAGCAATCTATGCATTCCCACCTCTGCCACTGATGACCTCAGTATTACTAAAGATCAAAGCAGAGAAACCCAAGGGAATCATAATAGCTCCAGACTGACCAAGACAACACTGGTACCCACTACTACGGAGCATATGTCACACCAGGAGGTGGGCCCTTCCCCAGTGGCCTCTACTTTTGACAACACAATTTCGAAACACTGCATCCAAATCTTCAGATACTGCAGCTAACAGCCTGGGAGATCCCATAAATAACTTCAGCTTATCTCTCTCCAAGGAAGTTCAGCGGATACTAACCGAGGCTCGAAGACCATCCACCAGAAAGGTTTACTTAGCAAAGTGGAAAAGATTCATCAATTGGAATACCAGCAAGGGACATGATGCATCATTGTTGAACATCCCACTCATCTTGGAATATTTGGCAGATATGTTAAAGAACGGCCTCTCATATTCTTCCATAAAGATACATGCATCTGCTATTTCAGCTAGATACAACACTGATCCTCCTGTTTTTTCTCACCCCTTACTAAGGCAATTCCTCAGGGGAATCAAGAACATTAAGCCACCAAGAAAGGCCCCAGTGCCAGCCTGGGACCTCAGTTTTGTCTTAGAAAAACTGACTCTACCTCCATTTGAGCCAGCAGCTTCAGTTGACTTGCAATTTCTCTCATGGAAGACAGCTTTCCTGTTGGCAATTACCTCAGCAAGAAGGGTTTCGGAGCTACAGGCCCTAATGGCAATACTACCCTTTATTATTTTTCACAGAGACAGGGTTTCATTAAGGACCAACCCTACTTTTATGCCAAAGGTGGTATCTAGGGTTTCTTTAAATCAAGCCATTCATCTGCCTGCTTTCTTCCCCAATCCTGAGATCAAGGGGGGAAAGACTGTTGCATACCTTGGACATTCACAGACAACTTCGATACTACCTGGACAGAACCAAGGCCAGTAGGAAGTCTGAGCAACTTTTTGTAGCTTACGCCCCTGCAGCCCAAGGAAAGGCAATTTCAAAACAGACTATTTCTAAATGGATTGGACATTGCATCAGATTCTGTTATTCCTTTCATGGAAAGACTGTTCCAGCCAATGTCAGACCACATTCCACCAGAGCTACAGCCACCTCTACAGCATTCTTAAGAGGGGTGCCTACCAAGGACATTCTAGAAGCTGCTACATGGAGCTCCATGCATACATTCTCCAAACACTACAATCTCCCTCTATACTCCAGATCCAGAGCAGGCTTTGCTTCGGCAGTCCTGCAGGGTTTGATTGCCACACCATCTTTTCCTAGAGCATTCCTCCTCCCCCAGCTAAGCTATGGTATTCTACACATGTTATGACTGCAGTTGCATTCTTGAAGGACATAGTACAGTTTTGTACCTACCATAAATGTAGATGTCTGATAGACATGCAACTGCAGTCGGATTTTCCCTCCCTCCATACCCCTCTATGCCTAGGGTCCACTCCTATCCCTGTTACTCTTAGCTGGGGATATCTGTTATGGTGTATTTGTTTTATTTCTCATTTATTTGTTTGGAATCCTGTTTTTGTCTTCCAATTTGATTACAGCCTTCCTTGGAGGGCACCTGGCATCTGGGGCAAGAAACACTGAAGAAAATGGCGTCGGCTGATGCTTATGTACTCCAGCCGCTCTGACGTCGGAGAGAAATGCGACATCAGCCGACATCGGACCCAGACTTTGGAATCCGGCCGACCGAGGGCTGCCTGAGGCAGGACAACCCACATGTTATGACTGCAGTTGCATGTCTATCGGACATCTACATTTATGGTAGGTACAAAACTGTACTTTCTCCATTTTAAGGAGTGCCTCGAGTGAATGCATTTTGAGGTTTAGACTTCTAGCATTGAGTAGCATTACCCTCAGATTTTGCTTGCTTGTACCCGTTACAGTGGTGAATTTGTCATTCGAACCTTGCCTAAAAAAGGCACTATAGGGGTGGCAAGAGCCTTAGCCCGTAACCAGAATCCCAAGGGTGACAGGTGCAGGCAATCTCTGGCAAAGTATTGTGGTCTGTCGATCATGTCATCCCAGGCAGACTGATACTGGACCCCCTTTGAATGACACCAGAAGCTTAGCCAATTGTTGAAGTCAATCATTTTGTCCTTGTACTGTGGTATCATAAGGTTGTAATACTTTAAAAATGTGTAGATATTTTCACTTTTGTCTTTAATACTTTGTTATACATTTAATTTGCCTTTGGATGATAGAATGTAAACATTTTTTGTTTTATCTACATGTATTTTCCTTCCACTAAACTGGACATGATTACATACACTTCAGACTAAGGCAAGGCTTATATGCCTTTCACATTCACTCTTCCTTGCAAGAAATATTGGCTCAAAGAACAAAAAAGAATATTGAAAACTTGGTACCTACCCAGAACAACACTAGCATTGTTTCCTTGTAGGAAAGATGCCACAGATTTTACAACTGCTAACCAAGAAAATACACAAGGTGGATTAACCCAAATGTTAGGGTTTAGTTTTACAGTGACCTCTTCTCAAAGATCTACTGTTATGGTAAACACATGCACACGGTTGTTTATAGGTTCATAGGTGTTTACTAGTGACCACAAGGACCTTTTTAAGCCTAGTCATGCACCCAAGGTCTCTGACAAGTTCTGTTACCCTTGATAAATGTAAGCAGGGGCTTGGGAGATGAAACATTTACAAGCAAGGACCTTAGAGATGAACCATTTATAGGCTGCCTGTGTCCATTAGAGACAAAGGTGCCAAACCAGGGATGAATTTCCTGTTCCCCATCCAATTGTCCAAGTTGCACTTGAATTGGGTTAGGGAGGAACTCTGCTTCACATAGATGGTGAGCCTGTTGCAGAGCTGATGTAGTCTCTGGGATACATACCTGTCTCTGCGGCAGGTACCATTTATATTGTAGGCAAGGGTTATGTCTTTAAAACAGGTAATTCTGTTGCTGTTTGTTTTGCAGGAGGACCATGAGAGTGGATTCTGACAATGCCGTGTATGCCAGGCGTAGATCTGCCCTCAAGCCTGTAGGAGACAGAATGCAAGGCTAGGACCTTGAGACGGTCTGCATAGGACATGTTACACCCTGTATTCTTTTAGTGAGGAACCTCTGTGGATATTCCAGTTGTTTTATATGCCTGGTTAGGTACATACGAAAGTGGGCATTGTACTCGGTGATAGATCTGATGAATGCTGAATACAATGGAACAATGACCTCTTTGGACGTAGATGTCGTACCTTTGTTTATAAGTTACTTTACATATCCGATAGACATTTTTTCCCTGTGGCTACCACCTCATCCCAAAGGATTGCAGAGTTGATGACCTTAGTATGCTCATAATCTACACACTGGTCCATAAAGTTATGGTGTCCCTCAAAGCCAACATTTATTTTGTTCCCAGGGTGGTCTCCAGGCACACTCTGAATCTACTGCATCTATCTCCTTGACTTTTAAACTAGGAAATATGTTCATAGGTGGGTACTATTCTATTGGCCCTAGGGCCTATATAAGCCTAGCCAAACGGTACCATGGCTTTTGCCAACCAAAAAAAATATTTTCCTGTGCCCCGTTCAAGCAGAGCCACAGAAGTGATCCCCGGGGTGAATTTCCGATCTCCCATCCAGTCATCAAGATTTTTCTTGAAGAGTGCTAATGAGGAGCTTTGTGTGATATAGTTAGGTAGTTTGTTCCAGAGTATGGGAAGTCTCTGGGACAGGAATCTATCCCTCCAGCATATTCTGTTTATTGTGGTGACAAGGTTTAGGTCCCTAGAGCATGTAGCTCGAAGGGATTGGGATTTCTTTATGTGGAGCATGTCCAAAAGCTCTGGGTTTGACATAGCTTTGTATGTTAGGCAGAGCTTGCCTCTGAGTAGGCGATGTGCGATAGAGTAAAGCTGGAGTTTTTATACGGTCTGTGTAGGGCATCTGTTTGAGGCCAGAAATCCTCTTTGTGAGGTATTTCTGTGGCCTTTCCAGTTGTTGTAGATGTCTTGAGTTACATACCAAAAGTATGTCTCCTGAGATTTTCATTCTGAATCCAGAATCGCAGTCTTCTACAAAGCTAAGTACCCCGTTGGGGAAACTTTTTCTTGCCTCAGACCGATGTCAGTAAAAGTTAATAACTGTATTTCTTGTAGGAAGCAAATACCTCCTAAGGATTTCCATTCCTGTTGTATCCCATGCCTAGGCCCAGACCACGGCGTCACTGGTTGTCGGTTTTGTGCTAGGTTTAACAAGCGCACTATTAAATGTCGGTTTGATTTTGCCTGACATTATTTTGGTAGAAAATTCAATTATACCATGCCGTCAGAACTTCCGATGACCGGAATACACAAAAAGCACAAAGAACAAGGATAGGCATCCGAGGCCCAAAACTGATGACAAAGCCTCTTCTAGGCCAGTCGCCGGTTCTCCGGTTTTCAGCAAGGCACCTTCGCAGCCCCTGATGACCGCTTCTGTAGAACCACAGGCCACCTCTTACGCCCACATGGAGATGGCTGGGCCTTCGGACGCACAAGTTATTCAGCCTACCGAGACTAACCCTTCAGAGGGATCTGGAGTAGCTAAGCTACCCGCAGCTTCAGAGGGTGTCTTCAGACCTACTCAGTTAAGCATTAAACCCTCAGCTAAATCTAATCCTCCTTTAAAATCCAAGAAACAAATACAGCATTCTACAGGACAGGCCTCCATGCCTAAGAAACAAATGCTCAAAATGGCCGAAGACCTAATCACTCTGATCAGGGGGTCCCATCCCCCTCCTGATAAAAGGCCTAGACAGGATGCAGACCATGATTCATCTGACCAGGTATCCATCTCATCAGATTCATCCTCAAACCTAGGATATTCTTTACCCCCTTATGAGGATTCTGATGCTGAGGAATCAATTCCATCAGCCTCACCGCCTGAGGACTACTCCTTTGGGGAAACCCTACATACCATGAAGGGAGCATTTCCATTGGGAAGGCCAGGATTACTCAGAATCCAAGAAAAGGCTCAGAGACTTCCTTTTATTACGTCAACACAGACCCCTTGCTATTCCGCCAGTGTTAGATATTGTGGATGATGTGTACACTGAATCCAGCTTAAATCCTGTTTCCTTACCTCCAGCCCCTGTTAAACCTGACAGTTACTACAGAGTCCCTAACTTACACAAATTTCTTTATAAAAGCCCTGTATCTGACCCTGAAACTATTTCTCAGGGACCCAAAGGGGTTAAGGCCTCATCAGCCAAGAATCCAGTTCCCTCTGGCAGAGATTCCAGAGCATTAGACAGATGGGGAAAGAAAGTATATACGTCTGCAACTTTAGCAATGAGAGCCTTAAATTGCCAGTTTCACATGCTAAAATATCAGCAATTTTTACTGTCTCAGTTGAAACAAAAAATGCTTCCAGATTCAGATCCTCCTACTTTTAAAGAAATGCAGGATTTATTGCATGCAGCTGAGCAAGAGGGAAAGCATACTTTGCAATGTGGTTTTGGTTCTTTAGAGGCCTCCTGCAGAGCAGCAGTTACAGGCTCTGTCATTAGAAGACATGCTTGGTTAAAAGAACATACGTTACCAGATCATGTTAAAGCAAAACTATTGGATGCACCTTTGCAGCAGGATGTGTTCTTTGGAGTTAAGGCAGAAGAGGTATTAAAGAAAATGGAAGATAAGGCAAAATCTTTGCAAACGGTGAAGGATTTCTTACAGGTTCAGCCGCCTCAATTTAGCAGAAATTAGGCAACTAAGAATTGGGCCTTTCCAATTACAGACAGACCTCAAAGGGGAAGATACAGACATCCAAGAGGTAGAGGTCAAACACAAGGTCCTTACAGGCCTCGGCAATGGATTGCATCAGGCCAGAAAGAATGGGAAGACAGGCCCCAACCATATAAAAAGCAGCCCCAATGACTTCCCATTACAGCTGCCAAACAAATCTCTCTTGACAGCCGCCTTGGGAGGAAAACTGGCACCCTTCTACCACAATTGACATATGATCACCAAAGACAAATGGGTTCTCAACATTGTATCTCAAGATTACAGGTTCCACTTTCACACTCTGCCAAGGTTAAAAGGAATGCCAAATCTGCCAACAAATCAATGGGCAGAGGCTCAAAAACAAATTACAGCACTCATGGATATGAGAGCTATTCAAAAGGTACCATCACAGGAGCAAGGACAAGGATTTTACTCAAGACTCTTTCTGGTACCCAGAAAGGACAAAGCCTGGAGGCCCATTCTGGATCTTTCTTCTCTAAATACTTACTTGGATGTTCCGAAATTCAAAATGTTGACACTACAGCAGCTTCTTCCCATGCTGGGCAAGAAAGCTCGGCTCGTGACCTTGGACCTCAAGGAGGCATACCTGCATGTCCCTATCAGACAAAACTGCAGAAGATACCTCAGATTCATAGCTGGCTCAATGCACTATCAATTCTCTGCACTGCCCTTTGGCTTATCTACTGCGCCCAGGGTCTTCACAAAGTGCCTGGCACCAGTAATTGCATTTTGCAGACGGAAAGGAATTAAAATTTATCCATACCTGGACGACTGCCTGATTCAAGCAGAGAGCAAGGACATTCTTCTAAACCATCTGGCGTTTGTAAAAAAGTTAAGTTGCCTGGGGTACACAGTAAACGAAAAGAAATCAAAACTAGTGCCCTCACAAGAGATTATATTCCTGGGTGCCAGCTTGAACACAATGGCCCAGATGGCTTATCTCACGCCAGACAAGCAAGGACAACTGACTCAATACTTGCAATTGATGGCAACAAAGACCCAACTCCCTGCAAGAAAAATTCTGCAGGCCTTGGGTTACATGGCATGTGGCATACTACTAATTCCATATGCCAGACTGCATATGAGGAAACTACAATGGTACCTAAAGAATGTATGGTCTCAACACTGTCAAAGTTTGGAAACAGTTATACCACTAATTCCTTGCTTTCAACAGGAGTTTCAATGGGGGTCTCAAGCTTGTCACCTCAACAAGGGACAGCCTTTTACACAACCCACAGCCAGGCAAACACTAATAACAGATGCATTGGATTACGCCTGGGGAGCACACATGGCAGGCAAATGTATTCAGGGCACGTGGCCCGCAGAACAAAGCCATCTTCACATCAGTCAAAAAGAGATGCTAGCTGTACAAAATGCCCTTGTAGCTTTCAGGGACCTGCTGCATCCAGGACAACTACTACTAAAGACAGACAACACCACAGTTATGTGGTACATAAACAAGCAAGGGGGCACTCACTCCTACCCCCTCTGCAGACAAGCCATGACCTTGTGGAACACAGCTATAAACTATCAAGTTCATATGCAAGCACAATTCCTGCCAGGAGAGAAAAACACACTGGCAGACGACTTAAGCAGAAACATCATGGATCCCCACGATTGGGAATTCAGTCTACAAATATTCATAATGATAACACAGAAATGGTGGAGCCCGGACATAGATCTGTTTGCATTCGAAATGACCTGCCAGCTACAAAAATTCTGCACAAGGAGTTACCATCCACAAGCATGGAAGGTGGATGCCCTCTCATTCAGCTGGGAGAACCTACAAGTATACGCTTTCCCACCACTACCTCTCCTGCCAAAGGTACTCATAAAAGCCTGGCAAGAAGAGCCAAAGATGATCCTGATTGCACCAGACTGGCCACGTCAGCACTGGTACCCAATCTTAAAGAGCTTAGCGCAAGAACCACCCTGGATTTTGCCTCAAATCCCACATCTGCTGACTCAGCACAACAATCAAATGCTACACAGCCAGCTAAAGACCTTAAACCTAGCTGAATGGCAGATTCCTTAGTCAAGCAAGCAGTGCCTCTCTCCAAAGCTGTTATGGATGTCATTCTGGAGGCCAGAAGGCCTAGTACCAGGAAAGCCTATTCGGATAAATGGAAGAGATTCTGTGCCTTGAACCAAGCTCACAGCCTTGACCCTCTTGTCCTAAACATTCCTCAGATACTACAATACTTAACTGAGATGCTGGACAAAGGCCTCTCCTTCTCATCCATCAAGATCCATGCCTCTGCCATTTCTGCTCATTACAACACTGATCCACCAATTTTCTTTAACCCTCTGCTAAAACAGTACCTCAGAGGGCCTGAAAACATAAGACCGCCCTGTAGAGCACATACTCCAACTTGGGACCTCAACTTTGTTTTGGAAAAATTAACTTTACCTCCTTTTGAGCCAGCTAACACAGCAGAATTAAAATATATCTCTTGGAAAACTGCTCTGCTCCTGGCAGTAACATCAGCATGAAGAGTTTCAGAATTACAGGCACTAATGGCAGTAGAACCTTTCCTCATTTTCCGCCAGGACACAGGGTGTCTTTAAGAACTAACCCTACGTTTATGCTTAAGGTGGTATCCAGTGTGGCTCTAAACCAAACTATTCACCTGACAACTTTTTACCCTAAACCACAGAATAAAGGGGAGAGACTACTGCATTCTTTGGACATTCACAGGCAGTTATGCTTCTACTTGACAAAACCAAAGCTTTCAGAAAATCTGAGCAATTATTGGTAGCATATGCTGCAGGAGTACAGGGAAAAGCCATTTCAAAATAGACTATCTCAAAATGGATAGGGCGTTGTATACGTTTCTGCTACACATACCATGGAAAGCCTGTACCTAGCAGCATTAGAGCTCACTCCACCAGGGCAACAGCCACTTCAACTGCCTACCTCAGAGGAGTACCTACCAAGGATATTTTGGAAGCAGCAACTTGGAGTTCTGTACATACCTTCACCAAGCATTACCATCTGCATCTATACTCTAAATCCAGAGCTGGCTTTGCCACTGCAGTGCTGCAGGGCCTTATAGCCACCCCTAATGCCTTATAGAACCAGCCACCCTATCTCAGCTTTGGGATTCTACCCAAGTGTAATGACTGCAGCAGTGTAACACGATGAACATAGTACAGTTTTGTACCTACCATAAATGTAGATGTTCGAGTGTATACACTGCTGCATTCCAGGTTACCCTCCCTCCTTCCCTTCTTACTGGCTGGTATGTACCTATGTCTTCTACCCTTTACTACCTATGGGGAGTATTTGCTGGTAGCTGTAAGTTGTGGTTTGCTTTTCTTATGTATGTTTTATTAGCAATTTGAATTGCCTACCTATTTAGATTCACCTGACATCTGGGGCAAGAAAAACTGAAGAAAATGGCGTTGGCTGCATTTTATATACCCCTGTCGCACTGACGTCAGGGAGGAGGTGACAGCAACCGACGCCGGACCAAGGCTTTGGAATTCAGGCCGACTGGGGAACCACCTGACAGCAGGATAACCCAAGTGTAATGACTGCAGCAGTGTATACACTCTAACATCTACATTTATGGTAGGTATAAAACTGTACTTTATTTACCTGTGCAGCTATGATTACAGGTGCTTTGCATTCTTCCGGTATAGAGATGGGCCCTTTAGGGGATGAGAGAGGGGTAAAGTTAGCACTGAAACTATCTGGCAGGATGTTGGCAATATCACTTGGTTCTGTATATTTAGTGCCATTGTGCTGCAACTCAGAGCAGATCTGAGTGTTGCCATTGAGATTCTTGACATAGCTATAGAATGCTTTGTGGTTGTCTTTAGAATCAGTGGTGATTTTGGTTTCATAACTAGCTTTGGAGGATTTTATGAGGGTTCTCAGCTTCTTACTGAGGCTGACCATGCAGTTCCTCCAATCATGGGATTTTACTCTTTTTTCGCAACAGTTTCTTTCTTCTGGTGTAGAGTTTGTTTATAGCAGGGGACCACCAGATTGGCTTCCTTTTGTTTGAGTATAGCATCTTGGTTCTGTTAGGGAATGCACGATCCATGCACTCATGTAAGTGCTTCTAAAGTGCAATTGTATAGGATTCAGCAGTCGTATCTCTATTGTCCGTCAGCATGGGTGTCAAGTTTGCCACTTCTATCTTTAGAAGCGTGAAGTTGGCTTTGGAGAAATTTTTTATGGTTGTTTCCCTAGTGGGGGTGGGATGTGGATGCCTAGGGTGATTTGCTTGTGGTTGGATCTGACCGAGGATTTGACCTCTGGTGTGGAACACCGGATGTCCATGTTGGTAATGATCAGGTCTAGGATATTGCTGCCTGTGGTGGGGGTGTGGATAAGTTGATCCAAGGCACTGGAATTTATGAATTCCAGAAAACGTTGAGCACAAGGGTAATAAAGATTAATAATCGATAATATAGATTTGTCATTTAATGGAAGTACTCAAGCAACTTACTTCAGCACGATCAAAGTCTTCAGTTACTATCACAAAACGACACAGGCAGAAAGGTATTAAATAACAATCAAGGCCAGTAGAGCAGACTCAAACTTTAAGATGTGCAAAAATCCAATGCAAGCTCCAGTGTCTCTGCCAAAATGACCTTTCAAGAGTCAGTTAATATGCCTAGATATTTTTTTCTTTTCATGCCAGTGGGCAGGGTAGATAAGTAGCCAAGCAGACTATGTTCCCAGTATCTGGCAGATTGTATTGCCTTCAGTTATGACTACGATCAAAAATACCTTTGATGGGCAGTTCACAGCATACGGCATTGGGTGACTACCACAACCTAGATTATCAAGTGAAGCTACAACTTATACTTCCATTAACTCCCAT
Organism: Protopterus annectens; assembly: GCF_019279795.1. Taxonomy (NCBI): domain Eukaryota; kingdom Metazoa; phylum Chordata; order Ceratodontiformes; family Protopteridae; genus Protopterus; species Protopterus annectens. Next base: position 123,626,798 of record NC_056743.1, read on the forward strand.
TTTAGGCATTACAGGCTAGACCTTCAGTCAGGACATGGGGCTGGTTTTGCGCTTTTGGTACTTAAGGGCAAGCTTGCTGTATTCCTGCACTCATATTTATTATCAGAGACCTTCCCTGCTTAGTCATGTGTGTATGCTGATTTGAGTAAGTAAAGGTTCTTACTGCATGAGAAATCTTTTTGATGTCCTCTGCTGTAAGCCTTGGTAAAGAATACAAATACAATCATTGATAATCCTCTTCTCTCAAAAAGAACGTAGGGTGTCTTTGGTTTTGCTGCCATTTCTAACCTAACTTTTTGACAATAACTTTGGCATTGATAGCAAACTTCCACGATATTTAGGGGGCATTTGACTGAGCTTTGTCTGTCTAGAAGATTGGAATCTGACTGGGTATTTTTTATTTATTTATTTATGACTGCATTGCTGCAGTGATACTACTGCTCATGATCTGTGAATGTTCATACTTCACTGTTGCAGTAATAACAGTTGGGATTTCCTGCTGTGAAAGCCCTTGGTCAGCCAGAATACCAGAGGATGTTCTTTATTTGGATAACTGCTGCATTAATCTAAGCGATGTGTGTTGCATCTTGATAGGGATATAACAAACAGGCAGCTTACAAAGCTTCAGTGCACCTTACATGCACCCAAACAGTTAGCTTGATCTGAGCTGACTGAAAGACAAAAATTGGGCTCCTAGCCCCTCTGAATTTTCCTGGCACCAAAGAGAGTGATCCTATGCAGTCTTCTGAGGATCAGTTGTCTGCTTATGTTTTACAAATAAGTTCCCATTGGAGAAAAAAAAGTTTCATTTTACTTTTTATGACGTGTACTTTTCCTGTAAAATAACTGCAGTGGTGGTGCTGCGGTAGCGTCGTTGCCTCACAGTAAGACATTGTCCTGTTCGATTCTCAGCTAGGGCGTACAACAACTTTTCCTGTAAAATAAAAATTTTATAGTTGGGAAAAAGTATTTTTTAATGACTGTCACATGACTTTTAATTACTTTTAAATAGAAGCGTCACTTTTTCACCTTTATGGTAAAATAAAATGTTAAAACTGATTTTAAACCATTTTTTTATTCAGGGAATGTTAATTTATTTTGCTTTTCGGGGCTGGGAAAGGTTTAATGTACTTTTTGCAGTGTTTTAAATTGGAAAAGGGTACTTTCATACAACTTTACCTATTCTACCAACTATTGTTGCTAGAACCCTGCACCTTTTTCGACTTCACCGTGTAACAACTTGGTGGTTCCTTGGCTCTTCCTCCTTCCACCACAGGAAGAAAATTGATAAACAACCGTTGCCTCCAGAGCAGACTGCTGAAGTGCCTCAACCTCAGGTCAAAGCTGGTTCCTAAGACCATTTGGCTTTTTTCCTTGTGTCATGCTGGTGCAATCCTTACAGACACTATAGACTGGGAGTATGGAAAATGTCTTCTGCGGCTGTTGGAGTGCTCTTGATGGGCAAGGGAGAGCCACTCTTGTCAGTTTTGAGAGAAGGAGTTGTGCCCAATCTCAGGGAGGTTTATGTTGGCAGTACAGGTTGTGTTTCTTCAGAAATTCTTGTCCAAAAAAAAAAAAAAACATATCTTGTCCTGTCTTAGTTTTTTTTCTGGACAGGAGTTTTTTGGGCTTAGATTCAGGTTTAGTGCAGGCTTTTGACCCTTCTTATATAGCTATTTTTGGTAAAAGGGAAAAGGTTTTCTTCATTTAATGAAAAAAAAATTGAGATTGAATTAAGTGGTTGTGAAATGACAGATTGTGTATTGTTTTCACAGATTTCTGATTCTGAAGAGTGGTTGGCTTTAACTCTGTAACTATTTTCAGAGTGAAACGGGTATTTCAGTGGGGAAAACTGAGATGTTCATAAGTCTCTCAGGAAGTGTCATGATTTGTTACAACTGGAATTTCCAGAACTTTGTTTTCTGCTGAGGTGGTGGTTGTCTCTCCAGTTAAATTTTTTATAGTCGTCCCAAATTAAACACAGCATCTATTGCTTTTCTGATCCCAGCTGCTGGTAAACATTTGGATAATATGAATTCCTCTCATTCTGACAAGGATGGGAAGGATTTTGATATATTTGGGGGGTATTTTTTGGGGCTTGTTTTTTTTTTTAGAATTTTCAGTTGTGTTTTCCTCATTTGATATTGAGTAATGTTTTTGGCATTGTTTCCTCTACAGAGTTGAGAGCGGCTTTGTGTAATTTGATTGCTTCTGTGTCTCAAGTGGTTACCCGCTGTTTGAAAATTGTTTACAATTTTGCTTTTGTCCCTGAAACTGTTAGGAGGTGTGCTTGACTGCATTTTCAAAAAATTTTCGGAATATGTTAAAATGAAGATCTGATAAATTTCATTCATCCTCAACGTGTGGGACTCTGATCCAACTTGGCTGCTGTTCTTCGTGTTTCACTGTTGCAGTCATTACATTCGGGTTATCTGCCTGCAGGTAGCCCTCAGCCAAACTGAATACCAGAGTCTTGGATTCTTGCGTCGGATGCTGTCTCTTCTTCCATGACATCAGGTCGTCAGGGGTATAAAACATGCAGCCAACGCCATTATATCAGTCTTTCTTGCCACCCGGTGCCTGAAGCAGAAGCAGTTCACAAGTGCCGGTTGGCAGACTCCTGAAATTTTTGTTTTCAAGTTTCAGAACCGAAGTCTTCAAAAAAGCTAAGTACCTCATTGGGGATAATTTTTCTTGCTCTTAACCGATGTCAGTAAAAGTTAACAATTTTCTTACCTGTAGAAAGCAAATACCTCATAAAGATTTTCATTCATACTTCATTCCTTGCTTAGGCCCAGACCACGACGTCCCTCGCTGTCGGTTTTGCGCCTTATTCAACCCACGAACTATTCGTTGTCTGGATTTTTTTGCAGCAAATTATTTTGGTACTCGGTATAACTATCTTGAAATGGCTTCGGTAAGCCATCTGACTACCGATATTCCGAAAAAACGTAAGGATAAAGACAGAGACAGACCACACAGGTCCAAAACTGCCAGTGGCGCTTCCGTTAAGCTAGTCGCCATTCAGCCGATACTCAGGCGCTTTCGCAGCCCCTGATACCCACTACTTCAGATTCGCAGGCCTCTACTGTGACCCATTTGGAGTCCGGTATGCCGCGAGATGCTTCGACTATGGAACCTGCAGATGTCTCTACCTTGGATGGGTCCGGAGCCGCTGTGCAGGCACCGGCTTCTGAGGGTGTATTCAGGCCTACAGACTTGCATTTTAAACAGACGCCATCTTCTTCATCCAGGCCTAAAACTCGACCCACGTCTAGAAAACCGATGTCCAAACTGCATGGTCAGGCCCATATGCCTAAAAAACAAATGCTTAGAATGGCTGAAGACCTTATTACTTTAATTAGGGGAAGCCAGCCTTCCCCCTCTGAGACCTAGAACTGATTTTCCTTCTGACTCTTATGATCGGGATTCTGATATTTCTGTTTCTTCTGATAACCAGGATTTGCCCTTATCTCCTTTTGAGGATTCTGATGCAGAGGATTCCATTCCCTCTTCTTCCCCTCCAGAAGATTTTTCTTTTGGCGAAACCTTGCACACACTTAGGGAGCATTTCTGCTGGGAAAGCCAGGATTATTCTGACTCTGAAGAGAGGCTTAGGGAATTCTTACACCTTCCTCAACACAGGCCTTTAGCTATCCCTCCTGTTCTGGACATTGTAGATGATGCTTTCTTGGAATTTAGCCTGTCCCCAGACACTTTACCCCCAGCTCCCAGAAAACCTGACCGGTATTGCAGAGTACCTGACTCTCACAAGTTCCTCTTCAAGAATCCTACTGCGGATCCAGAGACCATTTCCCAAGGTCCAAAGGGCATTAAGGCTACTGCTGCCAAAAATCCTACCTCTTCTGATAGAGATTCTAGAGCTTTGGACAGATTGGGTAAGAAGGTGTACACTTCTGCTACTTTGGCCATTAGGGCTTTAAATTGCCAGTTTCATATGTTAAAGTACCAGCAGCATATTATGGGACTACTTAAACAAAAAATGATGCTGATTCCTGACTCTGCTGAACACAAAGAATTACAGGATTTAATGCATTCTGCTGAACAAGTTGGTAAACATTTTGCAATGTGGTTTTGACTCTTTAGAAGCATCTTGCAGGGCTGCTGTCACTGGATCTGTACTTAGAAGGCATGCTTGGCTTAAGGAGCAAAACTTGTCAGATCATGTTAAAGCTAAATTACTGGATGCTCCCTTAAATCAAGACCGCCTGTTTGGCAACAAAGCAGAAGTCCTCAAAAAGATGGAGGAAAAATCTAAATCTATGCAAACTGTTAAAGATTTCCTGCAAGTACAGCCTCCCAGATTTAGTAGACATTGGCCTTCAAAGAACTGGTCCTTTCCAGTCTCTTCTAGGCCTTCTCAGTCCAAACCCAGAAACAGCAGACTACCTAGTCTCAGGCTATGCACAGGCCTAAGCTGTGGGGGCCACTTCCAAAGCAGGAAGTAGTAAGACACCCCCCTGCAGAAAAATGTCGCAGTGACTTAACCTTAACCCTTCCAAGCCCTGCTCAACTGCTTGCTCCCTTAGGAGGAAAGCTCACCCTACATGCAAAAAACTGGAGACTCATTACCCAGGACAAATGGATTTTAAATATAGTTTTCCAGGGATACAGATTCCACTTTAAAAACCTACCAACCCCAAAAGGTTGGCCAGACCTACCTCCAAATCGGTGGGCAGAGGCTCAACAGACTGTTCTCTCTCTTCTAAGTATCAGGACTATTCAGCCTGTCCCAGCAGAAGAAAGGGGGCAAGGTTTTTATTTAAGACTTTTCCTGGTACCCAGAAAAGACAGTTCCTGGCATCCTATCCTGGACCTCTCTATTCTAAACAACTGTTTGGTAATCTCATTGCATTTTGCAGGCAGAGAAATATTCAAATATACCCATACCTGGACGATTGTATAATTCAGGCAGAAAGCCAGGACTTGCTATTAAAACATCTGGCATTCGTAAAGAAGCTTCTAACCTCACTGGGGTACACCATAAACGAAAAGAAATCTCACCTAGTACCCTGCCAACAGATTGTATTCCTGGGAGCAAGCCTGAACACAACTTCCCAGATGGTTTCCTCACTCCAGAGAAACAAGTTCATTTGACAACCTACTTCAAACTACTGGCCACAAAAACCCAGTTATCTGCAAGGAAAATTCTGCAAGCCCTGGGGTTCATGGCCTCTTGCATTCTACTAATTCCATATGCAAGACTGCATATGAGGAAACTACAATGGTATCTAAAAAGCCTATGGTGCCAACATTCTCAGGACCTGGAATCAGTGATTCCTATCATTCCTTGTATAACGACAGAGTCCCTTTGGTGAGCAGTGGCCTGCTACCACAACAAGGGGCTCCCTTTCACTCTACCCCCTGCCAGCCAAACCCTAACAAGAGACCCATCAAACTATGCATGGGGGGGGGCTCACTTGGCAGGGCAGTGCATTCAGGGCAAATGGGAACCAGAGTCAGATGCACCTGCATATTAACCAAAAAGAAATGTTAGCTGTACAGAATTCTCTGACAGCCTTCAAAGACGACATCCTTCCAGGACAATTATTGGTAAAGACAGACAACAGCACAGTTATGTGGTACATAAACAAGCAGGAGGGAACCCACTCGTACCCTCTCTGCAGACTAGCCATGGCTGTGTGACTCTCTCGAGGCACTTCTAAAAATGGCGAACATCGATCTCCGTGCAGTAACTGTGACCTGGTTCAAGGCTCCAGAGAGCACCCCTGCAATACCAGGCTACAACTCTTACCACAGTTTTCGGCTACCAAACCGGGATCGAAACACTAAAGGTGGAGGAGTGTCCATATTCACCAAGGATATTCACACCACCAGGTTAGTTGCCTAACACAATGCGTCTGAAATTCTCCAGGTGCAACTAACACTATGTAAGACTGCAATCCAAATTGTAGCTTGCTACAGATCCCCCACTATGCCCCAAGATTTTCACTACCCCTTTCTGAACATGGTGGAAAATATTAATATACAACCAAACACCCTAATACTGGGTGATTTCAACTACCCTGCCATTAACTGGGAAAACTACTCGTGCACCAACACCTTTGCCCAACGGCTCTTGGAATTCATAAATTCCAATGCCCTGGATCACCTAATCCATAGTCCCACCGGGGACTCCAATATCCTAGACCTGGTCATTACCAACATGGGAAATCGATGCTTCACACCTATGGCCACATCCTCGTTGGTCAGGTCAGACCATAAGCTAATCACCCTTAACATCAGCATCCCACCCCACCCCCACCCCTCCACCCCCAGTAAGGAAACCTCCATAAAAAAAAACTTCTCCAAGGCAGTCTCCATGCTACTCGAGTCAGAAGTTACAAACTTCATGACACCCATGCAGATGGGAACTGAAAATTCAACTGCTGAGTCCTACACTAAGGCACTGTATGAGCACATGCACTCATGCATGAATTGTGCCATCCCAAATAGAACCAAGATGCTCTCCTCCAAAAAAAAAGGAAGCCAATCTGGTGGTCCCCTACCATAAATGAACTTTACAACAAAAGGAAAAAAACTGTTGCAGAAAAGAGGAAAATCCCAGGATGCAAAAAACTCCCTTACCAGCCTCAGTAAGAAGCTGAGATCCCTCATAAAATCCTCCAAAGCTAGTTACGAAAATAAAATTGCCAAAGAGTCCAAAGACATCCACAAGGCATTCTATAACTATGTCAAGAATCTAAATGGCAATGCTCAGATCTGCTCTGAGCTACAACAGAATGGCATTAAATATACTGATCCCAAAGATATTGCCAATATCTTGGCAGAAAGATTCAGTGCCAACTTCACCCCCCACTCACCCCCTAAATGGCCCATCTCAATACTGGAAGATTGCCAAATTCCAGTAATAACAGCCACACAGGTAAAACACGCACTTTCCAAAGCTAAGAATATAGCATCCATGGGACCAGATGACATCCCAGGCTGTGTACTATATGAACTACAAAATGAACTGGCACCTCACCCAAGTGTCATGTTTAATCATACCCTCACCTCAGGCTTCATGCCCACTGAGTGGCGCACAGCTACAGTTATCCCACTCCACAAGGGAGAATCCACCTTGGATCCCGGGAACTACCGCCCCATCAGTCTGACGAGCCTGTTCTGCAAGGCCATGGAACGTATTATCATGGAACTTATAAACAAAGACATTGGCAACCTTAAAACACTGGACCCCACCCTGTTTGGGTTCGTGAAGGGCCGAACTTGTCTCCTGAACCTTATTGACTTCTTCGAGTCAGTCTCCAGAGCCATGGACGAGGGTAAGGCAGTCCACACAGCCTGTCTGGACCTCGCCAAGGCCTTTGACACCATCCCCCACTCTGGAATCATAGATAAACTTACTAAGCTGGGCATTAATCCCTACGTCACTCGATGGGTTGCCAACTGGCTTACTGACAGAACCCACACTTTTAAAGTAGTTGACTGTAAATCCAGCACAAGACAAGTGGAGTATCTCAGGGTTCAGTCCTGGGACCTCTCTTGTTTGGCATCTACTTCTCTGAAGTACAGGCCACACTAAGGGACTCTGACTAACAAAGTTCGCAGATGACTGCAAACTGGGAGCCATTATTGAATCCCCAAATGATGTGGATACTCTACACAAGGGCCTTACAGAAACAGATGCTTGGTGCCAGAGCCATGGCCTCAAGCTGAATACCAAGAAATGTATTGTTATCCCCTTTGGGAAAAAAACATGTACCCATGAATTATCACATAGGTGGCAGTACACTAAACACCGCAAGTGTGATGAGACTTAGGGACAAAGGTGGACAGTGGTCTCACCTTCAATAACCACATCGCCACAACAGTCAGGAAATCCTTCTATGTGGCACACCTCATCACTAAGGGCTCTTCATCCAGAAAAAAGGGAGGTCACTGTCCCACTGTACTCATCCCTCATTAGACCCATTATAGAATACAACGCCCCATTTGGTATGTACCTGTCAAGACATCTGCAACAACTGGAAAGGCCGCAGAAGTACCACACTAAAAGAATCACAGGCCTAAAGCAGATGCCCTATGCTGACCGCCTTAAAAAACTCCAGCTATACTCTGTCGCATATAGTCTACTCAGAGGCGATCTCTGCTTAACGTACAAGGCCATGTCAAACCCAGAGCTGTTGGACATGCTACACTTAAAGAAATCCCAATCCCTCAGAGCCACACGCTCCAGGGATCTAAATCTTGTCATCACAATAAACAAAACATGCTGGTGGGATAGGTTCCTGAGCCAGAGACTCCCTAGACTCTGGAAGAGACTGCCCATACATGTCAAGCAAAGCACCTCTTTGGCCCTCTTCAAAAGAACCTTGATGATTAGATGGGTGAAAGGAAATTCACCCCGGGGATCAGGTCAGTCGCCCTGCTAGACAGGGGTCCAAGGAAGTAAATAGTGTGGGAGGAAATAGCCAGGGAATTGTTATGGCTAGGCTTGTATAGGCCCTAGGGCAGATAGCCTAGTACCAACCTATGAACACAGCCTTGAGCTACCAAGTGCACCTACAAGCTCAATTCCTGCCAGGCAAGCTAAATTCACTGGCAGATGACCTAAGCAGAAATCTCATGGACCCACACGAATGGAAACTGGAACCAAAAATATTCAACCTCTTGAGGAACAAATGGGGTACTCCACAGATAGACCCGTTTGCCTCTCCTGAGAACTACCAATTGGACAAATTCTGCACAAGGACTCCCCACAGTCAAGCTTGGAAAGTGGATACCCTATCCTTTACCTGGGAAAGCCTCTTGGTTTATGCATTTTCCCCCTCTACCTCTCCTGTTGAAAGTTCTGCTAAAGATCAAACAGTACAAGCCAATGACAATACTGATTGCACCAGACTGGCCAGGCCAGCAATGATACCTCCTCTTGCACTGTATGATACTGCTGGAGTCATGGCACCTACCTCAGACACCTTCCCTGCTGTCCCAGCAGGCGGGCCAGATTCTGCACCCTCAGTTTCAAACCCTGAACCTTGCAGCCTGGCTAATTCCTTGAGCTCTCCAATAGCATCCCTCATTAAGCAGGTGCTAAATGTCATTCTGGAAGCAAGGAGGCCTAGTACTAGAAAATCCTATGCTGAAAAGTGGAAAAGATACTGTTCCTGGAGCCAGGCTCAGGGGATGGGCACAACAGTTTCCATCTTACCTCTTATTCTTCAGTACTTAACAGAAATGCTCCACAAGGGCCTATCCTTCTCGTCAATTAAAATTCATGCCTCTGCCATTTCAGCACATTATAATACTGAACCACCCCCTCTTCTCTCACCCCCTGCTAAAGCAATTCCTCAGAGGGGCCAGAAATTTAAGACCCCCCAGGAGAGCCTGGGAACTTAACTTTGTATTGGAAAAGCTCACTCTTCCTTCATTTGAACCAGCTGCAACTGCAGTTCTGAAATTATTTTCTTGGATAACAGCCTTCCTTTTAGCAATCACTTCAGCAAGAAGAGTGTCTGAATTACAGGCCCTCATGGCAGTGGAGCCCTTCATTATCTTCCATGCAGACAGGGTTTCCCTCAAGACCAATCCTTCCTTTATGCCCAAGGTGGTGTCTAGTTTGGCCCTAAATCAGTCCATTCGTTTGCCTACCTTTTTCCCAAATAAAGGAGAACGAATACTGCACTCTTTGGACGTGCACAGACAATTTAGATTTTATTTGGACAGAACTAAGTCTCTTAGAAATTCTGAACAGCTGCTATTTGGTTTTGCTGCAGAGGCAGAGGGGAAGGCCATTTCAAAGCAAACCATTTCTAAATGGATAGCCCATTGCATTAATTTCTGCTATAAGCACCATGGAAAACCTACCCCACAGGGGATAAGATCACATTCCTCCGGGGCTGCATCTACCTCGACAGCCTCTCTCAGAAGCATCTCTCCCAGGGACATCCTAGAAGCTGCTACCTGGAGCTCTGTACATACCTTCACCAAGCATTACCAAATGCCTATTTTTTCTAAATCCAGAGCTGGTTTTGCCACTGTAGTCTTGCATGGCTTAATAGCTGGTCCTAATGCTCTCTAACTTCCTCCTCCCTTCCTTAGCTTTGGGAATCAACCCAAATGTAATGACTGCAACAGTGAAACACGAAGAACGTAGTACAGTTGTGTACACTTAACATAAATGTAGATGTTCGAGTGTATTCACTGTTGCAGTCATAGATGTTCATCGTGCATACAGCTGCAATCATAACAGATGGGTTCTCTTGCCGTCAGGCGGGTCCTCGGTCGGCCGAATTCCAAAGTCTAGGTCCGGCATCGGTTGTCGTCGCTTCTTCCCTGACGTCAGTGCGACAGGGGTATAAAACAACCAGCCGACGCCATTTTCTTCAGTCTTTCCTGCCACGCGGTGCCCGAAGCAGAAGCAGTTCACAAGTGCCGGTCGGCCAGCTCCTGAAATTACAAAAAGTTTGCAACCAAAGTCTTCTTGAAAGCCAAGTACCCCGTTGGGGAAACTTTTCTTGCCTCAGACCGATGTCAGACAAAGTTAATAATTGTATTTCATGTGGGAAGCAAGTACCGCATAAGGAATTCCATTCCCTCTGTATTCCTTCTTTAGGCCCAGACCACGACGTCTCGGTCTGTCGCTTTTGTGCTACATTCAACAAACGCACTATTAAGCGTCGGGCGGAGTTCACCCAGCATTATTTTGGCAAAAAATGTAACTATATTATGTCATCGGATACTCCGACTCCAGTTTTGTCTAAAAAGCGCAAAGATAAGGTCCGACACACGAGGTCCGCGGCCTCTACCGACACCACGCCAAAGCAGACTACAGGTGGTCCGGTTCTCAGCGAGGCGCCTACGCAGCCCCTGACTACCGACGACACTTCATTGGCGGTGTCTTCTGTGCCCGAGGTCGCAGGCTTCTCGGCCCACACCCCGACTACAGATACCGAAGCCACTCTTGGCGGTGAATCTCAAAATGTGGACAGGTCTACCTCCTCTCAAGGTGTATTCAGACCTTACTCTTCTTTTTCCATCAAGGCTTTCACTAAGTCTAAAGCAGCCATGCATTCTAAGAGACAAGCTACACAGGGCCCATCTCCAGGCCCCATGCCTAAAAAACAGATGCTTAAAATGACTGAGGATTTAATTACTCTTATCAGGGGTTCTCAACCCCCCCCCCCCGACAAAAGGCCCAGAGTGGAGGAAGAATCCCCTCCTCTGATCAGGGCTCCATTATATCAGAGCACTCTAATGAACAGGAACATCCTTACTCCCCTTTTGAAGACTCTGATGCAGAGGAGTCCATTCCTTCTGTATCCCCCCCAGAGGATTACTCATTTGGGGAAACTTTGCATACCTTAAGGGAACACTTCCACTGGGAAGGCCATGATTATTCAGATTCCAAGAAAAGGCTTAGGGAATTTCTCTTGCTACTTCAGCACAGGCCTCTGGCTATACCTCCTGTCTTGGACATACTAGATGATGTGTACTCGAAGGTCTGCCTTAACCCGGATTCTCTACCTCCAGCCCCAGTCAAGCCTGACAGGTACTTCCGGGTTCCTGACTCACACCAATTTCTGTACAAAAGCCATGCTGCTGACCCAGAAACTATCTCACAGGGCCCCAAGGGAATTAAGGCCTCCACTGCTAAAAATCCATTACCTTCCGAGAGAGATTCCAGATCCTTAGAAAGGTGGAGAAAAAAGGTATATACCTCGACTACCTTAACCATGAGGGCATTAAACTGCCAGTTTCATATGCTAAAGTACCAACAGTTTCTGTTATCACATTTGAGAAGTAAAATGTCACAACCTTAACCAGACTTGAAGGAGTTGCAGGATTTGATGCATAGTGCAGAACAAGTGGGTAAACATACCTTACAATGTGGTTTTGATGCTCTAGAGGCCTCATGTAGAGCTACTGTTACAGGATCAGTCATACGTAGACATGCCTGGCTCAAGGAACAAACCTTACCAGATCATGTCAAAGCTAAATTACTAGATGCCCCTCTACAAAAGGATGTATTATTTGGTGCTAATGCTGAGGAGGTATTAAGGAAAATGGAGGAAAAGGCTAAATCAATGCAAACAGTGAAAGATTTTCTACAGGTACAGCCCCCACGTTTCAGTAGAAATTGGCCTTCCAAAAATTGGTCCTTTCCAGCCACGGACAGATCCCAAAGAGGTAGATACAGGCGCCCGAGGGACAGAGGGCAATCCCAAGGATCGTTTAGTGGCAGACAATGGCAAGCTCCTACACAAAGAGGTGGTGAGGATAATTCGCAGCCATTCAGAAAGCAAGCCCAATGACTTTCTCCTTTGCATGCCAAGCAAGGCTCAAATGGCAGCACCCTTAGGCAGAAAACTGGCATTATTTTCAAAAATTTGGCATATTGTCACAAAAGACAAATGGATCCTGGACATTATAAACAGAGGCTACAGATTCCATTTTCACACCCTTCCAAAAATGAGAGGCATGCCAAACCTGCCACACAATCAAAGGGCAGAGGCACAAAGACAAATTTCAGATCTCATAGACATGAAAGCTATTCAAGAGGTACCTACTCACGAGCAAGGTCAAGGTTTTTATTCCAGACTATTCCTGGTACCAAGGAAGGGAAAAGATTGGAGACCTATTTTGGACCTATCCATCCTAAACCAAAATTCAAGATGCTCACTCTACAGCAGCTTCTTCCCATGCTGGGCAAGGAGTCTTGGCTGGTAACATTGGACCTCAAGGAGGCATACCTGCATGTCCCAATCAGACAAAATTGCAGAAGATACCTCAGATTTCTTGCAGGTTCAACCCATTATCAATTCTCTGCATTGCCCTTTGGCTTATCTACTGTGCCCAGAGTATTCACGAAGTGCCTGGCATCAGTAATTGCCTACTGCAGACTTCAAGGGATACAAATATACCCCTATTTGGACGATTGCCTGATCCAAGCGGACAGCAAGCACATACTTCTGAAACATCTGGCTTATGTAATAATGTTGAATTCTCTGGGATACACAGTCAACAAAAAGAAATCAAGGCTAATACCCACTCAGAAAATAACTTTCCTGGGTGCCAACTTGGACACAAACACCCGATGGCCTACCTCACGCCAGAGAAGCAGGGGCAACTAACTCAATACTTCAGAACACTAGCAAATTTCACCAGGATGACTGCAAGAAAAATCCTACAGGCTCTGGGATTCATGGCATCTTGCATCTTACTAATCCCATGTGCAAAGCTGCATATGAGGAAACTTCAATGGTACCTGAAAAAACTATGGTCTCAACACAGCCACAGTTTGGAAACAATAATACCACTAATTCCATGTCTTCAAAAGGAATTTCTGTGGTGGGCTCAAGCATGCCAAACAAACACAGGTCTCCCATTCAGCAAGCCTCAAGCAAATCAAGTCATCACAACAGACGCCTCGGACTACGCCTGGGGGGCACACATGACAGATCGGTGCATTCAGGGCAAATGGTCCCAAAAAGAGAAGCACCTTCACATCAATCAAAAGGAAATATTAGCCGTAATAAATGCTATTATAGCTTTCAAAGACCTTCTGCAACCAGGTCAACTATTGATAAGAACAGACAACACCACAGTAATGTGGTACATAAACAGGGAGGAACCCATTCATACCCCCTATGCAGGCTGGCCATGTCACTTTGGAACATGGCTCTGGACTTAAAAATCGAACTTCAAGCACAGTATTTGCCAGGCAAGGAAAACACACTGGCAGACAACCTAAGCAGAAATATGACAGATCCACATGAATGGAAGTTGCATCCTCAAGTTTTTATAGAGATAATTCAAGCATGGGGAAGGCCAGACATAGATCTCTTTGCCTCCCACAAAAATCACCAATTGACAAAATTCTGCTCAAGGATTTTCCATCCAAAGGCCTGGAGAGTGGACGCTCTCTCTTTCAGTTGGACATCAATGACAGTTTATGCCTTCCCACCTCTTCCTCTGCTGCCCAAAGTTCTATTAAAAACCAGAGCAGACAGACCAAAGATGATCCTCATTGCTCCAGACTGGCCAAGACAACACTGGTACCCACTCCTGAGGAGCCTGACGCATTCCCCACCATGGACCCTGCCTCTAATGCCTCTTCTTCTGACTCAGCACAGCTTCAAAACTCTTCACAGTCAGCTAAAAACACTCAATCTAGCCGCATGGAAGATTCCTTAGCATCACAACAGACCCTACTCTCCAAGGAGGTGCAGGATGTCATTTTGGAGGCCAGAAGGCTGTCTACTAGAAAAGCTTACTCCGCAAAATGGAAACGGTTTTGTGTCTGGAATGAGAAAAAGGGCCAGGATCCTGGAAAACTGAATTGACCTCAAATATTACAGTATCTAGCTGAGCTGCTAAGCAGTGGACTTTCATTCTCCTCCATCAAAATCCATGCTTCAGCCATTTCTGCAGAATACAACGCTGATCCACCTTTATTCTCTCACCCTCTCTTAAGACAGTTCCTCAGAGGGGCTAAGAATCTAAAACCCCCAAGGAAACGACCAATACCTGCTTGGGATCTCAATTTCATTCTAGAAAAGCTGACCTTGCCTCCTTTTGAGCCAGCGGCCTCAACAGATTTGCAATATTTGTCCTGGAAAACAGCTTTCCTTCTGGCTATTACCTCAGCTCGTAGGGTATCGGAACTACAAGCTTTCATGGCTGTGCAGCCTTTTATCATCTTCCATCAGGACAGAGTTTCCTTACGAACCAACCCGTCCTTTATGCCAAAAGTGGTATCCAGGGTAGCTTTGAATCAGGCTATACACTTACCTACCTTTTACCCTAATCCTCAAAACAAAGGGGAGAGATTACTACATTCCTTGGACATCCACAGACAACTGCGTTATTATTTGGACAGAACAAAGCCTTTCAGAAAATCAGAACAGCTCTTTGTGTCCTATGCTATAGGAGCTCAAGGGAAGCCAATTTCCAAACAGACAATCTCAAAATGGATAGCCCACTGCATATGCTTCTGTTATTCTTTTCATGGCAAAACTGTACCTACAGGCATCAGATATCACTCCACAAGGGCCACGGCTACCTCTGCAGCTTTTCTCAGAGGAGTTCCTACCAAAGATATTTTGGAAGCAGCCACTTGGAGTTCTGTGCATACCTTCTCCAAGCACTACCACCTTCCATTATACTCCAAATATAGAGCGGGCTTTGCCACTGCAGTCTTGCAGGGCATTCCGGCTCCTCTTAGTTCCACCTAGTGCCTGCCACCCCTTTCTTAGCTTTGGGATTCTACCCATCTGTTATGACTGCAGCTGTATGCACGATGAACATAGTACAGTTTTGTACCTACCATAAATGTAGATGTTCAAGTGCTAATACAGCTGCAGTCCAGGTTTCCCTCCCTCCTTCCCCTCTTGGGACAGGCCTATTGGCTAACACCTCCTCATGCAACCTGATTGGGGTATTCATTCATGATGTATTTGCTTGCACTACTGTATTTTGATTATATGGCATTGCTTTATTACACAAATTTATGTATTGCCTTCCCTCTGGGGGCACCTGACATCTGGGGCAAGAAAAACTGAAGAAAATGGCGTTGGCTGGTTCTTTTATACCCGTCGCACTGACGTCGGGGAAGAAGCGACGACAACCGACGCTTCTTCACTGACGTCAGGGAAGAAGCGACAACAACCGACGCCGGACCTAGACTTTGGAATTCAGCCGACCGAGGACCCGCCTGACGGCAGGATAACCCATCTGTTATGACTGCAGCTGTATTAGCACTCGAACATCTACATTTATGGTAGGTACAAAACTGTACTTTACCCTCCCTCCAGCCCCCCCTGACTTCTCTTGGCTCTACCTTTCCTTCTTGTTTGGTGTATTTAAGCTTTCTGGTGTATTTGCTTTTTGATGGAGGTGTACCGTAACATGTAGTTGCTTCCCATTGTGGGGGCACCTGACATCTGGGGCAAGAAAAACTGAAGTAATGGCGTTGGCTGCAGAAGAGTCAGCATCCAATGCAGGAATCCAAGACTCTGGTATTCAGGCTGGCTGAGGGCTACCTGCAGGCAGATAACCCAAATGTAATGACTGCAACGGTGAATACACTCAACATCTATATTTATGGTAAAGTGTACACAACTGTACTGTACTGCAGAGCTCGAGGAAGCCTACAAACTCTCGAGCTCTTCTCTACCCACAATTCCCTGGTCCCTTCTCACCTCAGATCTCTTTTGCCGCTTTTGTGAACAGATGTGGTTGCTGGTAGCTCTCGAGCATTCTTTGGGTGATGAATAATTTTCTTAGATTATACCTTTTTTCTGTTATTTCTACTCCTTTTTTAGTGTAAACTCCTCTATTATTCCCCGACCTTTTTTGGGTCATCTTAGTTACTGTCGTTGGTATTTTTCCCGGTCCTCTTACATCATCTAATTTGATATTCTCCCTGTGATCTTTTTGGTCGTCTTGATTACTATTGCTGGTATGTTTTCCTCCCTTTTTTTTCTTAAAAAAAAAGGAACAAAATAATGTGCGTTTGTGTGTATGTGTGTGTATGTGTGTGTATATATATATATATATATATATATATATATATGTGTGTGCGTATATACACACACACATATATTCTACTAAAACTATCTTTATCCCTTTATTTTCTATTCTGTGCATGTGTGTGAGCCGTATTGTGTGTGTGTTTGTGGAATATGGCCTAATTTCCTGGACAATTCTGAAAAAGGATTCAAGAAGTGCAGGCAATGTGAACACAAAATGTCTTTTTCAGATGGGCATTCTTTGTGCGTTTACTGTCTTGGACCATATCACCTCAACTGGCAGTGTGACATCTGAGGCCTTTAATCTTCGGACCCTCACACATCGTAAGAATAAGCTGATCTTGAAAGGGCTGTTGCCCTCATCTTGTTCACAGGATATTGCTGGAGCTTAACCTTTGACCTCTAAGCATTGACAGCATTCCAAACGGTCCAGATCGGCTGAAGCTCACTTCCTCATTGGAGCTGAAAAAGCTGGTGCCAAGGTCGGTCTGATGTCTCCAGTGGCATCCAAGCCGTCGGATCCGACAAAAGTGTCACCAGACCCAAAGAGTAAGACAGCTTTGGATCCTAAGACAACAGATGTGAAGCCCCTTCCTCGGGCTGCTTACTCACCATCCATAGACCCAGTTCCATCTAGGGTGCACTCTGCCTTTCTACAGAGGCATTCTAGGCCTACGTCAGTTGTGTCATCTTGCAGTGCTAGGAGTCTTACCGAGGCAGATTTGGCTAGGGTGGTGAGGGAAGCAGTCACTGAGAAAATTCAGAAGAGTGCCCTTATGGTTCTAACCCCATCGGATTAGGGACGCCCTCCAGAATCTTCTCCTCTGACTTGGCCTTAGGTTTCGGATCCTCCATATGGCTCTTGGAGCTGAAGCTTTCATGTTGGATCCGGGGGGGGTAGATCAACTCTGAGATTTTCAGAGCTTTCTCTTCCTCTCAGAGCTTCGGTGCTTGATAGCTCGGTTCTGGTTTCCTCCTTGGGGAACAACCTATGATGAAGGAGGAGCTGGCGATCCAAAGACTTTCACTGTCTGCTCGGTTGGTCTCTTGCTCTTTGAGGTGGTGAAGAGGGTCTTCTCAGTGTCCACAGATCAGGTGGGTCCCCCCATCGGGTCCACCCCTGACCACCCAACTGACTTGTCATCCTCACCATTCTACGCCTAGCGGACAGCTCTCCTTGTGCTTCCAGTGTACCCAATCTGGGATCCTAGCTCTTCTGATTCTTCTCCGGACCACCCCACCAAGGAAGTTTCTAGAAATAGGCTGTGTAAGAGGAAACACCTGGACTCCCCGAAAGAGTCCCCTCACCACTGATTCCAACATTGATGGAGAAGGTCTTCCAAATCACCACCTGAAGGCATCCCCTTTGCAGACATCCTCCAAGCTCCTGAAACAAGAGGGGTATTTGGTCTGCCCCCAGCCCATCTCCTGAGGAGTCTGTATACATGGAAGCTTTCGGGACTGGCCCATCTACCTCCTGTGTAGCCCCGCCGCCTGATCAATTGGTGGATTTAATTTGTAGAAAGCTGTGGACCTCCTGTGTAGCCCCGCCGCCTGATCAATTGGTGGATTTAATTTGTAGAAAGCTGTGGAAGGAACCTGACTCGACTGAACCCATCCCCAGGAGACCAGATAAAAATTGTGGAACCTCCATTTGAAAGGCAATATTAGAGTAAAGGTGTACCGGTTGATGCCATGGTTGTGGCAGTGGCCATTAGAAAGGAACTTGCTGAAGACTTTTGTCTGTTCATCCCCCTAACAGAGAGTCTAGGGCGATGGACAGACTGGGTAAGTTGGTATACGCTTCAGCAACATTTGCCATACATTCATTGAATTATCCAGCCAATTCACGAGACTGCAAAGGGACTTAAAGAACTTTCCAGCTCATTAGCAAGGGTCGCTGTGGAAGAGGCCCAGAGTTCTGTGGCCTCTCTGTTGAATACCTTACAATCGGTTGTGAACTCGTCCATAAGGCTTATTGCCAATGCAATGGAAGTTGCCTCTCGGGTGGCAAGTTCAGGCTTTTCCATGAGGAGGCAAGCCTGGACATGCCTGTGTGGCTTTGCGGTACCTTTTAAGTCTTCCTTTGTCAGCATTTTGTTTGAGGGATCTTCGCTTTTCAGACCCCACTGTAAAGGATACACTCTCCAGTTGTGAAAAAGACAGGAAAATCTTGTCTGCCATTAGGGTACATTTTTCAATTCCTCAACAAACTTTTTCAGTGGGGAGGGGCACAAGATGTGGTTTTAAAAATCTGAAGGTCCTTTCCCCAACACACGTGGAACTGGTTCTTCCAGAGGCAGTGGGGGAAGTGATAACAGAAGATGCCCTCTTGGCAGAGGAGGCCTGGAGAACACAGGGTCCAGAGATATTTTCTTTGATAGGCCCTACCAGCAGTCCTGAAAGGAGGCCTGATTGTCTTCCTTTGGTGGGAGTTGGAGGTAATTTTTTCCTTGCACTAAACAGCCTAGATAAGTATAACAAACGATATTTGAGTGCATAGAATTATTATCAGAGGTTATACCGTACCCTTTTTCCTTCCATCCTATCAGTAACAAAGCTCCCTGATGTCCCACCCAATCAAAGGGGGCCAGCAACTTACCAAATTCAACTTTTGGTCACAGAAGGAGTCATCCAAGAGGTCCCATCAGACCAGATAGAATCCAGAACTTGCTCAAAGGTTCTTTTTGGTTCCAGAAAAGACAGACGACCGGAGACCAATTCTGGATCCCAGTGTTGTAAACAAGACAGTCATGCATGCCACATTCTGATGGTCACGGTACGGTCCATTGTACCCTTTTTAGGAGAGGATGACTGGTTGTGCTTGATAGACCTCCCTCCAGGACACATACTATCATGTAAAGGTGAACAGATGGTCCAGGAAGTACTTAGGCTTCCAAGTAGAAATCAGTCACTACCAGTTCAGAGCATTGCCCTTTGGCCTCACCACAGCCTCAGAGTGTTTACCAATTGCATGGCAGTGGCAGCAGCCCATATCTGTGTTTTCCCATATTTGGACGACTGGCTCATCACTGCCCCAACCAGGCATCAGTTAGTACAAGCGAGAGACCAGGTACTACAAACTTGCTTAACTCAAGGGATCACAGTAAGTCATGACAAATCACACTTGCAGCCCACCCAGAAACTGGAATTCATAGGCACAGTCTTACACACTCAATCTATGCTTGCGTCCATCCCGTTACTACAAGTACAGAACATCAGAAGCCAAGTCAGTAGCTTTACAAAGTTATCTGAGGAAGTCTGTACTGAGTGGACAAAAGCACTTACCTGATTAAACACACATTTTATTTATTCATGTAGTTTAGGTAATAAAAATCGAGTTTTATTTAACCATTTCTGTTTATGGGCCATAGCAAGTTTGTTTTAATTGAGTTTGTCGTGTATTGTGTTCACTGTGGCTTCAGAAACTGAACTGGCTTCACCTACATTGCTGACACAAACGGGAAGTGAGGAGCTGAACAGAACTGTTGGGAATTTGACACTTTTAATTCAGCAGCTCAGTCAGCAAGTGGATAATTTGGCACAAAACTTTAATGGGAATGGGAATTTTCAACCTTTGAGGCCAAACGAGGCGGCACTGCGGACACCCCCCCCCCCAACAATGTAACTTGCCGGTTTCTAATAAACTTAATAGTTACAGCCAGCATGTCAGAGCAAATGCAACTACTAACTTGAATGGGGAATGAGAATCTGGCAACATGCTGGCTTATTTACAGGTCCTTACTGTGTATGTTATGGTATGGGACAGTGGGATGGGGGATGTTCGTCGTGTTACACTGCTGCAGTCATTACACTTGGGTTATCCTGCCGTCAGGTGGTTCCCCAGTCGGCCTGAGTTCCAAAGTCTTGGTCCGGCGTCGGTTGCTGTTGCCTCCTCCCTGACGTCAGTGGGACAGGGGTATATAAGATGCAGGCGACGCCATTTTCTTCAGTCTTTCTTGCCGCGCGGTGCCCGAAGCAAAAGCAGTTCACAAGTGCCGATCGGCCGACTCCTGAGATTTTCATTCCGAATCCAGAACCGAAGTCTTTTACAAAGTTAAGTACCCCATTGGGGAAACTTTTTCTTGCCTCAGACCGATGTCAGTAAAAGTCAATAACTGTATTTCTTGTGGGAAGCAAATACCTCATAAGGATTTCCATTCCTATTGTATCCCATGCCTAGGCCCAGACCACAACGTCACTGGTTGTGGGTTTTGTGCTAAGTTTAACAAGCGCACTATTAAACGTCAGTTTGATTTTGCCTGACATTATTTTGGCAGATAATTCAATTACACCATGCCGTCGGAGCTTCCGACGACCGGAATACATAAAAAGCGCAAAGACAAGGACAGGCATCCGAGGTCCAAAACTGATGACGAGGCCTCTTCTAGGCCGGTCGCCGGTTCTCCGGTTTTCAGCGAGGTGTCTTCGCAGCCCCTGACTACCGCTTCAGCAGACCCACAGACGACTCCCACGTGGCGCTGGCTGGGCCGTCGGACGCTCAAGTTTTTCAGCCTACCAAAATAAACCCTTCAGAGGGTACCGAAGTAGCTGAGCAATCCACAGCTTCAGTGGATGTTTTCAGACCTACTCAGTTAAGCCTTAAACCCTCTGCTAAGTCTAAGCCTCCCTTAAAAACAAAGAAACAAATACCGCATTCTCCAGGACAGGCCTCCATGCCTAAGAAACAAATGCTCAAAATGGCCGAAGACCTTATCACCCTGATCAGGGGGTCCCCATCCCCCTCCTGATAAAAGGCCCAGACAGTATGCAGACTATGACTCGTCCGACCAGGTGTCCATTTCTTCAGATCCATCCTCAGACCTAGGATATTCTTTACCCCCTTATGAGGATGCTGTTGCTGAGGAATCAATTCCATCAGCCTCTCTGCCTGAGGACTACTCCTTTGGGGAAACCTTATATACCATGAGGGAGCATTTCGATTGGGAAGGCCAGGATTACTCAGAATCCAAGAAAAGGCTCAGAGACTTCCTTTTATTACCTCAACACAGACCCCTTGCTATTCCGCCAGTGTTAGATATTGTGGATGATGTGTATACTGAATCCAGCTTAAATCCTGACTCCTTACCTCTAGCCCCTGTTAAACCTGACAGATATTACAGAGTCCCTGACTCACACAAATTTCTGTATAAAAGCCCTGTTGCTGACCCTGAAACTATTTCTCAGGGACCCAAAGGGATTAAGGCCTCATCAGCAACAAACCCAGTTCCCTCTGACAGAGATTCCAGAGCATTAGACAGATGGGGAAAGCAATTTCTGATGTCTCAGTTGAAACAAAAAATGCTTCCAGATTCAGATCCTCCTAATTTTAAAGAAATGCAGGATTTATTGCATGCAGCTGAACAAGTGGGAAAACATACTTTGCAATGTGGCTTTGATTCTTTAGAGGCCTCCTGTAGAGCAGCAGTTACAGGCTCTGTCATTAGAAGGCATGCTTGGTTAAAAGAACATGCCTTACCAGATCATGTTAAAGCAAAAGTATTGGATGCACCTTTCCAGCGGGATGTGTTATTTGGAGTAAAAGCAGAAGAGGTATTAAAGAAGATGGAGGATAAGGCAAAATCTATGCAAACGGTGAAGGATTTTTTACAGGTTCATCTTCCTCGATTTAGCAGAAATTGGCCAACAAAGAATTGGTCCTTTCCAGTTACAGACAGACCTCAAAGGGGCAGATACAGACGTCCAAGAGGTAGAGGTCAACCACAAGGTCCTTTCAGGCCTCGACAATGGGGTGCACCAGGCCAGAAGGAAGAGGAAGACAGGCCCCAACCATATAAAAAGCAGCCTCAATGACTTTCCACTACAGCTGCCAAACAGCTCTCTCTCTTGGCAGACCCCTTGGGCCGAAAACTGGCACTTTTCTATCACAGTTGGCATATGATCACCAAAGACAAATGGGTTCTCAACATTGTATCTCAAGGTTACAGGTTCCACTTTCACACTCTGCCAAGGTTAAAAGGAATGCCAAATCTGCCAACAAATCAATGGACAGAGGCTCAAAAACAAATTACAGCACTCAAGGACATGAGAGCTATTCAAAAGGTACCACCACAGGAGCAAGGACAAGGATTTTACTCAAGACTCTTTCTGGTTCCCAGAAAGGACAAAGCCTGGAGGCCCATTCTGGATCTTTCTTCTCTAAACACTTACCTGGATGTTCCGAAATTCAAAATGTTGACACTACAGCAGCTTCTTTCCCATGCTGAGCAAGAAAGCTCGGCTCGTGACCTTGGACCTCAAGGAGGCATACCTGCATGTCCCTATCAGACAACTGCAGAAGATACCTCAGATTCATAGCTGGTTCAATGCACAATCAATTCTCTGCACTGCCCTTTGGCTTATCTACTGCGCCCAGGGTCTTCAGAAAGTGCCTGGCACCAGTAATTGCATTTTGCAGACAGAAAGGAATTCAAATTTATCCGTACTTGGACGACTGCCTGATTCAAGCAGAGAGCAAGGACATTCTTCTAAAGCATCTGGCGTTCGTAAAAAAGTTAAGTTGCCTGGGGTACACAGTAAATGAAAAGAAATCAAAACTAGTGCCCTCACAAGAGATATTATTCCTGGGTGCCAGTTTGAACACAGCGGCCCAGATGGCTTATCTCACACCAGACAAGCAAGGACAAACTGACTCAATACTTTCAATTGATGGCAACAAAGACCCAACTCCCTGCAAGAAAAATTATGCAGGCCTTGGGCTACCTGGCATCTTGCATACTACTAATTCCATATGCCAGACTGCATATGAGGAAACTACAATGGTACCTAAAGAGTGTATGGTCTCAACACTGTCAAAGTTTGGAAACAGTTATACCACTAATTCCTTGCCTTCAACAGGAGTTTCGATGGTGGGCTCAAGCTTGTCACCTCAACAAGGGACAGCCTTTCACTCAACCCACAGCCAGGCAAGCACTGACAACAGATGCTTCGGATTACGCCTGGGGAGCACACATGGCAAGAATATGTATTCAGGGCGAGTGGCCCGCGGAACAAAGGCATCTTCACATCAATCAAAAAGAGATGATAGCTGTACAAAATGCCCTTATAGCTTTCAAGGACCTGCTGCATCCAGGACAACTATTACTAAAGACAGACAACACCACAGTTATGTGGTATATAAGCAAGGGGGCACACACTCCTACCCCCTCTGCAGACAAGCCATGACCTTGTGGAACACAGCTCTAGACTACCAAGTTCATCTGCAAGCACAATTCCTGCCAGGAGAGAAAAACACACTGGCAGACGACTTAAGCAGAAACATCATGGATCCCCATGAATGGGAATTGAATCCACAAATATTCAGAATGATAACACAGAAATGTCGGAGCCCGGACATAGATCTGTTTGCATCCCCAATGAATTGCCAGCTACAGAAATTCTGCACAAGCAGTTACCATCCACAAGCATGGAAGGTGGATGCCCTCTCATTCAGATGGAAAAACCTACAAATATACGCTTTCCCTCCTCTACCTCTCCTTCCAAAGGTACTCATAAAAGCCAGTAAAGAAGAGCCAAAGATGACCCTGATTGCACCAGACTGGCCACGCCAGCACTGGTACCCAATCTTAAAGAACTTAGCACAAGAACCACCTTGGATTTTGCCTCAAATCCCACACCTGCTGACTCAGCACAACAATCAGATACTTCACAGCCAGCTAAAGACCTTAAACCTAGCTGCATGGAAAATTCCTTAGTCAAGCAAGCAGTTCCTCTCTCCAAAGCTGTTATGGATGTCATTCTGAAGGCCAGAAGGCCTTGTACCAGGAAAGCCTATTCGGATAAATGGAAGAGATTCTGTGCCTGGAACCAGGCTCACAACCTTGACCCTCTTGTCCCAAACATTCCTCAGATGCTACAATATTTAACTGAGATGCTGGACAAGGGCCTCTCCTTTTCATCCATCAAGATCCACGCCTCTGCCATTTCTGCTCATTACAACACGGATCCACCAATTTTCTCTAGTCCTTTGCTAAAACAGTACCTCAGAGGGGCTAAAAAACATAAGACCGCCCCGCAGAGCACCTACCTCAACTTTGTTTTGGAAAAATTAACTTTACCTCCTCTTGAGCCAGCTAACACAGCAAAATTAAAATATATCTCTTGGAAAACTGCTCTGCTACTGGGAATAACATCAGCACGAAGAGTTTCAGAATTACAGGCACTAATGGCAGTGGAACCTTTCCTCATTTTCCACCAGAACAGGGTGTCTTTATGAACTAACCCTACATTTATGCCAAAGGTGGTATCAAGTGTGGCTCTAAACCAGACTATTCACTTGCCAACTTTTTTATCCAAAGCCACAGAATAAAGGGGAGAGACTACTGCATTCTTTGGACATTCACAGGCAGTTACGCTTCTACTTGGACAAAACCAAAGCTTTCAGAAAATCTGAGCAATTATCTATAGCATATGCTGCAGGAAGGAGCACAGGGAAAAGCCATTTCAAAACAGACTATTTCAAAATGGATAGGACATTGTATACGTTTCTGCTACACACACCATGGGAAACCTGTACCTAGCAGCATTAGATCTCACTCCACCAGGGCAACAGCCACTTCAGCTGCCTACCTCAGAGGAGTACCTCCCAGGGATATTTTGGAAGCAGCAACATGGAGTTCTTTGCATACCTTCACTAAGCATTACCATTTGCCTTTATACTCCAAATCCAGAGCTGGCTTCACCACTGCTGTGCTGCAGGGCCTTATAGCCACCCCTAATGCCTTATAGAACCAGCCATCCTACCTCAGCTTTAACAAACAACCAAACCAAAAACCACCTCCAGAGGAAGCCTTAATAGACAAAAATAGTAAAATGAAAAAAAGGCTTCCACCACAACAAAAAGTTCACTGAGAAGTTCTGTTAAAATGTAGGCTTTAATAAAATGAAGAAATAAAAAGCACAAATTGTGCTATTCAAGTTGCAGGTCAAACAGGATAAGCGGTTTCAGTTAAAAAACCTTCTTCAGATCCTAGTGTGTAGACCTGACTTACTGCTGTTAAATAAAGATCCTTAATTGCTCAACCAATCACATACAGCAATCAGATGCACGCCTTCCTTAAGTGTCCATTTCATTTCTTAATTAGGCTTCTCTCTTTCAAAATAGGTTTAATAGAAACTACTCTGTTGAGCCCTGGAAATAAATTAGCTCTGAGGTTCATGATCCATTTGCTTTCTTCCTTTTCAGTTTTGTTGACAATGTCTCCTCCACGGAGGTTAGTAGTCACATTTGAGGTAACCATAAAGCTAAATGAATGCTTTGGATTTTCAGACACATGTTCATATAGGGCATTGGTTACCACTTTATTCTTGATGTCTAACAGGTGGCGAAGTATCCGTTCCTTAAACTTTCTATTGGTCTTTCCTACATAATAGGCTTGGCACAAATTACAAG
The DNA here is from genome assembly GCF_019279795.1 of Protopterus annectens. Lineage (NCBI taxonomy): Eukaryota > Metazoa > Chordata > Ceratodontiformes > Protopteridae > Protopterus > Protopterus annectens. The sequence goes on from NC_056743.1 coordinate 123,652,724, forward strand.
TGCCAACGTATATAAACATTCTTGGTGTTACAGTTAGCAAAACCAGAGAACTTCTAGTATTTGTTTGTTACCGGATGAACAAAACTGTTGGAACATTTAATGTGGCTGCAAGCTTTGCAAAAGCCACATTTCCAAGTTCCTAACCTATTTCCTCCTTCTGTACTCTGCTTGTTGGGTATTCCATCATAGTTGCACAATAAATCCTTTAAGTTCTTCTTGTTTTTATAACCAAACTTAGGTGTTTCCCCTACTATTCTCTTAATTTTACTGTCAGCAGTTAAGACTGGCCAAAATGTCTTGATGGTTTCACGGACATCAAAGGAGTCAGTGCTGTAGGTCATCATGCATCTGAGACTTTTGCTGTTTCCACCTTTCTTCACATCACTCTGCTTCCGTTTTGAGTAGTACGGTTGCCCTTTGTTGTATCGAATGGACATTGCTTTGCCTTTACTCATGACTAATTGTTTTTCATTATAGCCTCTTGAAGCAAAATTCTGTAAGAGTTTGTCTTGTTCCTGCAGAAAGTCATCATTGTCTCTACAGAGCTTGGATATCCTGGTCACTTGATTTTCAACAATATTCTGAAAAACATGTCTCTGGTGCATGCTATTGTAGTATAGCATATGGTTCCCTGAATATAGTGGTGCCAATTCCTTTGCTATTATTCATTGAAATTCTCGCGTCTAAGAACTCAATCTCATTTGCTGACGTTTTTACTTCGAATCTTAGAAAGCTAGTCGTACTTGTTAAATAGTCGACAAAATCATTTAGGCGTTGCATACTGCCCTTCCATAGGAATATAACATCATCCACAAACATGTTGTAAAAGATGATGCATTCCTTCCATTTGTTTTTTGTATCCATTTCCCATTGCCTTTCCTATTCAGCTAGGACTATATTGGCATAGCTGTTTGCACAGGGGGTGCCCATGGCTACCCCTCACCATAGAGGAACACATTGCTCTCCAGGACCAATTCCAGGAAGCTGCATACTAGATTCACATCCATGTTTACTTCAAAATGAGAGGCAAAGTCCCTTACTGCTTCTACAACTGAACTCAAGAAGTTGTTGCCTTTCGCACATACTGTATTGAGGGACACTGGTCAGCTGCTGGAGAGACTGTATGAAAGAATGGAGCAAGAAAGCTCCATAGACAACCTCATTTTGGTGACGATGGACGTCAACAATTTATTCACTTGCATACCCAACGATCTAGGAATAGAAGCAGTAAGGGACTTTGCCTCTCATTTTGAAGTAAACATGGATGTGAATCTAGTATGCAGCTTCCTGAAATTGGTCCTGGAGAGCAATGTGTTCCTCTATGGTGAGAGCTACTATTGGCAAAAATGGGGAGTAGCCATGGGCACCCCCTGTGCAAACAGCTATGCCAGTATAGTCCTAGTTGAATGGGAAAGGCAATGGGAAATGGATACAAAAAATGAATGGAAGGAATGCATCATCTTTTACAACAGGTTTGTGGATGATGTTATATTCCTATGGAAGGGCAGTATGCAATGCCTAAATGATTTTGTCGACTATTTAACAAGTACGACTAGCTTTCTAAGATTCGAAGTAAAAATGTCAGCAAATGAGATTGAGTTCTTGGACGTGAGAATTTCAATGAATAATAGCAAAGGAATTGGCACCACTATATTCAGGAAAGCAAATTGGAGGAACCATATGCTATACTACAATAGCATGCACCCGAGACATGTTTTTTAGAATATTGTTGAAAATTAAGTGACCAGGATATCCAAGCTCTGTACAGACTATGATGATTTTCTGCAGGAACAAGACAAACTCTTACAGAATTTTGCTTCAAGAGGCTATAATGAAAAACAATTAGTCATGAGTAAAGGCAAAGCAATGTCCATTCGATACAACAAAGGGCAACTGTACTACTCAAAACAGAAGCAGAGTGATGTGAAGAAAGGTGGAAACAGCAACAGTCTCGGATGCATGATGACCTACAGCACTGACTCCTTTGATGTCCGTGAAACCATCAAGAAATTTTGGCCAGTCGTAACTGCTGGCAGTAAAATTAAGAGACTAGTAGGGGAAACACCTAAGTTTGGTTATAAAAACAAGAAGAACTTAAAGGATTTATTGTGCAACTATGATGGAATACCCAACAAGCAGAGTACAGAAGGAGGAAATAGGTTAGAAACTTGGAAATGTGGCTTTTGCAAAGCTTGCAGCCACATTAAATGTTCCAACAGTTTTGTTCATCCGGTAACAAACAAATGCTATAAGTTCTCTGGTTTTGCTAACTGTAACACCAAGAATGTTATATACGTTGGCACTTGTAATTTGTGCCAAGTCTATTACGTAGGAAAGACCAATAGAAAGTTTAAGGAACGGATACTTCGCCACCTGTTAGACATCAAGAATAAAGTGGTAACCAATGCCCTATATGGACATGTGTCTGAAAATCCAGGGCATTCATTTAGCTTTATGGTTATTTCAAATGTGACTACTAACCTCCGTGGAGGAGACATTGTCAACAAAACTGAAAAGGAAGAAAGCAAATGGATCATGAACCTCAGAGCTAATTTATTTCCAGGGCTCAACAGAGTAGTTCCTATTAAACCTATTTTGAAAGAGAGAAGCCTAATTAAGAAATGAAATGGAGGCTTAAGGAAGGCGTGCATCTGATTGCTGTATGTGATTGGTTGAGCAATTAAGTATCTTTATTTAACAGCAGTAAGTCAGGTCTACACACTAGGATCTGAAGAAGGGTTTTTAACTGAAAGCACTTATCCTGTTTGACCTGCAACTTGAACAGCACAATTTGTGCATTTTATTTCTTCGTTTTATTAAAGCCTACATTTTAACAGAACTTCTCAGTGAACTTTTCGTTGTGATGGAAGCCTTTTTTTCATTTTACCTCAGCTTTGGAATTCCACCCAAGTGTAATGACTGCAGCAGTGTAACACGATGAACATAGTACAGTTTTGTACCTACCATAAATGTAGGTGTTCGAGTGTAAACACTGCTGCAATCCAGGTTACCCTCCCTCCTTCCCTTCTTTCTTGTTGGTACGTACCTATGTCTTCTACCCTTCACTACCTATGGGGAGTATTTGCTGGTAACTGAAAGTTATTTGCTTTTCTTATGTATTCTTTAATAGCAATTTGAATTGCCTACCTATTTGGGGGCACCTGACATCTGGGGCAAGAAAAACTGAAGAAAATGGCGTCCGCTGCATCTTATATACCCCTGTCGCACTGACGTCAGGGAGGAGGCGACAGCAACCGATGCCGGACCAAGACTTTGGAACTCAGGCCAACCGGGGAACCACCTGACGGCAGGATGACCCAAGTGTAATGACTGCAGCAGTGTTTACACTCGAACATCTACATTTATGGTAGGTACAAAACTGTACTTTATGCATGAACTGAGGGCTTTCAGTTCTTGCAAGGTGAAATACTGTCACTCGGTGATTGGTAGCAAACTGGTTTTGAGTTTAACATGGGAAATGTACCACCAGTGAGTAATCTGAATGAAAGATTGAATGACCTGGATGTCAAACTCCCGAAATATAAAAAGGTACAATTGGAAAATGCATACTTGAGGGAATGTATTAGGAATAAGATTATTCATAAGAGTATGAGGTTGTGGCATTTTCCTACAGGTCTTGTAGAGAATTCAAAATTGCATCGGGACCTCATTAATCTGTTTGACAGACATGCGACTGAATTTTTGGAACTATTAATGAAACATAAGTTAGTTTTTAGTGATAAGCTGGTGAATGAGTTAAGCAACATGGAGAACGGTATTAAAACGGATGCTCAATATGACCAGTTTAAACTAGAGCTTCTGCGAATATTTAATAGTATAGAGCAACATATGTAACATCTTAAAATAGAGCAACATATGTAACATCTTAAGATGACTAAATTAAAAAATTTAGATGGGGTCTCAATGATTATGCGAATGGAAAAGCTTACCCCAAACCTCCCTCTTTACAAGCATGGCATGAACAAGTTGAGGGGACAGAGGAAAAATTTAGTGGCAATCCGCAAGGAATGATGAACAACTTGGATAATGGACTAAGTTTGCAATCCACTTTTGAATTTGGAAAGGGTAATGATGTGAACGAATTCCTGCCATTGAGGAGATCCGAGAGATTAAAAGAGAGGAACAACCAGTTTTTTTCACTATGACCAGTCAGGAGTCCAGGATTTTTACACACCTACACGTACAAACCAGAAGATGCCAATACAGAGGGAAGGATTTATACTGGAACCAGTCCCGGAGGGGAGGAAGGAATCTGAGGCGATGGATACTCTCACTGAAACATATTACTTGGATGATGCAGTAGAAAGAATGCTCTGACTTATCAAATTGTGGTGAATACCGGAGGAGATTTTAAAGTATATAATTATTCAAACACTCCTGTGGACACCTCTGTAGCAGATATTTTATCTAGAGGACTTACTTTTTTGCCCAGCTGTCAATTGGACTTTGTGCAGACTATAATTGATTTTCATATGTTTTTAAGGAATTTGAATTTAATAATTTCCGGGGTAGGATTGACCCTTTTCACTCTTGGAAGATGAATGTAGACTGAAAAGTACATATAATTCCCCCTACATCCGACATTGCAAGCCTTTCAAGAGGTATGTCAATTAAATTTTAAATATTTCTTTGAAAAAAATTGTTTTGGACAGAAAGTCTTTAAACATAATCTTAATGTTGAAGAAAGGGATACATTAGACTATATTAGGGGACAAGAAGTTGGATTCATGAAGCCAGACCGGGGGGGGGGGGGTAATGGATATAATTGACTACAATAATAGGATGAATGAAATTTTAGACACCCTGGCTTATGAACTCATTACCAAAAATGAAATGAATGGTGCTTATAGGAAAATTAACCAACAATTGAAGATTTATTTATAGATTATCATATTGGGGTCAATGTATTTAATTTCTTGAATATGACGGCACTGGTGATGCCAATAATGTTTGGGGTCCCTAAGTTGCACAAGAGCATGGAAAAACCACCTATTTGTCCAATTGTGGATGGACGTAGTTCCATAACTGCCGCATTTGCAAAATATTTGGCCATTAAACTTAAACCATTCTTGAAAGACCAGTTCCAAATACATAGGGACTCGTGGAATTTTTGGGGTTTGTTTAACCAATTGAACTATAACCCTGATGACATATTTTTAATTGCTGATGCGAAAGATCTCTGCAGTGATTCTCCAAGACATAGGATTAACATGGATTACTGATTTTTTTACTTTCCCAAAAGGTTCCTCAATCAGATATTAATTTATATGAGGTTTTATTGGAGCTGGTTCTGAGTAATAATTATATCCTCTTTGATGGCAAATATTATTTGCAGAAGAGTTGCGGTAGCCATGGGCTCCACATGTGTATCAGGTTTTGCCAATATTGGGAACAAGATTTTTATTTAATAGTAATTTTAAGAACAAATTTAGCTTGTACGTCTGATTTCTGGACAATATTTGTATTTTTTGGAAAGGCCAAAAGGGAGATATTTTTGAATGTATTAATTAAATAGGTGAAACTATGAACTTTTTGCAGTTTACATATGGGATAGATTATGACAAAATAGCACACCTGGGTGTACTTTTAATTAAGACAGGGTAATGGGTAGTTATATATCCAGGATATATAAAAAAAATATATATGCATTCTAATAACTTTTTAAATTTTACTAGTATGCAACCCTTACACCAAAAACGTTTGGTGGTAAAGTGTCAGTTAGTGAGAGCATCTGGAATGATAACATTAGATCATGATTTTTTTAGGCACATGTTCCCATTTATGTGATATGTTCAAGCAGACTGGGTATCCCATGGTTTTATTGGATGAGTTGATTAATGAAGTCATTAGTAAGAGTAGGGATGGTTAAGACCTATTTTAAATGGGGGACCCTGATGTTGGCAGTTTGAAACATTTACATCTCAAACTGAGGGAAGAATGGATGGGTTCCCAGGAAAAGGTCAAACCTCCTTTTGTGACTACTTTTAATAATGAGCAGTCAAAAATAATAAAATGAGTTTTAAATAAGAATTGGCCAATATTGGAGGATGACAGAGCCATTGTGAATATATTAGGGAAAAGCCCTCCCTAGAATTTTGGAGGGCACAGAATCTTAAGGATATGTTGGAGAAGGGTCTTATGAAAGGTAGAGAGGGGAAAGGCAAAATGAAATATAGACAATGCCAATATTGTAAATTTATGGATATCAGTAGGAATTTTTGTTTGAGGTATTCAATACACAGTATGTGGGAAATGCAACTGAGAGTCCAAGGGTAATTTGTCTGGCTAGGTGCAAAGATTGTTGATGTTGTTATATTGGCAAGATTGATTGTAAGCTTAAGGAAAGGTGTACGAGCATGATTATAGTATAAAGAGAAAGCATGTAAATAATGCATTATCAAAACACATGGGAGTCTGTCCTGTCCACTCATTTGGATATATGATTATTGACCATGTAGTACCAAATATTAGAGGAGGAGCCTTAGGACCCCAGTTGGAAAAGGAGTTAATTTGGCAAATCTGCTTATATGTGGAGCATTGGCCAGGAGTTAAATGAACGGAGTTCTATTCCCTGTTTATTAAAATTATGGACACTACAGATGTGAAAAGAAAAAAAAAATGATAAATCCATAGGGGTGTTCAAGTTTTAATAGAATAGAACATGTTTATGTATTTTCCTTTTATTAATGTTTTGTTCATAAATGTATTGAATTTAAAGGCATTTATTTATCGGTTTTATTACATAATGGTGGTGAAGGATAGCACGGTTATAGTAAAAGCCTCCTTTGTTTAATGGAAAATGTAAGTTTTATTGTGGTGATGAGTGACTATGTTGCTTTAATAACTGTAAGGAAATTGTGGGGGGTTCTCAGCTGTAGCCAGTGGATGGCTTTGAAAGGGGTTTTAAACATTCTTTTGCTTTACAAAGTTATCTGAAAAGGCTCATCTGTTTAATCATGTATTTTATATATTCATGTAGTTTATGTAATAAAAAATGAATTTTATTTAACCAGTTCAGTTTGTTCTGAACTGTAGCGAGTGAGTGTTGAGTTTGTCCCTTCTGCACTATTTTTTGGAGTTTGTTGTGAATTGTGTATAACTGCAATTCAGACGGTATGTCAGTAGTTTGGTATATCAACAAGCAAAGCGGAACCAAGTCTTACCCCCCTTTAATGAGAAGCTCTCAGAATATGGCAGTGGCTGATAGCCTCCAGTTGCTTTCTGGTGGCAACACGCATTCCAGGGAAAGTCCAGTGTGATAGCAGACTCAGCAGGTCAATTCTGTTACCTCAGTGGTCCCTCTACCACAAAGTGGCAAAAATTATTTTTCATCAATGGGGCCAGCCTTGCTGCAACCTTTTTGGATGTCCTCTAAATAACAAATGCAGCAGCAGCTTTGCCCTAATCCCCACAGCAGGGGGAATCACCGAGGGATGCTCTTCTCCACGATTGGCCCCCTGGTCTGTTGTACACCTATCTCCTAACTCCCTTGATCCCCAGATTCTTACAGAAGGCAATCAGATTGAAAATCAGAGTAATTCTCATTGCACCTTACTGGCCTTGTCAAGTGTGGTTCCCCTTTCTTTTGCCTAACCTATCTCCACCTTGGATTCTGAATCCAACTTCAGACCTTTTGTCCCATCTTACAGGACCAATTCACCCAAACCTTCCTAACCTCAGAATGAATACATGGTTTCTCCAATTTTGTTGATGGCCAGGCAACCTATGCTTTTTTCCCTGGTCCAATGTTCTTCGTGTTTCACTGTTGTATTCATCACATTTTGGTTATCCCTGCCAGGGTAGCCCTCGGCCTGCCTGAATACCAGAGACTTAGTATTTCTGCGTCAGTTGCTATCGCTTGAGGACTGACAGGTCGTCAGTGGTATAAAGGAAGGCAGCCAACACAATTACATCAGTCTTTCTTGCCGTGGAACCCAAAGCAGAAGAAGTTTGCATGAGTGCCGGTCGACCGCTACCTGAGTTTTCGTTTCCTAGTTGAAGTCTTCGAAAGCTAAATACCCCGTTGGGGATCCTTTTTTCTTGCACTAACCGATGTCAGAAAAAGTTAATTGTCTTGCCTGTGGAAAGCAAATACCACACCAGGACTTCCACTCTTACTGTATCACTTGTCTAGGCCCAGACCACAACGTCCCTTGTTGTTCTGTGCTTTAACGCTAGAACTTTTTGTCGTCGGGCCCTTATTGTAGCCAGATATTTCCATTTAGAGTCCTTGAATTCTGATATGGCTTCGGTAAGCCATCCAACAGCAGATCTTCCGAAAAAATGTATAGATAAAGACAGACCAGACCGCACAAGACCAAACCTTCCGACGACGCTACCGCTAAGCTGGTAGTCAGTCCTTCAGAACTCAGTGAGGTGCTTTTGCATCCCCTGATGCCCGCTTCACTTAATTTGCAGGCCACTACTGAGACCCTTTCAGAGTCCGGTATGCTGCAGAACTCTTCTTCGTCTAAGGATCCTGCAGTCGTCTCTACCTTGGATTGGTCCAGAGCCGCTGTGCAGGCACCGGCTTCCAAGGAAGTCCTTCGCAACACCGAATCCAGACATGAACCGATGCCTTCTTTCAATGCTACCGTTCTTTCTAAAACAACAGAGTTCCTTAGGCCCAGGGGTCGAACCACCTCCAAGAAACCGACTACCACCCATTCTCTGGCACCTGCTCCCTTGCTTCAGTCTCAAATGCTTAAAGTGGCCGAAGACCTTATGCTGATTAGGGGAAGCCAAGCCACTCCCTCAAAAGAAAAAAAGATCCGTCTCCAGTAGTTTTGTTTGAAAAAGAGTCAGATGAATCCAATGCATCTTACTATGAAGACCTGCAGCCCCTCTCTACATATGAAGATTCTGATGCAGAGGAATCTGTCCCTTCAGCCTCTCTATTAGAGGATTTTTCCTTTGGGGAAACACTTCATACTTTAAGAGAGCATTTCAAGTGGCAAAGTCAGGACTACCCACAGTCTAAAAAGAGACTCAGAGTTCCTGGACCTTCCACAGCACAGGCCCTTGGCCATCTCCCCAGTCCTAGATGTGGTGGATGATGTCTACCTTGAATCCAGCTAGACTCCAGACGCCCTCCCTCCTGCTCCCAGAAAACCAGACAGGTACTACAGAGTCCCTGACACTCACAAATATCTTTTCAAAAATCCAGCAGTGGACCCTGAAGTCATTACTCAAGGCTCAAAAGGGATTAAAGCTACTTCAGCTAATAATCCCACCCCCTTAGACAGGGATTCCAGAGTACTGGACAGATGGGGTAAAAAAAAAGTATACACCTCAGCAGCTACTCATGCTGTCAGGGCACTAAATTGTCAGTACCATATGCTTAAATATCAGCAACATACCTTGGAAATCCTTAAACAAAAAAATTCCTCCTTTCCTGCATGGGCAGAATCTAAAGATTTACAGGAGTTCGTGCACTCTGCTGGTCAAGTAACTAAACACACTTTGCACTGCGGTTTTGACACCCTAGAAGGTTCTTGCAGGGCAGCAGTCACTAGATGTGTCATTAGAATACGTGCATAGCTTCAACCCCTGTCAGACCATGTCAAATCAAAATTGTTGGATGCACCCTTGCACAAAGATAACTTATTTGGTACTAAAGCAGAAGAGGTGTTAAAGATGGAAGAGTTAAAGATGGAAGAAAAAGCAAAATCTATGCAGACTATTAAATATTTATTGCCGGTACAGCCCCCTAGATTCAGCAGGCATTTTCCCTCCAAGCACTGGTCCTTTCCTGCACCTAGTAAACAGGGCCAGCCTAGGCACCGTGGAAACAGACCTCCAGGACAGCAGTCCCAGGGGTTGTAGAGGTCTAACCAGTGGACTGCCTCCACTTCAGAACCAGGGAGTTCTAAGCCACCTTGTTATGGTAAGAACTCACAATGACTCACCCCCTCCTGACCTCGCCCACCATCACATACCATTAGGAGGAAAACTCTCCTTTCAGTCAAGCACCTGGGCCACCATTACCAAATACCAGTGGGTTCTGAACATTGTGTCTCAGGGGTACAAATTCTCCTTCCACACACTTACAACCCCAGAAGGGTTCCTAGATCTACCACAAAATCAGTGGGCAGAGGCTCAAAAGCAAATCCATTCCCTGCTCTCCTTGGGGGCAGAAGAGCACATTCCTGCAGAGCAGATAGGCCAAGGCTTCCACTCCAGACTTTTCTCATGCCCAGAAAAGAGGAGCTTGGCGGCCCATCCTCTATCTATCCATTCTAAACACCTTCCTGGTGATCCCAAAATTCAAAATGCTCACCCTCCCAACAGCTTGTACCCATACTGTCCAAGGATGCTTGGCTAGCCACCCTGGACCTACAAGAGGCCTACCTCCACATTCCCATCAGGAAGTCCTGCAGAAAATATCTTCGCTTCAGGACAAGGACCTCAACACTTTCAGTTTTCTGTGCTTCCCTTTGGCTTATCTACTGCTCCCAGAGTTTTCACAAAATACCTGGCTCCGTTCATTGCTTTTTGCAGACAAATATTCAGATTTACCCCTACTTAGATGAATGCCTTATTCAGGCAGACAGCCAGGAAAAGCTGCTCAAAGACCTGGCCTTTGTAAAGGACCTACTAACCTCCCTAGGGTACACCGTCAACGAAAAGAAATCCAAATAGGTACCCATCAAAAGGATAATATTCCTGGGAGCAAGTCTGGACACAGCATCTCAGATGGCATGTCTAACACCAGAGAAACAAAGTTTCATATCAGCTTACTTCTCTCAACTGGCCGCCAGGCCCCAGCTTTCTGCAAGAGAAATCCTGCAAGCCCTGGGGTTCATGGCATCTTGCATACTCCTTATTCCGTATGCCAGACTGCATATGAGGAAACTTCAGTGGTACTTAAAAAGCCTTTGGTATCAACACTCTCAAGGTCTGGAAACTTTTCTACCTTTTATTCCTTGCCTGTGGAAGGAATTTCTTTGGTGGGTAACAGCCTGCTCCCCCACAACAAGGGACTGCCCTTCTCCCCACTCCCCGCTGCCCAGACCCTCACCACAGATGCATCAGACTACGCTTGGGGTGCACACCTGGACGGTAGGTGCATACAGGGCCAATGGAACCACCAGCATCTCCCCCTTCACATCAGTCAAAAAGAGATGATGGCTGTGCAGCAGGCCTTGATGTAGCTTTCAAACCCCTTCACTCAACAGGGGTTCTCCTGATCAAAACAGACAACACCAGTGTGATGTGGTACATAAACAAGCAGGGAGGGACTTACTCCTACCCGCTGTGCAGGCTGGCCATGACCCTTTGGTTTACAGCATCTTCCATGCAACTACACATGTTAGCACAATAGCTGCCAGGATCTCTCTCAACTCCCTGGCAGACAAATTAAGCAGAAAATTTTTAGACCCCCACGAGTGGCAGCTCAACAGAAACACCTTCTTCCTAATAACTCAGAAATGGGGAACTTCGGAGGTCGACCTCTTTGCCTCCCACACCAACCATCAGCTCAGCAAATTCTGCACCTGGGAGCATCACTTGCATGGCATGGAAAGTGAATGTCCTGTCCTTCCCTGGGTAAACCTCTCAGTCTATGCCTTTCCTCCCCTACCTCTCATTCTCAATGTACTTCTCAAAGTAAGGGAGGAAAGAACCAAGGACCATGCTCATAGCTCCAGAGTGGTCCAAACAGCATTGGTACCCCTTGCTGTGCAGCCTGTCCCCACTGCCCCCATGGACTCTTCCACAGATTCCAAACCTCCCAACCCCGAGGGAAGGGGAATTCATGTACCCCCAATTGCAGACACTCAATTTGGCAGCTTGGCTTATACCCTGACCTATCTGCTATCCTCAGCAGGCTCTGGATGTTATCTGAGAGGCCACCAGCCCTAGCACCAGAAAGTCTTATGCAGATAAATGGAAAAGGTTCTGCTCCTGGATCCAGGCTAAGGGGGCCAATACAGCACCGGCCTCTATCCTCTCATCCTGGATTACTTAGCTGACCTACTACATAGTGGTCTCTTTCTCCTCTGTAAAAAATTCATGCATCTGTTATTTCAGCTCTTTTTCCTACTGAGCAGCCTCTTTTTTCACACCCTCTGATAAAACAGTTCATCAGAGGAGCTAACAACATGAGGCCCCCTAGAAGGGCACCAACAACAGCTTGGGACCTTAACTTTGTCTTGGAAAAGCTCACCCTGCCTCCTTTCAAACCAGCTTCTTCTGCAGAGCTAAAATTTCTCTCTCAGAAGACGGCCTTTCTCCTAGCCATCACTTCAGCCAGAAGAGTCTCTGAGCTGCAAGTACTCATGGCAGTGGAATCTTTCATCTTCCATGCAGGCAGGGTATCCCTCAGAACTAATCCATCCTTCATGCCCAGGGTGGTGTCCAGTGTGGCTGCCAACCAATCCATCCATTTGCCCACTTTTTCCTAATCCTCAAAACAAGAGGGAAATGATTCTGCACTCTCTAGATGTGTGCAGACAGCTCAGATACTATCTGGACAGGACAAAACTCTTCAGAAAATCTGATCCAACTGCTGGTTAGCTTTGCTTCAGGGGCAGAGGGCAAAGCTATCTCCAAGCAAACCATTTCCAAATGGATAGCACACTGCATCCATTTCTGCTACAAACAGCATGACAAGCCTCCCCCCAAGGGGGTCAGGACACACTCCACCAGAGCAGCCTCCACCTCTGCAGCTTTCTTCAGAGGACTCCCCACCAGGGACAACCTGGAGGCTGCCACCTGGGCATCTGTTCACACCTTTACCAAGCATTTTCCACCTGCCTCTCTCTTCCAAATCCAGGGCAGGTTTTGCCTCTGCAGTCTTGCAGGGCATGCTAGCCAGCCCCTAGTTTCCTTGATTACCTCCACCCATTTCCTCAGCTTTGGGAATCTACCCAAATGTCTTGACTGCAACAGTGAAACACGAAGAACATAGTACGATTGTGTACACTTACCATAAATGTAGATGTTCGTGTCTTCACAGTTGCAGTCCTGGTTTCCCTCCCTCCTTCCTCCTTTTTTCTTTTTCTTACCCTTCTTCCTTGTTGTTCTTTCCTTCCAAGGGACACATTGGTATTTATTTTCCACTGGTGAGGTTCTGTCACCAGAGCCTGGCCTCCTATTTTGGTGGCTCCTGACCGGTTAGGGCAAATAAAACTGATGTAATGGCATTGGCGGCCTTCCTTTATACCACTGACGACCTGACGTCAGTCCTCAAGTGACAGCAACCAACGCAGAAATATTAAGTCTCTGGTGTTCAGGCCGGCCGAGGGCTACCCTGGCAGAGATGACCCAAATGTGATGACTGCAACAGTGAAGACACTCGAACATCTACATTTAGGGTAAGTGTGCACACCTGTACTTTCTATTCTGTTATCATCCCTTAAACCTTCTACTAGGAAATTGTACAAAAGCAAGTGGAAAAGATTTGTTTTTTGGGTGGAGCAAAATCACATAGAACCCTTTAAAGCTCCCTACATATGCAGTCCTTGAATTTCTAGCGGAATTGTTTAATAAAGGAGCAAGCACATCTACAATTAAAGTTCATCTTGCAATTTCAAATTTCCATGTGGGATTGCACAAATCCTCCTTGGCTTCTGCAAAAGGTTGTAAAGTATTTCCAAAAGTACTCTTCTTGCTAAGACCTCCCTTTAAGGACCCTGTTCCCTCATGGGATTTAACTCTAGTACTGTTGGCCCTGACTCAGTGTCGCTTTGAGCCTGCAACCAAATGTGTTTTAAAATTCCTGCCTTGGATGACAGGCTTTCTGATTGCTATAACCTTGGCCAGGAGAATATCGGAGCTTTACACTTTATCCTCAAAACCCCCTTAGTTATTTCACAAGGATAGGGTTACCTTACGGACCCGTGCTTCCTTTCTACCAAAGGTGGTATCAGAATTGATCAGGCCATTCATCTTCCAGTATTCTTTCCAAATTTCAGTAACCAAGGGGAATTCTTACTGCATTCATTGTATGTCCATAGACAGTTGTGTTGCTGTTTGCATTGCACAAAGGATTTCAGAAATCAGACCAACTTTTCGTTTTCTTTGCACACCATATGTTGAGTCAACCTGTCAAGAAAGTAACTATAGCCAGATGGATAACTGAATGTATTTCTTTGGTGTATGCAAAATTGAAGGTGCCCGTCCACAAACCTGATAGCCAGGGTGACTTCCCAAAAAGAGGATGTAACAAAGGAATTTGTATATCTTAAGGAAATGTTTGTAGACAGGGGTTATCCTGGTGAATTTATTGATGCCATTTTGAGTGAAGTTTTGGATGGATGGGGTAAAAAATATACATCACTTTTAGGTAAGGGGTTAATTCAAGCATCCCAGGCAGGTGTAGTTGTAGATGGTGGGACAAATATTGATTTTCAACAAGCTTGGGTCCTTCAATACAGTCCTCTATATAATGGGGTAAAGAATATTCTTAATAAAAACTAGAGTATTTTAAAACCAGTAATGAGGTGCGTCAAGTTTTGGGTGAAAACCCCACTTTTTCAACTAAAATAGGACCTAATGTAACATTGGTCTTAGAAAGGAAAAACTAGTAATGGTGGACCCAACAGTAACCTAAATGGTACTAGACACTGTGGTAGATGTTCTTATTGCTATATTTTACAGGGTACTTCTATTACCTTGGCTAACAAACATAACAATACTCTGTTTTTTAAGAAAGGTAACTGTTTTTCTAGCAAATTAGTATATCTTGCGAAATGTATCACCTGTATTGCATTTTATGTTGGAAAAAGTGAGAGGCTTCTTAAATCCAGAATATATCAGCATTTATAGGATGTAAAAAATAAGAGAGAAACTAATGCTCTGTTTAGAGATAGTTTAAATTGTGAAAGTTTTTCTGGGTTTAAGTTTCCTATTCTGGATATTGTGCAAATATATTCCAGAGGGGGGGATTGGCAAAATGTATTGTGTAAAAAAGAGCTGTTGTGGCAATTAAAGGTTGGCTGCAAATATACATCCAGGGTTAAATGACTATTTGACTTTCCTGCCAGTATTAAAAGAAAAAGCAGGACAAGTCTCTAAGTCCCTTCTTTTATCTTATTGCTATGACAGTGTACATTAATCCAGTGGTTTTTCCTACTCTAATTATTTTAAGTATTAATATTCATGACCTATGTTAATTTATTGTTTTTATTGGTGGTTTTTCTACCAGTCATGTTTGTTTTAATCATATTTAAACTGTTTTTTACGAAAAGTTCTTTGTTCTGATGAAGTCAGCTGTGTTTGAAAGTGCTCAACTGATTTTTTTACATAATAAACGGACTGGAGACTGACTACCCTTGTGCTTATTTTTGGTTTACTTGTTCTTTTGGTAAGCACTTTTACACCAACAATTTGGTTTCATAGTTTCCAAAAATATGTTGGAACACCCCTTCCCCTGAACTAAGGAATGTGTAGTAATAGTAATGACTATTAACAAGACTCTTTCCCCCCCCCCCTTTTTTTTTTGTCATGGCATGTACTCTCTTAGGCGGTGTTAAAAGTTCTCCCTGCCCTCTTTTGGGTTTTATTCAAAAATTCTACATCTTCCAAGTTCTAATGGTTATCCCTTAACTTCTTTTGAGTTTTCTGTTAACCTTAGATTTTAAAAGATGCATGTCATTGTACTCCTCATCCGCATGCAGGACATTTTTAAAGTTTTTTTTTTTTTACTCTGGATAACATTATCAGTTACACTGACATTGCCTTTGGTGTATCCACTGCTCAAAGGGTATGTATAAAGTGTCTACCTCATGTGGTATCTTACTGCAGACTGCAAGATATTCCCATGTTTCTTTAATTAGACTACTTGACTTTATTTACAGTGTATTTTTCAAAGTGTCAAGAATCTCTCACTTGGGTAAGGGATCTCCCACACAGACTGGAATTGCTAGAGAATATACAGATGTCTTGTCGTAATTCTCACATGATTATTTTCCTGGCATGTCTATGGAGCACCACAATTCAAATATCTTTTCTTCACAGGAAAAAAGATCTATTCCTGAATTTTTCTATTTATGACTACTGTCTCAGCAAGGGAGTTCCCCAGGATTCTGAGTCTCATGGCATCTGTGATTTTCTTGATACGTTTTGACTCCACATGACAAAGGTCCATTTGTACTTGTAAATGTTATGTTATCTTGCCTTCATTCTTACCTGTTGGGTTCGGAACAGATCCTTTCTTCCTTCTCAGCCGTATACTAAAGCCCGAAGTCTTCCACTTGACTCATGGCTGAATACCTATTCCATCATGCATTGGTGTAGTTCACCAGATCTTGTTTGTTGCTAAACAGATCAGAGGCTCTTTCATCTTGACCATGGCTAAGTTTGGATATTTATTGTTTTTCTACTTCCTTAAAGTTTTTTCATTATTAGTAGCACAGTATAATTAGATGTATATGTAGTAGTGTTTTTCTTAGGATATTATAGTTATAATGTTTATCCGCCACTGGATTTGAAGTTTAGCCATCATTTCTCTTGGACCTTGTTCCCTACCCCGTACTAATTTTTCGACCCGGGTTTAGGGTTCACTTAAGACTTTCCCTTGCGCACTGTTTGTTAGAAGTGTGTTAAAACCTTAGTTTAGCTTGCGCCCGTTTAAGTTAGAGGGCAGATCTAACTTCTTTCCCTCTGCAATTTCTGTGGGTGTTTTGTTTATATAGTGTGTTAGGGTGTGCTGTGGTTTTAGATATATATACTTAGTGTGTGTGTTTTAAGATATATAATCCTAGTGTGATTCTTTTTTTTTTTTTTTTTTTTTTTTTTTTTATATTTATACACATTTAAACAGTTACCAAAATAGTTGTGTGTTTTTTTCTCTTAGTCTTTCACAAGCATAATGTCTAAGGAACAAAAAAGAGACGAAGCCATCCGGCTTCAAAAAATGCCAAAAATGTTCCCAAAAAATGTCCTTAACTGACAGACAATAGTATGTGTATACTGTCTTGGAGCTATTTATTTGTGGGAGATGTACCTTGTGTCACTCGTTTAGCTATAGAGTTTTACAAGAGTAGAAAAATGTATTTATTTAACATTTGTTAACCAGGAAAGTTTGACTTGGAATGAGCCAATTTTCAGCAGAGGCTTAGGGAGAAACACTTCAAACGCATGTCTTTGTAATGTGGGAGGAAATCGGAGCACCCGAAGGAAACCCACACGAAAGCAGGGAGGACATGCAGACTCCACACAGAAGGCACCCCAGCCGAGAATCGAACCAGAGAACTTTTTGCTGTGAGGGGACAACGGTACTGCTGCACCACTGCACTGAGGGGACTTCTAAAGGCCCCTTTCTCTGAGGCTTTAGGTCAGAGCACCTCTAGCAAGTCCAAATCACCTTCTTTGTCACCTTCTTCAGAATCTGACAGACCTGCAAAAAGACCTTCCTCATCTTCTTCAGGCCGTTTGGAGCCGCCAGAGAAGATACTAAAATAACTTCTTCGGATCCGAAAAAATCTCCTTCCTCGGTGCCAAAGAAATCGGAACCGAGGGAAATGCAAAGTTTGAGCCAATCTCTTGAACTGTTAACGGTCTCCCCTACATTGAGATAGCCCATATTATAAAAGATCTGGCTCGCCAACCGTTTCCTCTAGATCCTCCAGAAGCTTTTCAGATAATGATGTAGATAGAGTGGTGCGTAAACTGTTGAAGACACTGGCACAACTCTTATCGGCTCCAGCCCAGTCAGTTTTGGAGCCAGCAAAAATCTTTTCATCCACTTTAATTCCTCCTCTGAGCCAGTCTGGAACATTGGAGCCAGAATGCCTGGAACCGTTTGTGATAGATACTTCAGTTCCGAGACCCACTGTGGGGCTTTCGGACCCGTTGTCTGCTCCGACATCGTCGGTACAGTCTGAGATGTCTAGGAGCCGAAGCTCTCCGGTTGGGTCCGGAGGAGAGGCTCGGACCTAAGATTTGTCAGTTCCGAGCTTACCTCTTGGGGCCTCGTTGCCAGTGAGCTTGGCTCCTACATCAGCTTCAAAGCTGACTCCCTTGGCTACAGAGGTTTCCTCTGCTTCCTTAGAGTCAGAGGTGTCCTCGGATCAGGGGAGAGGGGCTTTCGAGCTGATGAGTGTGCTGTCTTCTCATATAGCTCTGCACAAGGATGCTGACATTCTTCTCCCTAAAACACCGGCTTCTGGCTATGCACACCTCAACCACAAGACGGTGGAGATTCTAGGCCTCAGGGTACCCCATCAGGTGAACAGCATTCTTCCGAAACCTCTCCAGAATACCCTTCTGAAGAGGGCCCCCCGGAAGTGATTTTGCAAGAGGAAGCATATAGACTCACCCAAGTCTCTTACATCTGACACTGACCTCTAGGAGTCAGAAGGGTCCCCATGATCACCCGCTCAGGATATCTCCTTTGCAGATATCCTAGAAATCCTTAAGCAGAGAGGTGACTGGAAGTCCATCAACCCTTCTGAGAAGGAGTCAATGTACCTCTGAAGGCCTTTGGATCTCACACTCTAGCCACCTTTGTGTCTCCGCTTTTTGACGAACTCATGGAAACTAGTTGGTTGAAAGGCATGGGAGTCTCCAGATGCGATGGAACCAGTCCCTCGGAGGCCTAACAAATTTTGTTACAGCCCCAGATAAACTTTTTAATTCCCAGGACATTCCTGTAGATGCTATGGTGGTGGCAGCAGCCACCAAGAAGAAACTTTCTGAGATACCCTCATCTGTTCATCCACCAAACAAGGACTCTAGTACGATGGACAGATATGGGAAGCGCATCTTTTTTTCAGTGGCTTTTACTCTCAGATTGCTGAATTATTTGGCAGATTTTACAAGGCTTCAGAGAGATCTTCTAAAGGAGCTAGGAGATGCTCTTCAAGGTTCACTAGCTGCGGAGGCCTCTGATAAGGTAGCCACTCAGCTATCCACCTTAAACTCAGTAGTGAACTCCTCCATGAGACTCATCTCATATGCAGCAGATGGAGCAAGTAGGGCAGCAGGTTCAGGAGTTTCCCTAAGGAAATGCTCCTGGATGTGTTTCTGTAATTTTGTGGAACCCTTTGTCTACCTTTGTCAATGCCCCTTTTGATGGTTCCTTACTCTTTGGACCAAAAGTTGCACCCACGCACCAGGTGCAAACAGGAAGGAAAAACTCTGTGCCATTAGAGTATGTTTTTCCTTCCCTTCGAGACCCTATCCCAAAGGTCAGAAGGGGGTGTGTGGTTCAGAAAATCCCAGAGAGTTTCTCAGGATGCACATGGTGAATCTTTTCCCCAGAGGCAGAGGGGGAAGTAATAATGGTAGATGCCATCCTCACGGCAGAGGGGCTCCGCAAAACCAGGGCGACTGCAATTCCTTTCATGGTAGGCCCTACCAGCACTCCTGAAGGGAGGCCTGCCTGTCCACCTCTGGAGTCAGTTGGGGGTCAATTATCTTTGTACCCAGAAGCCTGGCTAGAAATAAGAGATAGATGGGTACAAAGCATAATATCCAGAGGTTACTCCATACCCTTTTCTCTTCCCGTCCCATACATAAGAAACATCCCGGATATTCCACCCAGTCAAAGGGAACAAGCAACTATAGAAGTCTAAAAGTTGTTAGACAACAGTCATCCAGACAGTCCGCACAGACCAGATAGGATCCGGAACTTACTCAAGATTCTTTAGTGCCAAAAAGAAAAGGGGAATGGAGACCCATCTTGGATCTCTGCAAATTAAACAAATCTGTCAAAAAGACCAAGTTCCGAATGATTGACACTGCAGTCGATTATTCCCATTCTAAGGAATGACAATTGGATGTGCTCTATAGACCTGTAGGGTGCATACTGCCACATAAAAATGAGCAGGCCATCAAGGAGTCATTTGCACTTCGTCTGGGAGCCAGTCATTACCAGTTTTGAGCTCTGCCCTTTAGTCTCTCTACAGCCAAAGGAGTGTTCAAATACATGGCAGTAGTCATGACTCACCTGAGGCAGCTAGTATTCAGTGCGTTTCCATATCTAGATGATTGTCTCCGAACTGCCACCACCAAGCATCTACTACAGCAAGCAAGAGACACTGCCTTACATCTTTGCTCCCACCTGGGAATAGCTATAAACTCAAAATCTGCCTTGTTGCCATCTCACCATATTACCTTTAAAGGAGCAGGTCTAGACACAGTCAGTATGACGGTGAAACTACCTGCAGAAAGAGTTTCTCTACTCAGACAACAAACTTCCAAATGTTCTGTCAAAGACCAGAGTGAAGGCAAGAACAGTTCTAAAAGTCCTAGGAACCATGGCAGCAGCGATGACCTTGGTTCCCTTAACTTGCATGCACATGAAGGTTCTTTAGTGGCTCCTATTCTCTCAGTGGTCATTACAACTTCCCATGTCCCACCAAATCAGGATTACAGAATCTTGCGAGAGAGACCTACGATGGTGGCTTCTTTCCAGTCACATGATGGCTGGGTCGACCATTTCTCCCACAACAGTCTGTGGCAACAGTTACCACAGATGCCTCCCAGATTGGGGGGGTGTTATCTGGGGAGGACGGTCCAAGGCATCTGGCAGGAACACGTGGTCCATTTGCACATCGGTGTCCTAGAAATGAGAGAAGTGTTGGCGTTGCAGGCACTTCAGGACTCTCTTCCACTAGGAACAATTGCAATTCAGACAGCCAATATGTCGGTGGTCTGGTACATATGCAAGGAGGAACCAGATCTTACCTCCTTTATCGAGATGTGCTCAGAGTATGGCAATGGGCAACATCATCCTAACGCTTTCTGGTAGCAATGCATATCCCGGGGAAATCCAACGTGATAGAGGATAGACTCAGCAGGGCCATACTGATGGCTCACGAGTAGTCCCTAAAACAAGAGCTAGTGGAAATGCTATTCTAAAAATGGGACCAGCCTTGTTTGCAACCTTTTTGTCATCCCATGAATTCTAAATGCAACAGCTACCTTGCTCTGATCCCCCTCTGGGGGAGTCACCAAGAGACGCACTTGTACACAATTTGCCGTCGGGGCTACTTTAGGCATTTCCCCCTTTCTCCCGATACCCAAAGTCATTCAGAAAGCCAAATCACTAGGAAGCAAACTTTTTTCTCATTACCGCATACAGGCCTCATCAGATTTGGTTCCCTTTCCTCTGGCCTCATCTTCAGGAGGAACCGTGGGTTCTGGACCGAGTTCCAGACCTTCTGACTTGTACATCTGGAACACCCCACCCTTCCCCCCAAACCCTCAAATTGACAGCATGGCTGCTCCAGTTCCAAATATAGTCAGCCTTCATAGTCTCACACCAGCAGTGAAACGTATACTAATCGCTTTGCATAAGGCCTCAACCAGAAAGTTATATCTCAGTAAATGGAAGAGGTTTTTTTTACTAGGCTTCGAGAAAGAACATTAATCCTTTTTCTGCCCCAATCAGCTCCATTCTTGAATTCTTGGCATAACTATTTCATCAAGGCTCCACTGCAGCTACTCTCAAAGTTCAATTAGCTGCAATTTCCAGTTTTCATGCAAGTGTTTTGACCCCAAATTGGATGTCACACAGATTGTGCAAAGCTTTCCTAAAGGCCACTTCCTTGCCAAGACTTTCCATTAAAGACCCTTTTCCACCTTGGGATTTAAATTTTGTCCGAGCTCATCTAACCCTTCCTCCCTTTGAACCAGCATCAACATGCTATCTCAAATTTTTGTCATGGAAAACAATTATGCTCATTGCCATCACATCTGCCAGAAGAGTGTCAGAACTACTAGCTTTACCAATCAAACCACCTTATATGATCTTCCATAAGGACAGAGCGTCTCTTCGAACTAACCCATCCTTTTTCTCAAAAGTATGTTCAGAGACCACTCTAAACCAAAATATTGAACTTCCATTTTTTTTTCCCTAATCATGACAAGGCAGAATATAAGCTCCATCAATTGGATGTGCATAGGCAACTACGCTTCTGTTTACACAGAACTAAGTAGTTCAGGAAGTCTGATCAGTTGTTCATCTCCTTTTCAGAAGCTAAGAAAGGTATTCCCGTTTCTAAGGTCATGCTCTCAAACTGGCTTTCAAATTGTATCACCTTTATTTACACTGCTAATAAGAGAGATCTCCCCTTTAAAATCAAAGGCCACTCTGCAAGGGCATAGCAACATCATCTGCTTATTAAGCTAGACTCACACTAGACAGCATTTGTGCCACTGCTACGTGGGCGCAACCTCATACCTTTATCACCCATTACAAAGTAGATTTAGCCTCCAGGGACAGGGCCTCCTTTGGTTCCACTGTCCTGAAGAATGTACTGCTGTGAGCCACCCAGGAAATATGGTGCTATGGATGTTGTCCCAACCAGTAAGAATGAAGGTGAGATAGGACGACATAACATACATTCTTGCATCCCCCCATATTCCCAAAGCCCAGAACTTCTGGAGGGTTTAGAAGTTTTTTTTTTCCTTGTGGCAAGGAAGTTTTCTGACTTTTTGTCATCAGTACATTCTATAGAATATTATACATGTAAACTCGTCACTATGGTTATCAGCAAACAGGATTTGGGGAACTACACCAGT
Source organism: Protopterus annectens (assembly GCF_019279795.1). Lineage (NCBI taxonomy): Eukaryota > Metazoa > Chordata > Ceratodontiformes > Protopteridae > Protopterus > Protopterus annectens. The sequence goes on from NC_056743.1 coordinate 123,675,218, forward strand.
GCATGATGGGATAGGGATTAAGCCACGAGTCAAGTGGAAGACTTTGAGCTTATATACGGCCAAGTCGGAACCGAGGATCTGTTCCGAACCCAACCAGTAAGAATGAAGGCGAGATAGACAACAAACATGGAACGTTATGATGAGTACATAACTTTTTTTGTATAGTCCTAATGTTTACTTCCCCTAACATTTCAATTTCCAGTTTTGTGAATAGGGAAATTTTTGGCTGGTGACATCATATTTTTTCCAAAATTAGGTGTTCTGTTCTCCCTCCCAGCTCCAGCATAGTCTATCATTACAGATGCCCCAGGCTTTGCTTGTGGTTTAATGTCTATGGGGGTAAAAGTGCAAGGTCTTTGGAACAAGCAAAATGGACCAAAACATGATGAGAGTTTGGCACTTATAAATGTTTTTATCTCTGTTATTCATTCTTGGTCCCTGGGATCTTTACAAGTATTTACAGGCAACAACAGAGATGTGGTACATAAACAAGCAAAGGGAGAGCTAGTTCTTTCACTCTAGCCTAGGATATAGCTTTTCAGTACATTCTCACTCTACAGGCATATTACCTTCAAAGCATAGTTGTGTGACACAAGTTGAGCAGGACTGGAATAGAGCCTCACAAATGAAAATTATACTAGAGGGTCTTCCAAGATTGGATTCAACTGGGGAACAAGTCAAATACATCTTTTACCTGTACCTTCAACTATCAGTTATCAAAAGTCTGCTCCATGCCCCCACCCTTGAATGCCTTGAAGACCGATTTTTTTTTTTTTTACTGCTGCTGCTTCTTTGGACAGGGATTTTCTTTCCATTCTTTCCAATAATATTCAGGGTTATTCTAAAGATTCAGAAGCCGACTCCAAAAGTTGTCGTGTTGACTCCATTCTGGTGCAGGCAAAAGTAGATATCCTTTCTGAAGTATTCCAAATAGATGGTTATCTCACTAAATAACCCAGACATCTGGCCAGGATACCAAAGCCAACTCCTTCCATACAGTCTCATGTCCAACTTATAACCTAAGCCTGTGGGTGAAAGGGTACATAAACGGCTATATGAGCATAAATCCTCAGACTGTTTTGCTGCAAGCCCAAACACAGGTTTAGCACCCGTTGGTATGTTCTACCTACTTGAGGTTATCTATACTGTTGGCATTCACTCCTTCAGGTAACAGCCCTGTTGGGGAACCTTACTTTATTTTTCTCAGTTGTACTGCTCTATTAGATAATCAGTTAGGAGGTGAAAGTGCAATTGCAGTAGTCAGATTCCCTACAAGGATCTCCACTCCCAGTGTTTTTTCTATTTAGGTGCAAAACACAATTACAGAAATTGTATTATCTGTCTATCCTACGTTCTAAAGTCTCTCAGAACTAGACTTTTGTCTCTTAATTCCTACTTGGAAACTCAGTCCATTGCCCAAGCAAAGATGGCGGACTCTTCTACTGCAGACATCCAGACAGTATAGAAGAAAAAACATAACAAGTCTAGACCTGATATCGCAGTTACCCAGTCAGATTCGGGTGTACCTGCAGAGGTCTCAGAACCTGGGGTACATCAACCATCTGCCCAGACTCCCACTACTCTGATGGAGGCTGGCATGTCCAAAATGACTGAAACTACCAATAATTTTGAGAAGGAGGGAACCATGCTTAATTTCCAAAGGACACAAAGGCATACTGCAAATCCTTATTGGAGAGGAAATATCCAGATCTCGCATTGAGTTCATCAGGGGTCAGAATCTCCATGTTTAGTCAAAGCAAACATACAGAAGAGCAACAAAAATCTGAAAATGTTCCTTCCCCACAGATCTTCAAAGAAAAGGAGTGGATAGTTTTTTCACAGGTCCTATTTATGCCCTTTATGTCACTCAGGCCATCATCTTTTCTGTGTCTGTTATCACTTTGGTTTCTCCCTCCACTCCACAACAGTGATGATTAGTCAATTCTGACGATAAGGATGAGTCAGACTCTGATGTGCACTCAGCCTATTCATCCCAAATCTATTGACCATATCACGTCATCTGATGATAAAGATTCCCACTCCTCCGATTCCCCTTTTGAAGAAATGTAATTTGGTGAAACTGTCGTGAATATAAATAAGCATTTTTTAGTGGGAATGCAAACAGATTTCTGAAGTTTAGCAGAGATGTTATAAACTCTCGGAAGTATGCACTCCTCTTTCTGTACCCACTCTTCTGGAGGTAGGTCCTATCCTTGGTGGCCAAGGCTTCCCAAATAATAGGCACAGAATTAAATGCAGCTCTGATACAGTGGAAGCCTCTTCCCGGACAGCTGATACAGGTTCTGCGATCAGGAGGCTACATTTTCAACTCCTTTCAGAAGATACTTGAGTAAAACTCCTAGAATTTTCCTTAAAGGAGAACTGCACCCACAGACTGAAAAATATGTTTATTTCATCATGTATTTGTTTCCTACATTTTAACACCATGTTTGGGCTATCTATCCTATTTTTCTATATTTTTAAATTTAATTCTAGAGTCTGCCCACATGGGGTCTGGCATCTTAATTTTTTTTTAATCTACCTCAAGGTATCCCACAATGCAGTGTTTGGCTTTAAAATATTACATCATAGCCCCTAAGCTCCTGTCAGTGCATTGACTTTACATGCGTTTCCATGTAGACCCTGCTTTCTTTTAGTCAGTCAGGTTTAATTACCATTTGTTGCTTTTTAGTGACTACTTAAAAGAGGAACGTAAAACTGAAGTGACTGGAATCAGAAACAAAATAGTGAAGGGGCCTGAAGACTGAGTTAGTGTGTGAAAAATAAACAGGAGAAGATGTATTAACAATGATTTACTGGTTTAGGAAAATTACTGCAGACAACTTGGATAAATCATTCAGTTGCAAGAGACAAAGTACAGGGAGCAAATACAGACAACAGCACAATAAGAGGTAAATAGCCCAAGACCATACATTTCAAATTTCCCTGATTTTGCAGAATGCTCATAATTTTTTTAATCTTACTTTTGACATGTCCTTCATAGCTTCTCGGGTAAGCACTGGTGATTACTATAAAGCTAATAATGTGACAATTTGCACGTGCATTACTATTGTGTAGAAAATGCACATTGATGCAAAAAGTCTTATTTTAAGTGTTCTACAGTGCTATATACAAACAAGGTTTTTATTTTTTATGGCCTTTGTGACACAGTTAAAGTATTTTGCTTTCTCAGGAATCCCTAGAAAATGGATTTGGAAGGTTTGCCAAACAATGTTTTACCAGTTAGTCGGTTGTAAGGATTAAATTTAATTACAAAAAGAGGCTATCGTGCAGCAAAAATGTGTCCCACTTGTAAGTAGGTGGGTAGTACAAGGCAACAGTACATGAACTTTGTCTCCTGCTGTGAGCTGTCGGCCACAGCAGCAAACAGCTTAAATTACCTTTGCCACTTTGAGAAATACGAAGGGGAGGTGTTTAGGAGAGGACAAATGAGTTTAAGGACAACTCGGGCATAACAAATGAATGAAAATTGGACACTTTAGAAAGAAAAAGTATTAACAGGCACTGAGAATACTGTTGTGTGTTGTTATCCATGTTCATAAGATCATAGGAGGTTACTAGGCTATTGACCCGGAGGTCATTTCAAGCCTAGCTGTTTCATCCCAATGTAATACCATTGATAGTCTAGTCAGTACCCAGGATTGTATTTAGTAATGACTGCCCATGTCCAGGAGACTTGTGGGTGCTGAGGAGGCAGCTTGGCTCACTGATTTGGCTGCTTGATTGGGAGGTTGCATATGCAAATAAATTTATTGGTAACCTTACAGCAGAAACCATTCCCACAATTGCAGGAGTGGTTAAGTCCCTTACAACCAAACTGATTACTTTTTGCTTACAGTACCACAGTAGTGGTGATGCGGTAGCATTGTCACCTCACAGCAAGACGTCACATTCGATTCTCAGCTAGAGCGTCTTCTGTAAGGAGGCATGCGTGAATGGCCATGCTTTTGTTGAAGGGTGTGCATCAGGGCTGGTAACTCGGCACGTAAAAATCCACTACCAAACATTAGCGGACCGGAGTTCCGCTGTGGCGACCCCTAACCGGGATAAGCCAAAAGACAACAACAAAGGCAGTGTAGCTGTCAGACTTCAGTTACAAGGCAGTTGGTGACAAGCCTGTGTGATATTATGGCAGCCAGTCCCACAGATGTCCATTCACCACAAAGCATCCATGCCACATCACAGCAGACAAATCACTATTCTAGTGGGACTAACCTGGTCAGCAAAAATTAAATAACATAACACATTATCCCTTTGTTCTTTCCACCTCTGTGCTGCTTTCAAAGAATTACTGAAGGTTTATCCAGTTTACAAACTAATGTAATTATTGTACCATTACAGTCTGTTTACCAGAATGTACATAAACACACTAATCTGAACTACTTGTGTTGTTGCTTACATGTCTGTCTTTTTTGCTTATGAAATATTTTGAATTTCATCCAGGCTCATCATGAACTTGGTCTGTGCTGATCAGTGCACTACCCCAGTAAACAAGTGTCTCACACACACACAATGTGTATTATATATATTTTATATAGGGCCTATAATAAATCAAGCTGTACCCACAATTGCAAACAGTTGATGGATTTCATACAAAATACTAAACAAGGTACCGTACAAGCAGCAACACAGAGTTACCTCAGTATTACATATTACAGCAAAATATAATTTGCAAAATAAAATGTGCAAAACATTAAGAACACCTAACTTAGACCAATAACTTTATGCAAACTCTGCAGCAGTGTTTCAGTCCATCACCCAACCAACAAGTAAATGGTTGTAGCAAGTGATTAAAACATTCAGTATTACACTACAGAGACGCACAGTGGTTCATGAAGGTGGTGCTAATGGAGGTGTAAACAAACAGCAGAAAGCATGTGGATACATTTACAAAATTAACAAAGGCAAAGCAGAAAACAAAAACCTATCCATTTAGCATCATTGATGAGGCATATAATTAAGCCAGCATTGTCTTGGGATTAAAATATGACATCATTTTAATGCATTTCTCTGCTTTATGAAAAGAGCTTGCAGACTTTGTTCTGCTTAATTACACATTGTTTTGGCTCAATATGCACTGTATACTGAGTCTAAGGAATGAATAAATGCCTATGGCCCACTGTCCAATATGCTACCAATCATCACACTAAAATGCCCAACAGTATCAGCACTGCATATGTGCAACCTGAAAAATCATAACTAGAAACACTGCTAGAGAAGTATGAAGAACCTTTAATTGCATTTTCTTATACAAAAAGAAGAAAGAAAAGCAGCATAACTTCCACAGCAACACGGAGATCTTACTTGACAAAAAGCCACACAGGTGAACTTGAAATGGTGCCTTAGGCAAAGGATTCCGTGACACTTAAACCCATGCTTCACATTGCCTCCACATATAATACAGATTATTAGTTTTTTAAACTTTTCTGACATTTTTTGCATTATCCTTCAGATCCAGGAGTGTGAACCTGGACGTCTTTCTAAAAAGCTTTATTTTCATTGTAATACATGACATGGGAGCTTTAAGAAACACAAATGGTGGTATTTTGGAATTAAAAAAGGAAAGGAATAAACATATTTACATAAACACAATAAATAGAAATCTGTGGGATGGATTTATAAAGAGGAATGAAAAACTGAAGTGACTGGAATCAGAAAGATAACCGTGAAGGGGTGCTGCAAACAGTTATAATGTATGAAAATATATTGGAGAAAATGCATTAACAATGATTTGCTGGTTTAAGAAAATTACTGCAGGCAACATGGTTAAATCCTCCAGTTGCTAGAGACAAATTACAGGGAGCAAATACAGACACCAGTACAGTAAGAGGTAAATGGCCTAAGACCATACATCTCAAATCTCCCTGATTTTGCAGAATGCTCATGATTTTTTAATCTTACATTTGATTGTCGGTTTTCATTCTGTCCTCAGCTGTTGGGGTTCATATCTGCCCTTGGATCTGACTCCGCCATTAGTAAAGCTTATGGCCATCGAAAACTCTCCAGCTCCTCTACCAATAATGCACCAAACCCCTACATACTTCAGATCTTATTTGCCATTTTTTGCAAACTCTCCTGTGTTTAAGTATTTTTTTCTGCATATTTTCCAGTGTTAACAATCAAATACTAAACTGCAACTCCAGAAATATAATGAAGAGACGGTATACCTCACCGTCACATTGTGTTTAAGAAAGTAGCTTGCTGGCTCACTCGAATAAGGTATAAAACAGAGATCTTCTTTTTTTAAAAAATGTAGGATTTTAATATACTTATAACATCAACCACAAGATTAACGTACAATTACTATGTTAAGCGCTTTCATCCGCTTATCGCAGAAAGCGGATGAAAGCGCTTAACATAGTAATTGTTCTACGTTAATCTTGTGGTTGATGTTATAAGTATATTAAAATCCTACATTTTTTAAAAAATGAAGATCTCCGTTTTATACCTTATTCGAGTGAGCCAGCAAGCTACTTTCTTAAACACAATGTGACGGTGTGGTATACCGTCTCTTCATTATATTTTCCAGTGTTCCCAAACACCTCTCTCTTCCCAGTCACATGTCCAACATTTGCTGTCTACCTGAGGAAAAAAAATATCTAGAGTCTATTTGGGGTATAAACATATCTATGTAAACATTTCCAAGCAAAAAAACTAAATCTAGATTTTGTTGCATATTTGGGAGGCATACATATATCCTCCTATTGTTTCTTTGTGAATTGCTTATCCAGTCTCTCTTCCCAGTCCTTTCTAACCTCTGCTGATTGATTCTTATAGTTATCATGTAATATTTTATATGTTGGATGAAGTATTCCTTTTTTAATGGCAGCTTCTGTTGTAAATTCTACTAAAAACTCTACCAGTGCTGGTCTTTCATTTAGGACCCCCCTATTTTTTCTCTTTGCTTATACTCTATCTGTACTTGATAGAGAAGGCAATCTCTAACCTACAGTCCAAATGAATTCTTGGCCTCTTCCCATTCTTATTACCTTTCCCTCTCTAGTTATTTGCTTCCAGTACCTTGGTTCCTTTGCCAGTTTTCTCCAGCAATTTTCATCCCCCTCTTGCCTGTTGTCTATATCCCTAATTGCAGTCAACCCTATCTGCAGAATCTGCTTTCTCCATTCCCATGTTGGCTTAGTTGTTAGAATACTTTTTGCTACTTTATGGATGTAATATTCTGTATGATTATTGTTATTCTCCTTAAAGGCCTGCGTCCAAATCCCAGTCTGTCCTTGTTTTTTTGATCTTTCCCCGTTTCAACATCATCCCTTTCCACTTTGATTTATAATTTTCTGCTTATGCTGTGTATAGGAGCCTTAACTGTGTAGCTCTGAAATACCCCTTCAAATTGGGTAATCCCAGTCCACCCTGCTCTACTGGAAGAATCAACTTATCCCACTTGACTGTTGTCCTCTTCCCCTGCGAGATAAAACCCTTCCGCTCTTTATTGTCTACAACTTCTCCTCTGGTTGATAAAAATATGCCTGACCTGTGTATAAGGCAAACGGGACTAAAAAATATTTTGACTGCTTGTGTCTTACTGTCCATATCATAAAGCTTCCATTTTCTCAAATTTTTATTATCTTTTTAGTCTCTTCCCACATATCCTTAGCTGCTGCACCGGAAACATTTTTAATCCATACTCCTAAATACTTCATTTTATCATGTCCCCATAAGTATGGATAATGCTGAACGAATTCATGTGTGGGTGCATAATTTTTCCGATATTGCCTTTGTTTTAGCTTCATTAAATTTGTATCCTGAAAAGATTTGAAACTGTCTCAAAATGTTCCACAACACTGTAATATCTCTTTCTGGTTTTGTCAGGTATAAAATAATATCATCTGCAAATAGAGCTAGCTTTTCTTGACTACCATACCAATTATATCCTTGAATTTCTGAGTCCCAGATTTTCTTTGCCAGTGGTTCTAAATGTAATGCAAATAACAAATGGGAAAGAGGACAGCTATCCCTGGTTCCTCTGCTCAAGCAGAAATTATGAGAGAGAGGATCCCACCCACTTTAATTTTCGTCTCTGATCCCTCATATATCCTCCTAATCAACCTTATAATTTTTTTCAGGAAATGCAAATGCTTCCATTGCCCTGCTCATAAAGTCCCACCTTACTTTGTCAAATGCTTTCTCTGCATCAAGACCCACCAGCAGTGATGGTAGCTTCTTATATTTTGCTTCCCTGTGGATCATCAGTGTTCTGTTAATGTTGTTAAAGATTTGCCTCTCCTCCACAAAACCACAATGATCCATATCTGTCAATTTTGGCATTACTTTTGTCATTCATTTAGCCATTAATAGACATGAACAGTTTTAACCATGGTTTAGTATTGAAATGGGCTTGTATGAAGCTGGGTCTGAAGGATCTTTACCCACTTTAGATGTTGTAGCTACCACTGCTTTCTTCCAGGATGTTGATACTTCTCCTGTTAAAATACTGTTAAACAAAACCTTCCAGGCCTTTATCAGTTTTTCCTTCTGTCTTCCAAACTGCCACAGGAATATCATCTATTTCTGGGGACTTTCCTGTTGATTGGTTATACACCACAGTTCTTATCTAATCTCCTCCTATCCAAACTGTTAGTAATTGAGCCTGGTCTTCCTCTAGCCTTGGCATATTTAATTCTTCCATAAACATTTCCGTTTGTATCTTTTCTTACTTTCCATATTTCTCTGCTTTATACAGACTTTCATAAATTTCCCAAAATATTTCTAATACCTCTACAGGATCTCTTTACCTTCCTTTTTATAGGCTAACTAAGCTTGGCGACAGCCCTTTCTACTTTCTGTTGGCTGAGTCGTTGTGATAAAAGTTTTTGTGCTGTATTGTTATCAAACATTTGCCTAATAGCAATCTTTCTGAACTTGTGCATATTATTGAGGTAGTCCCTTATTTTCTATTTAGCATTGTGCAGTTGATTCTTCTCTTGTTCAGTGATATTCTCTCTATTCTGCAGTACTTCAACATTTGTCAGTCCCTCAAAATAATTCTTATTTCTTAACCATAGCACCCTTTCTTTTATATCTACCTTAATGTTATCCCACTCCCTAGCCATATTTTCAGAATAAATTTCTATCCTCTCTAATAGCTCCTGAATAATCTCCACTACCCATTCCTTAAATTCCTCTCTCTTCAGCAGATGGGTGAGAAAGTGCCACTGTCTCATTTTTATTTCATTACCCTGTGTTTTTATTCTAGTTATTATTGGCGCATGATCTGGAATAGTTATTGAGTGCATATCAAGACCTTCCGTTAAATTGCACATGTTCCTGTGAAATGTACATTCTGTGTAGCCTAGCCCAGTTTTTAGATATTGGAGAATAATATGTAAATTCACTCCAGACTCTTATTACTAAATTCACATCTTCCATTCCAAATGTTTTCATGAATTTCTTTAAAAATCTACCCTCCTTTGTTATACTTTCCCATCTATGCTCCCCAGATACATCTTCAGTGTTGCAAATTGCATTCCATTCCCCACCTATAAATAGTATTCCTTGATGAAAACTGAATACTTCTCCCAGAATTTTCTTAAGCTCCATTATAGCAGTTTTAGATGGAGTATAAATACATGCCAGTGTAGTTCTTGCTTGCCATTAGCCCCTTAACACTACAAATCTACCATTATCTTTTTTATTCTCTTCTATCAGTATTGAAGCTCCTCTTACAATTAATGTAAGTACTCCTGTTTTCCTTTGACCCAAGTATTACACTGAATAACCATCCTGAAAACATTTCTTTATCAAATTCACATGTTCAGTTCATTTTAACTGAGTCTCCAGTAACATAGCTATTTCCGCTTTACATTTTTAATATAATTCAGTACTCTATCTTTTTTCTGTTTATCTGTGAGTCTGTTGTCATTTAATTGCATTACAGAAAGCATCATTGTATTTAAGTTATTGTCCCCACCATTTATGTATAACACCTTTTTTGTTAAATTTCTAGCTCCAGCTTTTGTGTTATATGCATACATTGTTTGACAGTTTGAACTTTTATACATTTGTTTCTTGTCGTATCCATTTGAGCCTATGTCACTTCTTATAAAACTTACTGTTTTATTGAAAGCCCTCAAACAAAAAAAAACACCCAATACCCCCTAATATCCTGTTAACTTAATACTAACATACTAACACACAAAACTATGTACATCAAGTACTGACGTTTTACCCTCTTAATAGGAACAAAAGTCCCAAACTGGCAGCCACACTCGGACTTAACCTAAAAGAAAGGTTAAACATACCAAGACGCATGGTACAGCCTGTGCTTCAACTAAGTGCTGATTGTGTTTGTCTTTTCTTTATAGCTCTCCCAGCTGAGAAAACCCCCAAATGCTTTCAGAGAACATTGTTGTAGCCAGTTTCTCTTCTCACTTTTTTCTTCAGCCATTCGCTCTCCACTAGCCAGTAGCCAGTTTCTCTTTAACAGCTTGTCTCCATGGAGACATGAGAACCAGGCAGCCAGTTTTTGTTTGTCATTGTTTTCATGGGAACATAAAGACCAGCTGCAGAATTGCTACTGAGCATACATGTATTTGCTAGAAAAAAGCCTTGTAATGTTCAGTATTCTTTATTTACTTTCCTATTCTTAAAACTTGCTACTAAATCAATGTAAGGTCGTTAATCCAGTCATTTTTCCCATGCAAGAATGCAAAAAGGCACATTAAACTGACTTTGGCTATAAAAGTGGTGTCTGCACATACCAAAGCACAAACTTTTCTGCCGCAGTGATCTACAGACCTCCAGTCGCCAGGTCGGGGAATCTGTTTGCTCGTCTGACTTAGACGGTCTGCTATAGATAATTAGCTTTTTGGGTTTTTTGATTATATTCCTTCTTGCTTTCCAGACGTACATGTCAGCTAGGGAGGGAAAGTGTGCTTGTGAAAGACAAATTCCCCATAAGGACATTCACGATCAGTGTTTGTTTTGTTTAAGGGAAGGCCATGACTATAAGTCTTGACATCTGCCTGTCCTTTGTACCTAAAATTTTGCATAGCCGCCTGGCTGCTTTAAAGTTATACTTAGAAAAACCAAAGGGTCTGTCATTTGGCGTTAGGTATGGTGGATAGGGTAGGTACCTCCGAGGAGCAGCCTCGGAAGAAGGCATAAAAAGTCAGGCCCGACGCCCATACTGCACCTCAGGAGTCCGGTGAGACTCTCAAGGCAGATGTTAGCCCAGGGTCTCATCGGACATCAGTTTCACAGTTGGAACTGGGAACCGTGGTGGAAGCCGGTTCAGCGGAAACGCAGAGTACATCCAGTGAGGTTGATCAGCCAACAGACACTGATAGCAATGGGGAACCATGGCTCATGGCATTGGAGGGGCCTTCTACCATCTTACCATCCACCCCAACACTGGCTACAAAACACGCTACTTCTACTATTCCTCTTAAGACAAAAAAATAAAAGCACAGGTTACAGAACTGGCACCTGGATGGGAAGACTTTTCCCAGAATTTATTCAGAACCTTCCAGGCCCTACAGTCCCAGGTGCCCCAACCTTCCCTACTGCCTGTGCAGGCCTGGGAGGAGTCAGAGGAAGAACCCTCTTCTTCTGATGAATCTCTCACCTACTGTTCCCATATTGAGTCTCCGAAGGACTTTGCTACTCCGGAGGAGGAGGATGCAATTAGTCTATCTCCTGTGGAGGAATTATCCTTTGGGGACACCATTACACTTACGAAAGAACATTTTAAATGGCAGGTCTCTGACGTTTCCGAGACTAAAAAGAGGTACTTTGAATTCTTACAGATGGACCAGCCTTCAAAATCTGCAGTCCCTTCTCTGCTTCCAGCCTTTAATTATGCCTTTCAGGCTGCATCTCAGACCCCAGCATCCATATGTCCTGATAGGTTTTACAAGGTCCCCCAGGATGCACAGTTCTTGTTCAAGAGTGCCCCCAGCAGTCATTGCTGTATCAGCAGAAAAATGTTCTAGACAGCTGCCTTCATCTTCTCTGTTTCCCACGAATAGGATAGCAAATTCATGGAAAGTTGGGAAAGAAAATATATACATGTTAAGTTGTCAATCTCGCCTTCATTCTTGCTGGATGGGTTTGGAGCCGATCCTCGGCTCCGACTCGGCCAATACTAAAGCTCGAGAGCTATTTCCACCGGCTCGAGGCTCCCCTATATCTCACAATGCTAGGCGGTAACTACTCAGATCTCGTTTGCCGCTTAGCTGCGAGGTGCTTTCTTCTACCGGCTCTGGCAGGTTAGTAAGATTTTCTAGTCAGAAAATTAAAATAACTACCCCTATCCTTTTTATTTAGTCAGTTTTATAGTACTGGGTATCCTTCTAGTTTAAATCGGGTCTTCCCTCATTTTTATTCCCTTTTTAAGTTCTAGGCCTTTGGCCCACTTCCCTTTTTTTCCCCTTTGTCATTCAGTGTGATTGGGGTTTCCTTTTTAGGTTAAAGAGTGTGTCTGTTTTTTTTGTGTCTGTGTCTTTTTTGTGTATACAGTCACTTTTCTGGGTTGTCGAAAGACTCCAAGGTCTCAGGCTTCAAGAAGTGTGACTCATGCTGTCAGAAAATGTCTCTGACAGACGGTCACACTTCTTGTGTATATTGCCTGGGACCTTTGCACCTGCAGGACTCCTGTGCTGTTTGTCATGTGTTCAGCCCTAGAGTCCTGCAGGAACGCAAAAATAAACTTATTCTTCGAGGCTTATTAAAGCCTGAAGGCCCCCCGACCCAGTCTGCGTTGGGGAAGCCTTCAAAGACTTCCAGGCCGTCGGCTCCAGCTTCAGAGCCGTCCGCTGGGAGCATTAAGACTACTTCGACATCGGCTCCGGCTGGAGTCGATGTTTCGAAGACTCAAACCGTTACCTCGGCTCCGGCTGGAGGGTGCTAAGACTCAGTCGGCTCCGATAGTTTTATCGGAGCCACCTTCTAAGAAGAGGTCGAGGTCCCCTTCCATTGGCTCCATCCACTCGGCCCCAGGATCCCCTCTTCTGTCGGAGCAGAGCCACAGGTCCCATTCCTCTCGGTCCTCCAGGCTGTCCGACTATGACTTACAAAGGGTGGTGAGTAGACTTCTCAAGTCCGAGGCACTGGCCCAAATGCTGCATAGCCCTACTCAACAGTCAGCGGCTATTCCCATCCCTTCTTCTGTTCCTCCTCCAACTCCTTTGAGTTCGGAGCCGGGGCTCGTCGGAGCCATGACTGTCGGTGCATCGGAGCAGATACCCTCCCTTTCGGCTCCATCGTCTGCTCTGATTTCTTCTTTGGAGGGATCTCGGCGCTGGGCTTCCCTCGGCTCCGAGGGGGCGAGTGGCATCAGACCCTTGTCCGACCCCGTTCTCCCTCTCGGAGCATCGGTGCTGGTGAGTTCGGCTCCGACATCGGCCTCGGAGCCATCCCTGTCAGTGCCGGGGGGGTCCTTGTCTCCTCGGAGCGGGGACCTTTGGCCCTGGCTGATCGGGGCACCTTCGAGGTCATGCGGAGCGTGCTAGACCCTGTGTCTACCCCACGGTCGGCTCCGTCAACTCCTCCCTCTTCAGTGCCTGTGGTGGTTTCTACCCACCCCCTCGTACCAGACCGTAGAGAGCCACCCCCTCAGGTTTCCCCATTGGGAATATCCTCTTCTTCCGAGGCTTCTCCTGATCTGGCAGGGGAACCCCCTCGGAAGAGACAGTGCAAGAGGAAGCACATTGACTCCCCTGAGTCGAGCACCTCGGACACCGACTTGGAGGAATCAGAGGGTTCCCCCCGGTCCCCTTCTGAGGATGTCTCTCTTGCTGACATCTTTGAAATCCTTAAACAGAGGGGGAACTGGCCCGCCCTTAACCCTTCAGAGGACGAGTCGGTCTACCTTGAGGCGTTTGGCTCTCGCCCTTCCACCTCTGGGGTGTCTCCTCCCTTTGACCCCCTCATGGAAGTGGTGGCAAGGAAGGCGTGGACGGCCCCTGATTCGGTGGAACCTACCCCAAGGAGGCCTTCTAAATTTATTACAGCCCCGAAAGAGAAACAGTTCTTATCTAAAGGAGTCTCTGTTGATGCTATGGTGGTGGCCGCAGCCACTAAGAAGGAATTAGCCGATCCTTCGGTACCTAAAATCCTCCTAATAAGGAGTCTAGGACCATGGACAGGTATGGTAAGCAGATGTTTTCCTCAGCGACCTTTGCCATGCGGTCGCTGAACTACTTGTGTCACTTCACCCGTCTCCAGAGGGATTTACTCAAAGATATGGGTGATGCTATGCAGGATCCAACAGCTGAGGGGTTCCAAGACAAAATGAACTCCCAGTTGGCAACCCTGAATTCGATTGTCAACTCCTCCATGCGGCTTATCTCATATGCGGCCGATGGGGCGAGTAGGGCTGCAGGCACAGGTGTAGCTTTACGACGCCACGCCTGGATGCGGCTTTACAATTTTGCGGACCCTTTCAAGGCGTCCTTCACCAATTCCCCCTTTGATGGCTCAACGTTGTTTGGACCTCAGGTGAAGGATACATTGACAAGGTGCGAGCAGGAAGGTAAGACTCTCTCTGCCATGAGAGTCTGTTTTTCTACCCCTTCCAGACCTTATCCCAAAGGTCGGGGGGGGGGTGGTTCCACAAACCACAAGGAGTCTCATCTGACGCACAAAGTCGATTCCCCTCTAGAGGCAGAGGGGGGAACAACAATAGACGCCGCCCTAGCGGCAGAGGTGGTTCACAAAACCAGGGTAGCAGAGAGACTTTCTCTGATAAACCCTTTCAGCATCCCTGAGGAGCTGCCCGGCTGTCCACCTTCGGAGGCAGTCGGGGGAAGATTATCACTGTACCCAGAAGCCTGGCTTTCCCTCACTCAAGACAAATGGGTACAGTCGATTATATCCGAGGGTTACAAAATCCCCTTTATTCACATCCCATCCCAACCCAAAGGATCCCTTCCAGATGTTCCACCCAGTCTAAGAGAACAAGCAGCATTAGAAATATCAAAGCTGCTGTCAAAAAGAGCTATCCAGCCAGTCCCAGCAGACCAGCAAGGATCCGGAATCTACTCCAAATTCTTTTTGGTACCAAAAAGACAGGGGACTGGAGACCAATACTGGATCTCAGCATGCTAAACAGGTATGTGAAGAAAACAAAATTCCGGATGGTCACGCTACAGTCCATTCTACACTTCTTGGGTCAGGACAATTGGATGTGCTCAATAGACCTTCAGGATGCGTACTACCATATCAAAATGCACAGACGCTCCAGGAGGTTTCTCTGCTTCAGGCTGGGAGCCAGTCACTACCAGTTCAGAGCCCTGCCCTTTGGTCTCACTACAGCCCCCCCCCCCCCTGAGTGTTCACCAAATGTATGGCAGTGGTCACGGCTCACCTGAGACGTCAAGGATTCCAGGTGTTTCCATATTTGGACGACTGGCTCCTTATCGCCACCACCAGGCGTCAACTTCTTCTATCCAGAGACTTCACCATTCAAACTTGCCAAGCTCTAGGCATTTCAGTAAATTTCGAAAAATCTGCCTTGTCGCCTTGTCAGTCTATTACCTTTATAGGCGCCACCTTAGACACATTTCATCTTTCTGCCAGACTGACAGAACAAAGAGTATCAGATATCCGCAAAGACGTTTACCTTCTGCTTCAATGCAACAAGATCAAAGCCAGGGTAGTTTTGAAGGTATTAGGACTCATGGCGGCTAGCATTACACTTCTTCCCCTAGCTCGTTTTCACATGCGGATCCTCCAGTGGATGCTGTTTTCTCAATGGTCCTTCCAACAGCTCCCAATGTCTCGCATCATTCTGCTAACCCAATCATGCAAGAATCACCTGTCTTGGTGGATGACATCACCTCAAGTTCTTCAGGGCAGACCCTTCATCCCTCCCCCCAATCGCCACGGTGACAACGGACACCTCCCTGATCGGGGGGGGGGCATTATCAGGGCAGGACAGTCCAGGGCACGTGGCAATCTTTCGAGTGCCACTTGCACATAAATGTCTTAGAGATGAGAGCAGTGCTTTTAGCGTTGCAAGCCCTTCAGGACTCTCTTCCCACAGGGACTATTGCAATTCAGACGGACATGTCCATAGTGTGGTACATCAACAAACAGGGTGGAACCAAGTCCTATCCCTTATGTCGAGAGGCACTCAGACTTTGGCAGTGGGCGATCTCTTCTCAGCGGTTTCTGATAGCAAAGCACATTCCCGGGAAGTCCAACGTGATTGCAGACAAGTTGAGCAGGGCTATTCTCATGCCTCACGAGTGGTCTCTAAAAAAATCAGTGTTGGAAGAAATCTTTCAAAGATGGGGTCGGCCTTGCTGTGATCTTTTTGCTACTCCCCAAAACAGCAAGTGTCACGATTTCTTCACCCTCTTCCCTCTACCAGGCCAACCCACCAGAGACGCTCTAGTCCACGATTGGCCCCGGGGACTTCTGTATGCTTTCCCCCCTTTTCCACTGATCTCTCAATTAATTCAGAAAGCTATCGCCTTGAGAGTCACTATGATCCTCATTGCTCCTTACTGGCCTCGACAGATATGGTTTCCGTTCCTGCGTCATTACCTCTTGGAGCAGCCTTGGCATCTGGACCCAGTGCCAGATCTTTTGACCCACCAGTCGGGTCAGCTGCACCACTCCCTCCAATCTCTCAACCTCACAGCGTGGTTTCTCCGATTCCTACCCTAGCCAGGCTTCCTTTAATTTCTCATTCGGTCCGTAACATCCTGATAGCCTCTCACAAGTCTTCTACCAGAAGGATTTACAATAGTAAGTGGAAACATTTTTCCTTCTGGGCAGCGTCTAAAAATATAGACCCCTTCACCGCGCACCTATCCAGTCTATCCTAGACTTCCTGGCAGAGCTCTTTCATTTAGGCTCTTCCTCATCTACCATTAGAGTACAACTAGCTGCTATATCTAACTTTCATGTAGGTGTCTCAGACTCCAGTATCATGTCCCATAAACTTTGCAAAGCCTTTCTAAGAGGTGTCTTTTTGCTCAAGCCCCCAATCAGAGATCCCCCACCTCAGTGGGACTTGAATTTGGTCCTAGCGTCCCTGATTCTCCCCCCCTTCGAACCTGCCGCTCTCAAGTTGCTGTCATGGAAAACCCTTTTTCTAGTAGCCATAACATCAGCTAGAAGGGTATCTGAACTTCATGCTCTTTGCAGTAGTCCTCCGTACTTAGTTTTCCATAAAGACAGGGTGTCCCTCCGGACTAATCCGTCCTTCTTGCCTAAGGTTTTCTCTGAGGCAAATCTAAACCAGACTGTCTATCTCCGGTCGGTTCATCGCCAACTTTGATATTATTTAGACAGGACTAAACAGTTCAGGAAATCTGACCAGCTCTTCCTGTCTTATGCGGAAGGGAAAATGGGCCTTCCAGTTTCTAAAGTGTCCCTTTCGAGATGGCTTACCTCTATAATTACCTTTATCTATGAAATCAGACATCAAAAGCTGCCTTCAAGACCTAGAGCTCATTCAACCAGGGCATCAGCTACATCTGTAGCTTTTCAGGACAGGCTACCAATAGATTCCATCTGTGCAGCAGCCACATGGGCTTCACCTCATACCTTTCTCTCGCATTACAAATTGGATATGGCCTCCAGAAACCATGCCAACTTTGGTTCTACTGTTCTCAAGAGTCTGTTCCGATAAGCCACCCGGGGTAAGGTGCTAGGGACGCGGTCCCATCCAGCAAGAATGTAGGTTAGATTGACAACTTAACATTGAGAAGTTATGTACCTACCATAACGTTCCATGTTAGTTGTCTTCTCGCCTTCTTTCTTGCGTCCCACCCTCCTTCCCCCCAGCCTGGACAGACCGATAGGAATTTTTGGGATCTTCCATTGGGGCTTCCTTCCCACATGTTCTACCACCTCTATTCTCCCTTTTTCTGTTTGTGGTAGCTTAAATACAGGTTTATATAGAGGTGGGATTTTTTTCTCTCTTCGCCATTCTATGGAGACTAGAACTGCTATGGTTTTAGCTATTAAACGAGATCTGAGTAGTTACCGCCTAGCATTGTGGGATATAGGGGAGCCTCGAGCCGGTGGAAATAGCTCTTGAGCTTTAGTATTGGCCGAGTCGGAGCAGAGGATCGGCTCCGAACCCATCCAGCAAGAAAGAAGGCGAGAAGAAGACAACTGACATGGAACGTTATGGTAGGTACATAACTTCTCATTCATCCACACTAACGATTAGAGCCAATAACTATCAGACCCAGATGGCTAAGTTTGTGCCAGATTTTCCTGCAAGTCTCGGCTCTCTGCCCTCTTATCTACTTTTTCTCAGGTGACCAGGCACTCCAAGTGCAGTTATGCTGTAGAGACATCATCCAAGTCTGCAGCATCAGGTTCGATCCCCAGAAGGTACTCCTGGGTGAGACTCCAACCCCTACCCATGGATGCACAACACAAATTACTGGATGCTCCACTTGATAATAATGCTCTTTTTAGCACTACTTCTGCTGTGCTCCTAAAGCTTGTCCAAGAGAAGGGTAAGGAATTGCAAAATTTAAAACATTTGCTAGTCTCGCCCATTCCAAAGTACCACAGGAACTACCCACAAGGGACCAGTTTTGCAAGGAGCCAGTCTTCTCATTCTACTGCTACACGATCCAAAGGACGGAGGCACCATAGGAAGCAAACTACTCCTAGACCCAACTCCACCTCAACCCCTACAGCCTTTCGGAGGCAGCCTGACCCTGACAGAACTCTTCCACTGTGATTAAAACCCTCTACCCACATCCACTCCTCTATGCCTCCATCTCACCCTTTCCCTACCCCCCTGGTGGAAAATCACTGCTGAGGTTTGGGTCCTCTCCATCATCCAAAAAGGTTATTTCATGACTTGGTGGTAAATTCCCCCCTTCCAGGGGGACAACTCAACCCCCTTCAAGCCAGCTTCATCACTTCCCTCCAATTTTGTATCAGCTCCTAGCCCAGTGCACAATAGAAGTAGTCCCTCCAAGTCAACAATGGATTTTTCTCCAGTATGTTTTTGGTCCCAAGAAATGATGGGCCTTTGAGACCAACTCTGGATCTGTCTACCCTCAATCTGTTCCTCAAGGTGTCTACTTTCAAGATGCTCACCTTGCACCACCGCTTACCTCTTATCCCCAGCCAAGATTTCCTGGTATCCCTGGATGTGAAAGATGCCAACCCTCATCTCATTCACCCCAGCTACGGGAAATTCCTACGTTTTTCAGTAGGGTCCTCACATTTTCAGTTTTCTGCATTGCTATTTGGGCTCTCTACACCTCCAAGAGTGTTAAAGTGTCTAGCTCTGGTTTCACCCACTGTAGAATGTAGGGCATACAAATATATTCCTACCTAGATAACCTGTTAATCCTACACGAGGACTGCCACTCCCTTTACCACCACCTACACATGGTGTGCAAAATCTTGGCAGACCTAGGGTTCACAGTGAACCAGCTAAAATCTCATATAAAACCTACCTAAGATCTGGTCTTCCTCGGATGCAGAATAAGAACAGATAAGATGGCAGCTTTCATCCCCAGCCAGAAGGTGGAAGTAGTCACCAATTACTTTCAGTTTCCTCTTCCCCTCCAAACTATCTCAGCCAGAGAATTCCTGAGGATCCTCGGCCACATGGCATCCTTGATTCCAATATTTCCCTTTGCAAGGCTGCATATGAGAAAGTTCAAGTGGGTCTTGAAGAATCTGTGAAGCCAGCACTGCCATCCTCTGGATTTTTCCCTCCTTCTCCCATGCTTTAAAACAGAGCTGGAATGGTGGATTTCCCTCCATCAACCTCAATCAGGGAATACCCTTGCAGATTGCCCCACCTTTTCAACACCTCCACACAGATGCAGCACATTTGGGTTGAGGAGCAGTTCTAGAATTCCACAACAGCCAGAACAAAGTTCAGGGAGAGTGGTCCACCCACGAACAAAAGGAGCACATCAGTATCAAAGAATTGAGGGCCCTTTTCTTGGCACTTTAAACATTCCAACAAATTCTCCTATCGGGCACCTTGAAGGTAGTCACATACAATATGACTGTCCTGTGGTATATCAACAAGCACGGAGGGACACGGTCCTATCCACTTTGCACTTTGGCAATCCATATTTGATCCCTAGAAGTAAACATTCACCTGCTAGTGGTGTACGTTCCTTCAGCAGAGAATGTGATGGTAGACACCCTCAGCAGAAACTCAGCACCTTCTCACGAATGGATGCTTCACAGCGAGGTGTTCTTGGATCTTATTCACAGGTGGGGTATTCCTCAGGCAGATCTGTTTGCCTCATCCCAGGACAGACAGATGCCTCTGTTTTGCACCAGAATCCCACATCCACAAGCTCTTGGCGGGTGGACGCCTTCTCTTTTTCTTGGGCAGGGATGTTTCTTTATGCCTTCCCCCCTTCACACTGATTGAAAAAGTTCTTCTGAAAACCCAGAAGGACAAAGCAAAAATCTTGCTGGTGTCCCCATTTTGGCCAAGACAACATTAGTTTCCCTTACTACATCTTAGGGTAATCACAGCAGGTTACCTCACCGATTCAACCTACTCTCTCAAGACAGGGGAACTCTTATCCACCCTCAGGTGTTCAACCTCAAACTGACCTTATGGATGATAGAACTTTGATCTCCTTCAGACACCTGTATTCAGAGGACATACTCAATATGTCCTGCAGGAGGCCAGGAAACCTAGTACCAGGAGAAATTGTGTATCTAAATTGAAAAGATTCTCCAGGTGGTGTCTCACGGACAAACAGGACCCTTATTTTGCTCCAGTACCCATGGTCCTTTCTTTCTTGTGTGAGATTCTGCATTCAGGATTGACGTACTCTTCTGCAAAAGTGTATTTGTCAGCCATATCCGCCTGCCTTCCTTTGATACCTTCTTTGGCATCCAGGTTAGACGTAAAAATGTTCTTAAAAGGGGTGCTACTCATCGGACTCCATCTTAAACCTATTTCTTCATCATGGGACCTTAATTTTGTGCTAGAAAATCTCACTCTGCCTCCATTTGAATCAGCTCACTCAGCATAACTTAAATTATGTACTTGGAAAACAGTACTGCTGGTGGCCCTTACATCTGCCAGGAGGGTCTCGGAAATCCAAGCCCTTATGGCTACCCCTCCTTACCTTATCTTCCGCAGAGACAGGGTCTCCCTCAGGACCAACCCTTCTTTCATGCCTAAGGTGGTTAATGAACTCTCCTTGAATCAGACAATGAATCTACCGGTTTTCTTCCCTCAACGTCAAAACTCCTCAGAAAGAACTTTACATTCTTTTAGAGGTTCATAGACAGCTAAGGTATTACCTGGACAAGACTAAATCCATTAGAAGGTCTGACCAACTTTTTGTTTCCTTTCACCCCAGGGCTTAGGGGAAGGCAGTGTCAAAACAGATGGTTGGCTCTTGGATCTCTAAAGCAACCTCCTTTTGCTATTTCTTTCAGGGAAAAGAATTAAACTCCAATGTGAGAGCTCATTCCACTAGGGCAGCTGCTGCTTCTACAGCCTTTTTTAGAGGTGTTGAGTACACTTCCATTTTGGAGGTGGCCACTTGGTCTTCTGTACATACTTTTAGCAAGGATTACAAACTAGATTTGATATATAGAGCCAGGGCTGAGTTTGCTAGGTCTATTTTACAGAGTATCATCGATCCTACCTCCCAACCTTACCCCCAGGCTCCTACCTAAAGCTTTGGTACTCTCCCTACTGTTATGAATACTGCAACATGAGAATAGAAGGACATAGAATAGTTGTGCAAGAACTTACCATAACCTTAGATGTCCTCTTCCATGTTGCAGTATTCAGTCCTCCCTCTCCTACTCCCTCTTTCCTTTGTTTATTCTTTCTTGTGTACGATTCCCCTTGCTTCCTTACATACAAGCAGGGCACAACTGCAGCTGCTGCATACCTCTATAATACATTTACCTCCTTGTCTGGTGGTATATGTGGGTCTGGAAAGCTTCTTTCCCTCTTGTTTATCTGGGGTACTACTGTATGCGGCAGTCAGTTCTAGCTTGGGTACGTGCAGACGTCACTTTTATAACCAATATCGGTTTATGGCTCTGACATGCAACGTCACACGTACCCCTTATCTTAAGACTTTGGTATACTGGCCGGATGTCCAGTGCTGCAAGCAGCCATCTCCCTACTGTTATGAATACTGCAACATGGAAGAGGAGGACATCTAAGGTTATGATAAGTTCTTAACACAACTGTTCTTTCTCCAACCCTATCTGTCAAAACATTACCAGGATAGCATTATACATACTAGGTAGTCACGTGCTAGGGTTGTTCCAGGGTATCGCGAGATATACTCTGTCCATTAGTAATACTGAATATACGGAGACATATTTCTAATGTTTACATCAACAGTCTGTACAGTGGTAAGCAAAACTACTAGTAATCTTCCAACACTGATAAAAGGAGGGCTAACTACCAAACCCTCAAAGCCATCTATGCAAAATGCACAACTCATTGAATCTCAGAAATAACATCATTTACAGTTCACATTTGCAGCTTCATCTTAGGCATTTCTATATTTGTAGTGATAGGTGGATAAATGTACTGATGGTCCAGTCAACTTACTTATATGAGAAAGTGAGCTATTGGCAACTGGCTCACCTACGGACCCTTCTATTTGGTTCCCAATATACATATTATTCCTTACAACAGTATAAATCTGTATTCATCAAAACTGTAAATAACACTTAACTGAGAATAGGCCATATTCAATAGCAAATCAAAATACCATTCCCTCATTTTAGGATTATCACATTACAAGTATTTCCAACCATGGTCTCAGAAGTGTACATTAAGAAAGGCTCACCTAATGCACCATCTTTTCAAAGCCGGTCTCTGAGGCCTGGTGGCTTTTCTGCCTGCAGCTCACCAGTCCACAAAATCTTTGCTTATTCAGTCAGATTGACAATATCACCCCCTTCTATTATTATTATTATTATTATTATTATGTAAAACTTGTATGACCATAAAATTAAAAGAATGCATCTCACTCACACTTGCATGCCTCGCCAAAGGATTCTTCTGATCTTTCTTTGAAGACAGCTGTGTTCAACAGTTTGTATCTCACACCTGGGTCTCAACATTCCCCGAATAGTGGAATAAATTTGCGTCTCTTCTGCCTGATGAGTAATTATTCTCCACAAACACATTGCTCTCTCCCACTTTTAGTATTTTGTCCTTCTACCACAGTTTTGTCAAAATCGGCTCTTGCTTGTAGGATTGCATGTTTAAAGGACTGGGTTGCATTCTCATAGGCAGGTTTGGAGCATACACAATGTGTCCTTTCAGCTAACAAGTCCTGCTGTGGATTACCAGTCTAGTTGCTTATTTGTGCTTTCATAGAATTAATGCAGTCTGTTCCTTCCAGCTTCTCTGGTATTGCTGAAAATCTCAGGTTTTCTCCATGTGCTCTGTCCTCTAATTCTGTTATTGTTTTGAAACATCTTTTCCTGAGCAATCTCATATTCAGCCAGCATTTTCTTCATTTCAGCCTCTGATTTTTACAGCTTTATCACCACATCTGAATATTTGTTTAAAGCTTCTTCCATTTTTTTCCAGCCTTTTATTGTTTGTGTTGCTGTACTCCGTCAGTAGGGTTGCCATCCCTCTGTTTTTTTCCAGACTATCCGGAAATAAAACTGATTCTCCGGTAGTCTGGAAAACACAGTACAAACTCTGGTATTCTGTTTCAAAAAAGGAAACAGACTGTTGGAGTGTGTAAATCAGCTGATTTACTATGCCTTTTGTATTTATTTATTTTTTTTATACAGAAAAGCATAGTAAATCAGCCAAAAACAGGCATGGAAAAAGAGGGCGTTCCCTGCCATGAGATGTCATCGCGACATCACAAAATGGGCGGCATATGGGTGGGAGAGGGGTGGGTGGGGTTACTGGTGATGCAAGGGGTGTGGCTTTACTCAGGTTTTAGCCACAACAAAAGGTGGCAACCCCTATCCATCAGTGTTTCATTTATTTTAACCGGGTCTGTGTGCAGTTGTCTTGTATTACTAGAATTTGTCTGGAGGTTGCATTGCTTTTTGCTGAACAGCTGTTGAACTTTCCCCAGTCAGTGTTTCTTCTTCACTTTTTGTAGCTTATTTTTCCCAGGTGCTCTGTATTTAAATTTTCCTGGCATCCAGGCAGTACACTTACTAGCCAGTTACTGAAATTTACCCATAAATAGACGTTTACTGGCCGCCTCTGCTGAGTTTCTATTTTCACATTGGGAGAGTTAGAATTAGGTTGTTACTCAATGTGCAGCCATCTTGAAAGTCTCTTCTTTTATACCATCATTGGTAATATTCTTCCCCTGCTTTCTGTATTGTCTATTTTTATAGTGTACATGCCTATGTAATTTTACTTACCATGGTTGGTATTTCTCTTATGTTTTTCTCATCTTTGTGTATCTCATATTATATGGAATACATGTATTTGGTCGTGCAACCGATCGCCGAACGTCATTCTTTCTGAACCGGAAAGTCGAATTTCAAGGTTATGTAAAAAAAAACTCCGAATTCGATATTTCCCACCGCTCTACCACCCAAACAAGTGCTACCATGAGTCAAAAAAGGGGGGGGGTGTGTTTTGCATTTCGACATAATTGCATTCGCAATTATGCAAAGTTGCCACACTGCTTTCTAACATTTTCTGGTCGGCCATCCACCGGCAGGCCAAATGCATGCATACCATACACATATATATCTATGTGTGTGTGTGTGTGTGTATATATATATATATATATATATATATATATATATATATATATATATATATATATATACACACAGTGCAATGAAAAAGTATTTGCCCCCTTCCTGATTTCTTATTTTTTTGCATGTTTGTCACACTTAAATGTTTCAGATCAAACATGCACACAAACATTTCAGATAATCAAAGAAATGTAAATATTAGACAAAGATAACCCAAGTAAACAGAAAATGCAGTTTTACGTGATGTTTTTATTTATTAAGGAAAAAAAAGTTTCCAAACCTACATGGCCCTACATGAAAAAGTATTTGCCCCCTAAACCTAATAACTGGTTGTGCCATCCTTAGCAGCAACAACTGCAGTCAAGTCAAGCGTTTGTGATAACTGGCAAGGAGTCTCTCACATCGCTGTTGAGAAATTTTGGCCCACTCTTCTTTGCAGAATTTTTAATTCAGCCATATTGGAGGGTTTCCGAGCATGAACTTGCCCACAGCATCTCAATTGGATTCAAGTCCGAACTTTGACTAGGCCACTCCAAAACCCTAATTTTTGTTTTGTTTTTTAAGCCATTCAGAAGTGGACTTGCTTGTGTGTTTTGGATCATTGTTCTGCTGCAGAACCCAAGTGCGCTTCAGCTTGAGGTCACGAACTGATGGCCAGACATTCTCCTTCAGGATTTTTTGATGGAGAGCAGAATTCATGGTTCCGTCAATCACAGCAAGTCGTCCAGGTCCAGAAGCAGCAGAGCAGCCCCAGACCATCACACTACCATGTTTGACTGTTGGCATGATCTTTTTCTGAAATGCTGTGTTACTTTTATGCCAGATGTAACGGAACGCACAACTCCCAAAAAGTTCAACTTTTGTTTCATCAGTCCACAGAATATTTTCCCAAAAGTCTTTGGGATCATCAAGATGTTTTTTGGCAAAAGTGAGACAAGCCTTTATGTTCTTTTTGGTCAGCAGTGGTTTCACCTTGGCATTCTGCCATGCATGCCATTTTTGCCCAGTCTCTTTCTTACGGTTGAGTCATGACCACTGATCTTAACTGAGTCAAGTGAGGCCTGCAGTTCTGTAGATGTTGCTCTGGATTCTTTTGTGACCTCTTGGAGGAGTCGTTGCTGCGCTCTTGGGGTAATTTTTGTAGGTCAGCCACTGCTGGGAAGGTTCACCACTGTTCCATGTTTTCTCCATTTGTGGATAATAGCTCTTACCGTGGTTCGCTGGAGTCCCAAAGCTTTAGAAATGGCTTTGTAACCTTTTCCAGACTGATAGATGTCAATTACTTTGTTTCCCATTTGTTCCAAAATTTCTTTATATCACGGCATGGATTTCTTTAGATCGTGGCATGATGTCTTCCTTTTTGGGATCTTTTGAATTACTTCACTTTGTCTGACAGGTTCTATTTAAGTGATCTCTTGCTTCAACTGGTCTGGCAGTAATCAGGCCTGGGTGTGGCTAGTGAAATTGAACTCAGCTTTCCCAAAAATGTGATTAACCACAGTTACTTCATGATTTAACAAGGGGGGAAATTACTTTTTCACATAGGACTCATGTAGGTTTGGATATTTTTTTTTCCTTGATAAATAAAATCATCACTTAAAAACTGCATTTTGTCTTTACTTGGGTTATCTTTGTCTATTTAAATTTGTTTGATGATCTGAAACATTTAAGTGTGACAAACATGCAAAAAATAAGTCAAGAAGGGGGCAAATGCTTTTTCATTGCACTGTGTGTGTGTGTGTGTGTGTGTGTGTGTGTGTGTGTGTGTGTGTGTGTGTGTGTGTGTGTGTGTGGAAAAAAACTGTCCCCCTTTCTATTTTTATTTTTTTAAGTCATGCCTGGCAAAGTGCTTGCCAGCTTCAAAAATGCCAGAAGTGTGGGCATAAATTACCCTGATCTGATGCCCTTCCTTTGTATCTATTGTTTAGGCTCTCTGCATTTACAAGAGGATTGTACTGTCTACAAAAATTTCAATCCAAGAGCCATAGCAGACAGGAAAAATAAATTAATATTAAAAGGTTTGCTTTCATCCTTGTTTGAAGAGGCTGTCTCTGGGGCTCAGTCCCCCAAAACAAAAACTGAGACCTTGGCCAAGTCTTCAAGGCCATCTACTTGTTCCAGTCCTCCTTCAAAGACGCCGAAGAAAAAATCTAAACCAGAATCAAAATCTTCTCAGATCCTCTCTCCTTTGGATCCGGCAAGAAAATCTTCTGATCCAAGCTGTTTGGATGTGAAGTTTCTACTAAAGACGAGATGGTCTCCAAAGTTGGATCCAGTTCCTTCTCCCTTCCGGGTGAGATGCTGTTCAAGGTCACTGTCTCTTCCTTCATCTCATTCTTCCAGGAGTCTGAGGAAGATGTGGACAGGATGATGAGGAAGTTCCTCTCGGCGTAGATTCGAGTGCGTATTCTCCCAGCTCCTACCCCCGCAGGTCAGGAAGCCTATCCATTAAATTACACTGCTATTGTCAGTTGTTTGAGAGTCCCTTGATGTAAACCTTCCAGGTCTGTCTGGCTTGGATCCAAAGATGCCTTTATCTTTGGATCGAGTCTTCTCTGAGTGCTCTGGCTCCCACTTCTTCTGATCCAGATGACTCTTGGAGCCAAAGCTGCCTTGTCAGGTCCAAGGCATTAGTCTCAATTCAGAGGTTTTCACAGCCATCTGTGCCCCTCAGAGCTTCGGCATTGGATATCTGGCCTCCGGCTTCTGCCTTGGAGGATTACTCTCGGGGCAGAGACAGTGACTAGAAGCCTGTCTTATCAGAGCCACTGGCTTCTTTCTCTTTGGGGTGGTCTGCCCTTTTGGTAGTGAAGAGAGTGTTTTCTGTTCCGACTGGCTAGATGGATCCATCCCCTTTGGACCTACAATCCAGTTCCCAGATGTCTCTGTGCTTGGAGCCACACCATTCTACACTACAGGGACCGCCAGCTCAAAACTTCCAGATCATCCAGCAGGGTATTACAATTTCTTCTGACACTTAACCGGATCATCCCACTGAGGAAGTTACTTGGAAAAGGAAGTGCAAGAGGGAGGCACTTGGCCTCCCCGCAAGAGTCCCTCACTGAGGATACTGATTTTGATGGAAAATGACCCCCACAATCATTTACTGAAGACGTTTCATTTGGAGGCATTCTTGAGATCCTAAAACAGAGAGTTGATTGGACCTCTACCAACCCTTTACTGGAGGAATTAGTATTTCTGGAAGCCTTCAAAGCTGTCCTGTCTACCTCCTGGGTTACTCCGTCTGTCGACAAGCTTATTGATTTGGTCTCCAGGCAGACATGGAAGGAACTAAGAGGCCAGATTGGATTCTGGCTCCACCTGTCGGGAAGGAATTCTGGAGTAAGGGGGGTGCCAGTGGATGCTTGTCATGGTAGCAGCCACAAAGAAGGAACTGTCTGAACAAAGTTCCCCTGTCCATCACCCTAAAAGGGAGTCTATGACAATGGACTGATTTGGGAAGTGTCTGTATGCATCAGCGACATTTGCCCTATTTTACCAGACTACAAAGGGACTTTATCAAAGAACTTTCAAAATCCCTTTCAGGGACCACTACATCTGAGGCTTAGTTTTCTGTGTCCTTCCAGTTGCCTACCCTCCAGTCCATTTCAGATTCGTTCATGAGGCAGCTGAAGATGCCTCAAGGGCAGCGGGTACAGGCATCTCCATTTAGGAGGCATGCCTGGAATGCACTTGCGTGATTTTTGCAGAGCCTTTCAAGTCCTCGTTCATCAGTACTCTCCTTGATATTCTACTTTATCTTCTACTCGCCTTGGAGCTTTTCTCCCCGGGCCTCCACTAAAAAAGGGCTCTTCAGCTCAGTCGGACAAACCCGGTCAACAAATGTAAAATAAATAAATAAAATAAAGAACTCTCCTTGATGGCAGTTCATTGTTTGGCCCAAAAGTGAAGGAGACTGTCTATGGGTGTGAGAAGGATCGAAGAACCCTTCTCAGCAATGGGGATACGTTTTTTGACTCCTCAAAGATCCTTTTCTAGGAATCAACCAGTCAGAAGATGTGGTTCAGAAAATCCCAGGGCCCTTTCCAGGACACGTGGATATAGTTCCCCTAGGGGCAGAGGGGGGCACTTTAATGGACGACATGCCCATGCATCAGAGGAGGCTTGGAAAACCAGGGGTCCAGAGTGTCTTTCTGTGGCAGACCCTATCAGCGTTCCTGAAGGGGAGACCCAATTGTCCCCCTCTGGAGGCAGTCATGTGTTGACTATCCCTGCAGTAGTGACCCTGGCCAGATTTAATAATATAGGTTCATTGGTGTTTACTAGGCTAGCGACCACAAGGGCCTTTTTTAAGCCTAGCCATGTATCCCAAATCTCAGATAAGTTTTGATACCCTTGATAAGTGTAAGCATGGGCCTGGGAGATGAACCATTTACAGCTTACCTGTTTGCATCAGAGACGTAGGTGCCAAACCAGGGATGAATGTCCGTTTTCCCATCCAATTATCTAAGTTGCACTTGAATTGTATTAGGAAGGAACTCTGCTTCACATGGATGGGGGGAGCCTATTCCATAGATAGGGTAGTCTCTGATGCATACCTGTTTCTACAGCAGGTCCTATTTGTATCACAGGCAAGGTTTAGAATGGGTCATTCAGGTACTGTTTGTTTTGTGGATATGCAGGAGCTCCATCAGAGTGGGGTCTGAGAATGCCCTGTATGCCTGGCATAGCTCTCTCTTCAAAAGCCTGTAGGAGACAGGATACAGGGATAGATAGAGCCTTGAGGTGGTCTGCATAGGACATATTATTTATGCCATGTATTCTTTTAGTGAGGAACCTCTGTGGATGTTCCAGTTGTTGGATATGCCTGGATAGGTACATACACACAATAATCTGGTGCAAAGAATTATTTCCAGAGGCTATATAATTCCCTTTTCCCTGCCACCTCCAACTGTATGCAGGATTCATGATGATCTGCCCAGTCAAAGGAAAGAAGCAGCAATAGAAATACAAAAGCTGCTAGAAAAAGAGAGTCATGCAAGATGTCCCACCAGACCAGACAGAATCTGGAACTTACTCAGGATTCTTTTTTGTCAAAGAAAACAAGGGACTGGAGACAAATTTTGCATCTCAGCGAATTGAACAAATCAGTTCAGTCTACAAAGTTTCAGATGGTCACGGTTCAGTCCATTCTACCCTTTCTGGGCAAGGTCGAATGGATGTGCTTGATGGACCTTCAGGATGCGTACTGTCGCACAAAAATAAACAGACAGTCCAGAAGGTATTTACGCTTCTGGGTGGGAGCCGGTCACACTCAGTTCAGAGTACTGCCCTTTGGCCTCACCACAACCTCCAGGGTGTTCACTAAATGCATGGCAGTAGTAGTGGCTCACTTGAGACTGCAGGGAGTCAGAGTATTTCTACGTCTAGACAACTGGCTCATTACCACCTCAAACAGGCATCTACTGTCACTAGCAAGAGATCAGGTGATCCCGGCTTGTTCTCTTTGGGGGATAACCATAATTTACAAGAAATCTCAGTTACAACCATCACAGACCTTGGAATTCATAGTAGCAGTCTTCAGCATGACATCAGTGACAGCTTCTCTTCCTCTGTCAAGGATACAGACTATCAGATTTCCAGGTCAGAAAAATAATTCACAATACCAACATTTCAGCCCACTTTATTCTTCAAGCCTTAGGGTGAATGTCAGCTACCATCATCTTAGTCCCTCTAGCAGGATTTCATATGAGAATTCTCAAGTGGATATTATCAACACAGTGATCAGTTCTTTCCCAGCGCACGTCAACACAAATAACAGTCACTCAGGCATGCAAGAAGTACCTTTGTGGTGGATTTGTTCAGATCAGGTTCTACAAGGTTGTCCTTTCATTCTCTCAGCCCAAGGCTGTAGTGACCACTGACGCTTCCCAGATTGGGTGGAGTGGGAGCACTTCTGGGGAAAACCACCCAAGGCACATAGTTCCTTGAAGAGGCCAATTTGCATATCAGTGTTCTACAGGTGAGAGTAGTGCTCTTAGTGTTGCAAGCCTTCCAAGATGGTCTCCCTTTAGGGACAGTTGCGATTCAAAAAGACAATATGTCAGTAGTTTGGTACATCAACAAACAAGAAGGAACCAGCTCTTACCCCTTGTATTGAGAAGCACTCAGAGTGTGGCAGTGGGCAATCTCATCCAACCACTTTCTGATAGCGCACACATTCTGGGGAAGTCCATTGTGATAGCAGAACAAATTGAGCAGGTCCATTCTTCTACCTCACGAGTGCGCTCTCAACAAGAAAGTGACAGGTATGATTTTCAGTCATTGGGGCCAGTCTTGCTGTGATCTTTTTGCATCTCCCCTGAACAGCAGCAGCTTCTTTGCCCTGATCCCCCACTGGGAGAATCATCAAGAGACGCTACTCCACGATTGACACCCGCTCTCCTCTATGCCTACACTCCTAATTCCCAAATTCCTACAGAAAGCTGCCCTGTTGAAGAGCAAAGTCATCCTCTGAGCTCCTTATTGGCCTCGACAAATGTGGTTCTTTTCGTTGGTCTGTTCTGATTTACCCACCTTGGATTCTGGATCCAGTTCCAGATCTTCTGTCCAACCGGGCAGGCATGATTCACCCAGACATCTCAAAGTTAACAGCGTGGTTTCTCTAATTCCATTAATAGCCAGATAACCGTTACGGTCTTCCCCCGTCCGTCCATATACTTTATTTTCCCAGAAGAAAACTTTATAGAAGTAAACGGAAATTGTTGGTTTCCTGGGCACAAAACCCAATGACCCCTTCTCAGCTCCTGTACAATGTGATTTTTTTTTTTTGGCAATGATTTTTAATGAGGGAGCTACTTCCTCAACGATTAAAGTTCAGTTAGCAGCAATTTCTAATTTTGATACTGCTTTTGAGAATTCTTCTGTGGCTTTGCCTAAAGTTTGTAATGCATTTTTGAAAGCCAGACTTCTGATAAGACCCCCATATAAAGATTCTACTCCACAATTGGATGTAAACCTAGTGCTGCAAGCCTCAACTCATTCCCACTTTGAACCAGGAACAAAATGCAATTTTAAGTTCCTGACCTGGAAAACTGTCTTTCTAGAGGCCGTTAACTCGGCTACAAGAATTTCAGAACTTTAAGCATTGTTGTCTAAACCACCCTAGTTGATCTTTCATAAGGATAGAGTCACTTTACATACTAATGCGTCTTTCCTCCATAAGGTGGTGTCAGAATCCACTGTGAATCATTCCATTAATTTGCCAGTTTTCTTTCCTAAATTTGCAAAAAAAGGTGAATATATGTTGTGTTTATTGGATGTTCACAGACAATTACATTTTTACTTGCATAGGACAAAAGAAATGAGACCAATTATTTGTATCCTTTGCAGATTCTAAATTGGGCAAGTCAGTTGAAAAGGTGACTTTAGCTGGATGGCTGATGGATTGCAAATCATTTATTTACAGCAAATTCTTGTCCTAACAAGACCTCTAAGAGTTCATTCAACTTGGTCCATGGCTGCTACTTCAGTATTTCTCTCTAGAGTAGACATGTCCAACCTGCGGTATCCGCAGGCTGCATGCGGCCCTCAGAGCTCTTCCATGCGGCCCTCAACCTCTAACTGCAATATCGATGCATGCATGCCCCAAAACCAAAAATGGGTCAGTGTGTTTACGCCATTATTTTCGCCGAACAATCAGAGTGTGTGTGTTCTCGCTGAAGAGGGACTCATGTATGGATTTGCCGCTGTTGCCTTTGAAAGGGACAGCAATTACATGTGTTAATAGGTAAGTATGGAGTGAGTGCATGCATGAAAGCAGAATTGTGTGCGTGAAAGTAGAAGAAGAGTGTGTGTGTGTATATGTGTGCATGACTGAGAGACGCATGCACAAAGAGGCTAACAATGATCAGTCTACCTACTGAACACAAACAAGTTAGCTCACAAATATATCATACATTAAGAGTACACTTTCATTAAATTGCGGCTTTTCCTGACAAGGGAGAGTGTTGTATTGAACATGAACTCATACCTCTTAACTGTATGGATTTTCAAAGAATGTCTGGATTTTTGCCTCATCTTCCAATGTGTGTCTTTTGCTTAGGAAATAAAAGTAGTCATCCAAGGTAATGCAGTTCCAGGGAGTAAGAATGAGACAGCAGCCTAGGGTTAATGGGTCAGTAGTGGACTGACTATGTGGGACTGTAGCATATAAAGTTGTATTGTTTTTTCAGACAAACAAAAAAGCACCTAGTACTGTTTTTTCATTGATGGGTTCTAAGCAGTGGTAGACAACAGTAAGCATAGCTTTGGCGGATCATCAATACTGGCAAATCAAGTGGGCACAATGTCATTTTTTAAATGTTGGAGATTTTAGTGTGTATGTGAGTGCTAATGTCTTGGGAGTGCTGCAACAGTAGATGATTATTAAAGACAGAGACTTGCGGACTGTGGAGAATATTTCTTTGTTTCAAAACCTAATACTTGGGTACGCATGCCAGAAGTAGATTTTTTTAAGACAGCTTCTTGCCATTTACAGTGGATGGATACTTTCATTTAATGGACAATGTATTAGCGTGGGCCTCTGAAGGATGCCAAGTCTACCACTGCCAATGTCTTGTAAAGTGACCTGGAAATGGATATTGGGATGTTACTGAAAAAATATAGTAAGTGGGCTTAGAAATATAGTTTAATTAAACAAAGTATACTTTCAATTTACAGGCCATAATTTAATTTATTTCAGGTAGTCCAGATACTGGTAGATTGTATACCATTAGACTTAATTAGGGAGAGCTGTCATTCTGGGGAAACAAGTAGCCCTAGTTTCAGTGAAAGCTCTGTGGTTGCTTGCAGGTAGGAAGTTGCAGGATGTTGATGCAATGTGTTTTATTTATTATTTTTAATGCATTGGTCATTTCAAAGCATGGTTTTCTTTGATGCAAAAGAAGGCAGGACTGAATGAGCCATATAATGCTTAACTGACAATGATGGGAGGATAGAAAGATTATAAGTGATGTATAATGTTTGCAGCTGCAGTTGTTTCAATGGTGTCTGTGATGCATAACTATTTTTGGGCCTGTGTCCCACTTTTATTTTTCACTTTGTTCAGATTTCTTGCTCTAAGGTTGAGAGGTATGGTTCCATACTAAATCAGAAGTTGTATTTACCTTGGAAGACTTTTCGGCATAATTATGAAAAACAGAGTTTTTTTAATATCTCTGCTTATTTCCAATATAAACTGCCAGTAACCTTGCAAATAACCTTCTTATTAAGCTACTTTACTTCTTTTGGAATTGACAGGTATGATTCATCTGTTCGGACATAAGCATAGAGTGCTAATGTGACTTTGATTTCTTGGAGCAGTCTGTGGTTTACATAATCACAATAACTTTTCTGTGTTTCTGGGTGTGTAATCAGTTTAACAGTTTTAAAGATGTTTTCCAAAAATAAATAAATATATAATAAATAAATAATCCTCTCTACACTTTGAGCTATTGGCAAAGTCTGGGAATTTGTTTTTTTCAAAAGCGAAGGTCAGCATTACAGCTCAGTAAACTGTCAGTCTTTGAGTAACTTCTGCACAAATTAAAATGTCTGAATGTCAAATGGCTTTAGATTGGAGGGAAGTTTATTTTTATTTATTTTATTTTACATTTGTTTACCAGGAAAGTCCGGCTGGACACAGGTCCATTTTCAGCAGACGCCCGGGGAGAAAAGCTCCAAAAATAACACAAAACAATATAATACAATACATGAGAGAGACAGCAAATTATGGATGTAGTACTCCTACAATATGGCAGTGATTACATCTCGCAACAGTGAGAATATTTGAGGTACAGAATAAACTTAAAAACATTTTTTTTACAGTTATAATTACAGAAAGGCAAATATCAATGAGTAAAGTTTTTAGGAGAAAGCTGTTTGTACATAGCTGAAGCTCTGAAACAATCTTTTGGTATGGATTAACCTGGGGATTGACACAAGTTATATGTTTACACCAGTATGTAGCATTATAGTTTATGGTTTTCTTGTTCATTTACTTTTTGCCGAGCAGTTGTTTGTTGATTTATTGATGGTCCTTTTGATGGTGGGAAATTACATGGATGAATCCATCTCTATTATGAGTTTTTTTTCCAGATATTTTGACTTCCAGACAATTTCATTCAGTGAGTGGGTGTCATGTGATTACTGAGGTTGCCTATTTTACAAGTAGGGGCTTTTTTGAGTGTGTGAGTGTGTAATAGAGAGAGAGAGAGATTTAATATGTATACTGAATATAATTTTGCAAATGGAATTCTTAGTTAAACATGCCCCTCTTCTTGAGAAACTAGACTTGAGTAACCAATATTAGATCTTAGCCATCCAGCTGGGAAAGGTTAGTATGTGGATTTTCCATCTAGTTTGATGAAGGCTATGCTACTTACCCAAGGACTACATTTATGGCTATCCATCCAGCCATCGTGTTGCTGAACTACATCGTTTGATAATGAGAGGAGCTTTTTACAGAAGTTGAAAGTTTTTGTGTCAAGAACCTGTCCATGAAAAGTGGCTTGTTTATGTTGCAGTGAAGGCTGTGGTCTTTGTAGTGAGCGTTTTAAGTATAACCAGTATTTCTGAGGTAGAAGAAGTCTCTTAAGGCAGGATCTTTCTTAGCCTGGAAAGCAATCCAATGATGACATTTATAGGGGCTAGTGAGAGACAGAGGAAAGCAAGAAGCTTTTTTAGTCTGTTTGGATAACTAAGTGAACTTAGTCCTTTGACCTTTTTTGTCAGAAATGGTTGTAGTCTTTCTTTTGGCAGGGTGTTTTGCTGAGGCACATGCCAAAAGGGGCATTGCACTCAATAATGGCTCTTGTAAAGGAAGAATACAGGGATGTTATGACCTCCTTGTCTCCGGATGAGGTACCCTTACTGATGAAGTGGGACATATAAAAAGCATTCCTTACAACGGAGACAACGTGGTGGTCACAAGCCAGGTTTCTGTCAACCTGGGTGCCCAAGTACCATACGACTTACTACGTGCTTACAACATTGTTATTAATGTGATAATTTGTGGGGACATCACTCTCCTCAAAGGGGATGATCATGCATTTTTTGACATTTAGCTTGAGGCCATATTTCTGCACCAGTTATTTGTTTTGGTGAGACCCTCTTGTAACTTATTCAGAATTGTTTTATTAAGTCAGTAATGTGAATTATTTACTTTATTGCAAATTTGTTGGGTTATTTTTGTGGATTATCGTATTGTAGGACTGCTGATGTTGACCTTTTACGCAGTTGGACTGCTGGAATGCTTTTCCCAGTGAGAAATGGTAGCGCTGTAGTGAATGTCTGTTTATTTGAAAAAAAAAAAAAAATATATAGATATATATATATATATATATATATATATATATATATATACAGATATATTAACTAAGATGTTAGAGTTAACTGTTATATTAGAGAATTGCAATTAGAATTTTTAAGGCAAATATTAGGCATTTATTCATTGTTCAAATGCACCTACAGTACAGCCAGGAGGTTGACTGTGGTCTTCCGGAGCAACAAAAGAGTTAACTATATGATATATTTTATATGCGGCCCCAAGACCATTTCTGTTCACTCAGTGCGGCCCCAGCAAGCCAAAAGGTTGGACACCCCTGCTCTAGAGCTTCAATGGACCAAATATGTGCAACCATAGCTTGGTCCATTCCTCATACCTTTATTACTCATTACAAACTGGATGTGGTATTGAGGGCAAGAGCAGCTTTTGACTCAGTTGTGCTCTGGAATATCCCTCCTTAGAGTCCATCCAGGATTTTAGGTAGCTGGCGACTCTGTCCCAACAGTTGAGGATAGAATGAAAATTGCCAACATCAGATAAAATAGTTAGAACTTATAATGTTCCATCTGTGTTGGCCATTTTCATTCTTCCTCAACTTCCCACCCACCAACACCCCATCCTTTGCCATTATTGACTTCTGTAAGAATGAGAGACTATAAGGACACCACTGTCCTT
Organism: Protopterus annectens; assembly: GCF_019279795.1. Lineage (NCBI taxonomy): Eukaryota > Metazoa > Chordata > Ceratodontiformes > Protopteridae > Protopterus > Protopterus annectens. The sequence continues at coordinate 123,711,858 of NC_056743.1, forward strand.
AATATTGAGCTGCAGGTATGTCCTTTTTGTCAAGAAACGTGTTATTGATTCTACTTTATACAGGACAGCAAACAAGATCTGAGGTATGTTAGATGCATTATGGGTAAGGGAGGAGCTTGGAAGTTTTTGATGGCCACAAGTTTTAGTAACAGCCATATTGGATCTGAACCCCAACAGTTGTGGAAGAATGAAAATGGACAGCACAGATGGAACTTCATGGTAAGTACATAATTCTTTACCTGTCACTCATAATTACTCCGGTAATCAATGGTGATTACTGTTAAGTCAGTAATCTGATAGTTTACATTTGCATTACTAATATTTAGAAAATTCACTTTTATGCAGAAAGCCTTAATTTAAATGCATCACGGTGCTATATAAAACAAAATGTTTTATTTTTTTACGGTCTTTGCGACGCAATTAAGAATTTTACTTTCTCAGGAATCCCTGAAAGATGAAGTTGGATGGTGTGCCATTTATCAATTTTTAGGTATTAAGGATTAAATTTTGAGGACAGAAAGTGGCTATGGTGCAGCGAAAATGTGTCACATTGTAAGTTAGTGAATAGTTGAAGGCAACAGTACATGAACTTTGTCTTCTGCTGTGCACTATCAGTCATAGCAGCAAACATCTCAAATTACCATTGCCAATTTGGCAAATACGAAGGGGAGGTGTTTAAAAAGAGGGAAAATGAGTTTATGACTCAGGCTTAATAAAAGAATAAAAACTGGCCACTTTAGAAAGAAAAAGAAGTAATGGGCGCTGAGAAAACTGTTCTGTAAGTAGACATTGTATTTTAAAGCCAAACACTTCATTGTGGGATACGTAGAGGTAGACTAAAAAATCAAGATGGCAGACCCCATGTGGGCAGAGAAGATCCTGACAAAAGGATGCCAAGCAGGGACATCCTAGCAGAAGTAGCCCACAAATGGGGGCTGCCACAGATTGACCTTCTTGCCTCATTCCACAATAAACTTTCACTCTCTTTCAACAGGACCTACTGTCCCCAGGCTTAGAAAATGCTCAGTGTCCTTCCCTGGGAAAGAAAGGTTTACTGTATGCCTTATGTCCACTTCCCCTGCTTCCCACAGTCTTGGTAAAGATCCAGAAGGAATGCCCAGATTTTATTTGTGACTCCTATTGGCCAATGTAGCATTGCTTCCCCCTTCTGTTTCACCTAGCCAGGGGCCATCAGCAGAAGCTTCTCTCCACAGTGGACTTGCCCACATAGCAGAAGTGCACACTACTTCATCCTAACCTGTCATCCCTCAGCCTGACAGTATGGATGATAGGATTCTTATTTCTTTTAGGCACCAGTTTTTGAAGGATGTGCTTAGGGTTCTCCCGGAGGGAAGATTATCTTAGATAGTAAAATGGAAAAGATTTACTTTAGGGTGTCTGCCTAAATATTAGGACCCACTTCAGGCTAATACCCCAGTGGGTCCTCACTTATTTATGTGAACTGTTACAGTCGGGCTTAACATACTTCTCTGTTAAGGCTCACTCTTCAGCCATATCTGCGTGCCTACCTTTGGACCCGCTGCTTCTAACCCTTCTAGAGGGTAAAACAGTTCTTAAAGGGGTGGTCCACCTGAAATCTCCAAAGAAAGCTGTCCTTCCTGCTTGGGATCCCAACTTTGTGCTAAAAAACTAACTCTCCCTCCTTTTCAAATCAGCAACATCTGTCTTCCTCAAATCTTGTAGTTGGAAATTGGCCATATTGTGTTGTAGTACCATCCCTCCCCTGGATTCACAGTAGCAAGTCCTTCCCAAACCCTGCCAACCACTCAACACCCGATGACATGTACGAATAATGAATGGATATTCATGGCGATGTCTTCACAGTACTCATGATTATTTATTGGGTATCCGGCACATTAGCTCAGGGGATGATACTACAATACAATAATGCTCATACACTAACGTGGTAGTGATTTCCTTTGACTTTGTAATACTAGCAGAGCAAAGTTTATATTTGTATCCCACCCTACCTTTTACCTTGTCCATGGATTTTCATGCTCATATCTCTGAACTGTACAGATTTCTGGTCAGTTTTCATAAAATTGCTGTCCAGCATTTACAAACATTGACATCTCTTATGTTTAACAGATGCCACATCTATATATATAAATGTAAAAAATACTGCCAAGAAAGTCAATGTGAGATTACCATATAGTGATTTGCATTCCGCAAACTGTACTATTCCAAATTGTTACTGTAACGCTAAATAAAATTGACAACATAGGAATGCACTGCAAGCCTTCACAAAGACAGGAAGGATAGTATGTGTAAAGGGCCAGCCGTACCTCAGCTTATGTAATTAATGCCTAACAAAGATAAGCAACTTTTATATATTTGTATTCATCATCATCATCATCATCCCTTTTTTCCCATTTACATGGGGTCGGAGTATCGTATTAACTGTCGCCAACTCTCTCGATTCAGTGCCACTCTCCTGCCTTCTTCAACACTCATGCCTGACTGTCGCAGATCTTCTTTCACACAATCCATCCACCTCTTTGCTGGATGCCCTCGCTTCCTCTTACCTTTTTCCTGTCTGTCCCAAATCTCCCTCACCAGATTGTCTTCTGCTTTTCTACACATGTGCCCATACCATCGTAATCTGTTTTCTTTGATCTTTTCTGCAGTTGGAGCTACTTTGGCTTCTGCTCTTATGTCCTCATTTCTTCGCCTGTCCTGCAGTGTGCATCCTACCACCTTTCTCAGGCACTTCATTTCCATCACCTCTAGCTTCTTCAACTGTTCTGCCTTTACTGCCCAGGTTTCTGTACCATACAGTAGTACTGGTCGCACCACTGTCTTTTACACTTTACTTTTCAGCTTGTTTGGCATTCTTCTGTCATATACTACACCTGATGCTCTATACCAGTTGGCTGCAGCCCCTCTGATTCTAGCTTTGACCTCTTCATTCAGACTACCCTTCTCCTCAACCACCCCTCCCAGATACTTGAAGCTGTTTACCTGTTCCACTATATTCCCATCTATCTCTATTCTCAGCTTCTTCTGATTTCCCCAATCTGCTGCCATTACCACTGTCTTACCTGTGCTTAGTTTCATCCCATGTGCCTTCAGATTTGCATTCCATTCTCCTATCCTTTGCTGAAGTTCTAGATCAGAGTATGTCTGTACTGTCACATCGTCTGCATACAGCAGCTTTGTTGCTCTGACCCATCCAACCTGTTTGCTGATGTAGTCCATTACCAGTATGAACAGCAGTGGGCTCAGAACTGAACCCTGGTGTACACCCACTCCCACTGGGAACCCCTCAGTGAGGCCAAACACTGTTTGTACTTGAGTCACTGGGTCCTTGTACATAGCCTGTACTAATTCTACCAATGTTTCTTGGACTTCAAACCACCGCAATACTGCCCAGATCAGCTTTCTTGGGACCTTGTCATATGCTTTCTCCAAGTCTAGGAAAGCCCAGTTTGACTCTCTCCTCTTCTCTAGTTTTTTCTCAAGTATCTGTCTCAATGCAAACATCGGGTCAATTGTGCTGCATCCTGATCTGAATCCGAACTGTTCATCTCCCATCTTACATTCTACTATTCTGCGTATCCGTTTATCAATCACTTTATCAAAAAAGGAGTATTTCCAGCAGCTTCTGAATGAAGAAACCCCCACAGAAGCGGTATTGCCCCAGAAACAGCCTACAATGAGAGTAGAAGAGGAGCCCAGCTGAGAAGAAGTAAGAGCAGCACTAAGGAAAATGAAGTCAGGGAAAGCAGCAGGCTCAGATGAGGTCACAGCAGATATGATAAAGATGCTGGGTGAGCTAGGGGAGAAATGGCTCCTGAGGGTACTAATTGCAGTGTGGAGAGAAAGGCGTATTCCAGATGACTGGAGAATAAGCATACTCGTGCCAGTGTACAAGAACAAAGGGGACATCCACAACTGTGGACAGTACAGAGGCATCAAACTCCTACCACATTGCATGAAAGTTCTGGAGAGGGTGATTGATAAACGGATTTTATTTATTTATAGAGGACCTTAAAAAATACTAGGGATATGTTCTCTAAGTACAGGGGTGAATTCCATATGTCAGTCAACAACCAGTGCATGCATGATGTCACTGGCAAATAGGGGAATCTGCTCAAAAATGGTAGAGCGCTTGCTTCGCAATCTGCATAGCAATCAGTCATGCATCATTTGCATATGTCATCATGGTCATTTGGCATATCAATCACAAGGCCACGCCCACTTCTGTGCAAACTGACAGGTGAGTATTGTAATAAAGTATCGCCTGGAAAACTATTCTTCTGGTATCTCTCACTTCTGTTAGGCAAATGTCTGAACTTTAGGCCCTTTCAACGACTACTCTCATGTTTCATAACGACAAATGTGTCTATAAAGAGCAGTCACTCATTCATGCCAACGGTAGTAAATGAACTATGCCGCAGTCAGTACATACATCTCCCTCTGTCTTCCTTATTTTACGAAACAAGGGAGAAAGAATTCTATTTTCCTTATATGCATAGACAGCTCACATTCTACGAGGTTAAGACAAAAGAGATTTGCAAATCAGGCCAAGTCTTTGTCTCTTTCCAAGACTCCAAATTAGGTAACCCGGTTTCAAAGCAGAATATTGCTAACTAGATTTTTTAAATACATTTCCTTTTCCAACACTTTCCATGGCAAACCCTCATTCTCTTCAGCAAAGGCTCATTCTACTGTAGCAGTGGCTTCATGGAGCATTTCACAAAGAGATCGAGTCTAGAACAGTTTTATTGGCAGCTGCTACTTTGTTGTCTGTGCATACTTTCACCAAACATTACAGAGTGGATGCCTTTTCTAGATTCAGAGCCACCTTTGCCAGGTATGTCTTCTCTGGATTACTAGACAACTCTCCTTTTTCTTTTCCATCCACACATCACATCTCTTCAACTTCAGAAATCACCCATCTGTTTGCAATGCTGCAACAGTGATCTAAGGGAAGGACATAGTACAGTTGTGTACTTACCATAACAGTACATATCCTGCTAATCGCTATTCCTGTAATCCTTCCCTCCCTTCCCTTTTTTTCTGGTGCTTCTCCTTCACTTTTTACCTATGGATCAAGGAGTATCACCATCTTTCTGCCTCTTTCATCTTAGCAGACCAGTTTATTTTGTCGTCTTCATGTTGACTGGCTTTGCAGATAGAGGATTTATGCTGATACGTCTGCTTATGTGTACCCTTACACCTGTGGGCTTAAGTCAGATATCTGGCTGTATGGAGGGTTTTCATTTTCGTATGCCAGCCAGACATCCAGGTTGTTTGACAAGATAAATCATCTACTTGGAATACTGCAATAGTAATCAGTAGGATGTCTACTGTTACTGTAAGGTGTTACACAACTGTACCTTCTCCCTTTTTTTGGAATGACCAGGGCATCTATTCACACAAGACCATTGATGTTTGATACATCCTCGCCGTAACAGCTGTAACTGACTTGATTGTCTGGATGATAGAATCTTTATACTTTTCAGGTACCATTTTTTATGAGAGCATGCAGCAAGTGTTAAAGGAGCAAGAAATCCTGCTATTAGAAAGTCATATATTAGTCAGTGGAAAAGGTTTTCTTGTTTAATGTTTCTCTGCTTCTGCGTTATTTGTGTGTGGCTGTCCTATGGGCCTGCCTTTTCCCTCAGTCAAGATTTATTTGTTGGTGATTTCAACATCTACCCACAGCCCCCCACCCCCCCAAAGCTGTCTAATGCGAAAATGTTTTTGAAAGGGCACTACTGCATATGAAGCCTCACAAAGTTCAGGTTGCTCTTTTTTGGGATCTTAATTTGTTGGTAGTATAACTAAGTGGTGTTCCATTTGAACAATCTAGTTAGTAAGTTCTTGACATGGAAAGTAGCATTATTAATTGCTCTGACCATCTGCAAGAGTGTCTGAGTTGCAAGCTCTTGTGGTGGGTCAGCCTTATTTTCCACTTCGGGTTTCCTTAAAAACTAATCCTGTATTTATGCCTGTGGTGGTATTAGAGTTTGCCTTTAGCCAAGCTTTCCATCTTTCTCTCTTCCTTCCAGACCCTAATTTGAGGGAGATAGGATGTCTCATATCTTTGTTGTCCAGAAACAACACCGGTTCTATCTTTGCAGAACAAAATCTTGCAGGATCTGTGATCTGCTATTTTCTTGTAAAGGTAAGAAAAAAGACAGTCCGTGTCAATTCAGACTGTTCCCAAATAATTATATAATGCTGTTACCTTTCGTTATACCCACCACAACAAAACTATTCCAGGCAAGGTCAAGGTTTATTTTGCCGGGGCATTGGCTTCATCTGTGCTATTTTAGAAAGGGTTGGATTCTAATAGCAGTGACTTCATCCCCTGCATACACGTTCACAAAATACTAGATGTTATGTGATCCTATCTCGCCTACATTCTGACTGATGGGTTCGGAGCCGATCCCTCGGCTCCGACTCGGCACGCTTATGCCAAAGAGCGAAGTCTCTTATTGGCTGAGCTTACTATATCCCAGGATGCACCACTACAGGTCCCCCAGATCTCGTTTGCCACTAACTAGCAAAGACGTGGTCTCGAGCTGGCTGAGCTAAGTAGTGTTTTTCACTAACTTTTTCTGTCAGGAATTTCCTAATTCTTCAACAAAAAGCTGTTTTAACAGCTATATCGTACTTTTTGTGTATGAGTGGTTATTTTTTGTGGAAAATTTGTGTGGTGGTTGCGTGTTTGTTCTGACTAGAGGCCCCTTTTGAATTGAAGGGCCTTTCCCTGTCAGTCAATTGTCTTTCAAGTCCTTAAGGGTTCTTGGATCCCTTTAGTTAATTTTTCTGTTGTTGTGACAGTCTTTGTGTAAAAAAAAAAAAAAAAAAAAGGAAAAGTAAGTGTTTTTCTGTGATAGTTAGAGTTACTAAATTTGTTGCCATAATGTCTCAGGCTCCTAGGCCTTCGGGCTTTAAGAAGTGCACTAAGTGCAGTTTTAAAATGTCAATCACAGATGACCACTCTCTCTGTGTGTATTGTTTGGGCCAAACATTTGCAGGAGTCCTGCAGCGTGTGTCACGTGTTTTCCTCGAGGGTCCTCCAAGAGAGGAAAAATAAACTTATTTTGAAAGGCCTTATTAAACCCTCATTTGAAGAGGCATTAGCTTCCTCTCCTTCTCCTGCTAAAAAAAGGGCGTCGGCTCCGACCAGTCCGTCGGAACCGACCGCCAAAAGACATAGGCAGGCTTCTCCTTCGGCTCCACGGACTTCGGAGCCGAGGGCGGAACGGTCTGCCTCGATGCCTCCAGCCTCGACTCCTCTGGGTTCGGAGCCGACGGCTGGGGCATCGAGAGGCGGGTCACCTTCATCGGCTCCACTGATCTCGGAGCCGATGAAGGTTGTCTGCTCAGACACTTCCTCCTCGGCGCCGAAGCCCTCTTCGGCACCGATGGAAATTGGTTTGGACACTTCTTCGGCGCCGATAATTGTCGAGTCGATTCGGAGCCGGTCCCCTAGTCCCTTGGAGCCGTTGGAGAGGCCTACTCGGACCCATTCGGTCTCTTCCAGGTCATCAAGGATGTCAGATTCGGACATAGACAGGGTGCTCCAAAGACTGTTCCAGTCCCCAGTCTTTCAGAAATTTGTTTCGGCTCCGACCCACTTGGCTTCGGAGCCGATAGCCCATTCCATTGCCATTCCTCATCCGACCGCTTCGGCTCCGTCGGAGCAGGTGCTGATGGAGCCAGTGGAGATCCTAGGGTTGGCTCCGACCCTTACTCCAACCCTGGCCTTCGGGTCCGAGTTTAGCACACGGACTTCTTCGGCCGGACCCGGGGGTGACGTTTCGGGACCAATGCTGTCGGTTCCAAGCCTCCCTCTCGGTGCTTGACGCCGGGACTTCCGTCTGCTATCATGGCTCGAGACGGACCCTCCCAGGATTCTGGGGTCCGCCTTTAGAGCTATGAGGAGTGCCTTGGCCAAGTCTTCTTCGCCATCTCTCGGCTTTACCGGCACCTTCCTGGGCATGGAGACTGGGTCTTTGGCAGTTCCCCTGTCTCTAGGCAGCGGAGCCCTGGGCCTGAGGTTACCCCCACTGGGGTTCCCTCCTCCTGAGGGTCTTTCGAGTTGTCTTCGGAAGAGCCCCAAGGAAGAGATCGTGCAAGAGGAAGCACGTGGACTCCCCGACAGTCTCTTACATCGGACACTGATCTTGATGACGCGGAGGGGTCCCCAAAGTCGCCCTCGGATGATGTCTCATTTGCAGACATTCTAGAGATCCTTACAACGAGGCGGCTGGAATTCCAAACCCTCCGCTGATGAGTCGGTGTTCCTCAAGGCCTTGGGCTCAGCCCTCCGCCTCCTGGGTGTCTCCGCCCTTCGTAGAGCTCCTGGACTTGGTTTGTCGGAGGGCGTGGGAACATCCAGATACTGTGGAACCAGTGCCTTCTCGCCCTAACAAATTTTTGTCTGCCCCACCCGAGAAGGAGTTCTTAACGAAAGGCGTGGCTGTAGATGCCATGGTGGTGGCATCTGCTACCCAGCAGGACGTGGCAGAGGCTTCAATGTCCGTCCATCCTCCTAATAAGGAGTCTAGGAGCATGGACCGGTACGGGAAGCGCACCCTGACTTCAGCGGCCTTTACTCTGAGGTCCCTGAATTATTTGGCACATTTCACCAGACTACAGAGGGATCTGGTCAAGGAGCTCTCAGACTCCCTCTCAGGTAACCTACCTGAGCAGCTAGCCCAGTCGGTTAGCTCTCAGTTGGCTATCCTCACCTCGATTTCTAACTCGTCCATGAGGCTCATTTCATATGCGGCGAAGGCGGGCAGAGCGGCAGGCACAGGCGTGGCTCTACAGAGACAAGCCTGGCTCCGTTTGTGTCATTTCGCGGAGGCCTTCAAGTCTTCCTTTGCCGACGCTCCCTTTGATGGGTCCTCTTTGTTTGGACCCAAGGTAAAAGACACTCTTACCCGCTGTGAGCAAGAGGGAAAGACTTTATCTGCCGTAGGAGCATGTTATTCCACTCCCTTCGGCCTTATCCCAAGGCTAAAAGAGGAGGGAAGATGTGGTTCCAAATCACAGAAATTCTTTCCTCAACAGCAGGAAGATTCCCTTCCAGAGGCAGAGGACGGGAAATTTTTCTGGGAGACGCCGCTCCAGAGGCGGCAGAGGCCCCGCAACACTGGAGACCGCGAGTCCTTTCGTGGCTCTTCAGCCTCCCACACTCCATGAGGGATTGCCCGGCTGTGCTGCTCGAGCCAGTCTGGTGCCGTTTTGCCAAGCACCTAAAAGCCTGGGAGTCTATTACTCAGGACAGATGGGTGCTTTGGATTATTGACGGAGGTTACACCATTCCCTTCACACACTCACCCCCACCGTCCAAAAAAATCCCGGACCCACCACCCAGTCAAAGGAAATTGCAGCCGTAGAAGCTTCAAAGCTGTTAGAAAAGGAGTCATCCAACCGGTCCCCACAGACCAGATCGGATCCGAAATTACTCAAGGTTCTTTTAGTGCCAAAAGACAGGGGACCTGAGACCCATTTTGGATCTCAGCAAACTAAACCAGTCCGTCATGAAGTCCAAATTCGAATGGTCACTTTACAATCCATTCTCCCATTGTTGGAGAAAGATGTTTGGATGTGCTCCATAGATCTCAAGGACGCCTATTATCACATACCGATACATCAGGCATCCAGGAGGTATCTGCGCTTCAGCCTGGGAGACAGTCATTTCCAATTTTGTGCACTGCCCTTTGGTCTCACCACAGCCCCTAGGGTGTTCACCAAGTGTTTGGCAGTAGTGACTGCTCACCTGAGGAGTCTCGGATTCCAAGTGTTTCCCTATCTGGACGACTGGCTCCTGACTGCCACCACCAGGCATCTACTACTAGAGAACCTACAAGCCACCATCTCCTGGGTGCTTCCCTGGGAATTACATTCAACTGGTCAAAGTCTGTCTTGCTGCCTTCTCAGCGCATAAGATTCATAGGAGCAGAGATAGACTCAAAATTAATGCGAATCTTCCTTCCTACCGAAAGGATACAAACATTACAAGGTCAAGCCCGAGCCCTGCTTTTAAGATCCAAAGCCCCAGCCAGGATGGTCCTGCAACTTTTAGGTTCAATGTCTGCCACGGTTCTCCTAGTTCCTCTGGCAAGATTGCACATGAGGATTCTTCAGTGGCTGTTATCGACACAATGGTCTTTTCAGGATCTCCCCCTCAATCATCACATACTGATTACAGAAACGTGCAAACGGGACCTCCGCTGGTGGCTTCTGCCATCCAATCTGAATCAGGGAAGACCTTTTGTTATACCCCTCCGGTGGCCACCTTGACAACGGATGCCTCCCAGACGGGTGGGGGGCATTGTCTGGGCAGGTCAGTTCAGGGTTCTTGGCTTCCAAACGAAACATTTCTCCATATCAATGTGTTGGAAATGAGGGCTGTACTTCTGTCCCTACAAGCCCTCCACAAGTTTCTCCCTCAAGGCATTATCGCTATCCACACAGACAACATGTCGGTGGTCTGGTATCTAAACAAACAAGGAGGGACCAGATCTTACCCCCTTTGCAGAGAGGCCATGAGGGTGTGGGAATGGGCAGTGGCTACCAACCGCTTCCTGGTAGCGACCCACATTCCAGGAAAATCCAATGTATTGGCAGACAGACTGAGCAGGACTATTCTCTCTCCTCACGAGTGGTCCCTGAACGAACAGTAGCAGCTCAGATTTTCAAAAGATAGGGGATTCCGTGCTGCGACCTGTTTGCAACACCACAAAACACGGTGCAAAGGTTCTTTCCTTGACCCCGGCCAAGGGAGGCAGCTACGGATGCTCTAGTCCAACCTTGGCCAACAGGACTGCTTTATGCTTTCCTCCGTTCCACTCCTCCCAAAGTCATCCAGAAAGCTTCCCAATTGGGGTCCACAATGATTCTAATTGCTCAGATTGGCCTCGTCAGGTATGGTTCCCCTACCTACAGAAATATACTCTGGACGGTCCTTGGTTTTGGATCTAACTCCGGACCTTCTGGTTCATCAGTCGGGACAACAGCACCAGTCCCTTCACACTTTGAAATTAACAGCTTGGCTCCTCCACTTCCGACTTTAGTCAGAAATCACACCTTGGACCCGGAAGTTATTCACATTTTATCTTCAGCCCACAAACCCACCACTAAGAAATTGTATCACAGTAAGTGGAAGAGGTTTGCTATCTGGGCTCAACTCAGAGGCTTAGACCCTATTACTGCCCGATACCAGAGGTCTTGAAATTTTAACATCCTTGTTTAATCAAGGATCTTCAGTCTCTACTATTAAAGTCCAACTAGCAGCTATCTCCAAATTTCACGAATCCATAGACCCACCGTTGATGAGCAGCAGATTATGTAAAACTTTCATGAAAGGTGCTGTGCTTTTAAGACCCCAGTTTTTCATCCTGCCTCCGTGGGATCTTGATTTGGTACTTCGTGCCTTAACATCTTCCCCTTTGAACCGGCTGCTACATGTGAGTTGAAATATCTGTCTTGGAAAACTGCCTTCTTAATTGCAATTACCTCTGCAAGAAGAGTTTCAGAACTTCAAGCCCTATCTATCAAACCACCGTACTTGATTTTTCACAAGGATAGAGTATCACTTAGGCCTAATCCATCTTTTGTTCCAAAAGTTTGTTCTAATCTCTGTCTCCAACAATCTCTAGAGCTACCAGTTTTCTTTCCAAAATTTTCAAACAAAGCGGAATACACCTTGCATACATTGGATGTTCACAGGCAATTGCGCTTCTATCTAGACAGGACTCAACAAATTCAAAAACAGATCAATTGTTTGTGTCCTTTTCAGATAATAAACTGGGTAAAACCATCACTAAAGCTACTATTGCCAAATGGATTAGAGATTGCATAACTCAGGCTTATTCCTCTTCAAATAAGCAACTTACAACATCTGTCAAAGCTCACTGTACTAGAGCTATGGCTACCTCTATTGCATTTCATTCCAAGCTCGCTATTTCTGAGATTTGTGCTGCGGCTACTTGGTCCAACCCGCACACTTTCATTTCCCACTATAAATTGGATGTGGCATCTAAAGGGCGAGCATCATTTGGTTCCACGGTACTCAGGAGTGTTTTCCAGTGAGCCACCCAGGATTTAGGTGCTAGGGACGCTGTCCCATCAGTCAGAATGTAGGCGAGATAGGATCACATAACATCTTTTAGTTATGTACTCACCATAACTTCAGATGTTTGGGATCCATCTCGCCTACATTCCTAATACCCGCCCTCCTTCCCCCTGCCTTGGAGATCAGAAGAGATTGAACGGTTTGAGTTCTACTGTTTTTATCTTGTATCATCTGTCGATGTTATATAAGCAGTGCATGCGTGTGTGCGTGTATGCGGACATACTAGATCTGGGGGACTGGTAGTGGTGCATCCTGGGATATAGTAAGCTCAGCCAATAAGAGACTTCGCTCTTTGGCATAAGCGTGCCGAGTCGGAGCCGAGGGATCGGCTCCGAACCCATCAGTCAGAATGTAGGCGAGATGGATCCCAAACATCTGAAGTTATGGTGAGTACATAACTAAAAGGTTCCTTCCCCTGGTCTAGAATAGGCAGGACCTTTCCTCAGAGGCTCCTGTACTCTCAGCTTTCCTCCTGCAAGTCGTGTTAAGCTGTGATGATCTACTCATATAGCTAAAGTTACTGCAGCAAGAACATAGTACGGTTGTGTAAGTAAACTTTTACCATACCAGTACATTTTCATATAATCCCTACCTTGGTATCCTGTCCCTCCATCCATCCCTCTTACTTTAGTATGTTATGCCATAGTGAGGATATTTATTATTATTGTTATTACTACTACTGTTATTTTCCTAGCATTGTTCTTCTCAAAGCTTTAGCCTTCCTCTTTCTCCATTGGTGTGAAAGCTCTGAAGGGTGTGACTCTCAAATCTGTCTTTTAGTCAGCTCAGTCCATGCTGGCTAATGGTTTGAGTGCATGGAAGGTGTCCTGAAGCTTTGCAAACTGGTCAGCTGTTATTCTTGGCAGGATGCAACTCTTAGAGCTAAGGCTACTTCAGCAGTGATCATTTAAACATCTACTGTTATGGTAAGTTTATGTACACAATTGTACTTTTTTTTCCAGCAAATGCCTTCCTGTTTGAATTCAAGGTATTGGTGGATAAAGGGTTGTCTGATGGCTCCATTTCATTTCTGTCTTATCGTTGATGCCCAAGACATCCTTTGCCCTGTACATCAGTTGGTCTGAAGCCAGGGATTGAGCCTAAGTGTCCTGTTGGGGAACTTCTGTTAATATTGCTTGTACTGCATTTCATTATATGCATATTAAGACTTATGTTTATGTGGAAAGCAGATCCCTCACCAGGACTTATACCCTTGGCTTATTTTTTTCTGGGCCTGAGCCCAAAGTATCTAATTGTCCCCAGTGTGCATACTTGAATTCTAGGACTGTAAAAAGCAGGACCAACCCCTCCCCCCCAGACATTTTTGAATAAGGAAAAGGAGCATTGGTGGTGACTTCTGCATGCTGTGGTGTCCCTTGGTTCCGCTACCTGTCTCCCTCAAAAGAGTAAGGAAAAGCATCCCAAGGTAAGAAGTGAGCCAGACAATGGTAATTCATCTGATAGTCTGTCTCTGCTTGAAATTATCAGAGGAGGAGAGGTGCCTTTGTAGTCTCCTTGAACAGCTGAGTGTGTGACCAGGGCCTCAGGTGTGACCCCTTTGGAGGCTGCCATGTCATTTGCCCCATCAGTGTCCACTCAAACCAAGTTAGCTAGGGCATCGGATGGGTCTGGAGCTGCTCAGTAAGTGCTGGCTTCCAACTCTTGTTCCAGACCATTAGAAGGGTAGGGTGGAATTCCCAAAAGTAGCAGGTAAGAGATCTTGGCAGACTAGATACAGGCTGAGACCACCTACCCATGGCCTGCACCAGCCCCTATTGATAACACATACAAGACCGGGCCCAAAGCTAAACACAAAAAGGCTTGTCCCATCCTAAGCTTCTGAGGCTTCAGACATCCCTCAGGCCTACCCTCGGGACATGAGCAGGTTAGTTAAGGGTCTCATGAATTTCATAAGATACAGGCAGCTGGGCCCTGGCTGTGGAACTTTTATTGCCAGAAGAGAGAGAGAGAGACACCTTTCATCTCTGGAGTCCTCTGATTACTACGACTCAGAACAGAATGAAATTGTATAATTGTATAAAGCTAAGTACCCCGTTGTGGAAACTTTTTTCTTGCCTCAGACCGATGTCAGAAAAAGTTAATAATTGTATTTCTTGGGGGAAGCAAATACCTTATAAGGACTTCCATGCCTAGGCCCTGATCACGACGTCACTAGTTGTCGGTTTTGTGCTAGATTTAACAAACACACTATAAAACGACGTTTTGATTTTGCTTTGCACTACTTTGGCCGAAGGTTCAATTATATTATGCCGTCGGATCAACCGACAACCGCAATTCCGAAAAAACGCATAGACAAGGATAAAGACAGGCATCCGAGGTCCAAAACCGACTACGAAACCTCTTCTAGGCCAGTCGCCAGATCTCAGTGAGGCACTTTCGCAGCCCCTGACACCCGCTACCTTAGAGCCACAGGCTGCCTCCGACTCCCACTTGGAGACAACTAGGCCTCTGGAAACTCAAGGTGTTGGGCCTGTGGAAACTAATCCCTCAGATGGGTCCGGAGCTGCTGAGCAGGCATCGGCTTCTAAGGGTGTTTTCAGACCTTCACAACTTACCATTAAAGCAACAGCCAAGACAAAAGTACCATTAAAGACAAAGAAGCAAGTACAGCATTCTCCTGGACAGTCCTCCATGCCTAAGAAACAGATGCTTAAAATGGCCGAAGACCTCATTACTCTAATCAGGGTTTCCCATCCCCCTCCTGAGAAAAGGCCTAGGCAGGATACAGACTATGATTCCTCTGATCAGGTTTCCATTTCCTCTGATTCCTCTGATCAGGTTTCCATTTCCTCTGATTCCTCTTCAGACCAGGGATACTCTCTACCCCCCCCCCCCCAATGAGGACTCTGATGCTGAAGAATCTATCCCTTCGGCCTCTCCTCTTGAGGATTATTCTTTTGGGGAAACTTTACATACCATGAGGGAGCATTTCCATTGGGAAAGTCAGGATTGTTCAGAATCCAAGAAAAGGCTCAGGGATTTCCTTTTATTGCCTCTGCACAAGCCCCTGGCTATTCTGCCTGTGCTTGATATTGTGGATGATGTGTTCTCTGAATCCAGCTTATCTCCTGATTCTTTGCCCCCTGCACCAGCCAAGCCAGATAGGTATTATAGAGTCCCTGACTCTCAAGTTTCTTTATAAAAACCCTTCTGCTGATCCAGAAACTATTTCCCAGGGTCCAAAAGGGGTTAAGGCTTCCATTGCAAAAAATCCAGTACCCTCTGACAGAGATTCCAGAGCTTTGGATAGATGGGGGAAGAAAGTTTACACTTCTGCAACTTTAGCAGTAAGGGCTTTCACATGCTTATGTACCAACAATATTTAATGGCTCAGTTAAAACAGAAAATGCTTGCGAGCTCAGAAGCTCCTGACTGTAAAGAAATGCAGGATTTATTGCATGCAGTTGAACAGGTGGGAAAACATACTCTGCAATGTGGTTTTGATTCTTTAGAGACCTCTTGTAGAGCTGCAGTTACAGGTTCTGTGATTCGAAGACATGCTTGGTTAAAAGAACAGTTTACCTGATCATGTTAAGACAAAATTATTGGATGCTCCTTTACAGCATACCTTGTTTGGTGTTAAGGCAGAAGAGGTGTTAAAGAAAATGGAGGATAAAGCTAAATCTATGCAAACAGTCAAGGATTTCTTACAGGTACAGCCACCTTGATTTAGCAGAAAGTGGCCAACAAAGAATTGGTCCTTTCCAGTGTCAAGACAGGCCACAGAGAGGCAGATCTCAACCCCAAGGCTCTAACAGACAACGGCAGTGGGGCACCTCAACCCCAAAAGGAGGTGAGGACAAGTCTCAACCTTACAGGAAACAGTCCCAATGACTTCCCCCTTCGTACGCCAAGCACTTCCCTTTTGGCAGCCCCCTTAGGGGGAAAACTAGCACTTTTTTCTCAAAACTGGCAAACAATCACCCAAGACAAATGGGTTCTGAATATTGTGTCTCAAGGTTACAGGTTCCACTTTCATACTTTACCAAGGCTAAAAGGAATGCCAGACTTGCCACAGAATCAACGGGCAGAGGCAGAAAAACAAATTTCAGCCCTCATGGATATGAGAGCTATTCAGAAAGTACCACAACAGGAACACAAGGACAAGGATTTTACTCAAGACTCTTCCTGGTCCCCAGAAAGGACAAGGCCTGGAGGCCCATACTAGACCTTTCCATTCTAAATACTTACCTGGATATTCCGAAATTCAAAATGTTGACATTACAGCAGCTTCTACCCATGCTGGGCAAGAAGGCTTGGCTTGTTACTCTGGATCTCAGAGGCATACCTGCATGTCCTTATCAGACAAAATTGCAGAAGATACCTCAGATTCAAAGCTGGTACAATGCACTACCAGTTCTCTGCACTGCCCTTTGGCTTATCTACTGCGCCCAGGGTCTTTACAAAGTGCCTGGCACCAGTAATTGCATTTTGCAGACAAAAAGGAATTTGAATATATCCATACCTGGACGACTGCCTCATTCAAGCAGTCACAAAGGACATTTTCTACAGCATCTGGCGTTTGTAAAAAAAAGGTTGCTAATTTGTCTAGGGTACACAGTAAACGAAAAGAAGTCAAAACTAGTGCCCTCACAACAGATTACATTCCTGGGTGCCAGCTTAAACACAACGGCCCAGATGGCTTATCTCACGCCAGACAAACAAATTCAATTAACTCAATATTTTCAATTACTGGCAAAAAAGTCCCATCTCCTTGCAAGAAAAATTCTGCAGGCCCTGGGATTCATGGCATCCTGCATACTACTAATACCATATGCCAGACTGCATATGAGGAAACTACAGTGGTACCTAAAAAGTGTTTGGACTCAACACTCACACAGTTTAGAAGCAGTAATACCAATGCTTCCCTGCCTACAACAAGAGTTTCGATGGTGGGCATAGGCATGTCACCTAAACAAGGGTCAGCCTTTTACCCTACCCACAGCCAGGCAGACTCTGACAACAGATGCTTCAGATTACGCCTGGGGAGCACACATGGCAGGAAAGTGCATTCAGGGCAAGTGGACCACAGACCAGATGCATCTTCACATCAATCAAAAAGAGATGTTGGCTGTTCAAAATGCCCTAACAGCTTTCAAGGACCTCCTGCATCCAGGACAATTATTATTAAAGCAGACAACATTACAGTAATGTGGTACATAAGCAAGGGGGCACTCATTCTTATCCCCTATGCAGGCAAGCCATGACCTTGTGGAACACAGCTCTAAAGTATTAAGTTCATCTGCAAGCACAATTCCTGCCAGGAAAGAAAAATACTCTGGCAGACGATCTAAGCAGAAATATCATGGGCCCTCACTAATGGAAATTGAATCTGCAAATCTTCAGCATGGTAACGCAAAAATGGGGATGCCCAGACATAGATCTCTTTGCCTCCCCACTGAATTGCCAACCACAAAAATTCTGCACAAGGACTTATCACACACAAGCATGGAAAGTGGATGCTGTCTCGTTCAGCTGGAAAAGCCTAAATGTTTATGCCTTCCCACCACTGCCTTTCCTTTCAAAGGTACTCCTAAAAACCAGACAAGAAAAACCACAGATGATCCTGATTGCTCCAGACTGGCCACGCCAGCACTGGTACCCAATCTTAAAGAACTTAGCTCAAGGACCACCGTGGATTTTGCCTCAAATTTCACACCTTCTGACTCAACAAAACAATCAGATCCTGCACGGTCAGCTCAAAACCCTAAACCTGGCTGCATGGCAGATTCATTAGTCAAACAGGCAACACCTCTCTCTAAAGCTGTTATGGATGTCATTCTGGAGGCCAGGAGGCCTAGCACCAGGAAAGCTTACTGAGAAAAATGGAAGAGATTCTGCGCCTGGAACCAGGCTCAAAGCCTTGACCCTCTTGTCCCAAACATTCCTCAGATTTTACAATACTTAACTGAGATGCTGGACAAAGGCCTATCCTTCTCATCAATTAAGATCCACGCCTCTGCCATTTCAGCACATTACAACATGGATCCTCCTTTATTCTCTCATCCCTTGCTAAAGCAGTACCTCAGAGGGGCTAAAAACATAAGGCCGCTCCGGAGAGCACCAACACCAACTTGGGACCTCAATTTCGTTTTGGAAAAACTGACCCTGCCACCTTTTGAGCCAGCCAATACAGCCAATCTAAAATTTTTATCATGGAAAACAGCTCTGCTCCTGGCAGTAACTTCAGCACGAAGAGTCAGAGCTACAGGCATTAATGGCAGTGGAACCTTTTATAATTTTTCATCAGGCCAGGGTTTCTTTAAGGACAAACCCTAACTTTATGCCACAGGTGGTATCTAGTGTGGCTCTTAACCAAACCATCCATTTGCCAACTTTTTTATCCAAACCCCCAGAATAAAGGGGAGAAACTTCTGCACTCTTTGGACATACACAGGCAGCTACACTTCTACTTGGACAAAACAAAAGCTTTCAGGAAAACTGAGCAACTGTTTGTAGCATATGCTGCAGGATCACAGGGCAAGGCTATCTCACAGCAGACTATATCCAAATGGATAGGCACTGTATTCATTACTGCTACACAGAGCATGGAAAATCAGTCCCTAATAACATTAGGCCACATTCCACCAGGGCAACAGCCACTTCAACAGCCTTTCTCAGAGGAGTACCTACCAAGGAAATTTTGGAGGCTGCAACTTGGAGTTCAGTGCACACCTTTACCAAGCATTATCACTTGCCTCTTTACTCTAAATCCAGAGCAGGATTTGCCACTGCAGTTCTGCAGGGCCTCGTAGCCAATCCTAACTCTTTATAGACCAGCCACCCAACCTTAACTTTGGGGTTCTACCAAAGTGTAATGACTGCAGCAGTGTAACACAATGAACATAGTACAGTTTTGTACCTACCATAAATGTAGATGTTCGAGTGTTCACACTGCTGCAGTCCAGGTTACCCACCCTCCATCCCCTCTGAACTAGCTGGACTTATCTATACCTTTCTATCCTATACAACCTTTGTGGTGTATTTGCTTGTATCTGAAGGTATTGTTTTTATTTTATATGTATATTTTTAATAAGCAATATGTATTGCCGACCTACTTGGGGGCACCTAACATCTGGGGCAAGAAAAACTGAAGAAAATGGCGTTGAATGCATCATATATACCCCTGGCGCACTGACATCAGGGAAGAAGCGACAGCAACCGACGCTGGACCAAGACTTTTGGAACTCTGGCCGACTGCGGGACCGCCTGACAGCAGGATAACCCAAGTGTAGTGACTGCAGCATTGTGAACACTCGAACATCTACATTTATGGTAGGTACAAAACTGTACTTTTTTCAGCTGGGAAGCAGTTGGGAGGGAGTGTCTTTCAGTTCAAGACTACCCTCAATCCAGGACAACAGTTAGTTTCTTTGTCTTCCTAAGCCCCTGTCTATTCCCCCAGTCTTAGAGGTAGTGAATGATGCCTTTCAGGACACATCCCTGCAGCCTGAATCCCAGCTCCCCGGGAAACCCGAGTGCTTTTACAGGGTCCTAGATACTCTCAAACCTCTTTTTAGGAATCCAGTGGCACACCCAGATGTGGTCTCCTCAGGGTCCAAAGAAGCCAAGGTCACTGCTTCTAATAGTGTTTCACCCAATGACAAACAGGGTAGAAACATTGACAGATCTGAGAAAAGGTTTATACCTCAGCTACCATGGCTATGAAAGCTTTGAATTACTAGTTTCACATGGTTAAATTCCAGGAATCCCTACTGGACCAGATGAAGCAAAAAATGGTGAGGATACAGAACACTAGTCTATATATATAAAAAAAAAAAGAGTAGTTAGAGTTTTGCAGCGTCATTTCCTTGGTTGCTAAACACACTTTACAGTGTGGCTTTGATGTAGATGCTGTTGAACCATCAAGTACGGCAGCTGACTCATCTTCAGTAATAAGGTCCCATGCTTGGCTTAGCAGTCTTGTCTTGACTACATTAAAACTGAATATGTTATTTCCCTCCCCCCACCCCCAACAAGGATTTTCTGTTCAGACCAAAGGCCCAAATTGATTTTAAAAGACTGGAGGAGAAGGCTAAGAATATGCAAACTGTCAAATGCATTTCTGCAGGTCCTACCAATTTACCAACTGAGTCCTGGTCCTTTCTAGCAAACCAATCAAAAAACATAAGCAGAAAGACCAGACGGGATGGACAGCAAAGAAGGTGGCAAGCAGACCACAGACCCAGACCTATTGAATCCCAGTCACAGGGACCGAGATGGGAGTAGTATAGATAAAAGCACCTTCCAGTCCCCCTCCCTCTAAACCCCAGCCGCCCTTCAATGCTAGGGGGGGGGCAGACTCTTCCTAATCAATGGCTAACTATCACTCAGGGCAAGCAAGTCCTAGATATACAAAGTGGGTACAGAATAGATTTTGCTTCTCTCCCAAGGTTCTTAGGACCTTCTTTCCATCCCCAAAGAACAAAACAAGAGAGACATGCTGAAATCAGGGATCTGTAGAATCAGTCTCCTCAAATAGGTTAGGAATGGGGTTTCATTTCAGGCAGTTTCTGGTTTCAGGAAAAGAAGGAAACTGGAGACCCATCTTAGACCTCTAAAATTTAAATTTTGGGTGATTCCCAAGGTTAGAATGCTGATTCCATAAAACCCTTCTTCCTGTGATCCTTCTTCAGGCTGTTATAATCACCTTGGATGCTTGCCTCCATATTCCCATAGAAAAGGAACAGAGGAGAAACCTTCAATGTGAAGTTGTATCTCGCCATTCATTCTTACAGATGGGTTCGGAGCTGGCCCTCGGCTCCGAGTCGGCCTACTGCAAAGCTCGAGGTCTTCAGATAGCTTGAGGCCAAGTCCCTATGCCATGAGGCACCTAGAGTTTCCTCAGATCTAGTTTGCCGCTGCAACAGATTGGAGGTTCTTGCTAGCTTGGGCCAGTAAAACCTCTCTATTACTACTCCTACTACTTCTTCTTTCGGCTTTTCCCAGTTAGGGGTTGCCAAAGCGGATCACCTGTCCGCTCATGATTGGCAGTAGAGTTTTATGGTGTGGAGTTGCCAGCCCGGCGCCCAACCTTCCACAGAAGGAAAACACATGCCCACACTCATGCCTAGGGCCAGTTTAGAGTGTCCAATCCACCTACAAGCATGTATTTGGGATGTTGGAGGAAACCCACGCGACCACAGGGAGGACTTGCAGACTCCGCACAGAAGGCATCCCAGCCGAGTATCGAACTGGAGAATAGTTTCTGTTTATATATTGGATAGTTAGACATTTAGATAAAGCTCTTATAGCTTTGTGTTGTTCCCTTCCCTGGTGCTCTTTATCTTGTATTAAGCTCTTTGGCCTCTTTTATTTACACCTTGTTTAGTGTTTAAAGTACTTGTGTGCTGTTAGCTTTAGATTAGTATTTAGACTTCAATAAGTGACCTTTTCTGTCATAACTTTAAATTTTTCTCTTTAGAATTTAGATAAGTAACTGTTTTATAGTTGTGTACATTATATAGTGACTTCTGTCGCAACTTGTTTATACTCTTTACCATTTAGGCAAATTGTGTGTGTTTGCCATTTATATTTACCCTGTGTTTTTAGTAAGGTGTGTTATTGTTTAATAGTTGTTGGGCGTGTCTATTTTTTTTTACAGTACTCTAATACCATTGTGTTTGTTGAAATGGCCGATAAGGAAAAACACCTTAAGTCAGGGTTTAAAAAATGCCCTAAATCTGGGCAGAAAATGTCTATCACCGACAGTCATGTAAAAACTGCGTTTATTGTTTACGAGCATTACATCTTCAAGAAAGCTGCTCCATATGCCATTCCTTCTCTTCCAGGGTTCTCCAGGAGAGAAAGAGGAAAACGATTGACAGGGGCTTACTGAAACCTTCTTTCCAGGAGACTTTGAGCGACCAAGATGGATCCAGTAAACTCCTCAGTCTTCCAAGACTTCTACATCTGAATCAGAAAAGTCAAAAAAGTCTTAGAAATTGGCTCCACAGACCTCGGAGCCTACTGTCTTATCTTTTTGGAACCGGTATCCAAAATGCCAAAATCTCCCACTTTTACAGTCTGTATCACCTTCGATCCTTTCATCACTTCCATTAGCATTTCCGATTTGGATGTGGATCATGTGGTGCAGAAGCTTTTACAGGCACCGGCCTTTGCTAAATTCTTATCGGCTCCGACCCAAGCGGCTTCGGAGCCGAAGACCCTTTTACCAGCTACTACTCTTCCTCCTCTGAGCCATACCGGTCCTTCAGAGCCGGAGGAGTCAGACTTGTTGATTGTGGAGCCTTCAGAGCTGACGCCTGCTCCAGTGTCTTCGGCTCCATTTACTCTGACATCCTCAGCGCCGATCGAGGAATCTAGGAACCAGCACTTTCTGATCTGGTCCAGGGAGGATAGTCGGACCGACTTGGTTCTGACTCTGCCTCTTGGGGCTTTGGCTCGGATGAGCTCGGCTCCTACCTCTGGCTTGGAGTCCACTGTCCCAGTGCCGGGGTTATCGATGGTTTCCTCGGATCAGTCTGTCCCTTCGCATCGGAGCAAAGGTGCCTTCGAAGCCATGAGGAGAGTTATGTCTCTTAAGACATCTCCGACCTCAGGTCCAGCTTCTTCCTCCCCTAAAGCACCTGTGTCTGCTTCTGCTTCACAGATCCTTGCCAAGTGTAGAGACCCAGAGCTTCAGGAATTCCCATTGGGTGGCCCTTGCTCTTCCGAGACCTCACCAAAAGCTCCCACTGATGAGGTTCCCAGTCTGTAAGAGGAAGCATCTAGACTCCCCACAGGAGTCCCTGACATCTGATACGGACTCTGATGAATCAGAAGGGTCCCTACGGTCCCCCTCTGAGGATGTCTCATTTGCTGAGATACTAGAAATCCTTAGGCAGAGGGGCGACTGGCAGTCCACCAACCCTACTGAAGAAGAGTCTGTTTTCCTGAAGGCTTTCAGGTCTCAGCCCCTCCACCTCTTGGGTGTCTCCACCCTTGGATGAGTTTATGCAGCTGGTCTCATGAAGGAAGTGGGAGTCTCTGGACACCATGGAGCCTTTTCCCTAGGAAGCCTAATAAATTTATCTCTGCTCCCCAAGACAAATCTTTTCTGGCCAAGGGTGTGCCAGTTGATGCCATGGTGGTGGCAGCAGCCACCAAAAAGGAAATTTCAGAAACTTCCTCTTTTATCCATCCTCCTGACAGATATTCTAGGATTATGGGTAGATATGGGAAGCGCACTTACAGTTCAGTGACTTTTGCAGTGCATTTGCTCAACTATCTAACCCATTTTATGAGACTGCAAAGAGATCTCCTTAAAGAGCTGGGAGATGCTCTTCAGGGTACAGTAGCTGCAGGAGCTTCAGATAAAGTTGCCTCCCAGCTTGCTACTCTCAACTCCATAGTTAACTCGATCATGTGCCTCATTTCGTATGCAGATGATGGAACGAGCAGGGCAGTGGGTACAGGAATTGCTCTTAGGAACACTCCTGGATGCGCTTGTGCTCCTTCGTGGAGCCCTTCAAGTCATCCTTTCTAAATACCCCTTTTGATGGCTCATCCCTTTTCGGGCCCAAAGTTGAGGAAACTTTGACCAGGTGTGAGCAGGAAGGAGACAGACTGCCATTGGAGTCCATTTTTCCACCCGTACCAGACCCTACCCAAGGGTCAAAGGGGACTAAAGATGTTCCGAAAAGCCCAAGGAGCTTTTCAGGACACACGTGGTGAACCCCCCTCCAGGGGCAGAGGAGGGGGCAGTAATGGAAGACACCTCCCTTGCGGCAGAGGGTTCTGCAAAACCAGGGTGACAGAGACCACTTCTTTGGGAAGCCCTACCAGCGCTCCTGAAAGGAGGCAGTCGGGGCTTGCATTTTTTGTATCCAGATGCCTGGCTCAAAATAACAAATGACAACTGGGTATAAAGTATAATTTCCAGAGGATATTTCATTCCTTTCGCCACACCCCCTCCACTGACGAGAAAAATCCCGGACGTTCCACCCAGTTACAGGGAACAGGCAACAACAGAGGTCCGAGTGTTGCTAACAGAAAGAGTCATCCAGCCAGTCCCAGCAGACCAGACAGGATCTGGAATTTACTCAAGATTCTTTTTAGTTCCAAAAAGGACAGGGGACTGGAGACCTATATTGGACCTCAGCAGTCTAAACAAATCTGTCAAGAAAGAGAAGTTTCGGATGGTCACGCTTTAGTTGACACTTCCCTTTTTAGGGAAAGACAACTGGATGTGCTCTGTAGATCTCCAGGATGCGTACCACCACATAAAAATGGCCAGACCATCCAGGGATCATCTGCGCTTCCATCTGGGAGCCAATCATTACCAGTTTCGAGCCCTGCCCTTTGGTCTCACTACAGCCCCCAGAGTGTTCACCAAATGTATGGCAGTGGTCATGGCTCACCTGAGATGTTTAGGATTCCAGGTGTTTCCGTACCTCAACGATTGGCTCCTCACCTCCACCACGAGGCATCAACTCATTCAAGCCAGGGTCACCACTCTGTCACTCTGCAGCCAGCTGGGCATTACAATAAACTCAGAAAAATCTGCCTTGTTGCCATCGCAACATACCGTTTTTATCGGAACAGGATTGGACACGACTACCACGCTGAGACTTCCAGTAGAAAGAGTCTTACTACTCTGTCAGCAGATCCACAATGTGATATCCAGAAACAAGGCTCCAGTATCAGAAATACTAAAATTGTTAGGCATGATGGCAGCGGCAGTTCTGGCCATACCACTAGGTTGCATGCACATGTGGATTCTGCAGTGGCTGTTCGCTCAATGGTCTTACCAAGAGCTCTTCATGTCTCATTTTATAATCGCAAACACATGCAAACAGGATCTTTAGTGGTGGTTGACCTCTCCATGTCACAATAGGTTGTCCCTTTGTTTTACCCCCACAAGCAGCCACAGTGACCACGGACGCTTCCGTGATAGGGTGGGGGGGCATTTTCAGGGAAGAACAGCCCATGGCATATGGACTGATCAGGAGACACAACTGCATATCAGTGACGTAGAGATGAGAGCAGTACTTTGTGTTGCAGTACTTCCAAGACTCACTTCCTCTGGGTACAATTGTGATTCAGACAGACAACATGTCAGTGGTCTGGTACTTGAACAAACAAGGAGGAACCAGGTCATATCCACTTTGTCGTGAGGCCCTAAGAGTATGGCAGTGGGCTATATCCACCCAGCGCTTTGTTAGCAACGCACATCCCTGGGAAATCCAATGTGATAGCAGACAAGCTGAGCAGAGCAATTTTGTTGCCCCATGAGTGGTCCCTCAAGAAAGAAATTGCTGACAGGATATTCTGCAGGTGGGGCCAGCCTTGCTGTGACCTTTTTGCCAGTCACATGAACATGAAATGCAGAAGCTACTTTTCCCTGATTCCCCCTCCGGGAGAAGCCCCAAGGGACGCACTCATTCATGATTGGTCTCCTCTATGCATTCCCACCAATCCCGTTGATACCCAAGGTACTACAGAAAGCCAAAGCCCTGGGAAGGACCATCATTCTAATAGCCCCTCATTGGCCTGGTTGATTTGGTTCCCCTTCCTTCGACTTTACCTTTTGGAGGACCCTTGGATTCTGGACCCAGTTCCAGATCTGACACACTTGTCAGGGGAACGTCATCCCTATCTTCAGTCCCTGAAGCTGACAAACTTGGCTGCTCCAATTCCCATCATAGCCAGGTTTCATAACCTTTCTATTGAGAATGAAGCAAATTCTCTTATCCCCTCATAAATCCTCTACGAGGAAGCTATACCTTAGCAAATGGAAACATGTTTCTGTATGGGCCTCTCAAAACAACATTGATCACTATCAAGACCCTATGGTCTCCATTTTAGAGTTCTTGACTATGATTTTTAACAAAGGAGCTGCAGCAGCAACAGTCCATGTTCAACTAGCTGCCATTTCTAATTTTCACCTTGGATTTGAAGGATTGAATATTGTCACACAAACTATCCAAAGCCTTTCTTAAAGTGACCTTTCATCTCAGACCACCTGTAAAATCGCCCTATACTTTCTCGCATTATTCTTCCTCCATTCAAACCAGCCTCCTCATGTGACCTGAAATTTTTGTCATGGAAGACCATCTTTTTAGTAGCTTTCACTTCTGCCCGCAGAGTGTCAGAGCTTCAAGCCTTATTAAGCCACCTTATTTGATTTTTCATGCTGACAAGAGTTTCACTTCGAACTAACCCCTCTTTTTTGGCTAAAGTTTGCACTTAAGATAATCTTAATCAAATTATTAATTTGCCAGTTGTCTTCCCCAGTCGCTCTTAACAGTTTAGAATATATGCTGCACAAACTTGATGTTCATAGACAACTCAGATTTTACTTGGATAGAACAAAAGATTTTAAGAAATCTGAACAGCTTTTCTTCTCCTTTTTAGACTCCAGGAAAGGTATGCCAGTAGCCAAAACAACTCCGTCCAAGTGGTTATCTGATTGTATCACATTTGCTTATTCAGCTGCTAATATGCCCTTACAACATAAAATTAAAGCTCATTCCACCAGAGCAGTGTCTACATCCTCTCCCTTTTCTGCCAGACTTCCTATTGATAACATTTGTGCAGCAGCCACTTGGTCAACACCTCATACCTTTATCACTCATTACAAAGTTGACAGAGCCCCCTTTGGATCCACTGTCCTGAAAATCACACTCCCGTGAGCCACCCGAGATAGATGGTGCTTTGGATACTACCCATCTGTAAGAATGAACGGCGAAATAGAACAACTTCACATAAAGAAATTATGTGCTTACCATAACGTTCCATGTGAGTTGTTCATCTCGCCTTCATTCTTACTTCCCACCCTCCTACTCCCTCCTGGGCTTTTCGAAAATTGAGATGCTGGATTCTTCCTGGTTGCTCAACCTTTCTATAGCTTTCTTTTATGGAGCGATAGAATGACATATTAAATTATATGCAGCAAACAAGATCTGAGGTAACTCTAGATGCATCATTGGATAGGGACTTGGCCTCGAGCTATCTGAAGACCTTGAGCTTTGTAGTAGGCCTACTCTCGGCTCTGAACCCATCTGTAAGAATGAAGGCGAGATTTACAACTCACTTGGAATGTTATGGTAAGTACATAACTTCTTTTTTAAGGACATGTGGGACACATTACCAGTTTTGTGCTTTGCTCTTTAGCTAATCATCTGCTCCCAGAGTCTTCACAAAATGTCTGACTCTAGTAATTACCTTTTGCAGGACCAAGGGCATACAGATTTACCCATTTTTAGATGATTGTTTCAAACAGGAAAGCACAGTGGAAGAACTTGGCTCCTGTCTGCATATGACCATGGCTTGCCTCACAGATCTTGTAACAGAGTGAACACTTGAACTCCAACCTCATTCCCTCCAACAGTCTAGTGTTCTTAGCGCTTTGTTGGATTACAGTGGACAAATGGCTTTCTTCCTAGAGGAAAAGGTCATCTCCCAAACACTATTTCCAAGCGTAAATCCAGGAAGAATCTGTCCCAGCCAGAGAACTCTCAATAGCACTGGAATACATGGCCTTTTGCATTCTAATGATACCACTGCATTTTTCTCATGTGCAGCTTTACTAAGGGTATTTCAAAAGCATGTGGTGTCAAAACCAGCACTCTCTGAGGTTTAGGGTAACACTTACTTACAACAACATGGCATAAGCTATGGAACCTTGCTGGCTAGGCTTACATAGGCCCTTGGGCCGATAGCCTAGTACCTACCTATGAAAGAACTGTTGTGGTGGAAAGATGCCAGTAAATTAAGTAAGGGAGTCCCTTTTACCTTACATTGGTTCATAGGTTGCTACAAGGCTAACGACCACTAGGGTCTTACAAGCCTAGCAGTGCACCCTAAACTGTTTGGGTCCCCAAGTATCATTAGTGTCCGTGTGGGTGGGTCATGTTAGTAGGGAGATAAAGGATTTATTGGGGGATGTCTGTTAGGCTAAAACTTTTCTTATTTGTGGCCTCTGTCCATAAGGGACATGAGGGCCTGACCTGGGGTAAATTTACAATTTCCCATCCATTTGTCAAGGTTTCATTTAGGGTCAGGGATGAACTCTGTTTTACATGGATGGGGGGAGCCTGTTCCATAGTTTGGGGATACTTTGGGACACATCTGTCTTTTCAGCATTTTCTGTTTGTCACAAGCAAAGTTCATATTCCTGGACCGAGTGTTTCTGGTGCTGTTTGTTTGGTGCATGTGCAACAGATACATCAGGGCTGGGTGTTTTGTGCATGCTCAACAGATCCATCAGGACTGGGTCTGAGAAAGTCCTGTAAGCCAGGGAAAGATACCCTCTCATCAGCCTGTAGGAGATTGAATACAGTGACAGAGCCTTTAGGCAATCAGTGTAGGACAGGATATTAATGGCTTGAATTCTCTTCATAAGAAACCTTTGTGGAAGTTCTAACTGTTGGAAGTGTCTGGTTAGATACATGCCATAGGGTACATTGTATGCAATGATGGGTCCAATAAGGGCAAAGTAGAGTGGTACTATAAGTTTGTTTGACCTGAATGCTGTGCCAGTGCCCTTATCTAGAAGTTGGATGACACAGAATGATTTTCTTATCTTAGCCACATGTTGATCAAAGGCCAAATTGCTGTCTACATATGTTCCGAGATGGTTTACTACTGGGTCGGCCCTTAAGGGTGTTTTATTAATGGAATAATTAGCTTGGGTTGACTGTTTCCCAAAGGACATCATGATGCATTTTTTAGCACTGAATTTTAAGCCATTGCTTTGGCACCAGTCATTTGTTTGTGTTAAACTCTCTTGCAAGATGTTTGTCTTGGAGGGAATCTATAAAAGCTCACAATTTAGTGTCATCTGAGAACTTGGTGAGACAGAAGCCTTGGACTTCAGTGTTGACTTACAAGAAGTAGATGCATAACAGGAGAGGACCCATTACGGAGTGCTGGGGTACTCCGCTGGTGACCAGTCTCTTGGTGTAGGTGGTTTTACCAATCCTGACTTCTTGGGTCAGTTCTGTGAGCCAGCCGACCATCCATGAGGTTATGTAGGGATTGATGCCTAGCTCAGAGAGCTTGTCAACAATACCCGAGTGGAGTATTAAATCAAACGCCTTGGCCAGTACAAGATAAGCATTATGCACTGTTTTCTCCTCATCCATTGCCTTTGTGACCCTCTCAAAGAAGCTTACTATATTAAGTAGATATGACCTTCCCTTAGCAAAGCTAAACTGGGATAGGTTCAGTGTCTGCAGGCTGTGCAAGCATTCTTCCTGGTGCAGATAGAATGCTTGCTCAGTGTGAGGCTCATACCTTTTTTGTTTTTTCTTCTATCATTTCCACGATCATTTGCATTTGTTCCATTGCTTTGCATATTCAACTTTTTGGACTCATGAGTCTGTAGTTCCCTTGGTCACTTGATGGCCTGCCCTTATGGTGAGGAATAACTGTTGATCCTCCATTCACTTGGAACATAGCCTGTTTCAAGGCTGTTGTTAAAGAGTGCCTCAAGTAGTCCTGATAGGTTGTGTTTTAGACTGTTCAGGAGGCGACCGGGGATGTTATTGGGACCCTTTGATGCAGTGTTCTTGAGTTTAGCAAGTGCTGCCAACACCTGTTCCCTCTTAATAGTTTGGGTGAGTATGTTGGAGAGGAATTCACCTTATAAGTTCATAGGTGTTTATTCTGGTAATGACCACAAGGGTCTTTTTAAGTGTAGCCATGCATCCGAAATCTCTGGCAAGTTCTGGTACTCTTGATAAGTGTAACCAGGGACTTGAGAGGTGAAACATTTACAAGCAGGGGCCTGGAAGATGAACCGTTTACAGGCTGCCTGTGTCCATTAGAGATGTAGGTACAAGCCAGGCTGCCTGTGTCCATTAGAGATGTAGGTACAAGCCAGGAATGAATTTTTCTGTTCCCTACCCAATTGTCCAAGTTACCTTTGAATTGGGTTAGAGAGGAGCTCTGCTTCACATAGATGGGGAGCTTGTTCCAGAGAAGAGGCTTCTGGGATGCATACCTGTCTGTCCAGCAGATCCTATTTATATCACAGGTAAGGTTTAAGTCTTTCGGAAGGGTAATTCTGGTGCTGTTTTTTTTGCAGATGCAGGAGTTCCATCAGAATGGAGTCTGACAATGCCTTGTATGCCAGGTATAGATCTCCCCTCAGCGGCCTGTAGGAGACAGAATACAGGGATATAGGGCCTTGAGGCAGTCTGCATAGGACATTTTGCTTACAGACTGTATTCTTTTAGTGAGGAACCTCTGTGGACATTCCAGTTGTTGGATATGCCTGGTTAGGTACATACCAATGGGGGCATTGTACTCAATGATAGGTTTGATGAATACAGTGAAGCAGTGACTGTCTTGGACCTAGATACCATACTTTTGTTTACAAGTTGCACAACATAAAATGATTTCCTCATTACTTTAGACACTTGATGGTCAAAGGTTAGGTTAGTGTGTGTGTGTCCCCAAGTCCCTGACTACTGGATCAACTCATAGGGGTGTGTTGCCAATATGATAGTTACCAAGGATATTGTTATGCATTTCTTGGCATTTAGATGTTCATCGTGTTTCACTGTTGCAGCCATTACTCTTGGGTTATCCTGCTGGCAGGCTACCCTCAGTCGGCCAGAATTCCAAAGTCTAGGTCCGGCGTCTGTTGCTGTCGCCTCTTCCCTGACGTCAGTGCACCAGGGGTATAAAAGATGCAGCCGACACCATTTTCTTCAGTCTTTCTTGCCGCGCGGTGCCCGAAGCAAAAGCAGCTCGCAAGTGCTGGTCGGCCGACTCCTGAGATTTTCAAATCCGAATTTCAGAACCGAAGACTTCATTAAAGCTAAGTACCCCGTTGGGGAATCTTTTTTCTTGCTCCAGACCGATGTCAGAAAAAGTTAACAATTGTATTTCTTGTGGGAAGCAAATACATCATAAGGATTTTCACTCTTACTGTATTCCTTGCCTAGGCCCAGATCACAATGTTGCTAGTTGTCTGTTTTGTGCTAGATTTAACCAACGCACTATTAAGCGTCGGTTTGATTTTGCATTTCATTACTTTGGCTGAAGATTTAATTATTTGATGCCGTTGGACCAGTCGACAACCGGAGTTTACAAAAAGGACAAGGAAAAGGATAGGCATCCGAGGTCCAAAACCGACGACGAGGCCTCTGCTAGGGCAGTCGCCGGTTCTCAGTGAGGCGCTTTCGAAGCCCCTGGCACCCGCTACCTCAGAGCCACAGGCCGCTTCCGACTCCCACGTGGAGCCGACTGGGCCTCTGGATACTCAAGGTATTGGACACTCAGAAATCATTCCCGCAGGTGGGTCTGGAGCCACTGAGCATGCATCAGCTTCTGAGGGTGTCTTCAGACCTACACAACTATATATTAAGCCATCTTCAGCTTCAAAGACTAAAGCAGCTCTAAAGACAAAGAAACAAGTACAGCATTCTCCTACTCAGACTACCATGCCTAAAAAACAGATGCTCAAAATGGCCGAAGACCTAATTTCTTTTATCAGGGGCTCCCATCCCCCTCCTGATAAGAGGCCTAGGCAAGAGACAGAGTATGATTCTTCTGATCAGGTTTCTATTTCCTCTGATTCCTCTTCTGAACTGGATTACTCCATGCTTCCTATGAGGATTCTGATGCCAAAGAATCCATTCCTTCAGCCTCTCCTCCTGAGGATTATTCTTTAGGGGAAACCCCTGCATACCATGAGGGAGCATTTCCACTGGGAGAGCCAAGATTATTCTGAATTTAAGAAAAGGCTCAGAGACTTTCTGCTACTTCCTCAGCACAGACCCCTTGCTATTCCTCCTGTGTTAGACATTGTAGATGATGTATTTTTAGAGTCCGGCCTGTCCCCGGACTCTTTAACCCCTGCACCTGCTAAGCCAGACAGATACTACAGGGTTCCGGATTCTCATAAATTCCTATATAAAAACCCCGCTGCTGACCCAGAAACTATATCTCGGGGTCCCAAAGGGGTTAAAGCTTCCACTGCAAAAAAACCCTGTCCCCTCTGACAGGGATTCTAGGGCTCTAGACAGATGTGTGGGGGGGGGGGGTCTACACTTCTGCTACCTTGGCTGTAAGGGCTTTAAATTGTCAGTTTCGTATGCTTAAATATCAGCAATATTTAATGTCTCTGCTTAAACAGAAATTGTTGACAAATACTGAATGTTCAGAGAACAAGGAATTGCAGGATTTATTGCATGCAGCTGAACAAGTGGGAAAGCATACTTTGCAATGTGGTTATGATTCACTGGAGGCCTCCTGCAGGGACGCTGTTACAGGTTCTGTTATTAGAAGGCATGCTTGGATAAAGGAACAGAATCTGCCTGATCATGTTAAAGCAAAATTATTAGATGCACCATTGCAGCATGATACTTTGTTTGGTACTAAAGGCAGAAGAAGTTTTGAAAAAAATGGAGGATAAAGCAAAATCCATGCAGACAGTCAAGGATTTCTTACAGGTACAGCCACCCAGGTGTAGCAGGAACTGGCCTTCTAAAAATTGGTCCTTTCCAGTGTCAGACAGACAACAAAGAGGCAGATACAGGCGTCCCCAGAGGCAGATCTCAGCCCTAAGGCTCATACAGGCCTAAACAATGGGGTGCTCTTACCTCCAAAAGTGGAGAAGATAAATCACAACCTTACAGGAAACATTCTCAATGACTTTCATCTGCCAGATCCAAGCACTTTTCTTTTGGCAGCCCCCTTAGGGGGAAAACTAGCACTTTTTTCCATCAAATTGGCAAATGGTTACCCAAGACAAATGGGTCCTGAACATAGTGTCCCAAGGCTACAGGTTCCATTTTCACACTCTACCAAGGTCAAAAGGTATGCCAGACCTGCCACACAATCAATGGACAGAGGCTCAAAAACTAATTGCAGCCCTCATGGACATGAGGACCATTCAGCAAGTACCACAACAAGAGCAGGGGCAAGGATTTTACTCCAGACTTTTCCTAGTACCCAGAAAGGACAGAACCTGGATACCAGTTCTGGACCTGTCTATACTAAATACGTTTCTGGAAGTTCCAAAATTCAAGATGTTCACTCTACAGTAGCTACTGCCCATGCTGGCCAAGAAGGCTTGGCTCGTAACTTTGGACCTAAAAGAGGCATACCTGCATATCCCAATCAGATAATCTTGCAGAAGATACCTCAGATTCATAGCTGGCTCGATGCATTACCAATTCTCTGCACTGCCCTTTGGCTTATCTACTGCGCCCAGGGTCTTCACAAAATGCATGGCACCAGTAATTGTGTTTTGCAGACCAAGAGGAATTCAAATATATCCCTACTTGGATGACTGCCTATTTCAAGCAGAGAACAAAGACATTCTTCTAAAGCATCTGGAGTTTGTAAAACTATTATTAACTGGCCTAGGGTACACAGTAAACAAAAAGAAATCAAAACTAGTCCCCTCTCAAGAGATAATATTCCTGGGTGCAAGCTTAAATACAGCTGCCCAGATGGCTTATCTCACGCCAGATAAACAAAAGCAACTGACTTCTTACTTCAAGAAATTGGCAACAAAAACCCACTTATTTGCAAGGAAAATCCTGCAGGCCCTGGGTTTCATGGCATCCTGCATTCTACTAATTCCATATGCCAGACTGCATATGAGGAAACTACAATGGTATCTAAAAAGTGTTTGGACTCAGCATTGCCACAGCCTGGAGACAGTAATTGCACTCATTCCCTGCCTGCAACAGGAGTTTCGATGGTGGGCAGAAGCCTGTCACCACAACAAGGGTCTGCATTCAGTTTACCCACAGCCAGACAGACACTGACAACGGATGCATCAGATTATGCCTGGGGGGTTCATATGGCAGGAAAATGTATTCAGGGCACATGGCCTACAAACCAGATGCATCTTCACCATCAGTCAAAAAGAGATGCTAGCTGTTCAAAATGCCCTGACAGCTTTCAAGGACCTGCTTCGTCCAGGGCAGCTACTGATAAAGACAGACAATACTACGATCATGTGGTACATAAACAAGCAGGGAGGTACACAATCCTACCCCCTCTGCAGACAAGCAATGACCTTATGGGACACAGCATTGGCTTTTCACATTCACCTGCAAGCACAATTCCTGCCAGGAAAAACAAATACTCTGGCAGACGAACTAAGCAGAAACCTCATGGATCCCCACGAATGGATACTGGATCCACAAGTCTTCAGCATGATAATAAGGAAATGGGGATGCCCAGACATAGATCTGTTTGCCTTCCCCCACAACTGCCAATTGCAGAGATTTTGCTCAAGGATTTATCACAAACAAGCATGGAAAGTGGACGCCCTATCCTTCAGCTGGAAAAATCTAACAGTATATGCCTTTCCTCCACTGCCTCTCCTTCCCAGGGTGTACTCCTAAAGGTCAGACAAGAGAAGCCAAAAATGATACTGATTGCACCAGACTGGCCATGCCAGCAGTGGTACCCAGTCCTAAAGAGCTTGTCTCAAGGTCCAGCGTGGGTATTACCGCAGACTTCCCACTTGCTGTCCCAACAAAACAATCACATCCTGCACAGCCAACTCAGGACCTTAAATCTGGCAGCATGGCAGATAATGTAGCCATTTAGAACTCTCCTCTTTCAAAAGCTGTTATGGATGTTATCTTGGAAGCCAGTAGGCCCAGTACCAGAAAATCTTATGCAGAAAAATGGAAGAGATTCTGTGCTTGGAACCAGGAACAAGGCATTGACACGTGTGTACCAAATATCCCTCAGATTTTACAATACTTAACTGAGATGCTAAACAAAGGCCTTTCTTTCTCATCTATTAAGATTCATGCCTCTGCCATTTCAGCCCATTACTAAATGGAACCCACCTATCTTTTCTCATCCTTTAATAAGGCAGTACCTCAGAGGGGCCAAAAACATTAGGCCTCCAAGGAGAGCACCAATTCCGGCCTGGGACCTCAATTATGTTTTGGAAAAACTCACACTGCCTCCTTTCGAGCCAGCTTCAACAGCAGATATAAAATTCTTATCCTGGAAAACGGCTCTACTCCTAGCAATAACCTCTGCAAGGTGAGTCTCAGAGTTACAAGCACTCATGGCTGTGGAACCTTTTATCATTTTTCATCCAGACAAGGTTTCTCTGAGGACAAACCCTACATTCATGCCTAAGGTGGTATCCAGTGTGGCCCTCAACCAAACCATTCACTTGCCTACCTTTTATCCAAATCCACATAAGGGTGAGAAAATTCTGCATTCTTTGGACATACACAGACAGTTACGCTTCTACTTGGACAGAACTAAAGCTTTCAGAAAGACTGAGCAACTTTTAGTGTCATATGCTGCAGGATCACAAGGAAAGGCCATCTCAAAACAGACCATTTCTAAATGGATAGGCCATTGCATCCGTTTCTGCTGTTTTCAACATGGCAAATCCGTGCCTAAGGGCATTAGGCCTCATTCCACCAAAGCAGCAGCCACTTCAGCAGCCTTCTTCAAATGAGTACCAACCAAAGATATCTTAGAGGCTGCAACTTGGAGTTCAGTGCACACTTTCACAAAGCACTACCACTTACCTCTTTACTCTAAGTACAGAGCAGGCTTTGCCACTGCAGTTCTGCAGGGCCTCATAGCCTCTCCTTATCCTATTTAGCCCAGCCACCCATCCTCAGCTTTGGGATTCAACCCAAGAGTAATGACTGCAACAGTGAAACCCGATGAACATAGTACAGCTGTGTACCTACCATAAATGTAGATGTTCGGGTGTATTCACTGTTGCAGTCCAAGTTACCCACCCACCATCCCCCTTCTCTTTGCTGGGACTTATCTGCTCTTCTCTATCCTATACAACCTATTTGGTGTATTTGCTTGTAGATAAAGGAAATGTTATTTTTGTGCATGCATTTTTATTGGCATATTTTTTCAGCCTACCAATTTGGGGGCACCTGACATCTGGGGCAAGAAAAACTGAAGAAAATGGTGTTGGCTGCATCTTTTATACCCCTGGCGCACTAACGTCAGGGAAGAGGCGACAGCAACCGACGCCAGACCTAGACTTTGGAATTCTGGCCGACTGAGGGTAGCCTGCCAGCAAGATAACCCAAGAGTAATGACTGCAACAGTGAATACACTCGAGCATCTACATTTATGGTAGGTACACAACTGTACTTTTTAGTCCATGGCTCTTGTCTGAGGGCACTTTAGTGATAGCTGATAATTTGCAAACATCTGTAAACTTAGTCAGCCATAGGCCATTGACATTGGCCTTGACCTCAAAGAAGTAAATGCTAAAAAGGAGCAGTCCCAGAACCAATCCCTGAGGGACTCTGCTTGTGACTGTCCACTTTGTAGAGGTAGACTTCCCAATTCCAACTTCCTGGTTCCTCTATGTGAGCCATCTGGCTACTAACCAGGTGACATAAGGGTTTGTACCTAATCTCTTAAATTTGTCAACAGTGATTGACTGAGGGATTATGTCAAATGCCTTGGGGAGGTCAAGGTAGGTAGTGTGAACCATATTGCCCTCATCCAGTGCTCTGGTGATCTTCTCAAAGAATTTCACCAGGTTCACTTGGCATGAGCTGCCCTTGATGAAACCTAATTGGGTTGGGTCCAGTGTCTGGAGGTTTCTTGTCACTATTGATCATTTCCATGCTAATTCTTTTCATGGCTAAGCATGAGACTAGTGAGACTTATGGGTCTGTAGTTTCCAGGTTCTGTAGATTGCATACCTTTGTGCAGAGGGATGACTGTTGCTGTTCTCCATTCATGAGGCACGAAACCTGTTTGGAGGCTACAGTTAAATAGCAGATCCAAAGGGCCTGACAGATCATGCTGTTTAGAAGACATCCTTGGATATTGTCTAGGTGCAGTGATGCAATGTTCTTGGCCTTAGAGCATTAAGAACCTATTTTCTAGTGATGATCAGAGTTATATTTGATGTTTTTCCCAGAGGGAACGTTGATAGGGAGAGAGGGGAAAAGTTGGAGCTGAATTTATCACCTAGTAGGGTTACTATATCTTCTGGCTCGTATAGATGGCTCTATTTACAGTGAGCTGTGCACATAATTGTGTGCTACCTTTGAGTTTGCGGACATAGCTAAAGAATGTATTGTGGTTGTCTGTGTTCTCAGAGGCCAGACTTGCATCAAATTTGGCTTTGCTAGACTTTTTGTCCTCTGAGGAGTTTGAGAGTGTTTTTATCTTGCCGGGTGCTGTATCTACTAATTTTTGCCATGATTTTCTTCCTTCTGTTATACAGTCTACCAATGCTGTGATTCCACCAGGTGGCTTGTTTTTTTTTTTAGTTTTGTACTTCTTCCTGGTGAGTCCATCTGCCTATATGCAGCTATTAACATTCTTGTATAGGGTTTCTGTGAACAGTTCTGCATAGGCACCAGTGTTCTCAGGGTTTATAGGGGCTTCAAATTTTGCCAGGTTGTCACTTAATAGTAGGAAGTTAGCCTTAGAGTAATTCCCGAATATTCCGGGGTTAGCTGGGGTTCCAGAGTTTAGTTTTACTTCAAAGGAAGCCATTTCGTGGTCTGACCTTACCAGAGAGGGCATTACACTAGGGAGTGTGCAGTACTCTTCCAAACTGGTGAGGAACAAGTCCAGTATGGTTGTACCCCTTGTTGGTGTATTGACAGTCTGGTCCAGGGAGTTTGTGTTTACAAAATCCAGGCATCTCTGTGCCTGTACGTTTGGTGTTGAATATGATTCCCAATTAACAGTGGGGTAATTAGTCACCCATGAATATGATATTGGGTTGGATGGTGAGTGGTTCTAGTAAGTTTAAAAATGTGGTATGGGATTCCTGGGTCATAGGTGGGAACCTATTGCTTGCAAGAAGTGGTATTGGATTTTATTTATGGTGATTTTTAACATAGAGAAGCTCAAGTGCATTGTCCTGTTTGACCAGCCTTGAGGTATATTTATTTTTTATGTAAATCAAAACACCTCCACCTTTCGTTTCCTGTCTCTGTAGTAGCTGGTCTGAATGTATGGAAGCCATTATGACCTTGTAGTGTCTGTGTGCTCTCAGCAGCTTTAAACCATGTCTCAGTAACCGCACAAATAGCAGAATTTCCTAGGGTGAAGATAGTTTCTAGGGAGTGGAGTTTTTTGTTTAGAGCCCTAGCAATGAGCAGTAACACATTTATATTTTTTTGGTTTTAATTTGGTATGTCGGAAATACTTTGTTTGGCATTGCCTAAAAAGGTACTATGGGGAGGACAATGTTTTAGCTAATGTTTGAAAGCCTAGAGGGTAGATGTGCAGACCATCCCTGGCAAAGAAGCGTGGTTTGTTGACCATCTTCTTCAATGCTGACAAATATTGCACCCTGTTAGAATGACACCAGAAACAATGCCAGTTGTTGTTAGTCAGCCATCTTTGTTCATATTGTGTCTTCATCCTTGGAGAAGGTAAAATGCTGCTCAGTGCTGGGCTCATACCAGCCTGGAACACACATTCAGGTAGTTCCATGTTGTGTGTTCATGTAGTCTGTAGAGAAGTACATCTCAGGTCATTTACACCCACGTGGATGATGGCTGAGTCATACTGACGCTTGTGGTCCATTGAACTGAATGCTTGCATAGTGTGGCAGGTTCTGGTCCCTGATAAGCAACTGACCATAACTTTGTACTTAGCCTGGTGAGAGAGACGACAGTGTGTCTCACAATGGAGTCTCCAG
Source organism: Protopterus annectens (assembly GCF_019279795.1). Lineage (NCBI taxonomy): Eukaryota > Metazoa > Chordata > Ceratodontiformes > Protopteridae > Protopterus > Protopterus annectens. The sequence continues at coordinate 123,750,605 of NC_056743.1, forward strand.
TGATTGAAATGTTGGATTCTGTGACGGCTTGCCTTATGGGCTTAGAAGTAGAGGCTTTATGAGATGTGGCTGTATGTGTTGATGTGGGGGGGGTGTTTTGAAAGAGTGCATTCAGGGTTCCTGAGGGTGTTTGTTGTGTACTTCATCAGTGAGGTCTTTGGCGTTTAGGAAGGTTACATTTAAGTGCCTCAGGATATGTGGGTCTGTGTCTCTGCTCTGAACTGTGTATGATGAGTGCAGTGTTTGTACTACTGACAAATTTATTGACATTAGCAGTGCTTTTATGTGAGAGGTTTGCCTCCAGTAACATTGTATAAATACATCTGTCACATACATCAGTTTGTTTGAGAATTAAATGGTTATCAGTAAACATGAGACAATTTCTGTATTGCGTCAGGAGGTCCATATTCACTAAGCTGGTAACAGAGATAGTAAAGTTTTTATCCATGGCAACAAGACACTTTTTTATTGATTAGACAGTTGGAGTGAGAATATCATGTAATGTCAGGAGTATCTGATTTGCAACTCTGGGAGCAGTGCTTGTCACTGCAAAGTAGTTGTTCTGTGTGCACTGGATATTGCTGAAATTTCAGTAGTGCTTTTATAGGACAAATGCCAACTCAAAAGTGTCTGTGGCTATACAGGGCACTGCCAAACACTTGATTTATGGATAAAGTTTTTAGGAAGTCATTCTGAAGTTAGAAGTAAATCATATGGTACTTGCTGAAAAGAAAGAATCCGCTTGTCAAGAATGATGAAAAGAGGGGGAGTCACCTGAATGACTACTGCCTGACTACTACTGCTAGAGCTGATCTCACCATAGCTTCACTCTGCTGGGTTGCAGTGCTCTCCTTTGCTTCTTATCTCATTGGAAGCAAAGCAGTAGCACCAATCCCAAGATGAGAAGCAGGCCACAGCCTGTTTGGTGATCCACAGTCTTGTCCTAGATGATGTAAGGGTCTTTAGGCTTGTAGCCTTTCTTGGTAGATGTCCATTCAGGAAGGTCAACCACAGGCACGCACTTCCCAAACACAAATTGTCAGGAATCTTTGCATTCTGCTCTTTCACTTACCAGGAGCTAAACAGAAGCACTAATCCCATGGTAAGAGGCAGAATGTGGGCTCTCCAGTAATTGGTGGCCTTGGAGTAGATGTTGCAGATTTTAAAAGTAAGATGGAAAAGAAATGGGTTAATATCCTAAGAGCTACAGTGTGTACTAAGCAGTTAGAGATGAAAGAGGGGGTAACAAGCTTTAGCTAAGTGGAGAGCCAGTAATTTTAAAAGAACAAGATAGATTGGAAGGGGTGGCCACTTTGCATTCTGGTTCTATGGAATACAGTGTGATGGCCAGTAAATGTAAATAGCTGAAGGGGAGTGATTTCACAAATTGACAATTTTGTGCTTGCTCACAGTAGCTAATGACGGAGGAGATGGAAGGCGATATGTGGTCAAACTAGCATAAGGGACAGGCAGCTAGAAAGGCTATTGAGTTTAAGAACACAACAGCACCAAGGTGAGAGACTGGGGGGAAACATAATTTCTGTGTAACTCTCGAGCACAGCTGTGGTCTCTCTCCTAGTTTAAATATGCAATTAAAATCAGAATGCAAGTAAAACACAGTGTAAAGAAAATGAATCACACTATACAAAACAGAAGATGGCAATAAAGCAACACAAAATACGAGAAAGTGAAAACTAACCTTTCCCCTCACAGTAAGTTGTGTCAGAGTCTGGTGGAGCTGGGAGGAGTTGGGGGGTGAAGTCTGAGCTAAATTTATCAGCCAGTAGATTTGCTGTGTCACCCTGATCGGTGAAGTAGTACTGTTTACCACTAGTTCAGCATACTGCTGTGTGCCGCCTTTATGGTTCTGGACATAGTTGAAAAAGGCCTTGTTATTATCGTTAGCCTGAGAGGCTATCCTGACCTTAAGGTCGGCCTTGCTGTACTTAATTTAGACCTTTTAGTTTCTTGCTTAGCTGTATGAGAGCACTTGTCTTTAAGAGAGTTGCTTTTCCTGATTTTGGCCATGAGCTTTCTTTTTTTTTATTATATAATCTGTTGAGCTGAGGATTTCACCAGTGTGTAGTTTTTGTTTTGGGATTATTTCTGGTTGAGTATGGGAGCTTCTATGCCACCATTCACATGCTTGTATAGGGACCCTCTGAATAATTCTGCATTGGTACCTGTGTTCTTAATTTTAGGGGGAGCCTTGAATTTTGACATGCTGTCACTTAGGATGTAGTTTGCCTTTGAATAGTTCCTGTTGCTGGGTTTTCTGGGTTGATTTTTACTTCAAAGGAGACAGCTTTGTGAATTGGCCTCACTAGTGAGCACATAACACCAGGGGGTGCAGTGCTTTTCCATGTTGGCGAGTACCAAATGCTGTATGCTTGATCCTTTGGTTGGAGCGTGCACCATCTGTTCTTGGCTGTTTGTGTTGATAAAGTTCAGGAAGTGTTGTACCTGTGAGTTTGAGGGAGGTTGTTTCCCAGTCTGTAAAGAGGTAAAGTCATCCATGAATAAGGTGTTTCGTTGGATGATGAGCGCACCTAGTAGGTTTAGGTAAGAGTCATGAGACTCTAGGGACATAGATGTTGACCTGTAGCTAGGCATGGAATGGTGATGGACTTTATCTGTTGTGACTTGCATGTGGATGAGCTCCAATGGTATCATCCTATTTAACCAACCTCAAGGTATGTTTGTTGCTAAAGTAGATTGAGACACCTCCACCATTGGCCCCAGTCTGTGCTGCTGTTGGTGTAAATGTGTAGAATGCAGTGTACCCTTTCACTGCTGGAGTATTTTCTGTGGCTTTAAATCAACTCTCAATCACAGCACAGATGTCTTCATTCTCCAGAGTGAGGAGGGCTTGAAGGGTGTGGAGTTTTTTTGTTTAGGCTCCTAGCACTGAGCAGTGATACCTTAAGGTTGCTTGTAGACTTTTTCATTGTTTGTATTTTTGTTTTTATGGCATTGCCTAAAAAGGACTCTAAAGCAATGGAGAAAGTTTTAGCCAATGTCTGAAAGCCTTGGGGTGACGGGTGCAGCCCATTCATGGCAGAGCAATGTGGTCTTTTGACCATGCACTCCCATGCTGACAGAGATTGGAATCCCCTGAAGTGACACCAGAAACTAAGACGGTTATTAAAGTTGGTAGTTACTGTGGCATCATCCTTAGTGCATGTAGAATGCTTGCTCAAAGCAAGGCTCATACACACATTAGAATGTGACACACATTCTAAGAGATTAGTTATGTCTGTTCATGTAGTCCAATGAGGCATGTCTCAGGTCATTTGCACCCGCATGAACTATATGATAGCATCATCTTGTTGCCTGGGTTGCACTGCCTTGAGTGCATACGTAATATTACAGATCCAGGCTCCAGCTAGACAACTAATTATATTTTCCTTGTCTAACCTGGTGAGTGGGGCACCTGTGTGATGCACAGTGAAGGGTCTCCTTGACAAGAGTATACAAGTATATGCTTTCCTAATGGGCTTTGCTGTTGGGGGACCATTGGCTATAGGCTTATACAAGACGTTCGATGATGCTTTTGGTGTATAGGTGATTGTGAGGAGCAGTGTTGCCATTATGTAGCTGTAAAGGTCTTTGAGATTTGGGAAGGTTTCTTTAAAACTTCTTAGCATAAGACAGTGTGTGTGTTTGGTAAGCAGAGTATGTTGAGGGATGGTGTGGGGGTATTCCTGACAACCTCGGTAGTATGTGAGATTTTTGCCTCCAAGGAAGTTATGTATTTACTTGTCTCGCATACCATGTTGTTTGCTTTAATGATTAATTGGTTGTCAAAAAATGAGACAATTGCTACATTGGCTTAGAATATCCAAATCTACCAAATTGGCCACAGAGATATTTGGTAATTGCATATCCATTTTGTCTGGACCTGAAATAGGGTGGGCTGTTTACGATTGTGTTTTAAGGGAGGTGTCCTAGGGTAGTTCTGGGATTAAGGGCAAAATGTTATACAGTGCTAGGAATGGTAGTGCTATTTGATCTGCATGTTAGCTGCTGTAAGCTCAGTTCCTCAGTGCTATACTGTTTAACAGGTTTCAGACCTAATCTTAGTTTTACAGTGAGATTTTACTGTCTAGGTGTTACTCTACAGGGCACTGCTAACTGCTGCTCATCAGTGGGCAAGTCCTCGCAAGCATGCCTGATTTATAGTTGAGGGGGAAAAAAGCTTGAAAGCTGACTGCTATGCTGTCTAGCCAGTAAACCACCACACTTTGAGCTGTCTGGTGTGTTTCCCAACAGACAGGGAGAGACCAGGTAAACACTTTCTGCCACAAAATGGATAATCTTTGAATTTTTTAATGTAAATGTACAGCAAAAGCATCTGTTAAGTGCAAATTGAACCACAAACAACTAAGTCTTTGGCTAATTCACCCTTGTGCAAGCCGATTAGGAGGCAAGCAGAGAAGTGACTGTTTCCCCACAAAATAAAATAAATGTTTTAAAAATGCTTAAAAACAGTAATGATCACTGTATAAAATAAGTACAGTAACTGTCAAAGCACCAAGTGATTACCATGGATGTCTTAGACCTAATTTGGGTAAGGGTTGGGGAACACACAGACAATCTGAGAGTGCAAGGCAGGTTGGACTGCAGCTTCTTTAAAAAGTTATACAAATCTAAAAGACATAATGGCAGTCCATCATCCCCTTTCTACTTCTGAAGATCATGGAGGACGGGCCAAGGATGATGATGGTAGCACCCTTCTGGCCCAGACAGCACTGGTTCTCCCATGCTACTCATATGGCCAAGAAAGAACTATGACAGTTCCCATTGGAGGTGGATCTCGTAACAGATCAAAGGTACCACTGTACATCCTAACTTGACAGCAGTCAGGCTGGTTAAGTGAAAGATGAGATTCTTATCCCTTCCCCACAGCTCTTTAACAAGGACGTCTTACTCATCCTCAAAAAGGCCTGGAGATCCAGCACCAGGAAGTCCTACATCTCTTAATGGAAAATATTCTCTCACTGGTGCCAGTCCAACGGGCAGCAACTTTACAAGTAAATGTCTGCCTTGTTTTATCTTAAGCAAAGTTTTTCTTGAAGGGCCTTTCGTACACTTCCATTAAAATCCATACCTCAGGTGCCTGCCTGCCTTTGCAGCCTCCTCCATTTTCCCACTCCAACGTGAAAATAATTTGTCAAGAATGCTCACTTAAGACCTCCTTGGAGGGCTCTTGCTCAATCTTGGGACATAATTTTTTTGTTAGACAAATTTACCCTGAATCCTTCTGGGTCTGCAGCCTCTTCAGATATCAAATTTACCACCTGCAAAATTTCTCTGTTAGTGGCTGTCAGTTCAGTCAGAAGGATTTTTGAGTTTGCAGTGCTCATGTGCAGGCAGCCCCTTCTCAGGGGTATTCTCCCTGAGAAACCAACCCCTTCTGTATGCCTGTAGTAGTCACAGAAGTCTCTGTTAATCAGGCTATATATTTGTCTGTCTTCTTCCCTGATCCACAGATCAAAGAAAAAGAGGCTTTCACTCCCTAGAAATGCACAGGCAGTTCAGGTTTTATCTGCACAAGACTGAGAGCTTCAGGAAGTCTTACCAGTAATTCATAGCCTTCACAACTAACAAACAAGGTAAAGCTGTTAGTATTTCTAAATGGATTTCTAACTGCATTACCTTTTGTTACAAGCACAATGGCAAAAGGGTGCCTGAGCACAACAGGAAATATTACGCCAGAACCACTGCAGCTCTCAGTGCCTTCTTTATCAGTGGAATGTCTGCCTAGTTCATTCTGGAGTTGGCAACTATCTTTAATGCACACTTTCTCCAAACACTACAGTCTCTTCTCTCCTTTTAGAGCTAGAGCTGGCTTCACTTAAGCAGTCCTTCACGGACTTATTTCCCCATTGTATAATTTTCTGCCATCCTTCTTCATTCTGTATCTTTTGCAGTCTTCTCAAAGTGTTATTACTGCAGTATTGAAGCATGACAAGCATAGTACAGTTTTGTATACATACCATAAAAGTAGATGTTTCACTGTTGCAGAAAGCATTCACTCCCACCACCCCCTTTGTGCCTTGCTGTGGGTGGCTTCGTCCCTCTTAGGTTCCCCCCTATACTCGACCGATTTGCTGCAGTTCCCTGTAATATCTCCCATTTAGGACAGTATGGGCAAGTCTTCCTCCTCACTAGGGGTAATGAGAGTGGGGATCTGGCAAGAGGGTTAAGAAAGACCTGAAGAAATTGCACTGGATGATCCCTTTTATCCACTGATGCCTTGATGTAGGAGAGAAGTCGTTTGCCAGGCCTAGAGGAAGGGGAGAAATTTCTAGTATTTGGGCCAGCCAAGGTCTTCAAGGGCAGGGAGCACTAAGTGTTACTTCAACAGTGAAGAGACACTAACGTTTACTTTTATTGTAAGTATACACATCTGTACTTCATGGTGAGTACCATCAAATAGCTGCTTTTGTTTGCTTCCTTACTGCCTTTCCTGCCATGTGTTACTCTAATGAATACCTTTGTACTTATTCTTGTTTCCTTGGTTTTTTTTTATTTTTTTCCTCTTGAAAGCTAGCCCTTTGCTGCCATTTCCCTGTTATAAATGCCTTATAAATCATATGTGTTCTTCTATATCACTGTTGTAGTATTCATCTGAGGCACCTCCTGTCAAAGATAGCCCAGCTTCCAATCAATATACCAAAGCTTTCAGCTGTTATAGTCGCAATACGTCTATATATATACTCCCCACGCAAGATGTAGGGCATAAAGGTGACATACAGAAGCAAACACTTAGAATCCCCGGCTCCTGCGTGTGGCTGCTGCCTGTCCCTGGCCTAATCATCCAAGGCTGTCTGTCCAACCTACGTCTCTGCCTTAACCTACTGCCTGCAGTCATGCCCCATTGGAAATACAAGGCCAACCAAACTTCCTTACCACTCCACGCTTGCCTAACTTCCCTCCTGGAAATAGCAAACTACTCCTAGAACAGAACTCTTGGATACAATTAAAGAAAGTATGTCAACTGCTCTATCTCCCTCAATGTATATGTAATTGCTTTATAACTTGCTTGGTTACTACTGTAACCTGTCAGAATAGCCAACAGCCATACCCTTTACTTCTTAATCTGCACCTCTCCCCATACCTTTGCTAACCTAGCCCCTCGGTGTTTTCTAATTCCCTAAAGATAGTCCCTACAGTCCTTTACCTTCCAGCCTTCCACAGTGGTTCCCCACTCTTTGTAATTGTTGGGTTCGACCACTAGAGGGCATTCTGTACACATCACTAAGTTCCTGCTTTCTTCTCTCTCTTTGTAATATAAGTAAGCTACTATTTATTCTCTCTATATATAAATTAAATAAGCTACTATTTCACTTACTTTTTCCTAAACCTATCTTTAGCAGTACTAATCACTCCGAAACCCTTAAATCTTTTCCTATAACATCACCATAATCATCCCTTTACCCTCTTGCTTACCTTTCTGATCTACTTACATTTCTCCATACTGATTGTTTTCTCTCACCATCCAGCTTTTTCTTCTCTACAGGTCTACCTGCTCCGTTCGCTCTGTGGGCTCATTCCGCTTCCCTACCCTGCCCCCAATTTCCACCCACCCCAGGGTCTCTACATTTATACCTATGTAGCCACTCCCACATTCCAATCAAATCTGTTTGCACTATACTATCCTAAAAGGCTATCCTCCCCTATAGGTTCTCTGCTACACCCACAAACTTAAACCAAATGGTCTAATACTAATCCTTACTAAATTATACTCCACTCTCCATATTTAAAATCAACCATATTCCTCTAAACTCAATCCATCCATATACTAATACTCATACTAACAATCCTTTCCTACCTCAACCACCTAACCCAATGCATAGATATAAATCACAACACCCAGTTCCGTACCACTATATCATCACCAATGACACACATGACTCCATCTCCATATCACCTTGTCTCGTTCCCCTCAACATCAATATGTTTTCCCATATAGAGTCCTAACCAAAAATACAGCTATTAACTATTTCAACCAAACACCCTCAAACATCTCTCACTGCATTAGTCAACACTACCTAGGACAGTATCTCTCCAAAACGTACATTTCCATCCTTCTCTCTGGAGACACCCACCCTAATCCAGGCCCCTCTTCCACTCCAGATCCAACCCCTCTACCCCATTCCCCTCAGGCAGCTGGTAAATCCCTTCATTTTGCCGCCATTAATGCTCAAAGCCTCTTTAATAAAATCCCAAACCTACAAGCCTGGCTCTTGCATAATCAGTCAGATATTCTTTCAATCTGAGAAACCTGGCTTAAGCCACACAAAAGATTCTGAGCTGCTTCCATCTAACTACCATATATTAAGAAATGACAGAACTCATAAAAAGGATGGTGGGGTTGCACTGTTATACTCTGCCTCTCTCCTAGTTACTCCCTACACCAAACCTCTCCCAAGCTTCGATAAAGCAGAATTGATACCAGCCCTACTACACCTAAACAAACTCATATTCATCCTCTCCCACTATACCCCTCCTGGCGACAACATCTCAACCCTTGAAGACATTTTATCCTGGTCTCCTCTAATATTGCTCATGAAACTATCATCCTGTGTGATGTTAATATAAACTGGGACATAATCCTTGCTCCCACCAACTCACTTAACATCAGCCTATATAAGTTCACCCAGTTAATCAATCTCACCATCAGACCCACCAAAAACTCTGCTACTGGAAGCACCATAGACTGGATCTTAGTATCCCATCCTCACAATAGCTCAGATAGTGGCATTCTCCCAGACTCATTAGCTGACCATTACCCCACATTCGCACATTGTCTCCCCTCCTCTGTCCAACTTTATCATTCTTATATCACCACTCACCCAGACACAATTACATATACAGTAAAAACCACAAACTGGAACCCTCTAAAGACCCTTCCACTCGACGAGGCTCTTGCGTACTTTAATACCACCTTTATAAACCTACTAAACTCAGTTGCCCCACTTAAAACTAAGCGCTTCAAGAGTAATCCAGTCCCATGGCTAACCAAAATCACCATAACTATCATGCGACTCCATGATAGAACCTGGACATGCTATCAAAAAAATAAGTCACCAACCTGACCGAATAAGAGCTTACGTAACAAAGTCAAAAAACTCATCGCTACTGACCGCAGATTGTACTTTACCACCCTTCAGACTAGCCATAGTACCAATCCCAAAGTGTTATGGAAAGGAATCTCATCTCTCCTCAACCTAGGCAATACTGAAAATCCATGTCCCAACCTAAATACATCTGATATGGACTTGGCAAACCAATTTAATTCCTTCTTCATAGATACCAACAATAACTCAACAACTAAACTCGCCAACTAATGCCAAGCCTGCCACTCCCTCCCAAAACGCCCCAAGTCCATAACCCCCACCTTTCACTATCAATCCCATATCTATTAGCACCATCAAAAAACTACTCCTAAAAATAAAACCTGGTTCAAATGCCCCCAACAAAATCCCCTCCTACTTTCTAAAAGCAGCTTCTGAAGCTATCGCTCTTCCCATCAGCATACTTATTAACCATTACATCTCAGAAAGTCACATCCCCCAACTCTGGAAGAAAGCTTTCATTATACCTCTCCATAAAGGTGGCAACAATAAAGACATTCAAAACTTTCGCCCAATCGCTATCCTTTCCCCTATCTCAAAATTACTTTGTGTGTACACCAACAACTCCTACCCTATCTTACCAATAACCAACATCTAACACCTACACAGCATGGTCTTTCCCCTGGCCACAGCACCTCCACTGCACTTCTTTCCTTCCTTGAAACAATCAAAGCATGTGACACCAGTCACTTCATATCCACTCTTCTCGACCTCCCCAAAGCATTCAACACTATTTCCCATTCCCTACTCCTCACCAAACTCACGAAACTAAACATGTCTCCTTCCTCCATCCAGTGGTTCTCAAGCTACCTCTCAAATAGGCAACAAGCAGTTAAATGGAATAAGGCCACCTCACCCTTCAATACTACCACAGGCATCCCACAGGGTTCCAGTCTAAGCCCCCTCTTATTCAACATATTCATTAATGATTTCCATCAAGCCATCCCCAACTCCAGTCTTATTCAATACGCTGACGACTCCACTATAATCTCTTCCTCCCTCTCCCACTCAAATCTCTCGCATGTTACCCAAACCGCATTCTCTGCAACTGAGCAGTGGATGCTAGAAAACATTCTGGCTTTAAATGCCTCTAAAACTGAACTATTGCTTTTCAGCCCCACTAAAAGATCACCTCTTGACAAACAGTCATTCATAATTACCTGTAAAAACAATAGTCCCCTTGAAATTGTGTCAGACTCAAAATTACTAGGAATAGTCATCGATGACCAGCTAAAATTTGACAAGCGTCTTTTAACCAACATTAAAAAAACATAAAAAAAAACTAGGTATGCTCTACTGCTACAGCTGTTTCATTTCTCCCTCTACTAGAATCACACTAGCTAACACATACCTTATCCCATCCCTGTTATACGGGGCAACTAACCTTATCCCATCCCTGTTATATGGGACAACTATCCTTACCAATCTGCAATCCTCCCTTAAAACAAAAGTCGCAGCCTGTTATAACAAAATATCCAAGTTTGCCTCTGCTCACAAGGCCTCTTCCCAGCACTGTAATTCCCTTCACCAACTAAGTTGGCTAGAGCTACCCAACATCTTCACTTATACCCAACTTAACCAAGCCCATAAACTCATCTATAAACCATCTCTGTCCCTCCCTAGCCAATACTTTTGAAATGTATATACCAAATCAACTGTTAAGATCCAATTCCCAAAACCTAATTAAACTATATAAACCCTCACACCCAGCTGGGAATCACCTGCTATGCTTCTCCCTAGCACGCCTCTGGAACTCTCTTCCTTCCTCCATCTGCACTACCTCTTGCCTTTCATCATTCAAAACATCATTACACTCATATCTTGCTTGCATCACAATGGATATGCTCCTGCTCCCAACCCTATCTAAGCTTACATAAACAGAAAATATAATGGTAGCCTATAGAAAGTAGATTGCGTATATAGAATATTATACATGCACAAAAACTGTCAGTTGAATACCCTGAACTATATACTTAAACTGCTAATTCACTAATACAAACGTAATAGTACTACTGCCCTCAAATGTAACAAAATATCCACACAAATGGTTCTGCTCTACACCCAGAATGCCATGCATTACCTCAGAAATTGTTTTTCTCCTAATGATATGCTATATTCCTGATTTTCATAGGTTCTAACCATTAAAGTGTCACTCTTCTTCAGAATTTGAACTTTGTGTTAACCTTGCTGCTAATAATTTTACTTTTGTCTCCCTATTAATCTCATAATATTGTATGCTTTTACATTTAATGCTATACTACTTTATTTCAGAAATTGTACTGTATACTCATTATCTACTTAGAAACTATAAGCATAACTTCAATGTTTTTCTGATATATCTGTAATTTCTAAACAAAACATTTTTTCTATGTAAAAAAAAAAAAAAAACTTTTTTTTCTGTGTCATTTTTTTTTCTCAATGTAAATTTCATTGTATCTTCTTGGAGCTTTTCTCCCCAGGACTCCACTGAAAACGGGTTCCTTGGCCCAGTGGACTGTCCTGGTAAAACAACTGCAAATAAATAAACAAACTTCTTTGCTGCCAGTGTGAACACCATTGTCATCCATTGGTCTGTGCACTTTTCTGCTGTGTTGGTTACCAAGCCATTTTTTCATGTATATTCCTCTGTTGGGGTTTCTTCTCTTCCTTTTTTACTTTTGTTTGGTATTGTGCTTGTCATCCAGAAAGGGAAGGTGTCAGTGTGGGAGGCATATTTCTCATAAAGACCATTACAACCAGTGTCTTTCTTTTTTTTTTTTTTTTTTTTTTGTCTGTGTGCTTCCCATGATCATTCGCAGTGTTATCTCTTCCAGGTGTTTGTGCTCAAGATCCTCCATAGTCACCTGTCCTCTTTGTCTGTATAGCTTGAGAATTCATTGGCTCATGGTGTTATGGTGTACTGCAGAAAACGAAGAGAAGATGAAATATATTCCCACCTGTTGTGAATGATCTACAGCTTGAATGACAGGGTTTCATTTGGGGTTTTAGTGCTTTGATTGCCTTGAAGCCACCTCAAGGGGTCTATGTTCTTATTCCCCCAGTCTTCACCACCTGTCAAGAGGCCTAGAGAATTGAATTATGCAGATGCGTACTCTGGGGAAGACACTTTGAGCTATTCTTTCCAAAGCCCTTCCCCTTAGACTATGGTTCAGAGGAGAGGAAGAGGGTTCCTTAAGTCCAGACTCCCCTTTGGAAGAGCTCTTCTTTTGGGATACCATTGCTAGTATGATGGACAATTTTAAGTGTCATTGTTCCCAGGTCTCTGATATTCAAAATAAAACTACTGTGAGCTCCTAATATGGAGTCTTCCAAACCATCTGCTGTTCCTCCTGTTCCGGCTGCCCTTTTGGATACCTTTTCTGCAGCTTCTGTAGCTCCTGGCATGCACTGCCTGCTGCACTAGAAAAGCCATATACGTTCTACAAGGTGCCCGATGAGTGCAGTTTTCTTTATAAATGCTCTTCTGCTGCCCCTTCTGTAGTGTGTTTCTTCTGACAAGCCATCCACTTTTTGGCCTTCAGCCAAGCTGGGCTTCACTTCGGACGTTGCTCGCCATTCACTCAAATGCATTTGATGCCTTTTCGAGGGCTGCTGCCTTTGGTATAGTAATGAGGCATTATTCTTGGCTACATCTTAAAGCTTTGTCTGATGATATCAGGGCCAAACTTTTGGATGCTTCTTTGGATATCAAAAATCTTTTTGGAACTGATTTGACCTACAGGTCAACAAAACCATACAGACCATCAATAAGAAACTTGGATCTCTGTACAGAAACAAGTCATTTTTAACTCCATTGGCTAGAATTGCAGTCGCCCGGTTGCACCTACTGTCTACTCTTACGTATGCCTCTCGTGTACACTCCAACCTTAATAAATCTGAGCTGAGTAAGCTCTCCCACAGCTATAATCATATTGCCAGATTCGCCACCGGCTCAACCTACAGAACCCATCACTGCAGAACCTTAAACGACTAGAGTGGCTAGAACTTCCCAGCTTAATTCAATTCAATCCAGTCAACTCTTAATAGCGCACACAATTCTATACAAACCAGAAAATATCCCCTCACTTAATAATGTTATAAAGCCAATCAACAACTTGAAGTTACTACGGTCATCCAACAACTACTGGTCCAACCCTTCAAAGCTAATAACTCAGCTGGTGAATCCCTGTTTGGTAACTTTGTTGGCATAACCTGGAATTCACTACCAAACTATATAACCCTTCAATCCTCCCAAAATCTCTCAAAAAAAGCATCAAACAGTATTTCAAAATGAACCGGCTTTGTCCCTATACCAACCCTGATTAAGCTACAAAATCCTACCTAAATAGTATCTTAATATTTAATACTCAACAATGTTTTGTTCCAATCTGATGATTTGTATTTCTAATGTGTCTGACCATGTAACTTGAGTCCCTATTGGGAACATTGCTAAACTATTGTAAATATACAAAACGCTTTTTTTATATTTTCTATGCATCTAATTGTGTATTTTTTTTTAATTTTTTTCTACTGGAGCTTTTCTCCCCGGGCCTCCACTGAAAATGGACATATATCCAGTCAGATTATCCCCGTCAACAAATGTAAAAAAAAAAATCAATAAATAAACTGCTGCTAACCTATTCAAGTCCCCCCTGGATTGGGGCAAAAGCTTACAGGAGTTGAGACATGTTTTTGTTTGTGCTGCTCTTAAGTTTCAGAGGAACTATCCCTCCAAGTCTGCCTTTGTTTATAGGCAGTCTTGCCCTCCTCCTAAGGATAAGAAGGGCTCTAGGCATGTTCCTCCTACTAAGTCTACAGAGACTCCTTCCTCCCAGAAACCTTATTTTCAGGACATGCATGGTTCTGTTTGACAGTTGCTTTCCCTCCCCTCTGTCTGGTCCCCTTTATCGCGCCCCTGTCTCTTCTAAATTTGGTTTGGATCACCTCAGATTCTTGAGTTCTGCCCTTTGTCTATCAGGGATATTTCATGGTTTAGAAGTCCGTTCCTCCCGTTTCAGGCATTCCTCAACCTCGTCTTGAACAGCTTTCTTATTTCCCAGAGGTTCTTCAGTCTCTTATGGATCAAGGCACCATTCAGACCATGCCTCTCCCACCCACGTGGGGAAGGGGTTTTACTCCAGAATGTTTTTGGTCCCACTAAAGGAGGGTACATGGAGATTTTGCCTGGATCTTTCACTGCTTAACACTTTTCTTAAGATTCCTTCTTTTCACATGTTATCCCATCAAACACTGCTTTCTCTTCTACTTCCCCAGACCTTTCTGGTGACTCTGGATCTCAAGGATGCATACCTCCACACACCCATCCATTCTGTTTTCAGGATTGTTTTACATTTCTCTTTCTCTTCCTTGCATTTTCAGTTCTCTACTGTGCCCTTTGGCCACTCTCCTGCCCCAAGGGTATTCACCAAATGCCCTGCTCCTATCATTGCTTTTTCCTGGCTTCAAGGTATTAAGATTTTTCCCTATCTAGATGATCTGCTTATTCAAGCCCCTTCTCCCAGCAGTCTGCTACAGGATCTCCAGTTTACAACTTGTCTATTTATTACGTAGTCTGGGGTTTTAACATAAACCTACAGAAATCATTTCTAATGCCTTCTCAGGGTCATGTTTTCTTCAGATGCAGGTTTCAGACAGTTCCCATGCTGGCATCTCTTCGTGCTCCCAAGGCTTTGTGTCTGATACCCTTTTTCCAGTCCTTTATTCCATCTGTCTGTCACGGCCAGGGAATTTCAGGGTCCTGGGATTTATGGCTTCCACTATTCCCGTGCTCCCTTTTACCAGACCCCATATGAGAAAACTTCAGTGGTACCTCTTTTCAGTGTGGCTTCAGCATTGCCACCCTCCCAGAGTTTTCAGTTCCCTTTCTTCCTTGTGTCAGACTTGAGCTTTACTGGTGAATTCATCAATTCTCTCTCAATCCAGAGCTTCTTTTTCAAGTTCCAGTTCCCACTCTGGAGCTTTTTACAGATGCCTCAGGCAGGGGTGCCTATTGTGGCCCCCCTAAAGGTCCAGGATCTGTGGCCTCCTCATGAGATGTCGTACCATATCAACATAAAAGTGATAAGGGCTGTGCTGCTAACTCTGCAAGCTTTTCATTCCCTCTTTCATCCTGGGCCCCTCAAAGTTTTCATAAACAGTACCGCAGTGTTGTTGTATGTCTACAAGCATGGAGGTGCGAGGTCCTTTCTTCTTTGCAGACTAGCTCTTCAGGTTTAGGGTCTAGCTATCCAGTATCAAGTGACTCTTCAGGCAGTTTACATTCCCCCGGAGCACAATCTTGTAGCAAACTTTTGAGCAGGTCCAGAACACAAGCTCATGGATGGGTGCCATCACAAAGATGTGTTCCTGGACATCATCCTTTGGTGTGGTATTTCTCTGGTAGATCTTTTCACTTCCCCTCTGAAAATACAACTTCCTCCATTTTGCAGAGTCCCAAGTCCACTGATTTGGAAAGTGGATACCCTGTCCTTTCCTTAGAAGGGAATGTTTCTTTTCTCTTGCCCCCTTTGTCTGTTGCCACGAGATCTGCACAAGATCAGGCAGGACTCTCCCAAAATCTTGTTGATGTCTCCCTTTTGGCACAGACAACATTGGTTTCCCCTTTTTCTTATTTGGCCAGGGACAGTTACCACATGTTACCTTACTATGTGCAGCTCTTCTCACACACGCCAAAGGGTCTCTTATCCATCCTCCCCTTTCCACTCTTTAAATGACACAGTGGTTGATAAGGTTTTCCTCTCTCTTAGACGCCTCTTTTCTGTGGTCATGCTTCAGGTTCTGCAGGAGACCAGGAAGCCCACTACCAGAAAAACATGTCTAGACGGAAAAGATTTTCTATCTGGTGCCTCTCTCGCCATCAGGATCCCCTTTCAGTGGAGGTTCCTCTGGTTCTCTCTTATTTGTGTGATCTGCTCCATGCTGGGTTGACATATTCTTGAGGTAAAGCTTTTCTATCCGCAGTTCTGCTTGTCTGCCCTTGAATCCTCCTCTGGTCTCTAAGTTTGAAGTCAAGCAATTCCTTAAAGGCATACTTCATATCAGGCTTCCCAGAAAGCCTGTTCCGCCTTCTTGGGACCTCAGTTTTGTACTTGAATAAATTGACCCAAACTCCTTGTGAGCCTGCTTATTTAGCTTCCTTACGGCATTGTATTTGGAAGACTGTTCTTTTGGATCTTACTTGAGCCAAATGTCTCTAAACATCAGCCAGGCTCTCATGGCTATTCCTCCTTTTTAAGTTTTTCAGAGAGACAGGTTGTTTTTGTTCTAATCCTTCTTTCATGCTCAAGGTGATCAATAAGTTGTCCCTTAAGCAGTCTCTTCAACTTCCTTCTTATTTGCCTACTCCACAGTTTGTCGGTGAGAGAGTTCTTCTCACCTTGGATTTGCATGTACAGCTCCGTTATTAGACAAAACTAAAGTTATTCACAAATCTGAGCGGCTTTTTGTTTCTTTTCATCTCAGGACTTTGGCTTTTTCTAATCAAACTACCCCCTCCTGGATTTCTTAGTCCATTTCTTTCTAGTATTTTTTTCATGTCTCTCCTCTTCTGTAAAGGTACATTCTACTAGGGCAGTTGCCTCTTCTGGTGCCTTTTTCAATTCTATTCTTGAGGCTGCTACTTGATACTCTGTTCATACATTCACTATACGTTACAAGTTGGATGTTATTTCTAGAGCCAGAGCAGGTTTTGCTAGGGCTGTTCAGCATGGACTTTAGGAGGGTTCCTTTGTGCCTTCCTCCTCCTAGGCTTCCTCTTGAGCTCTTGTACTCTCCCTTAGGTGAAGAATACTGCATCAGTGATATGAAAGGGCATAGTACAGTTCTGTGAAGTCATACCATAACAGTAGATGTCATTCTGTTCACTGTTGCAGATGTTCTTCATCTCACATTGCTGCAGTCCTTACTTATGGGTAGTCCGCTGTCCTCGGTCGGCCCGAATACCAAAGTATTAGGCTGACGTCGGTCATGGGCGCCTAGATCTGACATCAGAGCGTCAGGGTATAAAGGCGCATGACCGACGTCATATCCTCAGTCTTTTTTGCCGCATGGTCCGATGCAGAAGCAGCGTTGCAAGTGCCGTTCGGCGTTCTGAAATTTTTCGTTTTCGGAGTTTCAGACCGATACCAAGTTGGGCTAAGTACCCGTTGGCAATATTTTTGTTTTTTCTTGCCTCAGTTACTTACTGGATGTCAGAAAAAGTGAATAATTGTATTTCTTGTGGGAAACAGATACCGCATAGGGATTACCACTCGCTTTGTATTCCTTGTTTGGGACCGGAGCACGACGTAGTCGGGTGTCGGTTTTGTGCTAGGTTTAATAAGCGCACTATAAAGAGGTTAGATTGCGCTAGGTTAGTCTTTGGCAAGAGGTGTAATTATAATATGCCGTCGGATGTTCCGCGCCTGCTTCTACTAAGAAGCGCAAAGACAAATCTTTAAAGCCTAGGCAGGATGATTCGTCCGTTTGGACGCCGGACCTTTAGAAGCTACAGCTGAACAGGTGGATCCGGCTGAAGTTTCTGTTGAGTCCCAGGGGAAACTTTGATTTTACAAGATGTGGCCTCTCAGGAGGCAGGTCAGGCTGAAGGGGCCTCTCAGGTTACTATTCTCCCTTCTATGCCTAAGGTGGTTAGGCCTTCTGCTACTGTTTCTAAGGCTCCTTCTAAGGGCAGGTCTGTTTTGCCTTCCTCTGGTGTCAGTTCTGGTTCTTCAGGGTCTGTGCCTAAAAGCACATGCTTAAAATGGCAGAGGATTTGATTACTTTAATTAGAGGTTCTATGCCCCCTCCTGATAAGAGGCCCAGGATGGAGCCAGAGTTGGAAAGTTTGGAGCAGGCCTCAGATGATTCAGAGTCTTCTGCTGAAGACATTCAGGATTTCCCTCCTTATTCTGATTCTGATGCAGAGGATTCCACTCCTTCTGCTTCTCCTCCAGAGGATTTTTCATTTTCAGAAACTCTACATTCCATGAGGGAGCATTTTAAGTGGGAAGGACAGGATTACTCTGATTCACGGAAGAGGCTTAGGGAGTTCTTGTTTTTACCACAGCATAGACCCTTAGCTATACCTCTGGTTTTGGATGTTGTTTCGGATGTTTTCTCAGAAGCTTCCTTTAATCCAGATTCTGTGCCTCCTGCTCCAGTTAAACCGGACAGGTATTACAGGGTGCCTGAGGCTCATAAATATCTGTATAAGAGTCCTAGGGCGGACCCAGAAACTATTAGTCAGGGGCCTAAGGGTGTTACAGCCTCTGTGGTTAAGAATCCGGTTCCTCTGGATAAGGAAGCTAGAGCTTTGGATAGATGGGGTAAGAAGGTGTATACCTCTTCTAATTTAGCAATGAGAGCTTTAAATTGCCAGTTTCATATGTTGAAGTATCAGAATTTCCTCCTTTCTCAGCTAAGATCTAAAGTGGATGCTTTGGCAGAGGGCATAGAGTGTAAAGAATTGCAGGATTTAGTGCATGTCTCTGAACAGGTGGGTAAGCACTCTTTGCAGTGTGGTTTTGATGCTTTACAGGCTTCTTCTAGGGTGGCTGCCACTGGTTCAGTTATTCATAGGCACGCCTGGCTTAAGGATCAGAATTTGTCTGAGCATGTTAAGTCTAGAATTCTGGATGCCCCTTTACAGTCTGAAGTTTTGTTTGGTCCTCCTGTGGAGTCAGTCTTAAAGAAAATGGAAGACAAGGCTAAGTCTATGCAGACTGTTAAAGATTTTTTGCAGGTACAACCTCCAAAGCTTAGTAGAAATTGGCCTACTAAGGGATGGACGTACCCTTCTTCTGATTCTCAGTCTAGGGGTAGATCTAGGCGTGGTAGGGGCAGAGCTCAGAGTACCTTCAGGCCGAGACAATGGAGTTCGCCTGCTCAATCTGCTGGTGAGGGCAGGGGCCAGTCCTTTCGTAAACAGGCCCAATGACCTGCATTTTCAGCTGCCAGATTCTTCTTGCCTGGCAGCTCCTTTGGGAGGAAAGTTGGCTCTTTTCAAGCAAAATTGGCATTTAGTCACCCAGGACAAATGGGTATTGGACATTATAAACCGAGGTTACAAGTTCTATTTCCATACCATGCCTCCTTTCAAAGGCATGCCAGACGTCCCTCCTCGGCAAAGGATAGAGGCTCACAAACAAATTTCTTTACTTCTTCAAATAGGAGCTATACAGCCAGTTCCTCTGTCAGAAGTGGGCCTAGGATTTTATTCTCGCCTGTTTCTAGTTCCAAAGAAAGGGAACACGTGGAGACCAATTTTGGATTTATCTATCCTTAACACTTACCTGGACATTCCAAAGTTCAAGATGCTGACTTTACAACAACTTTTACCTCTGTTGGGAAAATATCACTGGATGGTTACTCTGGATCTCAAAGAGGCTTACCTTCATGTTCCTATCAGGCCCAGTTGCAGGAGGTACCTGCGTTTTCGGGCTGGAAATTTACATTATCAGTTCTCTGCATTGCCCTTTGGCTTATCTACTGCGCCCAGAGTGTTCACAAAGGTTCTGGCTCCAGTGATAGCCTTTTTCAGACTAACAGGAATACAGATTTATCCTTATTTGGACGATTGCCTGATTATTGCACAAGACAAGGATGAACTTCTTCATCATCTACAGTATGTGATGGCAGTGTTAAGATGCCTAGGGTATTCTGTGAACGAAACAAAGTCCAGTCTAGTACCCTCTCAGGACATGTGCTTTATGGGTGTGAGACTGAATACAGCTTCCCAGATGGCTTTTTTGACCCCGGACAAACAAAGAAGCCTTTCTCTTTATTTCCATCAAATGTCTCTACGGTCCAGGCTGACTGCAAGGACAGTCCTTCAAGCCTTGGGGTTCATGGCATCTTGTATTCTGGTGCTTCCCAATGCCAAATTGCATATGAGGAAGCTTCAGTGGTATCTCAAAAATGTATGGACACAGCACTGCCAAGATCTAGACACTGTCATTCAGATAATACCTTGCATTCAGAAGGAGTTTTTGTGGTGGGCTCAGGAATGTCACCTAAACAAGGGACTCTCTGTGACCCGGCCAGAGGCGAGTCAGATTCTAACGACAGATGCCTCGGACAAGGCTTGGGAGCACACCTCAATGGAAAATGGGTGCAAGACACGTGGCCTGTCAAACTCCAACATTTGCATATCAACTTGAAGGAAATGTTAGCAGTCCAGTTTGCATTGATGGCTTTCAAAGATTTACTTCACCCAGGGCAGGTGTTGATTCAAACAGACAACACTACTGTCATGTGGTACATCAACAAGCAAGGGGAACCCATTCATACCCTCTTTGCAGGCAAGCGATGATTTTGTGGGAAACTGCTCTCAATCTACACCTCAATCTTCAGGCAAGGTTTCTACCAGGAGCACAGAACTCCTTAGCAGATGTGTTGAGCAGACAAATAGTGGATCCTCACGAGTGGAAATTGGATCCTCATGTATTTCAAAAGCTGACAGTGTTATGGGGAACTCCAGACATAGATCTGTTCGCTTCTCCACTAAATTACCAGTTGCCAAAGTTTTGCACAAAAGTGTTTCATCACACAGCTTGGAAGGTGGACGCTCTATCATTCCGTTGGAACAATCTGCATGTATATGCCTTTCCACCTTTGCCTCTTCTTCCCAAGGTACTTTTGAAGGCCAGACAAGCCAACCATGATTTTGATAGCACCGGATTGGCCTCGACAACACTGGTACCCACTACTGAGGAGTTTAGTACGAGTACCTCCATGGCCTCTGCCTTTGATTCCGCACCTTTTGTCACAAGAGGGCAATCACTTCCTCAATGTCAAGATTCAGTCTCTGCATCTAACAGCCTGGCATATTCTGTTTTAGACTCTGGAGGGTCTCAGCTTCCACAACAAGTTTTGAATGTTATTTTGGAGGCCAGGAGGCCTAGTACCAGGAAAGTTTACGCTGATAAATGGAGGAGGTTTTTTTATTTGGAGCAAAGGAAAGGACTTTGATGTCTCCAAACCTGATTTAAGTGTTGCTCTTCAATATCTTACTGAGTTATTGGACAAGGGTTTGTCTTTCTCCTCGATAAAGGTCCATGCTGCAGCCATTTCTGCTCACTATGATTGTGACCCTCCTTTATTCTCTCATCCTTTGTTTAAGCAATTTCTTAGAGGGGCAAAGAATATAAGACCCTCACGTAGAGCTCCTACTCCTGCTTGGGATCTCAATTTTGTGTTGAAAAAACTTACTCTACAACCTTTTGAGCCTGCAGCTACTGCCGAGTTAAAGTATTTGTCATGGAAGACTGCTTTTTTGTTGGCCATTACCTCTGCAAGAAGGGTTTCTGAATTACAGGCCCTCATGGCAGTGGAGCCTTTCCTGATTTTTCATAAGGATAGGGTATCCTTGCGTACTAATCCTTCCTTTATGCCTAAAGTGGTTTCTAGTGTGGCCTTAAACCAAACTATTCATTTGCCTACTTTTTATGCAAACCCCCAAAATAAAGGGGAGAAAATTTTGCATACTTTGGATATTCACAGGCAGTTGCGTTATTATTTGAGCAGAACCAAGGAGTTCAGACAGTCTCAGCAGTTGTTTGTTTCTTTTGCTTTGGGTTCACAGGGTAAACCTGTTTCAAAACAAACTATTTCTAAATGGATTGGGTTTTGTATTTCTTTCTGTTATTCCCATCATGGTAAGGAGATTCCGGCTGGAATCAGGCCTCATTCCACTAGGGCTACTGCTACTTCTACGGCCTTTCTAAGGGGGGTAGCTACAAAAGATATTTTGGAGGCAGCTACTTGAAGTTCAGTGCATACTTTTTCTAAACATTACCACCTTCCTCTTTATTCTAAGTCTAGGGCTGGGTTTGCCACTGCTATTTTACAGGGCATTTTAGCAGCCCCTAATGCTTTATGATTTTTACCATCCTCCCTTTCCTGTTGCTTTGGGATTCTACCCATAAGTAAGGACTGCAGCAATGTGAGATGAAGAACATAGTACAGTTTTGTACCTACCATAAATGTAGATGTTCGAAGATCCACATTGCTGCAGTCCAATTTACCCTCCCTCCTTCCCCACTGTAGTTTGACATGGTGCTA
The DNA here is from genome assembly GCF_019279795.1 of Protopterus annectens. NCBI lineage: Eukaryota > Metazoa > Chordata > Ceratodontiformes > Protopteridae > Protopterus > Protopterus annectens. The sequence goes on from NC_056743.1 coordinate 123,772,789, forward strand.
TGCTTTAGGTGATGGCTGTTGTTGGGCATGTTTTTTGGGAGGTATTCTGTTTTTGGCTGTGGCCTTTCTTGTTTGGCCTTCTGACATCTGGGGCAAGAAAAGACTGAGGATATGACGTCGGTCATGCGCCTTTATACCCTGACGCTCTGATGTCAGATCTAGGCGCCCATGACCGACGTCAGCCTAATACTTTGGTATTCGGGCCGACCGAGGACAGCGGACTACCCATAAGTAAGGACTGTAGCAATGTGGATCTTCGAACATCTACATTTATGGTAGGTACAAAACTGTACTTTTTTTTCTCCCTACCTTCTTCCACCTCTGTCCTGACTCTTGCTCTGGTCTCTGTTCCCCACCTTGCTGAGGGCCCCCTTCTTTCTTTTTTCCCTCTCTGTTTTTCTTTCTGGATGCAATTGTTCCTCCTTGTCCCCAAGGGTATTCTGTTCCTCCTAGGGCTTTTTCAGTTCCGAGTGTTTGTGTCCATACATCACCTTTATGCCCTATGTCTTGTGGGGGGAGCATATGTGTGACATATATTGCCTGTAAGATGAAGACTTTGGTGTACTAGCTGGACATTGGGCTGTCCTTGCAGGAGATCCCTTAGGTGAAGAATACTGTGACAGTGGGAGAAGGACATCTACTGTTAGATTTTCCACAACTGTACTTTTTTTCTGTTGGTTTCTGACTTGTGTAGAAGATTGCAGAATGCATTGGAATCTTTGCTGAGATTACTTTTTAAATCTTTTGCATATCTGTGTGTACTGATTTATAGAGGTGAAAGGCCATTAGTTGATATTGGTTTCCTCCAGAAGTGTACGTCACCCACCTCCGCAGAACCCTGATAAATGGCTGGCACTATTTGCACCCATTTCAACCATATGTTCCACTGGAAAGTCAAGACAGGCATCCATGAGCTAGGTGACAGCACTGTGGCTCAGTCATTCATGCACAGGAGAACTTGTCAGGCCGTCTTTACTTTCAGTAGTGAGAGTCTGGTAGTAAGGAGTGGGCCAGCTGCAGGGCCTGTGTTGTGGCCCAGGTTTTCCTCCTGTAGGCTACTCACAGACTCATGGCAACTGCTTAGTCAGAGAGATGAGGCATGTGGGTTCTTGCACATGCCTTTTTTTTCCAATCTCATCAGGGAGGTCCCTCTTCTTGGATAAGCCACTGCAACTACTGCATGTGGATAATACACCCAGCCACCTCTCCGGTGTGGCCACTGTAGCAGGTCTAGTAGCCTTCTTCACCTCAAAATAAATAAGCAGGCATTAACCTTTCAAACTCCTCCCCTCTCACCCAATCCATCAGGTGACAGTGCTGCTAATGGAACACAGGTTGCATGAGCCATAAGCAAGGCTTTATCCTGTGATGCCATAAGGATAGGGACCAGCAGTGTATGCTTATATGATTGATGTTCTTGTATGATTGATGATATATTTGTAATTGAAACATCATTATTAAAGTATTACTTTTATTTTGCTTTTTCTGTGTGATAGCAAAAGAGGAGGAGAAACAAAAACTTTTAAAATGGAGTGCAGACTTGAAGCAAGAACGGGAGCAACTGGAGCTGAAAGTTAGACATCTCAGCAATTCAATAACAGTAAGTACTTGCTACAGTCTCTCCACTGCCTTTGTAAACTTATTAGTCTGTCCTGTCTGAAAAATGTGGTTCAAAGTGCCACCGAGCTCTAACTGCCATGTGCAGCTGAAAACACTATAAAATCTTTCTTTTATTCTAAAGCTTCAAGCAGCTTTTATTATCTGAGGTGCATGTGCTAATGAGGATTTATCCCAACCTCCTACACCCGCTTCTTTGCTAATCTAGTTAGACTTGAGTTGCGTGTCATGTGGCACATAGTTCTTTGAAAGAATTCATTTGATACAAAGATGTAAGTCAAGAAGAGTTAATCTGTTTTGTTTTTGTGTTATTTATCGAACCTCATAACCTGACGTGGCATCAGAATGGAGAAAATGTCTTCCAGTGTGAAAGACATATCTGCAGAAGAATGAAATATATTTGTTTTTCAAGAATCTTTCTATTATGAACTACAGAATTCTTATAATAATAAAAAATGGTTAAAGAAGCTAGAAGCTTTGATTTGTTCCTTACTGAAAGCAGATTAATTCAAAAAAATCTGAAAATGTTCATTATGCTACATTTCTTGCATGTTGCTGAAGAAAAGAAACAGTAAAGGTATTTTAAGTTTCTTACTTTTTATTGAAACGTGAAAAGGTCATCATAGCGGCACTTGGAGAGATATTCAGTAGTTAAAGATTACCATTTGAGAAATTTGTTCTTTGCTAGAGTAAAAATTCTGTAGGGGCCATGGATTTGTATGTTACTGAGCTGAAGAATAGAGCCAGAGACTGTGAATTTGGTGAGTTGCATGATTTTGTAATAAGAAACAATTTGTGGAGTAAGAAATAATGAAATAGGGGGAGTCTGTTAAAATAAACAGACACAACCTTATCAATAGCTGTTTTTGTTCACAGAGTAAGTTAAATAAATGCTTTACTGTCTTTTACTAACATTACTAACATTATCCTTCACCACAAAAGTAATTGCCTGTTCTCCTCTGCTATATTCCAGGATCTATCCAAGGCCTTTGACATGGTCTCCGACAAATTACTAATCTCTTTTCTCAGTAGCATATCTTTTTCACAGTCAGCTATTGACTGCTTTCACAGCTATCTATCTGGGCACCAACAGTTAATTGTATGGCAGAATGATCTATCTCCTCAACTTCCAGTTTCACTTGGTATACCCCCCAGTGCACAATCCTTGGTCTCCTGCTATTCTCACTCTTCACCACTGAACTTTTTACAGCTACCAGACAGGCCTCACTCATCCAGTATGCAGATGACTCAGCCCTCATCTGCTCAGCCCCAACTATACCTGAACTGCATATGGTCACTCAAGAAGCTTTCTCCTGTGTAGAAACCTGGCTATCTAATGCCCAGTTAATACTCAGCCTAAACAAGACTGAACTCCTCATCTTCCAACCCACCAAACCTAAATTAACTGACCCACACTTTAATATTCTAGCAAGTGATAATACCTTTATCTCCCCCACAGTTCATACCAAACTGCTTGGTGTTGAAATTGTAATAATCTAAGATTTGACATTCACATTTCTCTTACCATAAAAAGTTCATAAAAAACTAAGGGCAATGTATAGAATCAATTCCTCACCAAAACAGCAAGAACATCAATTGCCATGCCCCACCTAATCTTCACCTTACTCTATGCCTCTCCCCCTATACTTACCAACCTTAGACGAACTGACCTGAATAAACTTGAGGCTTGCTACAACAAAATTGCTAAGTTTGCCACTGGGACATCATATTGCAGCCACCACTGTATCTCACTTAAGTACTTGACTGGCTGGAACTCTCTCAGCTTCTTCACCTTAATCAACTCTCAGTCGATGACAAGTTAGTAAACAATCCTGTGAAAGTCCCATCCCTCCAAAATCTCCTCCAACCCTACTGTGCTACTCGTCCACTTTGATCTAGTAGTAAAAATCTACTTCTAGTAATCAACGCCAAGAATTCAGCTGGGGAGGCTCTATTCCCCAACATAATATCCAGATCATGGAACTCTCTCTCACCCACTGTAACCACTTTGCCATTAGGCAAACACTTCAAGGCTGCACTAAAAACACACTTAAAAAGTCAGTGGTTATGTCCATACTCCAGTCCCGATTAATGCCCTTTCAATTGCCTCTGTTTCCTCTCCTGTTCCCTAACCATCTTGACTCCCCCTGTTGGTTCACTACATTTGTTTCTACTGCAGGTTTGGCTTTTTTACTGAGGTATTTAGCGAGGTAGGTTCATAGGTTGGTACTAGGATATCGGCCCTAGGGCCTATACAAGCTTGCCCATAACAATTCCCTGGCTATTTCTTCCTACAGTATTTACTTCCCTGGACCCCTGTCTAGCAGGGCGACTGACATGATCCCCCGGGGTGAATTTCCTATCTCCCATCCAGTCATCAAGGTTTCTTTTGAAGGGGCCAAAGAGGCGCTCTGTTTGACATGTATGGGCAGTCTGTTCCAGAGTCTGGGGAGTCTCTGGGTCAGGAACCTATTCCTCCAGCATGTTTTGTTCATTGTGATGACAAGGTTTAGATCCCTGGAGCATGTGTCTCTGAGGGATTGGGATTTCTTTAAGTGTAGCATGTCCAACAGCTCTGGGTTTGACATGGCCTTGTATATTAAGCAGAGATCGCCTCTGAGTAGATATGTGACATAGTGTAGGTGGAGATGTCCTTCAGGAATGCAACTGCAGTCATAACATGTGGGTTGTCCTGCCTCAAGCAGCCCTCGGTCGGCCGGATTCCAAAGTCTGGGTCCGACGTCGGCTGATGTCGCATTTCTCTCCGACGTCAGAGCGGCTGGAGTATATAAGCATCAGCCGACGCCATTTTCCCCAGTCTTTCTTGCCGCGCGGTGCCCGAAGCAGAAGCAGTTCGCAAGTGCCGGTCGGTCAGCTCCTGTATTCTACGATACCGAAGTCATCAGAAAAGCTAAGTACCCCGTTGGGGACCTTTTCTTGCCTCAGCCGATGTCAGAAATTACTGAAAAAGTTAACAATTGTCTTTTTTGTGGTAAACAAATACCTCATAAGGATTTTCACTCTTACTGCCTCCCTTGCCTGGGCCCAGACCATGACGTCTCGGCCTGTGTAGCCTGTGCTCGCTTCAACAAGCGCACTCTCCGGCGCCGGGCGGAGTTCGCTGAAGACTTTTTCGGCGATAAATTTGCTTATACCATGCCGTCGGATCTTCCGACATCGCAAAATCCCAAAAAGCGAAAAGACCGGGACCGACATCCTCGGCCCGCGTCTACTACCGACTCCACGCCAAAACCTAGCGCGAGTGCTCCGGTTCCCTCTGAGACGGTCTCTCCACCGCTCCGAACCGAAGACACCGCATTACCGACGACTCAGATTCCAGACATTACTCCGACGCCAGTTATAGATTTTCCTCCGGATACCGAAACCGAGGAAATGCCCGAGACCATTGCTGTAGACAAGGTCACTCCTGCACGTGGAGCTGCCAGGCCTCCTATGGCCATGTCTATTAAGGCCTACACTAGGGCTAAGGCAGCCAGCAAAACAAAGCATATTACTCCTAGAGCCTTACCTCAGCCGACTCCGGAGACACAAATTATGTCCATGGCTGCTGATTTAATTTCCATGATTAGAGGTTCGCAGACCCATCCTGAGAGAGCATCCCAGCCTCCTCCTGATAAAAGGGCCCGGGTTGAACCCTCTGACCCTACTCCTTCAGATGAAGACTCTGAGGGCTCTGTCCACTCTGATAGCCAGGAAGAGCTCTTTCAGACCTATGAGGACTCTGATGCAGAAGATTCCATACCTTCGGCCTCCCCTCCTGAGGATATTTCCTTTGGGGAAGTTCTGCACACCATGAGGGAACATTTCAAGTGGCAGGGCCAGGAATATTCTGATTCCAGGAAACGCCTTAGGACTTTCCTTAAGAAGCCTCAACACAGGCCCTTAGCTATTCCTCCTGTCCTTGATGTTCTGGATGATTTGTATTCTGATTCTAGTGCTACCCCGGATACTCTCCCTCCTGCACCAGCCAAGCCAGACAGGTATTACAGGGTCCCAGAAACTCATTCCCATTTATTCAGAGCCCATACTGTTGATTTGGAAACTATTTCACAGGGGCCTAAAGGAGTTTCAGCCTCCACCTCAAAAAATCCTTTGCCCTCCAACAGGGAAGCAAGGTTATTAGAGAGATGGGGTAAAAAGGTTTACACTTCCACTACCATATCTATGAGAGCTTTAAATTGCCTTTTTCATATGTTCCAATATCAGGATTATCTCTTAGAAGATTTACAAAAAACACTAGCTTCTCCTGATCCTTTAGACAGGAAGACTTTGCAGGAAGCTGTACATAACACTCAGCAAGTAAGCAATCACTTCCTGCAGTGTGGATATGATGCACTGGAAGCTTCATGTAGGGCAGCTATGACAGGGGCAGTGATGCGAAGACATGCTTGGTTAAAAGATCAACCTCTACCAGATCATGTAAAAGCAAAACTTCTGGATGCACCTTTGGAAAAGAACAAGCTTTTTGGTGCAAATGCTAAGGATGTGCTAAAGACCATCGAAGAAAAAGCAAAATCCGTTCAAACTGTAAAGGATTTCCTCCAGGTTCAACCCCCCAGATTCAGTAGGAATTGGCCTTCAAAAAACTGGTCCTTTCCTAATCCAGAAAAGTTTCAAAGGTGTAAGAACAGACGTGGCCGAGGAAGAGGCCCTTACAGGGGACGTCAATGGCAGCCAGGAAACCAAAGAGGTGACGCAGGGGTTTCTCCTGCCCAACAACCACAATCTCAATGACTTTCCTCTACTACCGCCTACCAGGGAACAACTAGAAGCTCCCTTGGGCGGGAAATTATCTCTGTTTGCAGAAAACTGGCACAGACTGACAAAGGACAAATGGATTTTGGACATTGTAGACCGAGGGTACAGGTTTCATTTCCATACCTTACCAAGAAAACAAGGCATGCCAAATCTACCACAACATCAAAGGGCACAGGCTATCAAGCAAATCTCTCTGCTAACTCAAATGAAAGCAATAGAAAGAGTTCCACAACAAGAACAAGAACAGGGGTTTTACTCAAGACTGTTCCTTGTTCCAAGAAAAGAAACTCAATGGAGACCAATACTGGACTTGTCCGCATTAAACACCTTTCTCATAGTACCAAAGTTCAAAATGCTGACTCTACAGCAACTCCTTCCCATGCTGGGCAAGGAGTCATGGCTGATCACTCTGGACCTCAAGGAGGCATACCTGCATGTCCCTATCAGACACAGTTGCAGAAGATACCTCAGATTTCTTGCAGGGCCAGAGCATTATCAATTCTCAGCATTGCCATTTGGCTTATCTACTGCGCCCAGAGTGTTTACAAAATGCCTGGCTTCAGTAATTGCTCATTGCAGGCTCCAGGGTATACAAATCTACCCGTACCTGGAAGACTGCCTCATACAAGCGGACGACAAATTGATGTTGACAAAAAATCTGGAATATGTCATACGATTACTTCAAGCTCTGGGATACACAGTCAACTTCCAAAAGTCAAGACTGCAGCCATCCCAGCAAATAATCTTCTTAGGAGCCAAACTGGACACAGCCTCTCAAATGGCTTACCTGACAGAAGACAAGCAAGAGAAGTTAACTCAATACTTCAAAGGTTTAGCAAAACTCACCCAGATGACTGCAAGGAGATTCCTACAGGCCCTGGGTTACATGGCATCCTGCATTCTACTGGTTCCATTAGCAAAACTACACATGAGAAAGCTTCAATGGTACCTAAAAAGCATTTGGTCTCAGCACAGCAACAACTTGGAGACAATCATACCACTCATTCCATGCTTACAAAAGGAATTCCAATGGTGGGCTTCTGTGAGCCAGGAAAACACAGGTTTGTCATTCAAAAAACCACAGATAACACAGACCATGACTACAGACGCCTCAGACCTCGGATGGGGGGCGCACATGGAAGGCAGGTGTATACAAGGACAATGGTCTCCAAAGGAAACACATCTGCATATAAATCAAAAGGAAATGCTGGCAGTAATGCATGCTATCGAGGCTTTTCAAAACCAACTCCAACAAGGTCACTTAATGATACGGACAGACAACACCACTGTGATGTGGTACATAAACAAGCAGGGGGGCACTCACTCTTACCCCCTTTGCAGATTGACAATGCAGCTTTGGGAGAAATCACTGAGTCTAAACATCCAGTTGCAATCACAGTTTGTTCCAGGAAAAGACAATGTGTTGGCGGACAGCCTAAGCAGGAATTTCACAGATCCACACGAGTGGAGGTTGCATCCGAAGGCTTTCAGACAACTCACTTCGACATGGGGCAAGCCAGAAGTGGACCTATTTGCCTCTCATCTCAATCATCTACTACCAAAATTTTGCACAAGGACATACCATCCAAAGGCTTGGAAAATAGATGCTCTTTCATTTAACTGGAACTCCCTAGCAATCTATGCATTCCCACCTCTGCCACTGATGACCTCAGTATTACTAAAGATCAAAGCAGAGAAGCCCAAGGGAATCATAATAGTTCCGGATTTGCCAAGACAACACTGGTACCCACTACTACGGAGCATATGTCACACCAGGAGGTGGGCCCTCCCTCAGTGGCCTCTACTTTTGACTCAGCACAATTTCGAAACACTGCATCCAAACCTTCAGACTCTGCAGCTAACAGCCTGGGAGATCCCATAAATAAATTCAACTTACCTCTCTCCAAGGAAGTTCAGCGGATACTAACAGAGGCTCGAAGACCGTCCACCAGAAAGGTCTACTTAGCAAAGTGGAAAAGATTCAGCAATTGGAATACCAGCAAAGGGCATGATGCATCATTACTGAACATCCCACTTATCTTGGAATATTTGGCAGGTATGTTACAGAGTGGCCTCTCATATTCTTCAATAAAAATACATGCATCTGCTATTTCAGCTAGATACAACACTGATCTCCCTGTTTTTTCTCACCCCTTACTAAGACAATTCCTCAGGGGAATCAAGAACATTAAGCCACCAAGAAAGGCCCCAGTGCCAGCCTGGGACCTCAATTTTGTCTTAGAAAAACTGACTCTACCTCCTTTTGAGCCAGCAGCTTCAGTTGACTTGCAATTTCTCTCATGGAAAACAGCCTTCCTGTTGGCAATTACCTCAGCAAGAAGGGTTTCGGAACTACAGGCCCTAATGGCAATACCACCCTTTATTATTTTCCACAGAGACAGGGTTTCATTAAGGACCAACCCTACCTTTATGCCAAAGGTGGTATCTAGGGTTTCTCTAAATCAAGCCATTCATCTGCCTGCCTTCTTCCCCAATCCTTAGAATAAGGGGGAAAGGCTTTTACATACCTTGGACATTCATAGACAACTTCGATACTACCTGGACAGGACCAAGGCCAGTAGGAAGTCTGAACAGCTTTTTGTAGCTTACGCCCCTGCAGTCCAAGGAAAAGCAGTTTCAAAACAGACTATTTCTAAATGGATTGGACATTGCATCAGATTCTGTTATTCCTTTCGTGGAAAGACTGTTCCAGCCTATGTCAGACCACATTCCACCAGAGCTACAGCCACCTCTACAGCATTTTTAAGAGGGGTGCCTACAAAGGACATTCTAGAAGCTGCTACATGGAGCTCCGTGCATACATTCTCAAAACACTACAATCTCCCCCTATATTCCAGATCCAGAGCAGGCTTTGCTTCGGCAGTCCTGCAGGGTTTGATTGCCACACCATCTCTTTCCTAGAGCATACCTCCTCCCCAGCTAAGCTATGGTATTCTACCCACATGTTATGACTGCAGTTGCATTCTTGAAGGACATAGTACAGTTTTGCACCTACCATAAATGTAGATGTCCGAGAGACATGCAACTGCAGTCGGGTTTTCCCTCCCTCCATACCCCTCTATGCTTAGGGTCCACTCCTATCCCCCTCACTCTTAGCTGGGGATATCTGTTATGGTGTATTTGTTTTATTGCTCATGTATTTGTTTGGAATCCTGTTTTTGTCTTCCAATTTGATTACAGCCTTCCTTGGAGGGCACCTGGCATCTGGGGCAAGAAACACTGAAGAAAATGGCGTCGGCTGATGCTTATATACTCCAGCCGCTCTGACGTCGGATAGAAATGCGACATCAGCCGACGTCGAACCCAGACTTTGGAATCCGGCCGACCGAGGGCTGCCTGAGGCAGGACAACCCACATGTTATGACTGCAGTTGCATGTCTCTCGGACATCTACATTTATGGTAGGTATAAAACTGCACTTTTTTTTTTAGACGGTCAGCATAGGGCATCTGCTTTAGGCCTGTGATTCTTTTAGTGAGGTATTTCTGCAGCCTTTCCAGTTGTTGCAGATGTCTTGAGCGGTACATACCAAATGGGGCATTGTATTCTATAATGGGTCTAATGAGGGATGAGTGCAGTGGGTCAATGACCTCCTTTTTTCTGGATGAAAAGCCCTTAGTGATGAGGTGTGCCACATAGAAGGATTTCCTGACTGTTGTGGCGATGTGGTTATCGAAGGTGAGACCACTGTCCACCTGTGTCCCTAAGTGTCTTATCACACTTTCGATGTTTAGTGTACTGCCACCTATGTGTTAATTCACGGGTACATGTTTTTTCCCAAAGGGGATAACTATACAATCTGATATTGTTAATCCTCGTTCATTCTTCACGTGTGGGTATCGGTTCCGACCTCAGAGCCGGCCGTCTTCCAAGCTCGCGTCGGCTACAAACCCTCGAGCTGAAAACTTTTACCCAGAATTCCCCTCTCCCTCTTACCTCATTTCATTTGTTGCATCGCCATTCGGTCGTGTCAAGCTACTTCTCTTGAGCTAAGTACAATATTTTTCTTCATACTAAATTCTGAAACGGTCTTTTCTCACAGAAAAAGTTATTAGACAGTTTTCTCTTACCTTATCACATTTAGCGACTATCCTTTTTATTCCTTTCCTCCTCTTTACTGCGAGGTAATTCCTTTTTTACCATCGTTGGTAAACCCTCTTTCCTTATTGCCTTCGGGTAATTCTTGTACCATTGCTGGTATTTTTTCTGTGCTTCCTTTCTTTTTGTCATGGCAGATAGAAAAGGTAGTCCAGGATTTAAAAGATGTTTAGATTGTGGCCATAAATTACCTACTTCAGTTGCACATTCCCTTTGTGTCTATTGCTTGGGTGTGCTGCATTTAACAGTTGACCTGCCCTGCGGGATTTGTAAGAATTTCTCTAACAGGACGTTGATTGAGAGAAAAAATAAATTAATATTGAAGGGGCTACTTAAATCTCCTTTTTCAGAGGCTATTTCTGGGTCGGAGGCTTCAATCCCTCCAAGATCCGATAAGAAAAAGAGTGAACATATAAAGGCCAAGTCTCTTCCTTCGTCCCCAGCTGGGGACCTCCAGGAACCGAAACCCAAGAAAGCTAAGCTTTCCAGTTCGGATTCGACTATTTTGGCTCCAGCACTTTCGGTACCTAGACCTTTGGCACCGAGGCCATTGGAGCCATCTGACTTTGTCACCGACTAGCGTGCCCTTTGCTGTATCGGTACCGAGGGGCTCCTCTGTTCGGACCTCTTTACCAGCACCGACTGTCCAGTTGATGCAGACTGTCACGACGTCAATAGATTTTTTGATGTCCATTGTCTGTTCGACTCCGACAACTTACCTGACAGACTACCCTCTCAGCACCGACCAGTTATTGGCACCGATTTTTTTCAGTTCCAGCCTTAGCGCCAACACCCACTTCGGTACCGACCTTATCGTCGGTGCAGACCATGACCCCGGCACCGATGATTTCCTCGGTGCAGACACCTGTAGTTCAGTCCTTTACAGCCCCGTTGTTTTCATTGCAGATCTCCGAGGTGGGCACCGAGCTTGCTCTGTCTTTGGATTGACCTGACTTCCCCCTCAGCTGTGTCCGTGAAATCCACTAGAAGCCTCTCTGAACACGATGTTTTGCGGCTTGTGGATCAAGTGCTTTTGGCCAGAGGTATTACCCCCCCCCCAGACCTATCCTTCCTCGGGAGGTGATCACCCCTTACCAAAGACCCCCTACATATTCTCCTCCTTCATTGCCTTTGAAGCCCCTTGGTATAGCACAGTCTTCCCCCTCTATGGTTCCCGTTATAGAACTCACTAAGGAGCTGCAGTTGCCTTTGTGGCAGGAGAGTTTCTCTACGACCCAGGATGTCAGCTGTGGCATACGTAATTTGGTGTTTCACAGCCATCCTTTCCAAGTCCGCAGGCTGAGCCACTTAGGAAGTGTGACCCCTGACCCTGGGCACTCACCCCTCTTCAGGTGGACTGGCCTTCCAGCAAATGGCGAAGGCTCTGGTGTCGGTTGGCGATCCTGTGCTATCACTCTCCCCGCCCTCCTCTGGACTGCAATGTAAACAAGTCGCTCCTAGCAGACACTGGGCACAAGGGCCTCAGGATATACTCCGACAGGAGACCCCTTTTGCATTGTCTTCCCCAGCTTCTCCCTCTGAGGAAGTTCATCAAAACAGCTCATGCAAGAGGAAGCACATGGACTCCACAGAGGAGTCCCTTACTGAAGACACAGAATTTGATGATGGGGAAGGGTCCTCTCCGCTCACCCTCCGAGATATCCTTTGGTGATATTCTTGAAATTTTTAAACAGAGGTGACTGGCAGCCCTAGAACCCGACCTCTGAAGAGTATGTGTTCCTGCAGGCCTTTCACACCTGGCCCCCTACCTCCCGGGTTACTCCACCTGCCGACGAACTGGTCCAGCTTGTCGTGCAGCATGCGTGGAAGGCTTCTGACACCATTGAGACCATTTCCCCAAGGCCAGATAAAATTTTGCCCCCTCCTACTACTGACCCCCATTGTTCCAACGGTCTTCCTGTAGATGCTTTGGTGGTGGTGGCTGCAACTAAAAAGGACCTGGCGGAAGAAGAAAGCCAGACTGTCCATCCGCCCAACAAAGAGTCCCGGGCTCTGGACAGAATAGGGAAGCATACTTTGGCATCAACGACCTTTGCAATCAGGTCCCTGAACTATACGGCACACTTTACCAGGCTTCAAAGAGATTTAATTTCTGAGCTCTCTGAAACTTTGGCTAGTGCTGTTTGATGAGGTCCGTGACAAATTGGCCTCTCAGCTAGCCACCATTGAATCGATATCTAACTCCTCCATGCACCTGATATCGCACACATCAGAAGGAGCAGCTACAGCGGCGAGTTCAGGCATTGTTCTGAGATGACACACTTGGATGCGCTTGTGTAATTTCGCGTAACCTTTCAAGGCTTCCTTTCTCAATGCTCTCATCGAAGCCTCTTCATTGTTTGGACCCAAGGTTAAAAGTGCACTGGCCAGATGTGAACAGGATGGTAAGACCCTTTCTGCCGTGGGTGTCTGTTATTCTTCCCCTCAACAGGCTTTCTCCATAAACCAGAAGAGTGGGAAGATATGGTACAGAAATTCTCAGGGCCCTTTCTGTGACACACAGGCCGAGATCTTCCCTAGAGGCAGAGGGGGAAACTCACAGGGAAGATGCCCTTTTCGGGGCAGAGGGGGAAACTCACAGGGAAGTTGCCCTTTTCGGGGCAGAGGTGGTCCGCTTAACCAGGCTTCCAGGGACTCTTTCCCTGGCCAATTCTACCAGCGCTCCTGAAGAGCGGCCCAACTGCTTTCCTCTGGAAGTGATTGGGAGTCATTTCTCTTTGTACTCTTCTGCCTGGCTAACCATCACCACCGATTCTTGGGTACGAAGGGTAATAACCAGAGGCTGTCATATTCCCTTCGTTCTTTGTCCCGCTCCCCCAAACTTACCCGACGTTCCACCCAGTCAAAGGGAAGAAGCAGCATTAGAGATATAAAAGCTGCTAAGAAAGAGAGTCAAGTGCAACAAATATTTTGCCCTGATTCCCCCTCTGGGACAGTCACCCAGGGACGCTCTAGTCCACGATTGGCCCTCCGGTCTACTTTATGCATTTCCACCTCTCCCCCTCATTCCCCAGTTTCTGAAGAAATCCCACCGGTTAAAGAGCAAAGTAATCCTCATAGCACCATATTGGCCTAATCAGATTTGGTTCCCCTTCCTTTGGCCTCATCTGTTAGATCAACCGTGGATTGTCCATCCAACCCCGGAGTTGATCTCCCATCCGCAGAATCTGATTCACCCCAACTTGAACAGCCTGAAGCACAAAGCTTGGCTCCTCCAATTCCCTTGATTGCCAGGAAGAATGATCTTTCTTTCTTTGTCAGTACGTGACATTCTTATTGCATCTCATAAGTTTTCCACCAGAATTACATATCTCAGCAAGTGGAAAAGATTTACATTTTGGCTGAAAGAAAAACAAGTAGATCCTTTTTCAGCACCAGTGTCTGTAGTACTGGAGTATCTAGCCCCACCCTATTTCAATCCGGTCTATCAGCCTCTACCATTAGAGTTCATTTGGCTGCAATATCTTTAATTTCCATGAAGGTGTCCAAGACTCCTCTCTTATGTCGCACAAATTTTGCAAGACTTTCATGAAAGGTGTGAATCTAAAACCCCTTTTTAGAGAACCTACTCAACCATGGGACCTGTCACTAGCCCTACAAGCTTTGACAATGCCACCTTTCAAACCAGTTTCTTCTTGCGACCCCAAATATTTGTAATGGAAAACCTTGTTTTTGGTCACCATTACTTCTGTCAGACGCATCTCCGAGCTTCAAGCCTTATGCATCAAGAGTCCATATTTAATTTTTCATAGAGATAGTGTCATTGAGAACTAATCCTTCCTTTCTGCCAAAAGTGATCTCTGAAATGTCCTTTAGTCAAACCATTGAATTGCCGGTTTTCTTCCCCAGTCAGTCATTCAAACAAAGGAGAGTATTGCCTACATACCCTAGATATTCACAGGCAACTTCGCTTCTACTTGAACAAGATTAAGGCCTCTTGTAAATCAGACCAGTTATTTTTGGCCTATTCTGGACCTAGATTAGGATGTGTTGTTGCTAAGGTCACATTGGCTAAATGGTTGAAAGACTGTGTGATCTTCATTTATAGACAACGTAATATTCCAATGTTAAGTTGTCTCTCTCGCCTTCATTCTTGCTGGTTGGGTTCGGAGCTGATCTTCGGCTCCGAGTCGCCCATTTTCTAAAGCTCGAGAGCTATTTACTGGCTCGAGGCCTCCCTATATCCCACAATGCCTGGTGCTAGATCCCCAGATCTCATTTGCCGCTTCAGCTACGAGGTTGCGCTTTACTGGCTCAGGTCGTATTCATCTTTTTGTCATAATTAGTTGTTGAATTTTAGTACATATTTCAAGCTTTTTTTTTTTGTTCTTAGTAGTGTAGTACTGTTAGATTAGTTGTAGTATCTGTGTTTTTCTGCCTTTTAGGAAACTCGTTTTAATTAGAGAGTTTCTCCCCTCCCCCCTATCTCCCTAAAGTAGGCCGTTTAAATTAGAGGCTATCCCCTTCCCTTTTATAAACCTTTTTCCAGTAGGAAGTAGTGTTTAGCCTTTGTAGTTTAAGGATAATTTCCTTTTATTTTTGCTAGTATTGTTACTCTCTTTAAATTTTTGTGTGAAGGTGTGGGACTAGTGTGCATGTGTGAGCGTGTGTGTTTATTTACACTAGTCTAATATTATTCAGTTGGTATCCCTTTGTCTTTAGCATGTCAAAGGATACCAAGGTGTCAGGGTTCAAGAAGTGTGACTCGTGCTGTCAGAAAATGTCTCTGACAGATGGTCACACTTCTTGTGTTTATTGTTTGGGCGCCCTACACCTGCAGGACTCTTGCTCGGTATGTCATGCCTTTAGTCCGAGAGTCCTGCAGGAGCATAGGAACAAGTTGATTCTCAGGGGATTACTTAAACCCGAGGGGTCTCCTGCAAAGTCTCAGCCAGCAAAAACCCGTAAGCCCACCAAGCCGTCGGCTCCCAGTACAGAGCTGTCGCCAGGTGGAGCGTCTGCTTCTATTTCGGTTCCGGCCGGAACCGAAGTATCTAAATCGCACTCGGCTCCGATCTTGGTGTAGGAACAGTCAGGGAGCCGTAAGCGATCTAGGTCGCCATCCCTAGAGTCGATTCACTCGGCTCCAGGGTCGCCCTTACTACAATCTGAACAGAGCCATCGGTCCCACTCTTCTCGGTCCTCGTGGCTAACTGATCATGACTTGGAGAGAGTGGTTAGTAGACTCCTCAAATCGCAGGCCCTGGCTAAAATGTTAACTAGCCCTCCTCATCAGGCTGTGGCTGTTCCTGTTCCGACTCCTGCCAGTTTGGAGCTGGAGTTTGTTGGGGCTCGGATCTTGGAAACGTCGGCGCCGATGCTTCCCCTTTCGGCTCAGTCGTCTGCTCCGATTTCTTTAATGGTTCCGTCCTTGGAGGGATCTGGGCGCTGAGACTCCCTCGTCGGCTCTGAGGGGGTGAGTGGCATCGGACCCTTGTCCGACCCCGTTCTCCCTCTCGGAGCCTCAGCGCAGGTAAGTTCGGCTCCTACATCGGTCTCTGAGCCGTCTCTTTTGGTGCTGGGGAGGATTCCTGTCTCTTCGGAGCGGGGCCCCTCTTCTCTGCCGGACAGGGGCACCTTCGAGGTCATGAGGAGCGTGCTGACTTTCGAGTCAGCACCTCTATCAGCCCTTTCAGCTCCTCCCCCCAGGGTGCCTGCTTTGGTCTCTGCCCCTCCTCCAGACCCCAAGCGAGGGGATCAAACGCTCCAGGTCACCCCACTGGGTGTATCTTTCTCTTCCGAGGCCTCCCCTGAGATTTCAGAGGAACCCCCTCATAAGAGGAAATGTAAGAGGAAACATGTTGACTCCCCCGAGTCTGTCACGTCAGATACTGACTTGGAGGATTCGGAAGGGTCCCCAAGATCCCCCTCTGAAGATGTCTCTTTCTCAGACATCCTTGAGATCCTTAGGCAGAGGGGGAACTGGACTGCCCTTAACCCTTCTGAGGACGAGTCGGTATTCCTAGACATGTTTGGTTCTCGCCCCTCCACCTCCTGGGTGTCTCCACCTTTCGATCCATTGATGGAAGTAGTGGCTCGAAAGGCATGGTCATCCCCGGACACACTGGAACCAACCCCCCACAGGCCCACTAAGTTTATTACGGCCTCTTGAGATAAACAGTTTTTGACAAAGGGTGTCCCTGTTGATGCCATGGTGGTAGCAGCGGCCACGAAAAAGGAGTTGGCTGACACTTCTGTACCTGTCCATCCCCCTAATAGAGAGTCTAGGACGATGAACAGATATGGGACGCGGATGTTTTCTTCAGCGACCTTCTCCATGCGATCGCCGAATTATTTGTGCCACTTCACCCACCTCCAGAGGAATCTCCTCAAGGAGCTAAGTGATACCCTTCAAGATCCATCAGCTGCGGGGGCTCAAGACGAGATTAACTCCCAGCTGGCAACTCTTAATTCTGTCGTCAACTCCTCCATGCGGATCATTTCGTATGCGGCTGATGGGGCGAGTAGGGCCGCAGGCATAGGCGTGGCTTTGAGAAGACATGCCTTGATGCGGTTATGTAACTTTGCTGATCCCTTCAAGGCGTCTTTCACCAATACCCCTTTTGATGGTTCGGCTCTGTTTGGATCTCAGGTGAAAGATACTCTTACTAGGTGTAAGCAGGAAGGCAAGACTCTCTCTGCTGTTGGAGTCCGTTTTTCCACTCCCTCTAGACCATACCCTAAAGGTCAGAAGAGTGGAAAGATTTGGTTCCAGAAACCCCAGGGAGCCGTGCCTGACGCACATGGTGAGTTTCCTTCCAGAGGCAGAGGGAGGGAACAACAATAGACGCCGCCTGCAGGGCAGAGGGGGTCCGCAGAATCAGGGCAGCAGAGAATCTTTCTCTGACAAGCCCTTCCAGCACCCCTGAGGGGCTGCCTGGCTGTCTGCCTTCGGAGGCAGTCGGGGGAAGGTTGTCTCTGTACCCAGAAGCCTAGCGTCTCATTACACACAGATGGGTATGGTCTGTCATATCCGGAGGTTACAAAATCCGTTTTGTCCACACCCCCTTAAAATCAAACAGTCCCATCCCAGATGTTCCACCCGGTCTAAGGGCACATGCAGTACAAGAAATTTCGAAACTGCTAAAAAAACGAGCCATCCAACAAGTCCCAGCAGACCAGCAAGGATTTTACTCAAAGTTCTTTTTGGTACCAAAAAGGACAGGGGATTGGAGACCCATTTTGGATCTCAGCAGGCTAAACAAGTCTCTTCAAAGAACGAAGTTCCTGTTGGTCACGCTTCAGTCCATTCTACCCTCTTTGGGTCAGGACAATTGGATGTGCTCCATAGATCTTCAGGATGCGTACTACCATATCAAAATGGACAGGCATTCCAGAAGGTTTCTCTGCTTCCGTCTGGGAGACCGTCATTACCAGTTCAGAGCTCTGCCCTTTGGTCTCACTACAGCCCTCAGGGTGTTCACCAAATGCATGGCAGTGGTTACCGCTCACCTGAGACGGCAAGGATTCCAGGTGTTTCCATATCTAGACGACTAGCTCCTTACTGCTACCACCAGACATCAGTTGCTGAGAGCCAGGGACTATACCATCCAAACATGCTCCAACCTAGGTATCTCAATAAATTTCGAAAAGTCTGCATTGTCGCCTTGTCAGTCTTTAACCTTTATAGGTGCAAGATTAAATACGAAAGATCTGTCTGCAAGACTTCCAATAGACAGAGTGGCAGACATTCGCAGACACGTACAGGTATTATTAGGATGCAGAAAGATTCAGGCCAGATTCGTCCTAAAAACCTTGGGTCTCATGGCAGCAGCGATCATATTAGTTCCCCTGGCTCGTTTTCACATGAGGATTCTTCAGCGGATGCTTTTCACCCAATGGTCCTTTCAACAACTTCCTATGTCTCACAAGATAATAATCACGCAGTCATGCAAAGACCACTTGGCTTGGTGAATGGTCTCCCCATCAGTACCCCAGGGCAGACCATTTGTCCTTCCTCCTCCAGTTGCCACGGTGACCACGGATGCCTCCTGGATCGGGTGGGGGGGGGCATTTTCAGGGCAGGACTGTCCAGGGCACCTGGCAACCCCACGAGTACCACTTGCACATAAATGTCTTGGAGATGAGGGAGGTACTTTTAGTGTTGCAAGCTCTTCAGAACTCTCTACCCACTGGGACCGCAATTCACACAGACAATATGTCTGTAGTGTGGTACATAAACAAGCAGGGCGGAACCAAGTCCTATCCCTTATGTCGAGAAGCACTCAGACTATGGCAGTGGGAGATCTCCTCTCAACGGTTTCTGACAGCAACGCACATCCCTGGGAAGTCCAGCGTCATAGCGGACAAGCTAAGCAGAGCTATTCTCATGCGTCACGAGTGGTCTCTCAATCGGACAGTAGAAGACAAGATCTTCCGCTAATGGGGTCAGCCTTGCTGCGACCTTTTCGCAACTCCTCTTAACAGCAAGTGCGACAGTTTCTTCACTCTCTTCCCGGACACTCCCCCAGAGATGCTGTAGTTCACGATTGGCCCCACGGACTTCTGTATGCATTCCCACCCTTTCCTCTAATTCCCAAACTAATTCAGAAAGCTACCGTGCTGGGTTGCAAGATGATCCTCATTGCCCCCTACTGGCCTCGACAAATCTGGTTTCTGTTCCTGCATCGTCACCTTCTAGAGCAGCCTTGGAATCTGGACCCCGTTCCGGACCTCCTGATCCATCAGTCGGGCAGGCTGCATCAATCTCTTCAGTCTCTCAACCTCACTGCTTGGTTGCTCCACTTCCAACTTTAGCCAGGCTTCCCAGTATTTCCCATTCTGTGCATGAGATTATCCTTTCTTCGCACAAACCTACAAGCAGGAAGACTTATGCTAGTAAGTGGAAACGTTTCTCTTTCTGGGCAGAGGCTAGAAATATAGATCCTTTTACGGCCTCTGTCCATAACGTTGTAGACTTTTTAGCAGAACTTTTTCAAGCGGGCTCATCTTCTGCCACCATTAGAGTTCAATTAGCGGCAATCTCAAATTTCCATATGGGCCTATCAGAAACCAGCATCATGTCTCATAAGCTTTGCAAAGGTTTTCTTAAAGGAACACTTTTGCTCAGGCCTCCAGTGAGAGATCCCCCGCCTCTGTGGGACTTGAATTTGATCCTAGCTTCCTTGATACTGCCTCCCTTTGAACCGGCAGCTTCCTGTTCCTTGAAATTACTTTCTTGGAAAACCCTCTTTTTGGAGGCCATTACTTCAGTGAGGAGAGTTTCTGAACTTCAAGCCCTACGTGTTCGTCCTCCTTACTTAATTTTTCATAAGGATAGGGTTTCACTCAGGGACTAATCCTTCGTTCCTTCCTAAGGTCCCCTCCGAAAATAATTTGAATCAATCCATTGATCTACCAGTTTTTTTTCCAAATTATTCCAACAAAGCTGAACACAAATTACACCAGTTGGACGTCCATAGGCAATTACATTCCTATTTATATAGGACTGAGCAAGTAAGGAAATCAGGCCAACTCTTCCTGTCCTATGCAAGGGTAAGCAGGGTCGACCAGTGTCTAAAGTAACCTTATCCAGGTGGTTGTCCTCTATTATTACCTTTATTTATCAGTTGAGGAATAAAGAACTCCCTGCTAAACCTAAGGGCCACTCTACTAGGGCTTTAGCTATATTGGTAGCCTTTCAAGCAAGACTACCAATGGAAGCTATTTGTGCGGCGGCCACATGGGCCACCGCTCATACCTTCATTTCACTTTATAAACTGGATGTGGCCTCTAGGAGTAGAGCTGATTTTGGTTCCACTGTGCTCAAGAGTCTGTTCCGATGAGCCACCCAGGACTAAGGTGCTAAGGATGCTGTCCCAACCAGCAAGAATGAAGGCGAGAGAGACAACTTATCATTAAGAAGTTATGTACCTACCATAACATTCCATGTTAGTTGTTTTCTTCTCGCTTTCTTTCTTGCATCCCACCCTCCATCCCCCTAGCCTAGATAGACCGAGAAGAGTCCTCCTACGAGTCTAGTCTCTGGCTGAGTCTTACCCGATTTATGTCCACTATCTTTCTTTAGCCCTATAGCTGAAGTCTTGCTATTGGTACAGTTGTCCTCTTGTATTGTTATGGTGTTAGGTCTTTCAAATGAGATCTGGGGATCTAGTGCCAGGCATTGTGGGATATACAGAGGCCTCGAGCCAGTAAATAGCTCTCGAGCTTTAGAAAATGGCCTAGTTGGAGCCGAAGATCGTCTCCGAACCCAACCAGCAAGAAAGAAGGCGAGAAGAAGACAACTAACATGGAACGTTATGGTAGGTACATAACTTCTTATTACCTACTACCATAAAAGCCCATTCTACAAGGTCGGTGGCAACTTCTGCTGCCTTCCATGCCAGAGCTTCTTTACATGACATTTGTGCAGCTGCAACATGGGCTACCCCTCATACCTTCATCAGTCATTACAAATTGGATTTGGCCTCCAGGGGAAGAGTATCTTTTGGTTCTATGGTGCTCAGGAATGTCCTTCCATGAGAGCCTCCCAGGAATAAAGGTAGTTGGGGACTCTGTCCCACGCGTAAGGAATGAACGAGGATTAACAATATCAGATAAAGAAGTTATGTCTTACCATAATGTTCCATCTGTTTTGTTGATCCTCGTTCAGTCATTACGACCCTCCTTCCTTCCCCCTCCTGTAGCTTCCAGTGGATCTCACCATCCTGTTCTATTGGGTCATTTGACCAGAGGTAGCCTCTACCTTCTTTTGACTTGCAGACTCAATTTGAGGTAACAGTGAGAGGGGAATTCTGGGTAAGAGTTTTTAGTTCGAGCGTTGTAGCTGACGCGAGCTTGGAAGATGGCCGGTTCAGTTCCGAGGTCGTATCCGATACCCACACGTAATGACTGAATGAGGATCAACAATGCAGATGGAACATTATAAGACATAACTTCTTTTTTCTTGGCATTGAGCTTGAGCCCATGGCTCTGGAACTAAGCATCTGTTTCTGTAAGGCCCTTTTGTAGAATATCCACATCATTTGGGGATTCAATAATGGCTCCCAGTTTGCAGTCATCTGCGAACTTTGTTAGCCAGAGTCCCTTAGTGTTGGCCTGTACGTCAGAGAAGTAGATGCCAAACAAGAGCGGTCCCAGGTCTGAACCCTGAGGTGCTCCATTTGTCACTTATCTGGAGCTGGATTTAAAGTTGGCTGCTTTTACAGTGTGGGTTCTGTCAGTAAGCCAGTTGGCATCCCATCGAGAGACGTTCGGATTAATGCCCAGCTTAGTAAGTTTATCTATGATTCCAGAGTGGGGGATGGTGTTGAAGACCTTGGCAAGGTCCAGAGAGGCTGTGTGAACCACCTTACCCTTGTCCACGGCTTTGGACACTGATTCGAAGAAGTCAGTCAGGTTCAGGAGACAGGATCAGCCCTTCACAAACCCAAACTGCGTGGGGTCCAGTGTTTGAAGGTTGTCGGTGTCTTTGTTTATAAGTTCCATGATAATACGTTCCATGGCCTTGCAGATCAGGCTCGTCAGACTGATGGGGCGGTAGTTCCTGGGATCCAAGGTGTATCCCCCCTTGTGAAGTGGGATAACTGTAGCTGTGCACCACTCAGTGGGCACGAAGCCTGAGGTTAGGCTATGATTAAACATGACACTTGGGTGAGGTGCCAGTTCATTTTGTAGTTAGTGTAGTACATGGCCTGGGATGTTGTCTGGTCCCTTGTATGCTGTATTCTTAGTTTTTTCTTTTTTTCCCCTGTCACCCCTTGCCCTCCTATGCCTAAATCTCTTCACCCCCCTTTGTTCCTTCCTCTACTGATATCCTTCATCTCAATTAAGTACATCTCCAGCTGTTACACAACTTCCTACTGCCATGAGAATGTGGGAATATGCGATCTCCAACAGTCGTTTTTTTCATAGCAACACACATTCCAGGATGGTACAACATTATAGCGGACAGGTTAAGCCGGACTATTCTAATGCATTACGAGTGGTCTCTGACTCTTTCAGCAGCAGAGCAGATCTTCCTCGAGTGGGGTCAGCCTTGCTGCGATCTCTTCGCATCTCCTTCCAACGCGAAGTACAGCGAGTTTTTCGCTCTGAACCCCCTGCCGGGGGGAGTCCCCCCGTGATGCTGTAGTCCATGCTTGGCCTCCCAGTCTTCTTTATGCTTACCTTCCAGTACCTCTTATTCCGAGGTTTCTACAGAAAGCTCGTCGACTGGGGAGTAAAGTGATCCTCCGTTTCGGCCTCGCCGGCTATGGTTTCCCTTCCTTTGGTCTCACCTTCTGCCTCCGCCTTGGATCTTGGATCCCATTTAGGATGTGATTTCACACCCATCGGGAGTTCCTCATCCAAATCTGGACAGGTTGAAGCTTACAGCTAGGCTACTCCAGTTCCCGTGATTGCTAGGACTCCTGGATTATCCTCCTCATTTAGGTCTATTTTGGTGGCTGCTCATATGTCTTCTACCAGGAAGGTTTATTGCAGTAAATGGAAAGTGTTTCCTTTTGGGCCTGTCAAAGGAGTTTAGACCCATTTCACGGCTCCTATTTCTATCATTCTTGATTTCTAGCTGATATTTTTCAACACTGAGCTAGTTCTTCTACTGTCAAGGTTCAATTGGCTGCCATTTCTCATTTTCATGTGGGTGAGAATTCTGCTTCTCTAGCCTCCTTCAGGCTGTGTAAAGCCTTTATCAAAGGGACTTTTCTGTTACGCCCCCGGTCAAGTATCCTGTTCCCCCATGGGACCTTAATATTGTTCTTCAAGCTCTGGTCGCTCCACTTTTTGAAACCGCTGAAACCACAAATCTAAAATTCTTATCTTGGAAAACAGCATTTCTGGTGGCTATTACCTCTGCTAAAAGAGTTTCAGAACTGCAGGGCTTGTTCATCAAAGTTCCTTATATGATTTTCCACAAAGATAGGGTTTTCCTTTGGACCAGTCCATCCTTCCTTCCCAAGGTGGCATCACCAGTTAATATCAATCAAACCATCAGTTTACCAGTTTTCTTTCCTAATTTTGCTAACAAGATGAAATACAAACTCCACATGCTGGATGTTAATAGACAGTTAAGATTATATTTACACAGGACAAAAAATTTCCGGAAATCCGATCAGTTGTGTGTATTCTTATATAAACCCTTTTTGGGTAAACCCATCTCCAAGGTCACTATTGCTAGGTGGATTTCTTCATACATCCTTGAGGTCTCTAAGAACAGAGGCATGTCTCCCCCGGGTCAGGTGAAAGCTCATTCCACTAGGTCCATGGCTATGTCTGCGGCCTTTTTGGTCTAGTCTCTTTGGATGATATTAGTTCTGCAGCTACTTGGTCATCTCATACATTTATTTCTCATTACAAATTGGATTTGACTTCCAGAAGGAGCATCTTTTGGTTCCGCAGTGCTCCTGAATATCCTTCCATGAGGGCCATCCAGGAGTTTAGTAGCTGGGGACTCCGTCCCACAGGTTGAAGACCAAATGAAGTAAACTACTTCAGATAAAGAAGTCATGTATTCACCATAACGTTCCATCTGAGTAGATTTGTCGTCAACTGTCCCTCCCTCCCTCCTTCACCCGGATCTTGGCATATGAACAGCCTACTGGTTGCAGTGATAGGTCACAAGTATTTTTTCAGGTCAGGTTATCAGTATAAGAATCAGCAAACTCGATCTGGGGGTTGGACCACGGAGCAGATGCTGGTAAGCTTGCTGGCTTGGATCCGATACAGACTTGGTATCCCACGGGTTGAAGACAAATGAAGTAGAACTACTCCGATGGAACGTTATGGTGAGTACATAACTTCTTTTTTTAAATAACTGGGATTGAGTATTATGAATCAAGAACTGAGAATACTGTTAATTGTTTCTGACCACTAAGTGGCACTATTAGAGTAAAAGTGGTTAACACTTAAGTACAAAAAGTTGGCTATTCAAATTTTTTTTTTTTTTTTTTTTTTTTTTTTTTTTAACAAGTAGTAGTTAAAGAAGTCAGTTCTCCAAATATGTAGGGTTATGCAGCTTCTGAGAATCTAAGGATGGTTAAAGGAATTCACAGTGTAAACACAAAGACTTCATATGTAGAGAATACATCATTGTCATAGACATCTCAGATATTGTGCAGAGCCGTCGCAGTTGTATCCTTTTTGACTACATTAGGTTGTTCACAGGCTTAGGAAGCTTGCAAAAGATCATCCACAATTAGAACCCGATAAAGTGCCAGTAATGCATATTTCCAGGTAAGTACCCAAAAATGAAAAGGATTAAAGTTGAGGGAGAACTGAAATTTAAGGAAACCTTAAGGGCAATAAGAGCCATCAGAATAGGTGAGTAGTGAGGTGGTTGTAAAGAAAGGCAAGATTCACATTTGTATTGCTCTACAAAATGTAAAATAGTGACTACACCTCGAGCACGCAGAGAAGGATTTTACAATAAAACTAGAATTGATGAGGGCAATCACTGGATTTTTCTCCCAAACAGGCAGGGAAGGACTGCACAGAAACCAGAGTAAAGATGTTCTTCGTGTTTCACTGTTGCAGTCATCCCATTTGGGTTATCTGCTTGCAGTAGCCCTCAGTCAGCCTGATTAACAAAGTCTTGGGTCCTCCGTCGGTTGCTGTCTCTTCTGTGACGTCACGTAGTGGAGGGTATAAAACATGCAGCCGATGCCATTACATCAGTCTTTCTTGCCGTGCAGTGCCCGAAGCAGAAGCAGTTCGCAAGTGCCGGTCAGCCGACTCCTGAAATTTTTGTTTTCGAGTTTCAGAACCAAAGAGTTCAACTTAAAGCCAAGTACCCCATTGGGGAAACTTTTTGTTGCTCTAAACCGATGTCAGTAAGAGTAAAAATTGTATTTCTTGTGGAAAGCAAATACCTCCAAGATTTTAATTCGTACTATATTCCTTGCCTAGGCCCTGACCGCGACGTACCTCGCTGTCTGTTTTGTGCCTTATTTAAACAACGAACTATCTGTCATCGGTATATTTTCGCTTCTAACTATTTTGGTGCTCGGTTCAGTTATCCAGATATGTCCTCTGTAAGCCATCCGCCTGCTGACATTCCGAAAAAACGCAAAGATAAAGACAAGACAGGCTGCCTAGGTCCAAAACTGCTGACGACGCTTCTCCTAAGCCAGTCGCCAGTTCGCCGGTACTCAGTGAGGTGCTTTCGTAGCCCCTGATACCCGCTACTTCAGATTCGCAGGCCTCTACTGAGACCCATTCCGGAGTCCTGTATGCCGCGAGATGCTTCAACTGTGGATCCTGCAGATGTCTCTACCTTGGATGGGTACGGAGCCGCTGTGCAGGCACCGGCTTCTGATGGTGGATTCAGGCCTACTGACTTGCATATTAAACCAACGCCATCTTCTTCTTCAAGGCCTAAAACGCGAACCATGACTAGAAAACCGATACCCAGACAGCATGGTCAGGCCTCTATGCCTAAAAAACAGATAAGAATGGCTGAAGACCTTATTACTTTAATCAGGGGAAGCCAACTTTCCCCCTTTAAGAGACCTAGGACTGAGTTTGCTTATGATACTTCTGACTAGGATTCTGAAACTTCTGTTTCCTCTGATGACCAGGATTTACCCTTCTCTACCTATGAGGATTCTGATGCAGAGGACTCAATTCCCTCTGCTTCCCCCCCAGAAGATTTCTCTTTTGGTGAAACCTTGCATACTCTTGGGGAGCATTTTTGTTGGGAAAGTCGGGATTTCTCTCATTCTAAAAAGAGGGATTTCTTACTCCTGCCTCAGCACAGGCCTTTAGCTATCCCTCCTGTCCTAGACATTGTTGATGATGCCTTTTTGGAATCTAGCTTGGCCCCTCTCTACCTCCTGCTCCCAGAAAACCTGATAGATATTACAGGGTTCCTGACTCTCAAGTTCCTTTTCAAAAATCCTACTGCGGATCCTGAGACCATTTCACAGGGACCCAAGGGCATTAAAGCTACTACTGCCAAAAATCCTACCCCTATGATAGAGACTCCAGGGAGCTGGATAGATGGGGTAGAAAGGTATACACTTATGCAACCTTGGCCATTAGGGCGTTAAACTGCCAGTTTCATATGTTAAAAGTATCAGCAGCATATTATTGGATTGCTTAAACAGAAAATTATGTTGATTCCTGATTGTGCTGAAAATAAGGATTTACAGGATTTAATGCATTCGGCTGAACAGGTTGGATAACATACTTTGCAATGGGGTTTTGATTCACTAGAGGCATCTTGCAGGGCTGCTGTCACTGGGTCTGTACTTAAAAGGCATGCTTGGCTTAAGGAGCAATCCTTGCCAGATCATGTTAAAGCTAAATTACTGGATGCTCCCTTAAATCAGGACCGCCTGTTTGGCAACAAGGCAGAAGAAGTTCTCAAAAAGGTGGAGGAAAAAGCTAAATCTATGCAAACAGTTAAAGATTTCTTATAAGTGCAACTTCCAAGATTTAGTAGTAAAATCCCCCCTGTGGTAAACTGTCTCAATGACTTAACTTTAAAACTTAGCACTTCTCAACTGACTGCCCCTTTGGGGGGAAAGATTGCTCTACATGCAAAAAACTGGGAACTCGTTACCCCGAACAAGTGGGTTTTAAATATAGTTTCCCAAGGATACAGACTTCACTTCCACACGTTACCAACCCCAAACGGTTGGCCAGACCTACCCCCAAATCAGTGGGCAGAGGCTCAAAAGCAAGTACTCTCTCTTAAGCATAAAGGCTATTCAAACTGTACCAGAAGAGGAAAAGGGGCAAGGTTTCTACTGAAGACTTTTCGTGGTACCCAGAAAAGACAATTCATGGCATCCTATCCTGGACCTGTCTACTTTAAACACCTTTTTGGTGATTCCAAAATTCAAGATGCTAACTCTTCACCAGTTGCTTCCTATGCTAGGCAAAGATGCTTGATTTGGCAACACTCGATTTAAAGGAAGCATACCTGCACATCCCAATCAGGGAATCTTGCAGAATATACGTACGCTTCAAAGCAGGCTACTTGCACTATCAGTTCTCTGCACTGCCCTTTGGCTTATCTACTGCGCCCAGGGCATTCACAAAGTGCCTAGCTCCAGTGTTTGCATTTTGCAGGCAAAGAAATATTCAAATCTACCCATACCTGGACGATTGTCTAATTCAGGCAAAAAGCCAGGACATACTTTTGAATCATCTAGCTTTTATACAAAGGGTGCTAACTTGTCTGGGGTACACCATAAACAAAAAGAAATCTCTCCTGGTACCCTGTTAACAAATTATATTCCCGGGAGCATGCAGTTTCCCAGATGGCTTTCCTCACACCAGAGAAACAAATTCATTTGACAACCTACTTCAAGCTAGTGGCCACAAAAACCCTATATGCAAGGCATATACTGCAAGCTTTGGGGTTCATGGCCTCCTGCATTCTTCTAATTCCATATGCAAGACTGCATATGAGGAAGCTACAATGGTATCTACAAAGCCTATGGTGTCAACATTCTCAGGATCTAGAAGTAATGATTCCTATCTTACCTTGCCTACGGTTAGAGTTCCTTTGGTGGACATAGGCCTGCCACCAAAACAAGAAACTACCATTCACTCTAACCCCTGCTGCCCAAACCCTAACAACAGACGCATCAGACTATGCATGGGGGGCTCATCTGGCAGGGAAGTGCATTTAGGGCAAATGGAACCCAAGTCAAATGCACCTGCATATCATTCAAAAAGAAATGTTAGCTGTACAGAATGCTATGACACCTTTCAAGGACCACATTCTTCCAGGAGAATTAATGGTAAAGACGGACAACACCACTGTTATGTGGTACATAAACATGCAGGGGGGTACCCATTCTTATCCCCTCTGCAGACTAGCCATGGCACTGTGGAACACAGCCTTGAGCTACCAAGTGCATCTACAAGCTCAATTTCTGCCAGGAAAACTAAATACACTGGCAGACGGACTAAGCAGAAACCTCATGGACCCACACAAGTGAAAATTGGAGCCAAACACTTTCAACATGTTGGCAAACAAATGGGGGAGCCCGGATATAGGCCTGTTTGCCTCCCCCCAGAACTACCAATTAGACAAATTTTGCACAAGGACTCCCCACAAACAAGCTTGGAAAGTGGATGCTCTGTCCTTCAGCGGGAAATACCTATCAGTTTATGCCTTTCCTCCTTTGCCTCTCCAAAGTATTACTAAAGATCAAACAGGACAACCAAGGACGATATTGATTGCACCAGACTGGCCACGCCAACACTGGTACCCTCTCTTGCGCAGTGTCACCCTCAGCTTCAAACCCTGAAAGTAGCAGCCTGGCTAATTACCTAATCTCTCCTTTACCATCCCTCAGTAAACCAGTGATGGACATCATTTTAGAGGCAAGGAGGCCTAGTACTAGAAAATCTTATGCTGAAAAATGGAAAGGATTATGTGCCTGGAGCCAATCTCTAGGGATGAGCACGGCAGTGCCCAACTTACCTCAGATTTTACAATACTTAACTGAGATGCTTCAGAAGGACCTTTCTCTTTCCCCCATCAAAATTCACACCTCAGCCATTTCAGCTCATTATAACACAGAACCTCTCCTCTTCTCTCATCCACTGCTCAAGCAGTTCCTCAGAGGGGCCAGAAATTTTAAACCACGCAGAAGAGCCCCAACCCGTCTGGGACCTTAACTTTGTATTGGAGAAACTCACTCTTCCTCCTTTCGAGCCACCTGCTAGTGCAGATTTAAAATTCCTTTCTTGGAAAACGGCCTTCCTTTTAGCAATCACTTCAGCAAGGAGGGTATCTGAATTACATGCCCTTACGGCAGTGGAGCCTTTCATAATCTTTCATGCAGACAGGGTGTCTCTCAGAACCAGTCCTTCCTTCATGCCCAAGGTGGTATCCAGTGTGGCTCTGAATCAGTCCATCCTTTTGCCAGCCTTCTTTCCTAATCCAGAGAACAAGGGGGAACGGATACTGCACTCCTTAGATGTGAACGGACAACTTAGATTTTACTTGGACAGGACTAAACCTCAAAGGAAATCTGAACAACTGCTGGTGGCTTTTGCTGCAGGGGCAGAGCTGAAGACTATTTCATAGCAAACCATTTCTAAATGGATAGGCCATTGCATTAATTTCTGCTGTAAATACCATGGAAAACCTATCCTATAGGGGATCAGACCCCATTCAACCAGGGCTGTATCTACCTCTACAGCCTTTCTCAGAGGTGACCCTACTAGGGACATCCTAGAAGCTGCTACCTGGAGTTCTGTACATACTTTCACCAAGCATTACCATTTGCCATTTTTCTCTAAATCCAGAGCTGGCTTTGTACCGCAGACTTGCAAGGCCTTATAGCTGGTCCTAATGCTGTCTAAATTCCTCCTCCTCTCATCCTTAGCTTTGGGAATCTACCCAAATGTGATGACTGCAACAGTGAAACACGAAGAACATAGTACAGTTGTATACAATTAACATAAATGTAGATGTTCGAGTGTATTCACTGTTGCAATCCTGGATGTTCATCGTGTTACACTGCTGCAGTCATTACACTTGGGTTATCCTGCTGTCAGGCGGTTCCCCAGTCGGCCTGAGTTCCAAAGTCTTGGTCCGGCGTCGGTTGCTGTCGCCTCCTCCCTGACGTCAGTGCGACAGGGGTATATAAGATGCAGCCGACACCATTTTCTTCAGTCTTTCTTGCCATGTGGTGCCCAAAGCAAAAGTAGTTCGCAAGTGCCAGTCAGACGTCTCCTGAGATTTTCATTCCGAATCCAGAACCGGTCTTCTACAAAGTTAAGTACCCCGTTGGGGAAACTTTTTCTTGCCTCAGACCAATGTCAGTAAAAGTTAACTGTATTTCTTGTGGGAAGCAAATACCGCATAAGGATTTCCATTCCTATTGTATCCCTTGCCTAGGCCCAGACCACGATGTCACTGGTTGTCGGTTTTGTGCTAGGTTTAACAAGCGCACTGTTAAACGTCTGTTTGATTTTGCCCGACATTATTTTGGTAGAAAATTCAATTATACCATGCTGTCGGAACTTCCAACGACCGGAATACACAAAAAGCACAAAGACATGGATAGGCATCCGAGGCCCAAAACTGACGACAAAGCCTCTTCTAGGCCAGTCGCCGGTTCTCCGGTTTTCAGCGAGGTGCCTTCCCAGCCCCTGACGACCTCTTCTGTAGAACCACAGGCCGCCTCTGAATCCCACGTGGAGATGGCTGGGCCTTTGGACGCACAAGTTGTTCAGCCTACCGAGACTAACCTTTCAGAGGGATCTGGAGTAGCTGAGCAACCCATAGCTTCAGAGGGTGTCTTCAGACCTACTCAATTAAGCACTGAACCCTCAGCTAAGTCTAAGCCTCCCTTAAAATCAAAGAAACAAATACAGCATTCTCTAGGGCAGGCCTCCATGCCTAAGAAACAAATGCTCAAAATGGCCGAAGACCTAATCACTCTGATCCAGGGGGTCACATCCCCCTCCTGATAAAAGGCCTAGACAGGATGCACACTATGATTCATCCGACCAGGTGTCCATCTCTTCTGATTCGTCCTTAGACCTAGGATACTCTTTACCCCCTTATGAGGATTCTGATGCTGAGGAATCAGTTCCATCAGCCTCACCACCTGAGCACTACTGCTTTGGGGAAACCCTACATATACCATAAGGGAGCATTTCCACTGGGATGGCCAGGATTACTCAGAATCCAAGAAAAGGCTCAGAGACTTCCTTTTATTACCTCAACACAGACCCCTTGCTATTCCACCAGTGTTAGATATTGCGGATGATGTGTATACTAAATCCTGATTCCTTACCTCCAGCCCCTGTTAAACCTGACAAGATACTACAGAGTCCCGGACTCGCATAAATTTCTGTATAAAAGCCCTGTAGCTGACCCTGAAACTATTTCTCAGGGACCCAAAGGAGTTAAGGCCTCATCAGCCAAGAATCCAGTTCCCTCTGACAGAGATTCCAGAGCATTGGACAGATGGGGAAAGAAAGTGTATACATCTGCAACTTTAGCAATGAGAGCCTTAAATTGCCAGTTTCACATGCTAAAATATCAGCAATTTTTACTGTCTCAATTAAAACAAAAAATGCTTCCAGAATCAGATCCTCCTTATTTTAAAGAAATGCAGGATTTATTGCATGCAGCTGAGCAAGTGGGAAAGCATACTTTGCAATGTGGTTTTGATTCTCTAGAGGCCTCCTGCAGAGCAGCAGTTACAGGCTCTGTCATTAGAAGACATGCTTGGTTAAAAGAACATACGTTACCAGATCATGTTAAAGCAAAACTATTGGATGCACCTTTGCAGCAGGATGTGTTATTTGGAGTTAAGGCAGAAGAGGTATTAAAGAAAATGGAGGATAAGGAAAATCTATGCAAACGGTGAAGGATTTTTTTACAGGTTCAGCCTCCTAGATTTAGCAGAAACTGGCCAACTAAGAATTGGTCCTTTCTAATTACAGACAGACCTCAAAGGGGAAGATACAGACGTCCAAGAGGTAGAGGTCAAACACAAGGTCCTTACAGGCCTCGACAGTGGCTTGCATCAGGCCAGAAAGAAGGGGAAGACAGGCCGCAATCATATAAAAAGCAGCTCCAATGACTTCCCACTACAGCTGCCAAACAAATCCCTCTTGGCAGCCCCCTTGGGAGGAAAACTGGCACTCTTCTACCACAATTGGCAAATGATCACCAAAGACAAATGGGTTCTCAATATTGTATTTCAAGGTTACAGGTTCCACTTTCACACACTGCCAAGGTTAAAAGGAATGCCAAATCTGCCACCAAATCAATGGGCAGAGGCTCAGACAAATTACAGCACTCATGGATATGAAAGCTATTCAACAGGTACCATCACAGGAGCAAGGACAAGGATTTTACTCAAGGCTCTTTCTGGTACCCAGAAAGGACAAAGCCTGGAGGCCCATTCTGGATCTTTCATCTCTAAACACTTACATGGATGTTCCGAAATTCAAAATGTTGACACTACAGCAGCTTCTTCCCATGCTGGGCAAGAAAGCTTGGCTTGTGACTTTGGACCTCAAGGAGGCATACCTGCATGTCCCTATCAGACAAAACTGCAGAAGATACCTCAGGTTTATAGCTGGTTCAATGCACTACCCATTCTCTGCACTGCCCTTTGGCTTATCTACTGCGCCCAGGGTCTTCAGAAAGTGCCTGGCACCAGTAATTGCATTTTGCAGACAGAAAGGAATTCAAATTTATCCGTACCTGGACGACTGCCTGATTCAAGCAGAGAGCAAGGACATTCTTCTAAAGCATCTGGCGTTTGTAAAAAAGTTATTACGTTGCCTTGGGTACACGGTAAACGAAAGAAATCAAAACTAGTGCCCTCACAAGAGATTATATTCCTGGGTGCCAGCTTGAACACAACGGCCCAGATGGCTTACCTCATGCCAGACAAGCAAGGACAACTGACTCAATACTTTCAATTGATGGCAACAAAGACCCAACTCCCTGCAAGAAAAATTATACAGGCCTTGGGTTACATGGCATCCTGCATACTACTAATTCCATGTGCCAGACTGCATATGAGGAAACTACAATGGTACCTAAAGAATGTATGGTCTCAACACTGTCAAAGTTTGTAAACAGTTACACCACTAATCCCTTGCCTTCAACATGAGTTTCAATGGTGGGCTCAAGCTTGTCACCTCAACAAGGGACAGCCTTTTACACAATCTACAGCCAGGCAAACACTGACAAATAGATGCATCGGATTACGCCTGGGGAGCACACATGGCAGGCAAATGTATTCAGGGCACGTGACCCGCAGAACAAAGGCATCTTCACATCA
Organism: Protopterus annectens; assembly: GCF_019279795.1. Classification (NCBI taxonomy): domain Eukaryota; kingdom Metazoa; phylum Chordata; order Ceratodontiformes; family Protopteridae; genus Protopterus; species Protopterus annectens. The sequence continues at coordinate 123,806,063 of NC_056743.1, forward strand.
ATCAAAATGACATGCTAGCTGTACAAAATGCCCTTATAGCTTTCAAGGACCTGCTGCATCCAGGACAGCTACTGCTAAAGACAGACAGTTATGTGGTACATAAACAAGCAAGGGGGCACTCACTCCTACCCCCTATGCAGACAAGCTATGACCTTGTGGAACACAGCTGTAAACCTTCAAGTTCATCTGCAAGCACAATTCCTGCCAGAAGAGAAAAACACACTGGTAGACGACTTAAGCAGAAACATCATGGATCCACACGAATGGGAATTGAATCCACAAATATTCAGAATGATAACACAGAAATGGTGGAGCCCTGACATAGATCTGTTTGCATCCCCAATAAACTGCCAGCTACAAAAATTCTGCACAAGGAGTTACCATCCACAGGCATGGAAAGTGGATGCCCTCTCATTCAGCTGGGAGAACCTACAAGTATACGCTTTCCCACCACTACGTCTGCTGCCAAAGGTACTCATAAAAGCCAGGCAAGAAGAGCCAAAGATGATCCTGATTGCATCAGACTGGCTACGCCAGCACTGGTAAAAAATCTTAAGGAGCTTAGCACAAGAACCACCCTGGATTTTGCCTCAAATCCCACATCTGCTGACTCAGCACAACAATCAAATACTACACAGCCAGCTAAAGACCTTAAACCTAGCTGCATGGAAGATTCCTTAGTCAAGCAAGCAATACCTCTCTCCAAGGCTGTTATGGATGTCATTCTGGAGACCAGAAGGCCTAGTACCAGGAAAGCCTATTCGGATAAATGGAAGAGATTCTGTGCCTGGAACCAAGCTCACAGCCTTGACCGTCTTGTCCCAAACATTCCTCAGATACTACAATACTTAACTGAGATGCTGGACAAAGGCCTCTCCTTCTCATCCATCAAGATCCACACCTCTGCCATCTCTGCTCATTACAGCACAGATCCACCAATTTTCTCTAATCCTCTGTTAAAACAGTACCTCAGAGGGGCTAAAAACATAAGACCGTCCCTTAGAGCACCTACTCCAACTTGGGACCTCAACTTTGTTTTGGAAAAACTAACTTTACCTCCTTTTGAGCCAGCTAACACAGCAGAATTAAAATACATCTGTTGGAAAACTGCTCTGCTCCTGGCATTAACATCAGCACGAAGAGTTTCATAATTACAGGCACTAATGGCAGTGGAACCTTTCCTCATTTTCCACCAGGACAGGGTGTCTTTAAGAACAAACCCTACGTTTATGTCAAAGGTGGTATTCAGTGTGGCTCTAAACCAAACTATTCACCTGCCAACTTTTTATCCTAAACCACAGAATAAAGAGGAGAGACTACTGCACTCTTTGGACATTCACAGGCAGTTACGCTTCTACTTGGACAAAACCAAAGCTTTCAGAAAATCTGAGCAATTATTGGTAGCATATGCTGCAGGAGCACAGGGAAAAGCCATTTCAAAACAGACCATCTCAAAATGGATAAGACATTGTATATGTTTCTGCTACACATACCATGGAAAACCTATACTTAGCAGCATTAGGTCTCACTCTACCAGGGCAACAGCCACTTCAACTGCCTACCTCAGGAGAGTACCTACCAAGGATATTTTGGAAGCAGCAACTTGGAATTCTGTACATACCTTCACCAAGCATTACCATCTGCGTCTATACCCTAAATCCAGAGCTGGCTTCACCACTGCAGTGCTGCAGGGCCTTATAGCCACCCCTAATGCCTTATAGAACCAGCCACCCTACCTCAACTTTGGGATTCTACCAAAGTGTAATGACTGCAGCAGTGTAACACGATGAACATAGTACAGTTTTGTACCTACCATAAATGTAGATGTTGTAGTGTATACACTGCTGCAGTCCAGGTTACCCTCCCTCCTTCCCCTCATACTGGCTGGTACGTACCTATGTCTTCTTCCCTTACTACCTGTGGGGAGTATTTGCTGGTAGCTATAACTTGATCTTTGCTTTTCTTATGTATGTTTTATTAGCAATTGGAATTGCCTACCTATTTAGAGGCACCTGATATCTGGGGCAAGAAAAACTGAAGAAAATGGCGTTGGCTGCATCTTATATACCCCTGTCGCACTGACGTCAGGGAGGAGGCGACAGCAACCGACGCCGGACCAAGACTTTGGAACTCAGGCCGACTGGGGAACCGCCTGACGGCAGGATAGCCCAAGTGTAATGACTGCAGCAGTGTATACACTCGAACATCTACATTTATGGTAGGTACAAAACTGTACTTTACCCTCCCTCCAGCCCACTTTTTGTCTTGGCTATACCTCTACTCTCCTTTACTATGCTTAAAAGCTTATTGGTATATTTGTTTTTTTATTGGAGGTATATCCTTGTATATATTTATATTTATTTTATTGCTTCCCATTATGTGGATGCCTGACATCCGGGGCAAGAAAAACTGATGTAATGTGGTCGGCTGCGTGTTTTATACCCCTGACTACCTGACGTCACGGAAGAAGAGACAGCAACCGACACAGGACCCAAGACTTTGATAATCAGGCCGACTGAGTGCTGCTGCAAGCAGATAACCCAAATGTGATGACTGCAACAGTGAATACACTCAGACATCTAAATTTATGTTAAGTGTACACAACTGTACTATGCTCATGATACTGGCTTGCTGGGCTGCAGCACCCCCCACCACCACCACCGCCAAACTAAAAAGAGAACGAAAAAAATATACCAACTCAAAATGTTGACTGTTAGTTTTAAATTAAAAATGAGAGGATTTCCTGGTATGTATGGATGTTTGAAAAAAAAAAATCCAGCTTAGAAATTGCACTTTATCCATCTGCATTTACTGTATTTGTGTTTCTTCCTACTTTATTACTTTATTTTGGTTTTGCTGTCTGTTCTTAAAAGTACTCAATTGCATGTATTCTTCTGCATTTATTACTGCTTGTTAGTAGCCTGATTAAATTATAACTGTTATTCAAAGCCTTTTGGTTTAAGCACTTGGGCTTCCAGTTGTTTTACATTAAGAAGGTTTGTGTTCTGCACTCTTGTGGCAGGACAGGTAGCTTACATCCTTCTAAGTTGGGAGTTGCTGATTGAAGGCTTAGTGTCTGTTATTCTAAAAGTGTCTTAGTTCTGGTTTAAGCACTTGGGCTTCAGGACAGTTATTTTACATTAAGAAGGTTTGTGGTCTGCAGTCTTGTGGAAGAAGAGGGTAGAATCTGCCCTTCTGAGCTGGGAATTTCTGGTTGAAGGTTTATTGTGCCTGCTTATTTGAACTGTTTTTTTCTGAAATTAGCCGGCTTGTTTGCTGTAGCATAGACTAGATTTAGACCTGCTGACCTTTCTGTGTTAGAGGGAAGCCTCTCATCTTATCAGTGGGAGTGGTAAGTACTAGGTAGCCTATCTACCACAAGAGGATTGGTTTGTATCTCCTTTTCAACTTTCTGCTTTAAAAGCCCGTGTTTGTGCAGCGCCATTCAGCTAGTGTAAACTATTACCGGTGCCAGAAAGTCTGCTCTTCAAATTTTCCCTTAGATCTTGCTAGATGTTCATCGTACATACAGCTGCAGTCATAACAGAAGGGTTATCCTGCCGTCAGGTGGGTCCTCTGTTGGCCGAATTCCAAAGTCTAGGTCCGGCGTCGGTTGTCGTCGCTTCCTCCCTGACGTCAGTGCGGCAGGGGTATAAAAGAGGCAGCCGACGCCATTTTCTTCAGTCTTTCTTGCCGCACCGTGCCCGAAGCAGAAGCAGTTTGCAAGTGCCGGTCGGCCAGCTCCTGAGATTTACGAAAGTATTTCAGCCGAAGTCTTCTTGAAAGCTAAGTACCCCGTTGGGGAAACTTTTCTTGCCTCAGACTGATGTCAGACAAAGTTAATAATTGCATTTCATGTGGGAAGCAAATACCGCATAAGGATTTCCACTCTTACTGTATACCTTGCTTAGGCCCAGACCACGATGTCTCGGCCTGCCGTTTTTGTGCTATATTCAACAAACGCACTATTAAGCATCGGGCGGAGTTCGCCTTTCACTTTTGTGGCAAAAAATTTAATTATATTATGTCGCCGGATACTCCGACTCCAGTTTTGAGCAAAAAAACGCAAAGATAAGGACCGGCATACGAGGTCCGCACCACCTACTGATATCACACAGAAGATGGCCTTAATCCTGATTCTTTGCCTTCAGCTCCTGTTAAACCAGACAGGTATTACCGGGTTCCTGATTCTCACCAGTTCCTATATAAAAGCCATACTGCTGACCCAGAAACTATTTCACAGGGTCCCAAGTGAATTAAGGCCTCTACTGCTAAAAACCCATTACCTTCAGAGAGAGATTCCAGATCTTTAGAAAGGTGGGGGGAAAAGGTGTACACCTCGGCCACTTTAACCATGAGGGCATTAAACTGTCAGTTGCATATGTTAAAGTATCAACAGTTTTTGATATCTCAGCTGAAAAGCAAAATGACACAACCAGAACAACCAGATTTAAAAGAGTTACAGGATTTGTTGCATGGTGCAGAGCAAGTGGGTAAACATACCTTGCAGTGTGGTTTTGATGCGTTAGAGGCCTCATGTAGAACTGCTGTTACGGGGTCTGTTATACGTAGGCATGCTTGGCTCAAAGAGCAAACCTTACCAGATCATGTCAAAGCTAAATTATTAGATGCACCTCTTCAAAAAGATGTATTGTTTGGTGTTAAAGCAGAGGAGGTGCTAAAGAAAATGGAGGAAAAAGCAAAATCAATGCAAACCGTGAAAGATTTCCTGCAGGTACAGCCTCCACGTTTCAGCAGAAACTGGCCTTCAAAAAAGTGGTCCTTTCCAGCCACGGACAGACCTCAGAGGGGCAGATATAGGCGTCCAAGCGGTAGAGGGCAACCTCAAGGATCTTTCAGAGCCAGACAGTGGCAAGCACCAACCCCAAGAGGTGGAGAAGATAGATTACAGTCTTTCAGAAAACAGACACAATGACTTCCCCCTACACCTGCCAAGCAAAGCTTTAATGGCAGCACCTTTGGGCGGAAAAGTGACATTATTCTCAAAAAATTGGCATATTGTTACAAAAGACAAATGGATTCTGGACATTATAGACAGAGGCTACAGGTTCCACTTTCACACCCTTCCAAAAATGAGAGGCATGCCAAACCTGCCACAAAATCAAAGGGCAGAGGCACAAAAACAAATTTCAGCTCTCATGGACATGAAAGCAATTCAAGAGGTACCTGCAAAAGAACAAGGTCAAGGGTTTTATTCCAGACTATTCCTGGTACCAAGGAAAGACAAAGATTGGAGACCTATCTTAGACCTATCCATCCTAAACACATATCTACAGGTCCAACAGAAAAGTAACGGCCAACCTCCGCTCAATACCAAACCAAAATAAAAAGTTCAAACGGATCCAGAAACTGCCACAGACCACAAGTTGATAGATTCGAAAAATATCCAAGGATTAACGCTTTATTTATACTGCGTTTTCGTCCACAAGTGACTTCATCAGATATCTGATGAAGTCACTTGTGGACGAAAACGCAGTATAAATAAAGCGTTAATCCTTGGATATTTTTCGAATCTATCAACTTGTGGTCTGTGGCAGTTTCTGGATCCGTTTGAACTTTTTATTTTGGTTACATATCTACAGGTGCCAAAATTCAAGATGCTCACATTACAGCAGCTTCTTCCCATGCTGGGCAAGGAGTCTTGGCTGGTAACATTGGACCTCAAGGAGGCATACCTGCATGTCCCTATCAGACAAGATTGCAGAAGATACCTCAGATTTCTTGCAGGTTCAACCCATTACCAATTCTCTGCATTGCCCTTTGGCTTATCTACTGTGCCCAGAGTGTTTACGAGTGTTTACGAAATGCCTGGCATCAGTAATTGCCTTCTGCAGACTACAAGGGATACAAATCTACCCATATCTGGACGACTGCCTGATCCAAGCAGACAGCAAGGACATACTACTGCAGCACCTGGCGTTTGTAATAAAACTGTTGAACTTCCTGGGATACACAATCAACAAAAAGAAATCAAAACTAATACCCTCTCAACAAATAATTTTCCTGGGTGCCAACTTGGATACAACCACCCAGATGGCCTACCTCACGCCAGACAAGCAAGGGCAACTGTCTCAATATTTCAGAAAAATGGCAACTTACACCAGGCTAACTGCAAGGAAAGTCCTGCAGGCTCTGGGATTCATGGCATCTTGCATCCTACTTATCCCATGTGCAAAGCTGCATATGAGGAAACTTTAATGGTACCTAAAAAACTTATGGTCTCAACACAGCTACAGCTTGGAAGCAATTATACCACTCATTCCATGCCTTCAAAAGGAATTTATGTGGTGGGTTCAAGCTTGCCAAAGAAACACAGGTCTTCCTTTCTGTGTACCTCAAGTAACTCAAATCATCACAACAGACGCCTCAGACTACGCATGGGGAGCACACATGACAAATCAGTGCATTCAGGGAAAATGGGCACGAAAAGAGAAGCTCCTTCACATCAACCAAAAGGAAATGCTAGCCGTGCAAAAGGCTATTATGACCTTCAAAGACCTACTGCATCCAGGCCAGCTATTGATAAGGACAGACAACACCACAGTGATGTGGTACATAAACAAACAGGGGGGAACTCATTCATACCCCCTGTGCAGGCAAGCCATGACCCTATGGAACACAGCACTGGAATTGAAAATTCAACTACAGGCACAATTCCTGCCAGGGAAGGAAAACACACTGGCAGACAACCTAAGCAGAAATATGACAGATCCATACGAATGGAAGTTGCATCCTCAAATTTTCACAAAGATAACTTGGGCATGGGGACAGCCAGACATAGATCTCTTTGCTACCCACAGAAATTGCCAGTTGAAAAAAATTTTGTTCAAGGACCTATCATCCACAGGCCTGGAAAGTGGATGCACTCTTTCAATTTTACAACATTGACAGTTTGCCTTTCCGCCTCTTCCTCTGCTGCACAAAGTTCTATTAAAAGCCAGAGCAGAGGCCGAAAATGATTCTCATTGCTCCAGACTGGCTAAGGCAACACTGGTATCTGCTCCTGAAGAGCCTGACACATTCCCCACCATGGATCCTACCTCTAGTCCCTCTTCTGTTGTCCCAGCACAACGACAAAACACTTCACAGCCATCTCAAAACTCTAAATCTAGTTGCATGGAGTATTCCTTTATTTCCCAACAGTTCCTCCTCTCCAAGGAGGTGCAGGATGTCATCTTGGAGGCCAGAAGACCTTCTACTAGAAAGGCCTACTCCGCCAAATGGAAACGATTTTGTGCCTGGAATCAAAAGAAGGGACAGAATCCTTGGGTAATAAATATGCCTCAAATTTTACAGTACCTAGCTCAGATGTTAAACAATGGACTTTCCTTCTCCTCCATCAAGATCCACGCTTCAGCCATTTCTGCTCAATACAACACAGATCCTCCTTTATTCTCACATCCTCTCTTAAGGCAGTTCCTCAGAGGGGCAAAGAATATAAAACCCCCAAGGAAACTACCAGTCCCTGCTTGGGACCTCAACTTCGTATTGGAAAAGCTGACCCTTCCTCCCTTCGAGCCAGCTTCTTTATCAGAGTTTTACAGTACTTGTCATGGAAAACAGCCTTTATTCTGGCTATCACCTCAGCTCGCAGGGTTTCGGAGCTACAGGCCCTCATGGCTGTGCAACCATTCATAATTTTCCATCAGGACAGAGTTTCATTACGAACCAACCCTACCTTTATGCCAAAGGTAGTATCCAGTGTAGCTTTGAATCAGACTGTCCACTTACCTACCTTTTATCCAAATCCACAAAACAAAGGGGAAAGACTACTACATTCCTTGGACATTCACAGACAACTTTGTTATTATTTGGAGAGGACAAAGCCATTCAGGAAATCCGAGCAACTCTCTGTGTCCCATGCTACAGGTGCTCAAGGAAAGGCTATTTCCAAACAGACAATTTCAAAATGGATAGCCCACTGCATACGTTTTTGTTACTCATTTCATGGAAAAACTGTGCCTGCATGCATCGGATCCCACTCCACCAGGTCCACAGCTACCTCTGCAGCTTTCCTCAGGGGGGTCCCTACCAAGGACATTTTGGAAGCAGCCACTTGGAGTTCAGTGCACACTTTCTCCAAGCACTGTCACCTTCCACTATACTCTAAATCTAGAGCGGGCTTTGCCACAGCAGTCCTGCTCCTCCTAGCCTTACTTAGCTTTGGGATTCTTCCCATCTGTAATGACTGCAGCTGTATGCACGATGAACATAGTACAGTTTTGTACCTACCATAAATGTAGATGTTTGAGTGCTCATACAGCTGCAGTCCAGGTTACCCCCCCTCTGTCCCCTCTTAGGACAGGCCTTATGACAAACACCTTATCATACAACCTGTTTGGGGTATTGTCTTATGGTGTATTTGCTTGCAACTACTGTTCTTTGATTATTCTATATTGCATGTTTGCATAACTTTGTTTTGCCTTCCTTCTGGGGGTACCTGACATCTGGGGCAAGAAAAACTGAAGAAAATGGCGTTGGCTGCCTCTCTTGTACCCCTGCCGCACTGACATCAGGGAAGAAGCGACGACAACAGACGCCAGACCTAGACTTTGGAATTCGGCCGACCGAGGACCCGCCTGACGGCAGGATAACCCATCTGTAATGACTGCAGCTGTATGAGCACTCTAACATCTACATTTATGGTAGGTACAAAACTGTACTACTTGGAGACCCATTTTGGATCTCAGCAGACTCAACCAATTTGTGAGAAAAGAAAAGTTCCGAATGGTCATGCTACAGTCCATACTGCTGTTCCTGGGGAAGGACAATTGGATGTGCTCGATCAATCTCAAGGATGCGTACTACCTCATAAAAATGGCCAGACCATCCAGAGATCACCTGTGTTTCCAGCTGGGAGACCATCATTATCAATTCCGGGCTCTGCCCTTTGGTCTCACTACAGCCCCCAGAGTGTTTACCAAGTGCATGGCAGTAGTCACGGCTCACCTGTGGCGTCTAGGATTCCAGGTGTTTCCATATCTAGATTGGCTCCTTACCTCCACCACCAGGCATCAACGTTTTCAAGATAGAGAGGCTACTGTGACACACTGCTATCGGCTAGGCATTAGTCAACTTCGAAAAGTCTGTCTTGTTGCGATTGCAGCATATCGTTTTTATAAGGACAGAACTAGACACGTCAACCACCACTCTTCACCTTCCGCCAGAAAGAATTTCTATTTTTCGCCAACACATCATGTCCCTGATATCAAAGAACAGAGCACCAGCTGCAGAGGTATTGAAAGTTCTAGGATTGATGGTGGCAGCTATTTTAGCAATCCCGTTAGCAAAGATGCATATGAGAATCCTTGAATGGCTTCTATTCACGCAATGGTCTTGCCAAGAACTTCCAGTGAGTCACATGATCCTGATATAATGAATTCCTGTAAGAAGGAGCTTCAGTGGTGGTTGACGTCTCTTCATGTCACAATAGGATGTCCTTTCATGCGCCCCCTCCAGTTGTCACTGACCACGGTCATTTCCCTGATTGGGGGGGGGGGTTTTCAGGGAAAGACCACCCAAGGCACATGGACAGATCAAGAATCACATCTGCATATCAAGGTCCTGGAGATGAGAGCAGTACTTCTAGCGTTGCAATACTTTCAGAACTCTCTTCCTCTAGTGACACATGCAATACAGACTGACAGCATTTCAGTGGTTTGGTATCTGAACAAACAAGGTGGGACCAAGTCTTATCCCCTTTGCCGAGAAGCCCTCAGAGTATGGCAGTGGGCACTGTCATCCCAGCGCTTTCTGTTGGCAACGCACATCCCGGGCAAATCCAACGTCATAGCGGACAGACTGAGCAGAGCAATCTTATTGCCCCATGAATGGTCCCTCAAACAAGAGATTGCAGACAGGATCTTCCACAAATGGGGCCAGCCTTCCTGTGACCTATTCATCAGTCACATCAACAACAAATGTAGAAGCTATTTTGCCCTGATTCCCATGCCAGGTCACTCCGAGGGATGCTGTTGTCCACGATTGGCCCACGGGTCTCGTCTACGCATTTCCACCAATTCCCCTGATACCCAAATTCTTACAGAAAGCAAAGTCGCTGGGACGGACGATCATCCTCATAGCCCCTCATTGGCCTTGGCAGATTTGCTTCCCGTTTCTTTACCATCACATTCTGGAAGATCCACGGATACTGGACCCAGTTCCAGACTTGTTGACACATCCGTCGGGGGATCTTCATCCATCCTTACAGACACTGAAGTTAACCGCTTGGCTGCTCAAATTCCCCGCATAGCCAGGCTCTATAAATTTTCCCATGACACTAGTCAGATTTTATTGGCTTCCCATAAACGTTCCACTAGAAAATTGTATCGTAGTAAGTGGAAGAGATTTTCTATTTGGGCTTCTTCCCACAACATTGACCTTTATCAAGCGCCGTTGTCTAATATCTTATCATTCTTGGCAGAAATCTTCAACAAAGGAGCAGCGGCTGCTACAGTGCGAGTGCAATTAGCTGCTCTAATTTCCATGTAGGAATTGATGGTTTGAATATTATGGATGTTCATCGTGTTACCCTGCTGCATTCATCACACTTGGGTTATCCTGCCGTCAGGAGGTCCCGCAGTCGGCCCGAATTCCAAAGTCTTGGTTCGGCGTCGGTTGCTGTCGCTTCTTCCCTGACGTCAGTGCGCCAGGGGTATATGAGAGGCATCCGACACCGTTTTCTCCAGTCTTTCTTGCCACGCGGTGCCTGAAGCAGAAGCAGTTCGCAAGTGCCGGTCGGCCGACACCTGAGATTTTCAAATCAAGTTTCAGTCCGAAGTCTTCAAAGCTAAGTACCCCGTTGGGGAACCTTTTCTTGCCTCAGTCCGATGTCAGAAAAGTTAACAATTGCATTTCTTGTGGGAAGCAAATACCTCATAATGACTTTCATTCTTTTTGAATACCTTGCCTAGGCCCAGACCACGACGTCACTGGTTGTCTGTTTTGTGCTAGGTTCAATAAGCAAACTATAAAGCGACGCTTTGATTTCGCACGACATTACTTCAGTAGATTACACTATGCCGTCGGAGCAACCGACTACCAGCGTGCATAAAAAACGCAAAGATAAAGACAGGCAGCCTAGATCCAAGCCAGACGCCGAGGTGTCGTCTGGGGCCGGTTCTCCGGTTTTCAGTGAGGTGCCTATGCAGCCCCTGGCTACCGCTGAATTGGATCACCAGACCACTTCGGATTCCCCAGCAGAGAGTTCTAGGCCGACGCAGCCATTTTCTTTATGCCCTACCGACGACATTGCAGAAGGAGAAGCCGGTGCTGTAGAAACACTTTCGATTTCTGAAGGTGTCTTCAGACTGACTACTCTCACCATAAAATCTTATGCTAAGCTTAAGACTCCTCTAAAACCAAAAAAGACTACACTTCAGTCTCCAGGTCAAGGCCCTATGCCTAAGAAACAGATGCTCAAAATGGCTGAAGATTTGATTTCTTTGATCAGGGGTTCCCAACCCCCCCCCCCCCCCCCCCAGACAAAAGGCCTAGACAAGAGGAGGATTATGCCTCCTCTGATCAAGTGTCTATTTCCTCAGGCTCCTCTGAGGAACAGGATTACTCCTTTCCCCTTATGAAGATTCTGATGCTGAAGATTCCATTCCCTCCGCTTCTCCCCCTGAAGATTATTCCTTTGGGGAAACCTTACATACCATGAGGGAACATTTCCACTGTGAAGGTCAGGACTACTCCGACTCAAAGAAAAGGCTCCGAGAGTTTCTTTTACTCCCCCAGCACAGGACACTTGCTATCCCCCCAGTTTTAGACATTGTGGATGATGTTTTCTTAGAATCTAGTGTAAATCCTGATTCTCTGCCTCCTGCTCCAGCCAAACCAGATAGATACTATAGAGTGCCTGACTCTCTCAAATTTCTATACAAAAGCCCTGTTGCTGATCCAGAGACAATCTCCTAGGGTCCCAAAGGGGCTAAGGCTTCTATTACTAAAAATCCTGTACCCTCTGAAAGAGACTCCAGAGCACTAGATAGGTGGGGGAAGGTTTACACCTCAGCTACTCTAGCTATGAGAGCACTAAATTGTCAATTTCACATGCTTAAATATCAGCAATTCCTAATGTCTCAAATCAAACAAAAGATGGGCACGCACCCTCAACAGTCTGAATTCAAGGAAATGCAGGATCTGTTGCATGCAGCTGAACAGGTGGGCAAACATACTTTAGAATGTGGTTTTGATGCCTTGGAAGCTTCCTCTAGAGCAGCTGTTACTGGGTCTGTTATACGGAACAATCTCTGCCTGATCATGTTAAAGCAAAGTTACTAGATGCACCCTTACAGCAGGATGTCTTATTTGGGGTTAAAGCAGAGGAGGTTTTAAAGAAAATGGAGGATAAGGCAAAATCTATGCAGACGGTCAAAGATTTCTTACAGGTACAGCCCCCACGCTTCAGCAGAAATTGGCCAACAAAAAATTGGTCCTTTCCAGCTTCTGACAGACCACAGAGGGGTAAATACAGGCGCCCAAGGGGCAGAGGACAAGCACAAATCCCTTACAAACCTCGCCAATGGGGTACTGCAACACAGAAGGGAGGAAAAGACAGGTCCCAAACTACTAGAATGCAAACACAATGACTTAAACCTCAAACTGCCAAGCAAAACTCTCTTGGCAGCTCCCTTGGGAGGAAAATTAGCACTTTTTGCAGACAACTGGCGCATCGTTACAAAGGACAAATGGGTCCTAGACATTATCTCACAAGGATACACATTCCATTTCCACATCTTGCCACGGATAAAAGGAATGCCAAACCTGCCACAAAATCAATGGGCAGAGGCACAAAAACAAATTACAGCTCTCATGGACATGAGAGCTGTTCAACTGGTACCAACACAGGAGCAAGGCCAAGGATTCTACTCAAGGCTGTTTCTAGTCCCCAGAAAGGACAATGCTTGGAGACCCATTCTGGACCTTCCAGTTTTAAACACCTTCTTGCAACTACCCAAATTCAAGATGCTAACACTACAGCAGCTTCTTCCCATGTTGGGCAAGAAAGCTTGGCTAGTAACGTTGGACCTCAAGGAGGCATACCTGCATGTCCTTATCAGACAAAATTGCAGAAGATACCTCCGTTTCATTGCAGGTTCAACCCATTACCAATTCTCTGCACTGCCCTTTGGCTTATCTACTGCGCCCAGGGTCTTCACAAAATGCCTGGCACCAGTAATTGCATACTGCAGACAAAGAGGAATTCAGATATACCCATACCTGGACGACTGCCTCATCCAAGCAGAAAGCAAGGACATTCTCTTACAACACCTGGGTTTTGTAAAACATCTTCTAAGTTGCCTAGGGTACACAGTAAATGAAAAGAAATCAAAACTAGTGCCCTCACAAAATATGACATTCCTGGGTGCCAGCTTGAATACAACGGCCCAGATGGCTTATCTGACGCCAGACAAACTACAATTAACTCAATACTTCAGAGCAGTGGTAACAAAGACCCAACTCCCTGCAAGAAAAATTCTGCAGGCCTTGGGTTTGATGGCATCTTGCATACTACTAATACCATTTGCAAAACTGCATATGAGGAAATTACAATGGTACCTAAAAAGCGTATGGACTCAACACAGCCACAGCTTGGAAACAATGATACCTCTCATTCCCTACCTTCAACAGGAGTTTCTATGGTGGTCACAGGCATGTCACCTCAACAAGGGTCAGCCTTTCACCCTACCCCCAGCCAGGCAAACTATGACAACAGATGCATCGGACTATGCCTGGGGGGGGCACACATGGCAGAACTGTGCGTTCAAGGCATATGGACTGCAGATCAAAGGAATCTGCACATCAATCAAAAAGAAATGCTAGCTGTACAAAATGCTCTGACAGCCTTCAAGGACCTCTTACATCCAGGACAGCTTATCATAAGGACAGACAACACCACAGTAATGTGGTACATAAACAAGGGGGGGTACACACTCCTACCCTCTATGCAGGCAAGCAATGACCTTGTGGAACACAGCACTGTCTTACCAAGTTGAATTACAAGCTCAATTCCTGCCAGGAAAAAAGAACACATTGGCAGACGACCTAAGCAGAAACATCATGGATCCCCACGAGTGGAAACTGGATCCACAAGTATTTGCAATGATAACTCAAAAATGGGGGCTCCCAGACATAGAACTTTTTGCCAGCCCTCAAAACTATCAGCTAACAAAATTTTGCACAAGGACTTTTCACCATCAAGCTTGGAAAGTGGACGCACTCTCATTCAGTTGGAAAATGCTAACAGTATATGCCTTTCCTCCATTACCCCTTCTCACAAAGGTACTGCTGAAAGTCAGGATGGAGAGACCCCGAATGATACTCATTGCCCCAGACTAGCCACGCCAGCACTGGTACCCACTATTAAGGAATATGGCCCAGGGCCCACCATGGATTCTACCACAAGTTACCCATCTGCTCACACAGCAAGACGATCAGATTCTACACAGCCAGCTCAAAACCTTAAACTTGGCTGCATGGCAAATCACCTAAGCAACCAGTCAGCTCCTCTCTCACAAGCTGTTATGGATGTTATTCTGGAGGTCAGGAGGCCCAGCACCAGGAAAGCCTACTCAGACAAATGGAAAAGGGTTTGCGCTTGGAACCAAGCTAAAGGCCAAAATACCCTTCAGCCTGACATACCTCAGATTCTGCAATATTTAACGGAGATGTTACACAAAGGGCTTTCTTTTTCATCTATTAAAATCCTCGCCTCAGCTATTTCAGCTCACTACAACATGGATCCCCCCTTATTTTCACATCCACTCCTAAGGCAGTTTCTCAGAGGGGCCAAAAACATTAGGCCTCCCAGGAGAGCACCAACACCTACTTGGGACCTCAACTTTGTTCTGGAAAAACTTACGCTACCCCCTTTTGAGTCAGCTTTCTCAGCTGACTTAAAGTTTATATCATGGAAGACTGCCCTGCTGCTAGCAATTACTTCAGCAAGAAGAGTTTCAGAGCTTCAGGTACTAATGGCAATAGAGCCTTTCCTCATTTTTCATCAAGACAGAGTTTCTCTATGAACTAACCCCTCCTTTATGCCTAAGGTGGTATCCAGTGTGGCTCTAAATCAAACCATCCATTTACCCACCTTCTTTCCAAATCCACAGAACAGAAGAGAAAGACTCTTGCATTCCTTGGATATTCACAGGCAGCTACGTTACTACTTGGATAAAACTAAGGTTTTCAGAAAATCTGACCAGCTTTTTGTATCCTATGCTACAGCATCACAAGGAAAGGCTATCTCAAAACAGACCATTTCCAAATGGATAGGACATTGCGTACGTTTTTTCTGCACCCACCATGGAAAACCAGTTCCTGCTAGCATAAGGCCCCACTCTACCAGAGCAGCAGCCACATCTACAGCCTTCCTCAGGGGGGTGCCAACCAAGGATATTCTGGAAGCTGCAACTTGGAGTTCAGTACACACCTTCACCAAACATTACCACTTACCACTTTACTGTAAGACTATAGCTGGCTTCGTGACTGCAGTTTTGCAGGGCCTTCTAGCCTCCTCTAACCCTGTTTGACTCCACCCCCCATCCTTAGCGTTGGGATTCTACCCAAGTGTGATGACTGCAGCAGGGTAACACGATGAACATAGTACAGATGTCCTTCAAGAATGCACCTGCAGTCATAACATGTGGGTTGTCCTGCCTCAGGCAGCCCTTCGGTCGGCCGGATTCCAAAGTCTGGGTCCGGCGTCGGCCGGTGTCGCCCCCTCTCCGACGTCAGAACCGCTGGAGTATAAAGGCATCGGCCGACGCCATTTTCTTCAGTCTTTCTTGCCGCGCGGTGCCCGAAGCAGAAGCAGTTCGCAAGTGCCGGTCTGTCAGCTCCTGTGTTTTCAGTTACCGAAGTCATCTAAAAGCCAAGTACCCCGTTGGGGAACATTTTTTCTTGCCTCAGCCGATGTCAGAACAAATTGAGAAAGTTAATAATTGTTTGTCTTGTGGTAAACAAATACCTCATAAGGACTTCCATTCTTTCTGCCTCCCTTGCCTGGGCCCAGACCACGACGTCTCGACCTGTGCTGCCTGTGCTTGCTTTAATAAGCGCACTCTCAGGCGCCGGGCAGAATTTGCCGAAGACTTATTTGGCGAATCCTACGCTTACATCATGCCGTCGGATCAACCGACAGCACAAACTACCAAAAAACGAAAGGACCGGGACCGACACCCTCGGCCCGCGTCTTCCATAGATATTACTCCTAAGCCCTCCGCGAGTGCTTCGGTCCCTTTGGAAGCGGCAATTCAACCGCTGCAGGCCGACGACACCGCGGTAACACGTTCTTCGGTCTCTGAGACCACACCGCTGCCGGTTGTTGATTTTCCTCCAGAAACCGAGGTTCTGGATCTACCCGACACCATTCGTGTGGAAAAAAATTACTCCTGCACGTGGGGCAGCTAGGTCTCCTGTATCCATGTCCATCAAGGCCTTTGCACGTGCTAAGGCCGCCAGCCAGGCCAAGGCCCATCCTAAACCTACTTCTCAGGCCCCTTCTTCTGATAGACAGATCATGTCTCTTGCTGCAGACCTAATCTCTCTTATCAGGGGGTCTCAGCCTCACCCAGACAGAAGTTCTCAGCCGCCTGCAGAAAAAAGGCCTAGAACTGAGCAGGCAGACAACCTCTCTTCAGATGAAGCCTCTGGGGATTCAGAGCATTCAGATACCCAAGAAGAATCCTTCCAGGCCTATGAGGACTCTGATGCTGAGGAATCAATTCCCTCTGCCTCTCCTCCAGAGGATTTTTCTTTCGGTGAAGTCCTCCCCTCCATGAGGGAACATTTTAAGTGGCAGGGTCAGGAATTTTCTGATTCTAGGAATAGGCTTCGTACCTTCCTTAAGTTACGCCAGCACAGACCTTTAGCTATCCCTCCAGTTATGGATGTCCTGGACAATGTTTTCTCCGACTCCAGTGCTTCCCCTGATTCTCTCCCTCCTGCTCCTGTCAAGCCAGACAGATATTACAGGGTCCCTGACACTCACAAGCATCTTTTCAAGGCCCGCTCTGTGGATCTAGAAACTATTTCACAGGGCCCCAAAGGAGTGGCTACCTCCTCAGCCAAGAATCCACTGCCAGCGGACAGGGAGGCAAGGTCCCTGGAGAGATGGGGTAATCTTCCACCCTTGCCATGAGGTCACTTAACTGCCTTTTTCATATGTTTCAGTACCAAGATTATTTACTGGATGATTTGCAGAAAAAGCTAGCCTCTCCTGAGCCTATAGATAGAAAGGCATTGCAGGATCTGGTTCATAACATTCAGCAGGTTAGCAATCATTTTCTTCAGTGTGGTTATGATGCATTGGAGGCTTCATGTAGGGCAGCTATGACAGGGGCTGTTATACGTAGACATGCTTGGTTAAAAGAACAGCCATTGCCAGCCCATGTTAAAGTAAAGCTACTTGATGCACCTCTGGAAAAACAGAAGCTTTTTGGTGCTAATGCACAAGATGTGTTGAAGTCCATTGAGGAAAAGGCTAAATCAGACAGTCAAATATTTTCTCCAGGTTCAGCCACCCAGATTCAGCAGGAATTGGCCTTCAAAGAATTGGTCCTTTCCAGACACTGACAAGTTTCAAAGGGGAAAAGACAGGCGTGCTCGAGGTAGAGGGCAATACCGATGCTCCTACAGGGGCCGCCAGTGGCAACCACCAAATCAAAGAAGTGGCGCAGGTAGTCCAGCTGCACCACAAGGACAATCACAATGACTTGACTTTCATACCGCCGACCAAGGCTCAAAGAGAAGCACCTTTAGGCGGAAAATTATCCTTATTCTCAAAGAACTGGCACATCTTAACCAAGGACAAATGGATTCTGGATTTAATAGACAAAGGTTACAGATTCCACTTCCATACTTTACCAACAAGAACAAGGCATGCCAAACCTGCCACATCATCAAAGGGCAGAGGCACTCATTCAAGTTTCAAAGCTGTTAAAAATAAAAGCAATAGAAAAGGTCCCTCCTCAGGAACAAGGCCAGGGATTTTATTCAAGACTTTTCCTTGTTCCAAGAAAAGAAAACAAATGGAGGCCTATACTGGACTTGTCTACTCTAAATACTTTTCTCTTTGTGCCAAAGTTCAAAATGCTGACGTTACAGCAACTCCTTCCCACGCTGGGCAAGGGGTCTTGGCTGGTCACTCTGGACCACAAGGAGGCATACCTGCATGTCCCAATCAGACACAGTTGCAGAAGATACCTCAGATTTCTTGCAGGGACAGAGCATTATCAATTCTCAGCATTGCCGTTTGGCTCATCTACTGTGCCCAGAGTGTTCACGAAATGCCTGGCATCAGTAGTTGCACACTGCAGACTCCAGGGGATTCAAATATACCCTTACCTGGACGATTGCCTTATACAAGCAGACAACAAACAAACTTTGATAACAAACTTGGACTATGTCATTCAATTACTACAGGCTTTGGGATACACAGTCAACATTCAAAAATCAAGAATACTGCCATCCCAACAGATTATTTTCCTAGGAGCCAAACTGGACACAAAAACACAAATGGCCTTTCTCACAAAGGAGAAACAAGAGCAGTTACCAGAATACTTCAAAAGTCTAGCAAAGCTCTCCCAGCTGACTGCAAGGAAATTCCTGCAGGCCCTGGGGTTCATGGCATCTTGCATTCTTCTGATACTTTTGGCAAGACTTAATATGAGAAAGCTGCAATGGTACTTAAAGAGCTTATGGTCCCAACACAGCCAAAACCTAGAGGACGTAATCCCAAGCATCCCATGTCTGCAAAGAGAATTTTTGTGGTGGGCTCAAGCAAGTCATTTAAACAAAGGCATGTCTTTCAACAAGCCTCAAGCAAGTCAAATCATTACAACAGACGCCTCAGATCATGGATGGGGGGGCGCACATGGAGGGCAGATGCATTCAAGGGCAATGGACCCCAAGGGAAAGACATCTGCACATAAATCAAAAAGAAATGTTGGCAGTGATACATGCAATCGAGAGCTTCGAAAAATCACTTCAACAATGTCATTTGTTAATAAGGACAGACAACACCACTGCTATGTGGTATATAAACCAAGCAGGGAGGCACTCATTCTTATCCCCTCTGCAGATTAACAATGATTCTTTGGGAAAAGTCCCTGAGTCTGAAGATTCACTTGCAATGCCAGTTTGTGCCAGGCAAGGACAATGTTCTGGCGGACAGGCTGAGCAGAAACTTCTTGGATCCGCACGAATGGATGCTGCATCCTCACATTTTCTCGCAAATAACAAGTGCATGGGGAAGACTGGACATAGATCTCTTTGCTTCTCATCTGAATCATCACCTGGAAAAGTTCTGTTCAAGGACCCACCATCCTCTAGCCTGGAGAACGGATGCTCTCTCCTTCAGCTGGAATTCCCTAACTATTTATGCATTCCCTCCTCTACCACTATTGACCAAGGTGATACTGAAGATCAAAGCAGAACAACCAACAGGCATTTTGATAGCTCCAGACTGGCCAAGGCAGCACTGGTACCCATTGCTGTTGAGCATAACTCAGACCAAACCATAGCCCCTGCCTCTATGGCCTCTGCTTCTAACTCAGCACAATTACAGGACTGTTCATCAAAACCTGCAATCTTTGCATCTGACAGCTTGGAGGTTTCCATGACTCCTTCCCATATCTCTCTTTCCAAAAAAGTTCAAGAGATCTTACTGGAAGCACGCAGACCTTCCACCAGAAAAACCTATTCAGCCAAGTGGAAGCGATTCATCATCTGGAATGCCAACAAAGGTCAGGATGCATTAGTAATGAGCATACCTCAGATATTAGAATACTTGGCAGAAATGTTTCATAGTGGCCTCTCATATTCTTCCATAAAAATTCACGCTTCAGTAATCTCAGCAAAATACAATTGTGACCCACCTGTGTTTTCGCATCCCTTGCTAAGACAGTTTCTAAGAGGGATAAAGAATATCAAACCTCCCAGAAAGCCACCAGTACCTGCATGGGACCTCAATTTCATCTTGGAAAAATGAACTCTTCCTCCCTTTGAACCAGCAGCATCTTCAGAAATAAAATTTCTCTCCTGGAAAACGGTTTTCCTATTGGCAGTAACATCAGCAAGAAGAGTCTCGGAGATACAGGCACTCGTGGCAGTACCTCCCTTTCTCATTTTCCATCAGGACAGAGTCTCTCTAAGAACCAATCCTTCATTCATGCCAAAAGTAATATCCAGGGTGTCTCTAAATCAAGCCATTCACCTGCCTACTTTCTTCCCCGATCCTCAAAATAAGGGGGAAAAGCTGCTGCATACTTTGGACGTACACAGACAACTACGCTACTACTTTGACAGAACAAAGACCACCAGGAAGTCTGACCAACTGTTTGTAGCCTATGCTGCTGGAGTACAAGGAAAAGCAATCCCCAAACAAACAATTTCAAAATGGATTGGACACTGCATCAGATTCTGTTATTCTTTTCATGGGAAGGGTGTGCCAGCCAATATTAGGCCACACTCCACCAGAGCAATAGCCACATCCACAGCTTTTCTAAGAGGAGTGGCTGCAAAGGACATTCTAGAGGCTGCTACATGGAGCTCCATGCATACATTTACCAAGCACTACAACCTGCCTTTATACTCCAGATCCCGAGCAGGCTTTGCTTCGGCAGTCCTGCAGGGCATTCTAGCTACACCATCCCTTTCTTAGATCCAACCACCCCCAGCTTGGCTCTGGTATTCAACCCATATGTTATGACTGCAGTTGCATTCTTGAAGGACATAGTACAGTTTTGTACCTACCATAAATGTAGATGTCCGATAGATATGCAACTGCAGTCGGATTTTCCCTCCCTCCTACCCCTCTACTATTTTCTTTATGGGTCCACTACCCCTCTATCCTATTAGCTGGGGGTATCTTTTATGGTGTATCTGTTTATTACTGTTGTGCATGTCTGGAATTGTTTATCCATTCACCAATTTCAGCCTTCCTTGGAGGGCACCTGGCATCTGGGGCAAGAAACACTGAAGAAGATGGCGTCGGCCGATGCCTTTATACTCCAGCCATTCTGACATCGGAGAGAGGGCGACACCGGCCGACGCCGGACCCAGACTTTGGAATCCGGCCGACCGAAGGGCTGCCTGAGGCAGGACAACCCATATGTTATGACTGCAGTTGCATATCTATCGGACATCTACATTTATGGTAGGTACAAAACTGTACTTTTTGTACCTACCATAAATGTAGATGTTCGAGTGTATACCCTGCTGCAGTCCAGGTTTCCCTCCCTCCATCCCCTCTCTAAAACCTTTCTATACCTTAAAATCTGTTACAACCTTTGCGGTGTGTTTGCTTATAGCTGGAGGGATATTTTGTTTATGCTACACTTTTTATTATTGGTACTATCTACTGACCACCATTTGGGGGGGGGCACCTGACCTCTGGGGCAAGAAAAACTGAAGAAAATGGCATTGGATGCCTCCCATATACCCCTGGTGCACTGATGTCAGGGAAGAAGCGACAGCAACCAACGCCAGACCAAGACTTTGGAATTGACAGCAGGATAACCCAAGTGTGATGACTGCAGCAGGGTATACACTCGAACATCTACATTTATGGTAGGTACAAAACTGTACTTTCACTAATTGCCTAAGGCTTTTCTAAAAGGTTCCTTTCACATAAGGCCTCCAGTGAAGACATCTTATTCCCCCTGGAATTTGCATTTTTATGTTATCTCGTGTCATTCTTCCTCCTTTTGAGCCTGCATCATCTTGTGAACTAAAATTTCTGTCATGGAAAACTATCTTCTTAGTAGCCATCACTTCAGCCCGTAGAGTGTCAGAGCTCCAAGCCCTATCCATCAAGCCCCCTTATATGGTCTTCCATGCTGACAGAGTATCTCTCAGGACAAATCCATCCTTTTTGCACAAAGTATGTTTTGAGGCTAACATTAATCAAGTCAGTGAGTTGCCCTTTTTCTTCCCTAATCATACCACCAAATTGGAATATATGTTGCATAAACTCGATGTTCATAGACAACTTAGATTTTATTTGGACAGAACAAAAGACATTAGGAAATCAGATTAGCGCTCTGTGTCTTTTTCTGAGGCCAGGAAAGGTAAACCAGTTGCTAAAACAACCCTAAGTGGCTGTCTGATTGTATCACCTACACATATGCTTGTTATAATATGCCCTTCTCTAGTAAGGTAAAGGCTCATTCAACCAGAGCAGTTTCTACCTCTTCAGCCTTTCAATCCAAATTACCTTTGGATAACATCTGTGCAGCAGCCACATGGTCTAAACCTCACACTTTTATAACTCATTCCAAAGTGGATAAGGCCTCCAGGGACAGGGCTTCATTTGGTTCTACGGTTCTGAAGAGTGTACTTCTGTGAGCCACCCAAGATCAGGGTGCTAGGGATGCTACCCGTCAGTGGTGAATGAAAGGCGAGATTGAACTACTTCACATAAAGAAGTTATGTACTCACCATAACGTTCCATATGAGTTGTTCCATCTCGCCTTCATTCTCACGTCCCACCCTCCTGGCTGGCAGTTGACCTGGGGGCTGTCTTCATCCTGGTTTTTCAATGTGTATCCATTACTAGGCAGAATAATTATTGTACTTCTATATGGTACGCAGCAAACAAGATCTGAGGTATTTCCAGCAGTGCATTGTGGGATAAGGGGTGGGGTCTCGAGCTACTGGAGAACTTTGAGCTTGCTAGTCGGCCATGTCGGAGCAGAGGATTGGCTCTGAACCCCATCAGTGATGAATGAAGGCGAGATGGAAAAACTCACATGGAACATTATGGTGAGTACATAACTTCTTTTTTTGATATCGTTGAAGTGCTTGTGCATACATGGACTTGCTACTGAAGGGGTAGCAGACCCCATCTTAATTCATTTACATGGCCAGTTGCAGTGTGTTAGAAGCATTGATGGGGTTAAAAAATAAGATAAAGTATGAAAAAAGAAGAAAGGAATAATCTGTCTCGGTGTGCAGCCAAGTTGAGGGGAAAACAGGAGGGCACTGGAGGAGTGCAAGGGAGACTAGTTGATAAGACGCTGGAACCCATAAAGTGTTGATTGGTTATTAACCTGCTGTAATACAGCCCTGCCCCCTGTATTTGGCTCCTCCCATGTATTTGCTTCCTGGAGCCCCCTTGCTTTGAAGTCACTAGCTATCACTGGGAAAACTACTGAAGGGATCATATTTGTCCATGCCTGTATAAGCATTTCCTTGACACCCGATTAATCATTTCCCCCAATGATTCCTTCAGTAGTTTGTCCATGTCTGCACAAGCACTTCACTTGACACCAAATGAAATATTTCCCCCATTGATCCCTTCAGTAGTTTGTTCATGTATGCACAGGCACTTCCCTGTCACCAGGTGAATCATTTCCCCCATGATCCGTTCAGTAATGTGTATTTATGAACAGGCACTTCACTGAAACCAAATGAATCATTTCCTCCAACGACCTCGTCAGTAGTTTGTCCATGTCTACATAAGCACTTCACTGAAACCAGAACAGTGTCAGTGGCACAAAACCCCTCTTTTCACTGGATTTAATCTGGACCCCCAGATAAATTGAAATACAATTTCAAACTGTTTCTCCAGATCTCTTGGTGTTGTATATACGCTGGCTATATATGATAATTTTCCCATCCATATTGTGTTTGTCAAATGTGCTGTTGTATGAAAGGGCAATCTATACCTATTCAACATGTGATACTAAGTCCTTTTAAATCTCTCAAAATTTTCTCCATTGTTGGTTCAATATATAATCTTCTCCAAAGCAGTTCCTAATACTGCTATATTTTTCCTTTCAAACCATATTCCTTCCAACTCGTGATCTCCAAAACCCTTACATTTTTTTTAATTTTTATTCCAACCTCTTGCGATTTATCATTTACATTCATAACTACGTATCTGAAGTAGTTGACTTCATTTGGTTTTCAACCTGTGGGTTATGGATCCATATTGGATCTGACACGGCCATATGTCCAGCATCTGATCCGAGTGCCAAGCTCCTTTCCTTACCCATAATGCCCCCATGTCTCCTACCTCCCTTCAGATCTCGTTTGCCGCTGGAAAAGCGAGCATCGTGGACAGAGCTCTAGGCTAGTTGGGTTTTGTGAGTGATTTTTGAGATTTTACTCTTTCTTAACTTCTTTTTCTCACTTTTCTATCTATCTATTTTTCCCCCGCAGTCGGATAAAAAAAAAGTTTCCCTCTTTCCTTTTCTGTTCTTTCTTCTTAGTGTGTGTGTGTATGTGTGTGTGTGTGTGTGTGTGTGTGTGTGTGTGTGTGTGTGTGTGTCTGGGCCTGATTAGGGCATGGTTGAAGCCCCTAAATCAGGTTTAAGAAAGTGCAGTGTGAGACCATAAGCTCTCCCCCGTCGATGGCCGCTCACTGTGCATGGTGTGCCTGGGGGCGGCTCACCTGCAAACCTCCTGTTCTGTCTGTGCTGGGTTTAATCCTAGAGCACTGAAGGACAGGAAGGATCAACTTATCCTGAAGGGACCATTTCCCTACTCTGGGTCTGTAGCCCCAACACCCCCCTCGTCAGGAGCAGCAGCTGCAACTTCTTCCTCGCCTCAAACTCCCAGCAAGATTTCTGGGGAAGGGGAGACATCTAGGAAAGACAGGCCGAGGAAGCGGTCCCCTGACTGCTCGGCCCCAGCTGCCCTGCTGCCTAATGTTAGGCCAGAAACCAGGCCTGGATGTCCCCAGCTCCATTCCCGTAGGTTCTCCTTGGAGCCGGAGGAATCCCGGATCCATTCAGCTGTCAGGGCTTCCCCTCACTGGCATTCCAGACCAGTGTCTGTGGCCTTATCCTCCCGCTCCACCTGGAGCCTCAGTGAAGTGGAGATGGATAAGATGATGCAGTGGTTTAGCCGCACCTAAATTCAGATGGGATTCTTGCCTGCCCCCTCTCCCTCTGGAGGGGGGAGCTCACAGCCTTTTTTCATGCTGATCACTCCTCCTCCGATCTGACCTGCAGTTTCGGGGCCCCTGGATCTGAGGACTCTTAGGTTGAGGGGCCAGCTCTGATGGTACCTTGTACCTTGACACCACCATTTCCTTGAGCATTTCTGATCTGAGCTCTCGGAGCCATAGTCTCGGGGTTGGATTCGAGGGGTTGCTATCAGCTCTGAGTGTTTCGGAGCACAGTATTCCCGTTGGCATCTCGGCTCTTGGAGTCTCTGTTCTGACTTCCTTGTCCGGGTCAGAGGGGAATGGCTTCCGCTAGTATTTCTCAGGAAGTCCATTCCCCTTCAGCCTTTGATGTGGTGGAGAGGGTTCTCTCGGTGCAGAGACCCTTGACCATCTCGTCCGGTGACTCCATCCTGACTCCCTCTGCTTTGGGTATGGTCTAAACCATCTTATCCTCTTAGGGGACAGCCTGTGTCTGCCATTTTTGCTTCAGGAAGCTCCTCTGAAGGAGTGTCAGGACGTTGGTGAGTCCTCCCAAGAGAGTCCCACTGAGGAGGTTCCTCACAGACTGACATGTAAAAGAAGGCAGTTGGACTTCCCACCAGTCCCTCACCGAAGACACTGATTTGTAGGAAGGGGAAGGTTTCCCTCGATCGCTGCCCCCCCCCCCCGAGGATGTCTCCTTTGGAGACATCATGGAGCTCCTATGACAGGAGGGTGGTCTGCCCAAAAAACGACCTCAGACGAGTCAGTGTTCCTCGAGGCATTGGGCACAGGCCCGTCTACTTCCTTGGGTATCCCCTCCCGCGGATCCTTTAGTGGACCTAATAACATCTCGGGCATGGAAGGAACCGGACACTGTGGAGCCTATCCCTAAGTGCCATGATAAAGTCCTTAGCCCCCCCCCCCCTTCAGACAGAACTTGTTGGAGTAACGGGTCCACGGTGGATGCTATGGTTGTGGCAACCACCATGAAGAAAGAGCTTGTGCAGGAGAGCTCTACAGCCCATCCTCCTGACTGAGAGTCAAGAGCGATGGACAGATGTTCAGTTCATCTTGTTACACTGCTGCAGTCATTACACTTGGGTTATCCTGCCGTCAGGTGGTTCACCAGTCGGCCTGAGTTCCAAAGTCTTGTCTGGCGTCGGTTGCTGTCGCCTTCTCCCTGACGTCAGTGTGACATGGGGTATATAAGATGCAGCCGACGCCATTTTCTTCGGTCTTTCTTGCCGCGCGGTGCCCTAAGCAAAAGCAGTTCACAAATGCCGTTCAGCCGACTCCTGAGATTTTCATTCCGAATCCAGAACCGAAGTCTTTTACAAAGCTAAGTACCCCGTTGGGGAAACTTTTTCTTGCCTCAGACTGATGTCAGTAAAAGTTAATAACTGTATTTCTTGTGGGAAGCAAATACCTCATAAGGATTTCCATTCCTATTGTATCCCATGCCTAGGCCCAGACCACGACGTCACTGGTTGTCGGTTTTGTGCTAGGTTTAACAAGCGCACTATTAAATGTCGTTTTGATTTTGCCCAACATTATTTTGGCAGAAAATTCAATTACACCATGCCGTCGGAACTTCAACTTCTGACGACCGGAATACATAAAAAGCGCAAAGACAAGGATAGGCATCCGAGGCCCAAAACTGAAGAAGCCTCTTGTAGGCCAATCGCCAGTTCTCTGGTTTTCAGCGAGGCACCTTCGCAGCCCCTGATGACCGCTTCAGAACCACAGGCTGCCTCCGACTCCCACGTGGAGATGGCTGGGCCTTCGGATGCACAAGTTTTTCAGCCTGCCGAAACTAATCCATCAGAGGGATCCAGAGTAGCTGAACAAACCCGCAGCTTCAGAGGGTGTTTTCAGACCTACTCAGTTAAGCATTAAACCCTCTGCTAAGTCTAAACATTCTTTAAAAACAAAGAAACAAATACAGCATTCTCCAGGACAGGCCTCCATGCCTAAGAAACAAATGCTCAAAATGGCCGAAGACCTAATCACTCTGATCAGGGGGTCCCATCCCCCTCCTGATAAAAGGCCTAGACAGGATGCAGACTATGACTCATCCGACCAGGTGTCCATCTCTTTAGATTCATCCTCAGACCTAGGATATTCTTTACCCCCTTATGAGGATTCTGATGCTGAGGAATCAATTCCATCAGCCTCTTCGCCTGAGGACTGCTCCTTTGGGGAAACCTTACATACCATGAGGGAGCATTTCCATTGGGAAGGCCAGGATTACTCAGAATCCAAGAAAAGGCTCAGAGACTTCCTTTTATTACCTCAACACAGACCCCTTGCTATCCCGCTAGTGTTAGATATTGTGGATGATGTGTATACTGAATCCAGCTTAAATCTGGATTCTTTACCTCCAGCCCCAGTTAAGCCTGACAGATACTACAGAGTCCCTGACTTACACAAATTTCTTTATAAAAATCCTGTTGCTGACCCTGAAACTATTTCTCAGGGACCCAAAGGGGTTAAGGCCTTGTAAAGTTGTGCATTGCTTTAAAAATGAAGACAGATGGTTCTTTCTCTCTTTCAGTGGCTTTTATTAACTAACAGTACACACGTGTGGGAGCCTCATGGAAAGTACCAGGGAGACTCCCAGAACAAAGGAGTAAACAAGCTTAAATACTGGTGATATTGCTGACAGTACAAAAATATAAAACTGAACCAATTAGATCATTACACAGGGCAATTAACCAATCAAAGGTTTACCCGTAAACATAAGACAATTCACATCATCATCATATTTCTAGGCAGGAGAGAAAATCGGATATACTTCATAAAAGGCACATTCCTGCTTTCAGGCAGAATCTTGTTTGTTCAGTATTTTTCCATTATTCACAGTTTAGAGTTCACAGTACTCAGTACATCTCAGTTTACCCAAACTGTCACATACTCAATTCCCTTGAAGCACATGCTTTGGCTGTTCATATTCTACAACCCCCCATTTGATGCTGTTTAAGCATCATCATTTAACCTGTCATACATCTGCCACAAATCTAGCATAACCATGCTACTAGTCTTTTCATTATTGAGAGACATTTTTATTTCATTATCTACAGTCATAGTTGCAGGCATATAAAATGTAGGCACTTTTTTCACAGCTTTTGAGGACATTAATTTAAAAATCAGTGCTTTGATTAAAAATAAGACAATGAAAGCAACAATTGCTAATACTGCAATTAACAAAATCAGCTTCAACAGTCCACCTTCCCAACCTGAGAAAAGGTTGGTCAACCAAGCCCATGTTGAGCTATCAGCCTCTTTGGCCTCTGAGAGTTTGGAAATTATCTGAATCAGTTCAAGGTGACTTTCAATTTCATGCTGATTGTCAGGAATAAATGTACAGCACTCCTCCTGGATTAAAGCGCAAGTTCCTCCTTTCGTCGCTAGGGTGAAATCGAGGGCCATACGGTTTTGGAGTACTACAGCCCTCATAGCAGTCAGTTCATCAGTTACTAGTTCTAAGGCAGAAAATGTAGCATTGCTCAAAATTTCGAGCAGTTTAGATAACTTTATCAGTTCCCAAATTGATTTTACTGCTCCATATGACAGAATTATACCAGCCCATGATATTACATCATCACCCAAGTCCATGTGGGGCAGTCCTTTGATACTAGCATGAGTCAGGTCATGATGATAGATCCATGAAGCATCGACTTTACCTACTGGATTGGCAGGCTTCTTGACCTCTCGAACGTTCCGAATTTTTCCCTTAGGTAATGTAGATACATGTCTGACAGCTGGAACTAAGTAACCCAGGAAACAGCTGCCAGACCAGTTTCCTGGTAGCCATTTATATGCTTTTCTTCCACACACAAAATAACAGTTCTCTACTTTAATGGTGATATTGATGGGCTTAAAGTGATTCCCAGCATTCTGCCGCCCTTCAAATATTTTCCAGTAGACAGTTTCTATTTTCTGGGAAAAGTTGGCTATAGAGTTTTTTAGAATTCTTGATATAGGTGAGAAATCTGTTACACAACCCCATGCAGTGCAGTTATATACCACTGTTTTGTTGCAGTGGCTCCACCCTACTCTGATTTTATCAAGTTTCTGGAAACACACAGTTCCATTTTGACGGACAGACCACTGTAATTCTACTTTGTGTTTCGAAATAACTCTTGATGTGTCGTAGATCAGATTCATCCATGTCTCTTCAATCCCTAAAGGAACTATATTTAGCATCAATCCCCCATGAACCGTAGGAATGGCAGTGCAGATCCAGCAACTGGAGACATTAAGGGATGATGCATAAGTATATTTTATAGCTTGGTAGGTATTGAATGGCGGATGCCATGCAGTTCTTTTAGCATGAGGTGTTACTGTAGCGTAATCTAGAAATGGCCACAGCAGAAATATGAGAACAGCAAAAATAACCACCAAGATTGTTTTACAGTACCTTAGTGGAAATGGTGGTTTCAGTGAAATTGTATTGGAATGGAGAAGTGTTCCGATTGTAGAAATGTCGGACATTATCAGGTGCAGGAACAGTATGGCTTCGAGTACGGGAAGCGATAGGTGGAGATTCTGGAGCTGTGAAAGGTAGAGGTGTTTGATCTTCGGAAGGGATGACTTTCTTAACATGTGATATATGAATCCTGGTTGGTGAGCCTTGTAATCATACTGCTGAAGAGGTTGTCAGTAGAACCAGGTAAGGCCCCTTCCAATGAGGTTGCAGTGCTGTTTTTTTGGAGAAAGAACTGACGTACACCCAATCATCTGGTTGTAGTTCAGAAGACGTAAAAGGATCAGGGTTATGTTGTGCCGCTGCTACTTGGCGGTGATAACACTGTAAGAAAGAAACAAGAGAAGTGCAGTATACAATAACATCATGATCAAAGGCATCGTACTCAGAAAAGGGTGGTGGTGGAGTCATGGGCATGCGCATAGGTCGGCCTATTAGAATTTCATGAGGAGAAAGACCTTTAGTAGGATGTACTTGTGCTCTCATAGAGAGCAAAGCTAGTGGTAAGGCCTGTACCCAAGTTAGGCATGTTTCAGTAGTCATTTTTGCTAGTCTAGTTTTCAGTGTTTGATTCATGCGTTCTATGATTCCAGGTGCCTGCGGTCTATATGGACAGTGGAATTTTAGAGTGATGCCCAACATAGTACACAGTGAGTCAATTAATTGAGCTGTAAAATGTGTTCCATGGTCTGAATATATATAACAAGGAACACCAAATCGAGGTATAAAGTCATAAAGTTTCTTAGCAACTGAGATAGCGTCATTTTTCTTACAAGGGTATGCTTCTAACCATCCAGAAAAAACATCAACAACAGTTAAAACCTATTTAAAACGTGCACAAAGTGGTAATTCAATAAAATCCCTTTGCAAAGCACAAAATGGTCCCAGTGGTTTTGGTAAGGGTTGTGCGGGAGCCATCGTGCCTTTGGAAATATTGTATTGTAAACAAATGGAGCATTTGCTCACAAAGTGTTGTACAGAAACAGAAAGCTTTGGGGCAAACCAATCCTTTTGGATTTGTTTTATTAAAGCTTGTGCCCCAACATGGGCTGGCAAATGATAAGCTTTAATGAGGGAATTTAGCATGGATAGGGGGCAGACCAATCTGCCATCTGGATGTTGCCAAATTAAATCAGATCGTTTAAAACAATTTTGAGCCAGCCAAGTTTTTCTTTCTGATTCTGAAACCTCATCCTGTAAAGCTTTTAGTACAGTTTCATCAAAAGTTTTCATAGATTGTAATGGCTGCAAAAAGTGACCCTGAACAGTTTTGTGAGAAAGCAGCCTGTTTAGCAGCCCAGTCAGCAAAATGATTGCCCTTACTCTCGAAAGTGTCATTGGATTGATGGGCTGCACATTTAACAGCAGCAATTTCAGAAGGTAACAATAAGTGTTGTAATAAATTATTGATATAAAAATGATTTTTAATGGGTGTTCTGGAAGATGTTAAGAACCCTTGTTCTTTTCATAATATGCCAAAATCATGAACAACACCATGGGCATAACGGGAATCAGTATAAATAGTAACAGACTTGTCTTTAGCTAGTTTACATGCATGTGGTAATGCCACTATTTCCGCGGCCTGTGCGGAGGTGCCTGAAGGTATTTGTGCTGATTGCAATACTTCAGTCGGTGTGCAGACTAACCAAGCAGCTTGGAATTTTCCAGAGTTTGTTCTTAAACAGGATCCATCAACGAAAAGAACTAAATCAGGATGTTGCAAAGGAGTTTCAAATAAATTCAACCTAGGAGAAAGAACAGAGTTAACTACTAACACACAATCATGTGGTTTGCCCTCGTCTGAGGTTGGTATTAAAGAGGCAGGGTTTCGTGGTGGTCTGCGTTTAATTTGTAAAGCAGGATTTCCCATTAAACTTATTTCAAACTTAGTAAGGCGTGCATTTGAAAGATGCAGTGTTTTAGTTTTCAGAAGTAAGGCTTGAATAGCATGCGGGACTGCTAGTACAGTGTCATGTCCCAGGATTAGTGGAGCTGCCATGTCTACCAAGACAGCAGCAGCTGCCACAGCCTGTAAGCAAGCTGGGTAACCAGAAGCAACCGGATCCAACTGAGTGCTATAGTAAGCAATTGGTCGGTATCCTCCAGTGCGTTGCTGGGTTAAGAGTCCCAGAGCAGTCTTATTTTGTTCGCAACAAAAGAAAACGAAAGGTTTAGAATAGTCTGGTAACCCTAAGGCAGGAGGATTTACCAGGGCTGATGTCCTTCAAGGATGCATCTGCAGTCCTAACAAATGGGTTGTCCTGTCCTCAGGCAGCCCTTCGGTCGGCCGGATTCCAAAGTCTGGGTCTGGCCTCGGCTGATGTCGCACTTCACCCGACGTCATAGCTGCAGTTCTTCGGGTATAAAGGTATCAGCCGACGCCATTTTCCTCAGTCTTTCTTGCCGCGTGGCGCCTGAAGCAGAAGCTGTTCGCAAGTGCCGGTCGGTCAGAACCAGAGATTACTACTACCGAAGACTTCTAAAAAGCTAAGTACCCCGTTGGGGACTCTTTCTTGCCTCAGCCGATGTCAGAAAAAGTGAATAACTGTTTAACTTGAGAAACAAATACCTCATAAAGATTTCCACTCTTACTGCCTACCTTGTTTAGGCCCAGACCACGACGTAGCAGCTTGTCTAGCCTGTGCTTCTTTCAACCGACGGACACTTGGACGTCGGTCGGAATTTGCTGAGGAGTTTTTCGGCTCCGCTTTTGCTTACAACATGCTGTCGGAAACTCCGACTTCACAATTAACTAAAAAGCGCAAGGAAAAGGACCGACACTCGCGGTCCGCGGTTTCGGCCGAAACCGCTAAGTCAACCGCGAGTGTCTCGGTTTCGGCTGATACCGAGTCCTCGGTCCTTCCTTCGGCCGAAAGCTTGCCTCCTACCGAGGCCTCATCCAGCATGGCTGAATCTGCTACTGAAATCCCACGTGCTCTTGCAGGTTCACAGGATTTATCTGATACTATTCCTTTAGATATATCTACTCCTGCACGTGGAGCTGCTAGGCCCCCTGCATCCATGTCGATTAAGGCTTTTGCCAGGGCTAAAGCAGCAAAATCAACCAAGAATGTGTCTGCTTAGACCCCCTCTCACAGGCCTAGCTCTAGTACTCAAATGCTTAGTCTAGCAGAGGATCTTATTTCTTTGATCCGGGGATCCCAACCTCACCCTGACAGGGCCTCTCACCCACCTCCAGAGAAAAGGCCTAGAGCAGAGCCCCCTGAGCCAGTTTCTTCAGATTACTCCTCTGATGATTCAGAAAATACAGACCCTCCAGAGGGCCCTTATTCTCCTTATGAGGACTCTGATGCAGAAGACTCCATTCCTTCTGCCTCTCCTCCTGAGGAATTTTCTTTTGGGGAAACCTTGCATGCTATGAGGGAACAATTTCAATGGCAGGGCCAGGATTTTTCAGACTCTAGGAAAAGGCTTAGGACCTTTTTGCATTTGCCACAGCATAGGCCTTTAGCCATTCCTCCAGTACTTACTGTTGTGGGTGATGTATTTAATGATGCTTGTACTGCTCCTGATTCACTTCCTCCGGCCCCTGCTAAGCCCGACAGGTACTACAGGGTTCCGGACACACATTATCATTTGTATAAGCTCCTTTTGCAGATCCTGAAACTATTTCTCAGGGACCCAAGGCAGTAGCAGCTACCTCTGCCAAAACCCCCCTCCCCTCTGAAAGGGAATCTAGGGCCTTAGAGAGATGGGGTAAAATAGTTTACACTTCTGCTACTCTTTCGGCTAGGGCCTTAAACTGTCAATTCCACATGATTCAGTATCAGGAATTTATGTTAGATCAGTTAACTAAAAACTGTCCTCGCCTGAACCATTAGACAAAAAATCTCTTCAGGAAATGGTACATAACATTCAGCAGGTCAGTAATCATTCCTTAAAATGCGGCTATGATGCACTGGAGGCTTCCTTTAGATCAGCTATGACTGGTACAGTGATCAGAAGGCATGCATGGTTAAAAGAGCAGTCCTTACCAGACCATGTTAAATCAAAGCTTCTAGATGCTCCCATGGATAAGCTCAATTTGTTTGGCTCCCCTGCACAGCAGGTGCTGAAGAAGGTGGAAGAGAAAGCAAAATCTGTCCAGACAGTCAAGGATTTCTTACAGGTCCAGCCTCCAAGGTTTAGTAGGAACTGGCCTTCCAAGAATTGGTCCTTTCCAGACACCACCAGAGCACAGAGAGGCAGGAATAGGCGCCCAAGAGGCAGGGGTCAATCCAGAGGTGCCTACAGGGGACGTCAGTGGCAGCCTAACAACCAGCGGTACTGCCACAGATCCAGCCACTACCACTTCCACAGGACAATCACAGTGACTTGGCTCTGAGACCGCCTACCAGGGAACAACTAGAAGCACCCTTAGGCGGAAAGCTAGCCTTATTTTCGAAAACTGGCATCACATCACAGGAGACAAATGGATTTTACAGACAATAGACCAAGGTTACAGGTTTCGCTTCCATACTCTACCAAGGAAGAGAGGAATGCCAAACCTACCTCCAAATCAAAAGACAAAAGCTCTAGAACAAATAGACCACTTAATAAGGATGAGAGCTATAGAAAAGGTACCGTCTGTGGAACAAGGGCAAGGATTTTACTCCAGACTTTTCCTGGTGCCAAGAAAAGAAAACCAATGGAGACCTATTCTCGACCTGTCCGCTCTAAACACATATCTCATTGTTCCAAAATTCAAAATGCTGACCCTACAGCAGCTTCTTCCCATGCTGGGCAAGGAGTCTTGGCTGGTAACTCTAGATCTCAAGGAGGCATACCTGCACGTCCCCATTCGACCAAATTGCAGAAGATACCTCAGATTTCTTGCAGGATCAGAGCATTATCAATTCTCAGCATTGCCCTTTGGCTTATCTACTGCGCCCAGAGTATTCACGAAATGCCTGGCATCAGTAATTGCTCATTGCAGGCTTCAGGGAATTCAAATTTACCCTTACCTGGACGACTGCCTGTTACAAGCGGACAACAAAAACAAATTACAAAAAGATTTGAAAAAGGTCATTCATCTACTACAAGCCTTGGGATACACAGTCAATATAAAAAAGTCAAAGCTGATACCATCCCAAAGGATAACTTTCTTGGGTGCAGAGCTGGACACATCAAATCAAATGGCATCCCTCACAGCAGAAAAGCAGAAGCACCTTCCTCTCTATTTCATGGCATTAACAACGCAGAACCAGCTAACAGCAAGGAAAGTCCTGCAAGCCCTGGGTTACATGGCATCCTGCATAATATTGATTCCACATGCCAGACTACATATGAAGAAGTTGCAATGGTGCCTAAGGAATTTATGGTCTCAGCACAAGCACAGCCTAGAAACCCAAATTCCAATAATTCCATGCCTGAAGCAAGAATTCCAATGGTGGGCTCAGGCCTGTCAATTGAACAAGGGACTGCCCTTTCACAGCCCTCAACCAAGCCAGACTATCACCACAGATGCCTCAGACCTCGGTTGGGGGGCACACATGCTGGACAAGTACATACAAGGCCTATGGACTCAAGACCAGCTGAACCTACACATAAATCAAAAGGAGATGCTGGCAGTAAAACTGGCAATTCAGACATTCAGACCGTTTCTTCGACAGGGTCAATTGCTGATAAGGACGGACAACACCACAGTTATGTGGTACATCAACAAACAGGGAGGCACACATTCATACCCTCTATGCCGGATGGCAATGGACCTCTGGAATGTGGCCCTGAGCTTCAACATTCAGCTACAGGCAATATTTGTACCAGGAAAAGAAAATATACTAGCAGACATCCTAAGCAGAACTACCACGGATGCCTACGAATGGATGCTGCATCCAGACATCTTCAAATCCATTACAAGGAAATGGGGACTACCAGAAATAGACTTATTCACATCCCCACACAACCACCAATTGAAAAAATTCTGCACAAGGGCATACCACCCACTTGCTTGGAAGGTGGACTCCCTATCTTTCAGTTGGAAAAACCTGACAGCATATGCATTCCCACCTCTTCCTTTGATGCACAAGGTGCTACTGAAGATCAAAGAAGACCGGCCAAGGATCATCCTGATAGCTCCAGACTGGCCGAGGCAGCATTGGTACCCATTACTGAGGAGTATGTCTCGGGAACAAATATGGCCTCTGCCCCTAGTTCCCTTACTGCTAACACAGAACAACTTCAAAACCCTGCATCCAAACCTAAAAACGCTACAGCTAGCTGCCTGGAACATTGCATAAGACAAAATAACCCAGATTTATCTCAAAGGGTTAAGGACATTATCTTGGAGGCTCGCAGACCCTCAACAAGGAAAACTTATTCAGCAAAATGGAAAAGATATCTCATTTGGAGTGCCGCAAAAGGAGAAAATGTGTCACTGGTAAACATAGCTAACATTCTGGAATACTTGGCAGAACTTTTCCACAATGGCCTGTCCTATTCTTCCATTAAGATTCACGCATCAGCTATTTCAGCAGAATACAACATGGATCCTCCAGTCTTCTCACATCCTCTACTCAGGCAGTTTCTGAGAGGAATTAAAAATGTAAAACCACCAAGGAAGCCACCATTGCCCACTTGGGACTTGAACTTTGTGCTAGAAAAGTTGACACTCCCTCCGTTTGAGCCAGCAGCAACAGCAGAATTACAGTACTTATCATGGAAAACTGCTTTCCTGCTTGCAATCACTTCAGCAAGAAGGGTTTCTGAATTACAGGCATTAATGGCAGTACAGCCCTTCCTTATCTTCCATCAAGATAGTGTCCATGAGAACTAATCCTACCTTTCTGCCAAAGGTGGTCTCCAGAGTATCTTTAAACCAAGCTATCCACCTGCCTACATTCTTCCCCAACCCACAGAACAGGGGAGAAATGCTATTACATACCTTGGATGTACATAGACAATTGCGCTACTACCTGGACAGAACCAAGAGCAATAGAAAAACTGACCAGTTACTGGTAGCATATGCAACAGGAATGGAAGGAAAAGCAATGGAAAACCGACGGCCAGGCCAAATGCTCAGGCCCATATGCCTAAAATAACAAATGATAAAAATAGCTGAAGATCATCAGGAGTAGTCAAACCCCCCCCCCCAGAGAGGCCTAGGGCTGAACTTGATTATGAATCTTTTGATCAAGATTCTGGTTCTTCTGACTCTTCTGATGACCTGAATCTGTCTTTACCTACTTATGAGGATTCTGATGCAGAGGATTCTATTCCCTCTGTTTCCCCTCCTGAGGATTTTTCTTTTGGGGAAACCTTACATACTTTAATGGAGCATTTTCACTGGGAAAGCCAGGAATTTTTCTGATTCAAAAAAGAGGCTTAGGGATTTCCTCCTTCTACCTCAGCATAGGCCTTTGGCTATTCCTCCTGTACTAGACATTGTTGATGATGTTTTCTCGGAATCCAGTTTGGCCCCTGATTCCCTGCCTCCTGCTCCTAGTAAACCTGACAGATACTACAGGGTTCCTGAGTCCCACAACTTACTTTTCAAAAATCCTATTGCAGATCGAGATTATTTCTCAGGGGCCCAAGGGCATTAAGGCTTCTACTGCTAAAAATCCTACCTCTTCTGATAGAGACTCAAGGGTGCTGGATAGATGGAGTAAAAAGGTTTATACTTCAACAACCTTGGCAATCAGAGCTTTTAAATTGCCAATTTCATATGTTAAAATATCAGCAACATGTTATTGGGCTGCTAAAACAGAAAATCATGTTGATTCCCGGT
Organism: Protopterus annectens; assembly: GCF_019279795.1. NCBI lineage: Eukaryota > Metazoa > Chordata > Ceratodontiformes > Protopteridae > Protopterus > Protopterus annectens. The sequence continues at coordinate 123,843,182 of NC_056743.1, forward strand.
TGTGTGGAAAATAAAGATGTACAGGACTTAATGCATTCTGCTGAACAAGTTGGAAAACATTCTTTGCAATGTTAACCAAAAAAACAACGTGTGCTGGTGTACAACGGCACAATCACAGTTCTTTCCAAAGTCTTTACTATCCAAACGTAAAAGTCACCACGCTAAAAAAGCAATGTGGAGTAAAATCCTTTTTATTAACAGTGAGCGCTTTCGCCATTCGGCTTCTTCAGACTGTATAACAAGTAAACAAACTTCAAACACCTGTTTAAATACTAGTACCTATGTTCTTATTGGTTAAAAACTGAAAAATTTATATACAAAGTTTCCGATTGCAACCGGATTCAACTTTCAAGGTCATTACATGAACTAGTACATAACCACATTCTCAGTAGCTATTCATCATTAAAATCTAAGAACTCAGCTCTAAAAACTTCATAGAATATGAAGTGGACAAATGCATTTGTTTTCGCCGTTACACTGAAATGAATCTGAGCCAAGGTTATAAATACATACTGTAACAGCATATCAAAATCTTTGTGCATCAGCGAAACAAAGTATATAGAAAAATCACGGAGCTGTATATACAAGCTCATTATAACTGATGTCAATTCATAAATATACCAGTATAACATGACCTTACATAGGCATAACCTTGGAAATGCACAATCAATTGATAGCGAATGTTCCATAGGTTCATCAGATATCATTGGCATACTCCATACTCACTCGTGATTTAGCTATCAGATTATAAAAAATTATATAAAAAATTATTAATAAAATACTGAAAGCATCTAAATGAAGCATATAAATGAGAACATTATTATAATGAACATCAAAACCTATTTACATATTTATTCAACAGAAAAATGTATATATAAAAAGATGTATATATAAAAAACCTAATGCAAACCTAAAGGGGGTAAGTCTAAAGAGCGCAATCGGTAGCATACACCTAATATAATGTCTATAACTTCGGTATGTTGCACCCCTCTATGCAAGCCCACCATTGCATTTGAAAGCACTCACTTCATTAAAATAGCATAAACCTCATAACATGTATTAAAAAACGGATTAAGCTTTCTATTGCATGGCGTGGCGATTCATATAAGTATATGATTATGAACACTAAAAGTATATGAAAGCATCAAATGGCTCTGCATACATGACCTAGGTGTTGTCAAACCATAAAAAGGGAGTCATAAAAACATCATTTAGTTCTATATCTATATGGTTTGAATGTTAACATAACTCTAAACAATCATAAATACTATAGTAATAAAAGATGTTTTAATTTACATGTATATAAGGTACATAAGCCTAAAGATGAACGGGGTTTAAAAACTGAAACAGCACATATCATAAATGGCTACATTTAAAACGGGGGGTCCATGTATCTTGTCATGTCTAAAGGGCATTATGCAAACAAATATATACGCCTAATTACACTCAAAGAATATATGGACAATATTTCGACACTCCAAATGTACCTGGTGCTATTTTAAACCTAAAGAGTCCACACAGTACATCAATCCTAATGTACAGGTACCCGCAGTTTCCTTTTCCTGAGGAATGGTTTAATCTGAACCTTATCATTCAGGCCCGGATGTTGGTCCACCCTAAGTCTAATAATCCATTTCATTTCGTTTTCAAGTGTATAATAAACGATATCTCCACCTCTCATATTGGATTCAATCTTCTGGATAATAAAGAATCTAAAAGTGTGGGTGTATCCTAATTCTTTATGGTGTTTAGCTAGGGCGTTGAACATCGACCCTATCCTTATATGGTAGATGTGTTCCCTTATGCGTTCCCTCAATGGCCTGTTGGTTTTACCAACATAGAACGCTGGGCACATTTCACAGGTGGCCGTGTATACTACATTTAAACTATTACAATACGCGTTTCGTGATAGGATGGGTGAAAATTGCTGTTTCATTAATGTAAATACACTGATTGCATTTGCCACAAGGTGTCGTATTGGTAATGTGTGTATTCTGCCTATATGTGCTAAGGTGATTCCTGGGTCTACACAGCAGTCTCTTCAGATTGGGTTGATTTTTGTATACAACATTTAGATTTGGTCCTACTATATCCTTTATGTCCTTGTCCAACAATAAAACGTCCCAATGTTTTTCCATAATCCGTCTCACATTCACTGAGTCTTTTGTATATAACAAAGATGCTCTATTTATATTCATTGATGATGCTGCATTTTCCGTTCCCATATCTGGTAGGGGTTCAGAAAAATAAGGTTTGGCTTTGGTTTCCCTAAGGGTATTAACATTTATGGTGGTATGCTCATTGTGAAATGTGCCCAGCGTTCTATGTTGGTAAAACCAACAGGCCATTGAGGGAACGCATTAGGGAACACATCTACCATATAAGGATAGGGTCGATGTTCAACGCCCTAGCTAAACACCATAAAGAATTAGGATACACCCACACTTTTAGATTCTTTATTATCCAGAAGATTGAATCCAATATGAGAGGTGGAGATATCGTTAATTATACACTTGAAAACGAAATGAAATGGATTATTAGGCTTAGGGCGGACCAACATCCGGGCCTGAATGATAAGGTTCAGATTAAACCATTCCTCAGGAAAAGGAAACTGCGGTACCTGTACATTAGGATTGATGTACTGTGTGGACTCTTTAGGTTTAAAATAGCACCAGGTACATTTGGAGTGTCGAAATATTGTCCATATATTCTTTGAGTGTAATTAGGCGTATATATTTGTTTGCATAATGCCCTTTAGAGATGACAAGATACATGGACCCCCCGTTTTAAATGTAGCCATTTATGATATGTGCTGTTTCAGTTTTTAAACCCCGTTCATCTTTAGGCTTATGTACCTTATATACATGTAAATTATAACATCTTTTATTACTATAGTATTTATGATTGTTTAGAGTTATGTTAACATTCAAACCATATAGATATAGAACTAAATGATGTTTTTATGACTCCCTTTTTATGGTTTGACAACACCTAGGTCGTGTATGCAGAGCCATTTGATGCTTTCATATACTTTTAGTGTTCATAATCATATACTTATATGAATCACCACGCCATGCAATAGAAAGCTTAATCCGTTTTTTAATACATGTTATGAGGTTTACGCTATTTTAATGAAGTGAGTGCTTTCAAATGCAATGGTGGGCTTGCATAGAGGGGTGCAACATACCGAAGTTATAGACATTATATTAGGTGTATGCTACCGATTGCGCTCTTTAGACTTACCCCCTTTTGGTTTGCATTAGGTTTTTTATATATACATCTTTTTATATATACATTTTTCTGTTGAATAAATATGTAAATAGGTTTTGATGTTCATTATAATAATGTTCTCATTTATATGCTTCATTTAGATGCTTTCAGTATTTTATTAATAATTTTTTATATAATTTTTTATAATCTGATAGCTAAATCACGAGTGAGTATGGAGTATGCCAATGATATCTGATGAACCTATGGAACATTCGCTATCAATTGATTGTGCATTTCCAAGGTTATGCCTATGTAAGGTCATGTTATACTGGTATATTTATGAATTGACATCAGTTATAATGAGCTTGTATATACAGCTCCGTGATTTTTCTATATACTTTGTTTCGCTGATGCACAAAGATTTTGATATGCTGTTACAGTATGTATTTATAACCTTGGCTCAGATTCATTTCAGTGTAACGAGCGAAAACAAATGCATTTGTCCACTTCATATTCTATGAAGTTTTTAGAGCTGAGTTCTTAGATTTTAATGATGAATAGCTACTGAGAATGTGGTTATGTACTAGTTCATGTAATGACCTTGAAAGTTGAATCCGGTTGCAATCGGAAACTTTGTATATAAATTTTTCAGTTTTTAACCAATAAGAACATAGGTACTAGTATTTAAACAGGTGTTTGAAGTTTGTTTACTTGTTATACAGTCTGAAGAAGCCGAATGGCGAAAGCGCTCACTGTTAATAAAAAGGATTTTACTCCACATTGCTTTTTTAGCGTGGTGACTTTTACGTTTGGATAGTAAAGACTTTGGAAAGAACTGTGATTGTGCCGTTGTACACCAGCACACGTTTTTTTTGGTTATCATTCGTTTACTTTAGCTGGTGTTTCACCCCAAGTCCCGGAGTGAATTTTGACATTATCAGATTTTTCCGTTTATACTCCTGGTCTGTGAGGATGGCCGATAATGCTACTCAGAACATTGAATTGCCGTATGTACCGCAGGTACAGAAGTTTAACAACAGAACCGAACGGTTCCAAGCTTGTGTGACCGGCAGGGATAACCTGCTACTTGCGTACGAGCCGGATATCGGCTCAACAGATGGCGCTAACAACAGCGATGGTTTTGTGAATTTATCAGAAGATTTGCTTCAGTTAGAAGCTGAGACAATTAAACTTAAGCTACAAGTTCAACGGCATTACTTTGAGGCATGCCTGGAAAAACGTATTATTCCACGTGGACTACGGATCCTGAAAATGCCCACCTCAGGTGATAGTTTACCGGATTTGTTGTTCCAATGGCAACAGCTCAATATGGAGCTTAGCTATAGTTACATGAAACTTTTAATAAACTTTCATACGCCAGAAGAAGAAAGCTTGAGATTAAAAGTAAATAACTTGTTTGATATGATAACGAAAAAATATGTGAACGCTAATATTGATGCTAAAATAGAAAGAGTTATAGACAATGTAATGATGTTTGAAAGAAGGTTAATTGAACAAAAGAAAAACAAAATTTTGAGAGATTTGAGGGATTTTAGGAATTCAAATGTATTTACTTGGCCTAGAGAACGGTTGAATGTTAACGAATATAATATCAATAATACGCAGGTAAAAAGAAATGTTAACAATGATGGTACGACTGGTATATCTAAAGGGGTTAATGCCCCTAACCAAGTACAGGGTCCAACCGGACCACTTGATAATAGAACTGTTAATACCAACGTCCCATTCAGTACAAGTGGTAGTGAAAGAAGGAATGTATCATATACTGAAATTGTGTTCCAAGAAGATGAGGGGAATAATTCTAACAATTTGAGTGTTGAGGGAGATAGATCTACGCCATTTAATTCTTTCGCACTATCTACAGCCACAATTCCTTCTGATGTTAATAACCCGAGTAGTATGATCAGACAAGAGGAAGCAGTGGTCAGGAGGAAAATTACACAGAATGGTGTCTACCGTTCAAATTTACTACCCAACACTAGTGCTAATACCCCTTTCCCTATAGCGCACAAACAGCACCCAGGGAGAACGAGATCGATGAGCAGGGGCAGGCAAAAAAGGAAGGGGTCTGGAGGGGAACAACAAGGGCCCACGTTGAAAAGAATGTGGGAGAAGTCAATTCGCTAGTTGTGAACCTCTCCACTAGGGTACTCAGTACATACGAAGAGGAAGTATTAAATAAAGGGCTCAGCTTTATACCCACCAAGAGAAGTAATATTGTCGAGTCTATAGTTGACTTAAAAATGTTTATTAGGAATGTTCAACTGAAATTAGAGTTTGGCAACATTGCTGAAAGACAGAGTTTCAGTAATTTTCGACCCAATAGTGTGTATACACCTCAGTTACACCCACTTCTTGATGTTTATTCAAAAATGATAGAAAATGATATATACACCTACTTTGAAGATACACAAAATATTCAACATAAACACAATTTAAGTTATAAACATAGGCAAGCCCTTAAGGACTTAAGAGATGACATTAACCTGGTGATTAGACCTGCCGATAAAGGAGGACCCATAGTGCTTATGGATGTCGTAGACTATGATAGAAGAATGCATCTCCTTTTGGGAGACTCCACCTCTTATTCGAAAATAAGTACAGAAGTAGTTAAGGAGAAAGTTGTACAGATATTTTACACGCTTGATGAACTACTTGCTTCGAGCAACATTACCAAGGAAGTATACGATTACTTTAGAGTGTGTAATCCTCTTATTCCTGTCATACAAGGCCTTCCCAAGGTTCATAAATCATACACAGAACCCCCTATGAGGCCGATAGTATCAGGGCAAGGGTGGGTGACCGAACCATTATCGATCTTTATTGAATATCATTTAAGACCGTTAGTGAATAAAAACGGCTTCATCCTAAGGGATAGTAAGCAGTTCCTCTTGGACCTATATTCTTACACGAAGCATCTAGATGATAATGCACCTTATTTATTGGTAACCTTAGATGTGGTGAGTCTTTTCACTGTTATCCCAAATGACCTGGGGATACAATACGTTCAAGACTATTTGAAAAATCACTCTGACTTTACCTCTGTGAAAATAGAATTCATTGCATTGTTATTAGAGATTGTCCTATCAAATAATATCTTTATGTTTGGTGAGGACTTCTTCCTGCAGAGGGATGGCGTGGCTATGGGCACGTCCTGTGCCAATAGCTACGCCAACCTAGTTATGGCACAATGGGAGGAGGCTTTCCTTTTTAAATCACAACTATTTCAGGAACATGTAGGTCTATACCGTAGATTCGTGGATGACTTCTTTTTCATTTGGACAAGTGATATAGACACACTATTGAGGTTCATTAACAGCATGAACAGCTCCACGAATTTTCTTAGATTTACTTCAACTTATTCATTTGAACAAATTTCTTATCTAGATGTGAATATCAACAGATTGAGTAATGGGTTATTAAACACTTCGGTTCACAGAAAGCTGTGTCATAGAAATACCATTTTACATAAGGACAGCATGCACCCCAAATATGTTTTCAACAACGTAATGAAGGGCCAGATAATCAGGGCCTCTAGAATGAATCCAACAGAGGAAGGCTATGCGAAAGAATTGGTTGAGTTGAACAAATTTGTGAAAAGGGGCTATGATACGACAGCGTTCGAGCATACCACCATAAATGTTAATACCCTTAGGGAAACCAAGGCCAAACCTTATTTTTCTGAACCCCTACCAGATATGGGAACGGAAAATGCAGCATCATCAATGAATATAAATAGAGCATCTTTGTTATATACAAAAGACTCAGTGAATGTGAGACGGATTATGGAAAAACATTGGGACGTTTTATTGTTGGACAAGGACATAAAGGATATAGTAGGACCAAATCTAAATGTTGTATACAAAAATCAACCCAATCTGAAGAGACTGCTGTGTAGACCCAGGAATCACCTTAGCACATATAGGCAGAATACACACATTACCAATACGACACCTTGTGGCAAATGCAATCAGTGTATTTACATTAATGAAACAGCAATTTTCACCCATCCTGTCACGAAACGCGTATATAATTTTCACACAAACACGAATTGTAATAGTTTAAATGTAGTATACACGGCCACCTGTGAAATGTGCCCAGCGTTCTATGTTGGTAAAACCAACAGGCCATTGAGGGAACGCATAAGGGAACACATCTACCATATAAGGATAGGGTCGATGTTCAACGCCCTAGCTAAACACCATAAAGAATTAGGATACACCCACACTTTTAGATTCTTTATTATCCAGAAGATTGAATCCAATATGAGAGGTGGAGATATCGTTAATTATACACTTGAAAACGAAATGAAATGGATTATTAGGCTTAGGGCGGACCAACATCCGGGCCTGAATGATAAGGTTCAGATTAAACCATTCCTCAGGAAAAGGAAACTGCGGGTACCTGTACATTAGGATTGATGTACTGTGTGGACTCTTTAGGTTTAAAATAGCACCAGGTACATTTGGGGTGTCGAAATATTGTCCATATATTCTTTGAGTGTAATTAGGCATATATATTTGTTTGCATAATGCCCTTTAGAGATGACAAGATACATGGACCCCCCGTTTTAAATGTAGCCATTTATGATATGTGCTGTTTCAGTTTTTAAACCCCGTTCATCTTTAGGCTTATGTACCTTATATACATGTAAATTAAAACATCTTTTATTACTATAGTATTTATGATTGTTTAGAGTTATGTTAACATTCAAACCATATAGATATAGAACTAAATGATGTTTTTATGACTCCCTTTTTATGGTTTGACAACACCTAGGTCGTGTATGCAGAGCCATTTGATGCTTTCATATACTTTTAGTGTTCATAATCATATACTTATATGAATCACCACGCCATGCAATAGAAAGCTTAATCCGTTTTTTAATACATGTTATGAGGTTTACGCTATTTTAATGAAGTGAGTGCTTTCAAATGCAATGGTGGGCTTGCATAGAGGGGTGCAACATACCGAAGTTATAGATATTATATTAGGTGTATGCTACCGATTGCGCTCTTTAGACTTACCCCCTTTAGGTTTGCATTAGGTTTTTTATATATACATCTTTTTATATATACATTTTTCTGTTGAATAAATATGTAAATAGGTTTTGATGTTCATTATAATAATGTTCTCATTTATATGCTTCATTTAGATGCTTTCAGTATTTTATTAATAATTTTTTATATAATTTTTTATAATCTGATAGCTAAATCACGAGTGAGTATGGAGTATGCCAATGATATCTGATGAACCTATGGAACATTCGCTATCAATTGATTGTGCATTTCCAAGGTTATGCCTATGTAAAGTCATGTTATACTGGTATATTTATGAATTGACATCAGTTATAATGAGCTTGTATATACAGCTCCGTGATTTTTCTATATACTTTGTTTCGCTGATGCACAAAGATTTTGATATGCTGTTACAGTATGTATTTATAACCTTGGCTCAGATTCATTTCAGTGTAACGAAAACAAATGCATTTGTCCACTTCATATTCTATGAAGTTTTTAGAGCTGAGTTCTTAGATTTTAATGATGAATAGCTACTGAGAATGTGGTTATGTACTAGTTCATGTAATGACCTTGAAAGTTGAATCCGGTTGCAATCGGAAACTTTGTATATAAATTTTTCAGTTTTTAACCAATAAGAACATAGGTACTAGTATTTAAACAGGTGTTTGAAGTTTGTTTACTTGTTATACAGTCTGAAGAAGCCGAATGGCGAAAGCGCTCACTGTTAATAAAAAGGATTTTACTCCACATTGCTTTTTTAGCGTGGTGACTTTTACGTTTGGATAGTAAAGACTTTGGAAAGAACTGTGATTGTGCCGTTGTACACCAGCACACGTTGTTTTTTTGGTTATCATTCGTTTACTTTAGCTGGTGTTTCACCCCAAGTCCCGGAGTGAATTTTGACATTATCAGATCATTCTTTGCAATGTGGTTTTGATTCTTTAGAGGCCTCTTTGCAGGCCTGCTGTTACTGGATCTGTGCTTAGAAGGCATGCTTGGCTTAAGAAGCAATCTTTGCCTGATCATGTTAAAGCTAAATTGTTGCATGCTCCTTTAAAATCAGGACTGCCTGTTTGCCAACAAGGCTGAATAAGTTCTTAAAAAGATGGAAGATAAAGCTAAATCTATGCAAACTGTTAACGATTTTTTACAAGTGCAACCTCCTAGATTTAGTAGGCACTGGCCTACTAAGAATTGGTCCTTTCCAGCCCCTTCCAGGTCTTCTCAAGCCAAACCCAGACACAGCAAAAACCCCAGGTTTCAGTCCCAGGGGACTCCACTTCCAAATCTGGGAATAACAAGACACCCCTCTGTGGTAAACAGTCTCAGTGACTTCCTTTTAAAATTTCCAAGCACTTATCTTCTGACCGCCCCTTTGGGGGAAAAGATTGCTCTTCATGCAAAGAACTGGGAACTCATAATCCAGGACAAATGGGTTTTAAATATAGTGTCCCAGGGATACAAATTTCATTTCCACACGTTGCCAACACCAAATGTGTGGCTGGACCTGCCCCCAAATCAGTGGGCAGAGACTCAAAAAAAAGTACTTTCTCTCAAGCACGGGGGCTATTCAGCAGGTACCAGAAGAGGAAAAGGGACACTGATGTCCTTCAAGAATGCAACTGCAGTCCTGACATATGGGTTGTCCTGCCTCAGGCAGCCCCTCGGTCGGCCGGATTCCAAAGTCTGGGTCTGGCGTCGGCTGATGTCGCCTCTTCCCCGACGTCAGAGCGGCTAGGGTATAAAAGCATCAGCCAACGCCATCTTCTTCAGTCTTTCTTGCCGCGCGGTGCCCGAAGCAGAAGCAGTTCGCAAGTGCCGGTCGGTCAGCTCCTGTGTTTTTAGTTACCGAAGTCATCAAAAAGCTAAGTACCCCGTTGGGGAACATTTTTCTTGCCTCAGCCGATGTCAGAAAAAATTGAAAAGGTTAATAATTGTTTGTCTTGTGGTAAACAAATACCTCATAAGGACTTCCATTCTTACTGCCTTCCCTGCCTGGGCCCAGACCACAACGTCTCGGCCTGTGCTGCCTGTGCTTGCTTTAATAAGCGCACACTCAGGCGCCGGGCAGAATTTGCCGAAGACTTTTTTGGCGAAAATTACGCTTATATCATGCCGTAGGAACAACCAACAGCACATATTTCCAAAAAAACGCAAGGACCGGGACCGACATCCTCGGCCCGTGTTGTCCACCGATACCACGCCTAAGCCTTCCGCGAGTGCATCAGTCTCTTCAGAGGCGGTAATTCTATCGCTCCAGGCCGACGACACCGCTTTACCGCGTACTTTGGTCCCGGAGGTTCCCCGGTGCCGGTTGTTGATTTTCCTCCCGAAACCGAAGCTCAAGATTTACCTGACACCATACCAGTGGATAAAGTTACTCCTGCACGTGGGGCAGCTAGGCCTCCGGTCTCCATGTCCATCAAGGCCTACACACGTGCTAAGGCTGCCAGCCAGGCTAAGGCCCATCCTCCTAAAACTTTTTCCCAGGGCCCCTCTTCTGATAAACAGATCGTGACCCTAGCTGCAGATCTAATCTCTCTAATCAGAGGTTCTCAGTCGCATTCAGACAGAGGTTCTCAGCCTCCTGCAGATAAAAGGCCTAGGACTGAGCAGACAGATACCCTCTCTTCGGATGAAGCCTCTAGGGAATCAGAGCACTCAGATACCCAGGAAGAATCCTTCCAGGCCTACGAGGACTCTGATGCTGAGGAATCAATTCCTTCTGCCTCTCCTCCAGAGGATATTTCTTTCGGAGAAGTTCTCCACTCCATGAGAGAACATTTTCAGTGGCAGGGTTAGGAATTTTCTGACTCCAGGAAAAGATTACGTACCTTCCTTAAGTTACCCCAGCACAGACCATTAGCTATTCCTCCAGTGTTGGATGTCTTGGATGATGTATACTCAGACTCCAGTGCTTCCCCTGATTCTCTCCCTCCTGCTCCTGTCAAGTCAGACAGATAGTACAGGGTTCCTGAAACTCATAAGCATCTCTTTAAGGCCCACTCTGTGGATCTAGAAACTATTTCTCAGGGGCCCAAAGGAGTAGCTACTTCCTCGGCCAAAAACCCTTTGCCCACAGACAGGGAATCAAGGTCCCTGGAGAGATGGGGCAAAAAAGTTTATACCTCTTCCACCCTTGCCATGAGGTCAATTAACTGTCTCTTTCATATGTTTCAGTACCAGGATTACTTAATGGATGATTTGCAGAAAAAGTTAGCCTCTCCTGAGCCTATAGATAGAAAGGCATTGCAGGATTTGGTTCATAACACTCAGCAGGTTAGCAATCATTTTCTTCAGTGTGGTTATGATGCATTGGAAGCTTCATGTAGGGCAGCTATGACAGGGGCTGTTATACGTAGACATGCTTGGCTGAAAGAACAGCCACTGCCAGACCATGTTAAAGTAAAGCTCCTAGATGCACCTCTGGAAAAACAGAAGCTTTTTGGTGCTAATGCACAGGATGTGTTGAAGTCTATTGAGGAAAAGGCTAAATCAGTACAGACAGTCAAGGATTTCCTCCAGGTTCAGCCACCCAGATTCAGCAGGAATTGGCCTTCAAAGAATTGGTGCTTTCCAGACACTGACAAGTTTCAAAGGGGAAAAAACAGGCGTGCTCGAGGTAGAGGGCAATACCGAGGCTCCTACAGGGGCCACCAATGCCAACCACCAAATCAGAGAAGTGGCGCAGGGAGTTCAGCTGCACCACAGGGACAATCACAATGACTTGACTTTCACTCCGCTGACCAAGGCTCAAAGAGAAGCACCTCTAGGTGGAAAATTGTCCTTTTTCTCAAAGAACTGGCACATTTTAACCAAGGACAAATGGATTCTGGACATAGTAGACAAAGGTTACAGGTTCCACTTCCACACCTTACCAACGAGACAAGGCATGCCAAATCTGCCACAAAATCAAAGGGCAGAGGCACTCATACAAGTTTCAAAGCTGTTACAAATAAAAGCAATAGAAAAGGTTCCTCCTCAGGAACAAGGCCAGGGATTCTATTCAAGACTGTTCCTTGTTCCAAGAAAAGAAAAGCAATGGAGACCTATACTGGACTTGTCCGCTCTAAACACTTTTCTCATTGTGCCAAAATTCAAAATGCTGACTTTACAGCAACTCCTTCCCATGCTGGGCAAGGGGTCTTGGCTGGTTACTCTGGACCTCAAGGAGGCATACCTGCATGTCCCAATCAGACACAGTTGCAAAAGATACCTCAGATTTCTTGCAGGGTCAGAGCATTATCAATTCTCAGCATTGCCGTTTGGCTTATCTACTGCACCCAGAGTATTCACAAAATGCCTGGCATCAGTAGTTGCACATTGCAGGCTCCAGGGGATTCAAATATACCCTTACCTGGACGACTGCCTTATACAAGCAGACAGCAAAGACACCTTGATAAGAAACTTGGACTATGTCATTCAATTACTACAGGCTTTGGGATACACAGTCAACATTCAAAAATCAAGACTACTGCCATCCCAACAGATTATTTTTCTAGGAGCCAAATTGGACACACAATCACAAATGGCTTTCCTCACAGAGGAGAAACAAGAACATTTACCAGATTACTTCAAAAGCCTAGCAGAGCTCACCCAGCTGACCGCAAGGAAAATCCTGCAGGCCCTGGGGTTCATGGCATCTTGCATTCTTCTGGTACCTCTGGCAAGACTACACATGAGAAAGTTACAATGGTACCTAAAAAGCTTATGGTCTCAACACAGCCACAGTCTAGAAGACGTAATACCAGTCATTCCATGCCTGCAAAGGGAATTTTTGTGGTGGGCTCAAGCAAGTCATTTAAACAAAGGCATGTCTTTCAACAAAACTCTAGCAAGTCAAACCATTACAACAGACGCCTCAGATCATGGATGGGGGGCGCACATGGAGGGCAGATGCATTCAAGGGCAATGGACTCCCAGGGAAATGCATCTGCACATAAATCAAAAAGAGATGTTGGCAGTGATACATGCAATCGAGGCCTTCGGGAAATCCCTTCATCAAGGTCATCTGCTAATAAGGACAGACAACACCACTGTCATGTGGTATATAAACAAGCAGGGAGGCACTCACTCTTACCCCCTCTGCAGACTAACAATGACTCTTTGGGAAAAGTCCCTGAATCTGAACATCCACTTGCAATCCCAGTTTGTTCCAGGCAGGGACAATGTTCTGGCGGACAGGCTGAGCAGAAATTTCTTGGATCCGTACGAATGGATGCTGCATCCACACATTTTCTCACAAATAAGTGCATGGGGGAGACCCGACATAGATCTCTTTGCTTCTCACCTCAATCATCACCTGGAGAAGTTCTGTTCAAGGACGCACCATCCTCTAGCCTGGAGAACGGATGCTCTCTCCTTCAGCTGGAATTCCCTAACAGTTTATGCATTCCCTCCTTTACCATTACTGACCAAGGTGTTACTGAAGATCAAAGCAGAACAACCAAAAGGAATTTTGATAGCTCCAGACTGGCCAAGGCAGCACTGGTATCCATTGCTACTGAGCATAACTCGCACCAAACCGTGGCCCTTGCCTCAATGGCCTCTGCTTCTAACTCAGCACAATTACAGGACTGTTCATCAAAACCTGCAAACATTGCAGCTGACAGCTTGGAGAGTCCCATGACTTTCACCCATATCTCTCTTTCCAAAAAAGTACAAGAAATCTTGCTGGAAGCGCGCAGACCTTCCACCAGAAAAACCTATTCAGCCAAGTGGAAGAGATTCATCATCTGGAATGCCAACAAGGGTCAGGATGCATCAGTAATGAGCATTCCACAGATATTAAAATACTTGGCAGAAATGTTTCATAGTGGCCTCTCATATTCTTCCATAAAAATTCACGCTTCAGCAAAATACAAATGTGACCCACCTGTGTTTTCGCATCCCTTGCTAAGACAGTTTCTAAGAGGGATAAGGAATATCAAACCTCCCAGAAAACCACCAATACCTGCATTGGGACCTCAATTTCGTCTTGGAAAAATTAACTCTTCCTCCTTTTGAACCAGCAGCATCTTCAGAAATGAAATTTCTCTCCTGGAAAACGTTTTTCCTGTTGGCAGTTACCTCAGCAAGAAGAGTCTCGGAGATACAGGCCCTCATGGCAGTACTTCCCTTTCTCATTTTTCATCAGGACAGAGTTTCTCTAAGAACCAATCCTTCATTCATGCCAAAAGTGATATCCAGGGTGTCTCTAAATCAAGCAATTCACCTGCCTACTTTCTTTCCCATTCCTCAAAATAAGGGGGAAAAGTTGCTGCACACTTTGGACATACACAGACAATTACGCTACTACTTGGACAAAACAAAGACCACCAGAAAGTCTGATCAACTATTTGTAGCATATGCTGCTGGAGTGCAAGGAAAGGCAATCTCCAAACAAACAATTTCAAAATGGATTGGACACCGCATCAGATTCTGTTACTCTTTCCATGGAAAAGGTGTGCCAGCCAATATTAGGCCACACTCCACCAGAGCTATAGCCACATCCACAGCCTTTCTAAGAGGAGTGGCTACAAAGGACATTCTAGAGGCTGCTACATGGAGCTCCGTGCATACATTTACCAAACACTACAACCTGCCTTTATACTCCAGATCACGAGCAGGCTTTGCTTCGGCAGTCCTGCAGGGCATTTTAGCTACACCATCCCTTTCTTAGATCCTACCACCCCCAGCTTGGCTATGGTATTCAACCCATATGTCAGGACTGCAGTTGCATTCTTGAAGGACATAGTACAGTTTTGTACCTACCATAAATGTAGATGTCTGATAGATATGCAACTGCAGTCAGGTTTTCTCTCCCTCCTACCCCTCTGTAATTCTCTTTTTTGGGTCCACTCCCCCTTTTTTTCAAATTAGGGATATCTGTTATGGTGTATCTGTTTATTACTGTTGTGCATGTCTGGAATTTTTATGCATTCTCTAAATTTAGCCTTCCTTGGAGGGCACCTGGCATCTGGGGCAAGAAACACTGAAGAAGATGGTGTCGGCTGATGCTTTTATACCCCAGCCACTCTGACGTCGGGGAAGAGGCGACATCAGCCGACACCCGACCCAGACTTTGGAATCCGGCCGACCGAGGGGCTGCCTGAGGCAGGACAACCCATCATATGTCAGGACTGCAGTTGCATATCTATTGGACATCTACATTTATAGTAGGTACAAAACTGTACTTTTCTACTCCAGACTTTTCCTGGTACCCAGAAAAGACAAATCATGGCGTCCAATCCTGGACCTGTCTACTCTAAACACCTTTCTGGAGATTCCAAAATTCAAAATGCTGACTCTTCAATTACTTCCTATGCTAGGCAAAGACGCCTGGTTAGCAACACTAGATTTAAAAGAAGAATACCTGCACATCCCAATCAGGCAATCTTGCAGAAGATACCTACGCTTCAAAGCAGGCTACACACATTATTAGTTCTCTGCACTGCCCTTTGGCTCGTCTACTACGTCCAGGGTATTCACAAAGTGCTTGGCTCCAGTTATTGCATTTTGCAGGCAAAGAAGTATTCAAATATACCCATACCTGGACAGTTGTCTAATTCAGGCAGAAAGCCAGGCCATACTTTTAAATCATCTGGCATTTGTAAAAAGGATTCTAACTTGTCTGGGGTACACCATAAACAAAAATAAATCACAACTGGTACCCTGTCAACAAATTACATTCCTGCGAGCAAGCTTGAATACAACTTCTCAGATGGCTTACCTCACGCCAGAAAAGCAAATTCATTTGATAACCTATTTCAAAGAAGTGGCCACAAAAACCCTGCTATCTGCAAAACAAATACTGCAAGCCTTGGGGTTCATGGCCTTCTGCATTCTTCCAATTCCATATGCAAGACTGCATATGAGGAAACTACAGTGGTATCTAAAAAGCGTATGGAGTCAACATTCTCACAGCCTAGAAACAGTGATTCCAATCATACCTTGACTACGCCTAGAGTTCCTCTGGTGGGCAGAGGCCTGCCACCAAAACAAGGGACTACCATTCACACTATCCCCTGCCGCCCAAACCCTAACAACAGATGCATCAGACTATGCATGGGGGGGGGGGCTCACCTGGCAGTGAAGTGCATTCAGGGCAAATGGAAACCAAGTCAAATGCACCTACATATCAATCAAAAAGAAATGTTAGCTGTACAGAATGCTCTGACAGCCTACAAGGACTACATTCTTCCAGGACAACTAATGGTAAAGACGGACAACACCACGGTTATGTGGTACATAAACAAGCATGGGGGTACACATTCCTACCCCCTCTGCAGACTAGCCATGGCATTGTGGAGCACAGCCTTGAGATACCAAGTGCACCTACAAGCTCAATTCCTGCCAGGAAAATTAAATACACTGGCAGACGGACTAAGCAGAAACCTCATGGGCACGAGTGGAAACTGGAACCAAAGATTTTCAACATGTTGACAAGCGAATGGGGGAGCCCAGACATAGACCTATTTGCCTCCCCCCAGAACTACCAATTGGACAAGTTTTGCACAAGGACTCCCCACAAACAAGCCTGGAAAGTGGATGCTCTGTCCTTGAACTGGAAAAATCTGTCAGTCTACGCATTCCCCCCGCTGCCTCTGCTCTCCAAAGTTCTACTAAAAGTCAAACAGGACAAACCAAGGATGATTTTGATTGCTCCAGATTGGCCGCGCCAACACCGGTACCCCCTCCTGTGCAGTGTGTCGCAGTTATCTCTGTGGCACCTGCCTCAGACCCCTTCCCTGCTGTCTCAGCAGAAGAACCAGATTCTGCACCCTCAGCTTCCAACATTGAACCTTGCAGCCTGGCTAAGTACTTAAACTCACCCTTATCATCCCTCAGCAAACCTGTGATGGATGTCATTGTAGAGGCAAGGAGGCTTAGTACTAGAAAATCTTATGCTGAAAAATGGAAAAGATTCTGTGCCTGGAACCAATCTCAAGTGATGGGCACAGCAGCAGCCAATTTACCTCAGATTTTGCAATACTTAACGGAGATGCTTCACAAGGGCCTGTCTTTTTCCTCCATTAAAATCCACACCTCAGCCATTTCAGCTCATTATAACACAGAACCTCCCCTCTTCTCTCATCCGCTGCTCAAGCAGTACCTCAGAGGGGCCAAAAATTTGAGACCACCCAGGAGAGCTCCAGCCCCTGCTTGGGACCTTAACTTTGTATTGGAGAAACTCACTCTACCTCCTTTTGAGCCAGCTGCTACTGCAGACTTAAAATTTCTTTCTTGGAAAACAGCTTTCCTTTTAGCAATTACTTCAGCTAGAAGGATATCTGAATTACAGGCCCTTATGGCAGTGGAGCCTTTCATCATCTTTCATGCCGACAGGGTATCACTCAGGACCAATCAATCCTTCATGCCCAAGGTGGTATCCAGTGTGGCTCTTAATCAGTCCATTCATTTACCAACCTTCTTTCCCAATCCACAGAACAAAGGGGAACAGATTTTGCATTCCTTGGATGTGCACAGACAACTTAGATTCTACTTGGACAGGACTAAACCTCGAAGAAAATCTGAACAACTGCTGGTAGCATTTGCTGCAGGGGCAGAGTGGAAGGCTATTTCAAAACCAACCATTTCTAAATGGATAAGCCATTGCATTCATTTCTGCTATAAGCACCATGGAAAACCTATCCCTTAGGGGATCAGATCTCACTCCACCAGAGCTGCATCTACTTCTTCAGCCTTTTGTCAGAGGTGTTCCTACCAGGGACATCCTAGAAGTTGCTACCTGGAGATGTTCATCGTGCATACAGCTGCAGTCATAACAGATGGGTTCTCCTGCCATCAGGCGGGTCCTCGGTTGGCCGAATTCCAAAGCCTAGGTCCGGCGTCGGTAGTCGTCGCTTCTTCCCTGACGTCAGTGCGATAGGGGTATAAAGGAACCAGCTGACACCATTTTCTTCAGTCTTTCTTGCCACGTGGTGCCCGAAGCAGAAGCAGTTCGCACGTCCCGGTCGGCCAGCTCCTGAGATTACGAAAATTTGGAAACCGAAGTCTTTTTAAAAGCTACGTACCCCGTTGGGGAAACTTTTCTTGCCTCAGACCGATGTCAGACAAAGTTAATAATTGTATTTCTTGTGGGAAGCAAATACCGCATAAGGATTTCCATTCCCTCTGTATACCTTGTTTAGGCCCAGACCACGACGTCTCGGTCTGTCGCTTTTGTGCTATATTCAACAAACGCACTATTAAGCGTCGGGTGGAGTTTGCCCAGCATTATTTTGGGAAAGCATGTAACTGTACTATGTCGTCGGATACTCAGACTCCGGTTTTGTCTAAAAAACGCAAAGATAAGGACTGACACACGAGGTCCGCGGCTTCTACCGACACCACGCCAAAGCCGACTACACGTGGTCCGGTTCTCAGCGAGGTGTCTACGCAGCCCCTGACGACCGACGACACTTCTTTGACGGTGTCTCCTGTGCCCGAGGTCGCAGGCTTCTCGGCCCACACCCCGACTACGGATACCGAAGCCACTCTTGGCGTTGAAACTCAGAATGTGGACAGGTCCACCTCCACTCAAGGTGTCTTCAGACCTTCCTCTTCTTTCTCCATCAAGGCTTCCACAAAGTCTAAAGCAACCATGCACTCTTAAGAGACCAGCTACACAGGGCCCATCTCCAGGCCCCATGCCTGAGAAACAGATGCTTAAAATGGCTGAGGATTTAATTTCTCTTATCAGAGGTTCTCAGCCCCCACCGGACAAAAGGCCCAGAGTGGAGGAAGATTCCCCCTCCTCTAATCAGGGCTCCATTATTTCAGAGCACTCTGATGATCAGGAACATTCTTACTCCCCCTTTGAAGACTCTGATGCGGAGGAGTCCATCCCTTCTGTATCCCCCCCTGAGGATTACTCATTTGGGGAAACTTTGCATACCTTAAGGGAACACTTCCACTGGGAAGGTCAAGATTATTCAGATTCCAAGAAAAGGCTCAGGGAATTTCTCTTGCTACCTCAGCACAGGCCTCTGGCTATACCTCCTGTCTTGGACATCCTAGATGATGTTTACTCGGAGGCCTACCTTAACCTGGACTCTCTACCTCCAGCTCCAGTTAAGCCTGACAGGTACTACAGGGTTCCTGACTCACACCAATTTCTATACAAAAGCCATGCTGCTGACCCAGAAACCATCTCACAGGGCCCCAAGGGAGTTAAGGCCTCCATTGATAAATATCCATTGCCTTCCGAGAGAGATTCCAGATCCTTAGAAAGGTGGGGAAAAAAGGTATATACCTCGGCTACTTTATCCATGAGGGCCTTAAACTGTCAGTTTCATATGCTAAAATACCAACAGTTTTTGTTATCACAATTGAAAAGTAAAATGTCACAACCTGAACAACCAGACTTGAAGGAGTTGCAGGATTTGATGCATAGTGCAGAACAAGTGGGTAAGCATACCTTACAATGTGGTTTTGATGCTCTAGAGGCCTCATGTAGAGCTGCTGTTACAGGATCAGTCATACGTAGGCATGCCTGGCTCAAGGAACAAGCCTTGCCTGATCATGTCAAAGCTAACTTACTAGACGCCCCTCTTCAAAAGGATGTACTATTTGGAGCTAATGCTCAGGAGGTATTAAGGAAAATGGAGGAAAAGGCTAAATCAATGCAAACTGTGAAAGAATTTCTACAGGTTCAACCCCCAAGTTTTAGTAGAAATTGGCCTTCCAAAAACTGGTCCTTTCCTGCCACAGACAGACCCCAAAGAGGCAGATACAGGCGCCCGAGGGGCAGAGGACAATCCCAAGGATTGTTTAGAGGCAGACAATGGCAAGCTGCTACACAAAGAGGTGGTGAGGACAACTCGCAGTCTTTCAGAAAGCAAACCCAATGACTTTCCCCTTAGCATGCCAACCAGGTCTCAAATGGCAGTCCCCTTAGGAGGAAAGCTGGCATTATTTTCAAAAAATTGGCATATTGTCACAAAGGACAAATGGATCCTGGACATTATAAACAGAGGCTACAAATTCCATTTTCACACCCTTCCAAAAATGAGAGGTATGCCAAACCTGCCACACAATCAAAGGGCAGAGGCACAAAGGCAAATTACAGAGCTCATAAACATGAAAGCTATTCAAGAGGTACCTACGCCCGAACAAGGTCAAGGTTTTTATTCCAGGCTATTTCTGGTGCCAAGAAAGGGAAAAGATTGGAGACCTATTTTGGACCTATCCATCCTAAACACATTTCTACTCGTACCAAAATTCAAGATGCTCACTCTGCAGCAACTTCTTCCCATGCTGGGCAAGGAGTCTTGGCTGGTAACATTGGACCTCAAGGAGGCATACCTGCATGTCCCAATCAGACAAAATTGCAGAAGGTAGCTCAGATTTCTTGCAGGTTCAACCCATTATCAATTCTCTGCATTGCCCTTTGGCTTATCTACTGCGCCCAGAGTATTCACGAAATGCCTGGCATAGGATTGCCTACTGCAGACTTCAAGGGATACAAATATACCCCTATTTGGATGACTGCCTGATCCAAGCGGACAGCAAGCACATTCTTCTGAAACATCTGGCTTATGTAATAATGTTATTGAACTCTCCAGGATACACAGTCAACAAAAAGAAATCAAGGCTGATACCCTCTCGGAAGATAACTTTCCTGGGTGCCAATTTGGACACAAACACCCAGATGGCCTACCTCATGCTAGAGAAGCAGGGGCAACTAATTCAATACTTCAGAACACTAGCAAATTACAACAGGCTGACTGCAAGGAAAATCCTGCAGGCTCTGGGATTCATGGCATCTTGCATCTTACTAATCCCATGTGCAAGGCTGCATATGAGGAAACTACAATCGTACCTGAAAAACATATGGTCTCAACACAGCCACAGTTTGGAAACAATAATACCACAAATTCCATGTCTGCAAAAGGAATTTCTGTGGTGGGCTCAAGCATGCCAAATAAACACAGGTCTTCCATTCAGCAAGCCTCAAGCAAATCAAGTCATCACAACAGATGCCTCGGACTACGCCTGGAGGGGCGCACATGACAGATCGGTGCATTCAGGGCAAATGGTCCCAAAAAGAAAGGCATCTGCACATCAATCAAAAAGAAATGCTAGCAGTAATAAATGCTATTACAGCTTTCAAGGACCTTCTACAACCAGGTCAACTATTGATAAGAACGGACAACACCACAGTTATGTGGTACATAAACAAAACAGGGAGGAACACATTCTTACCCCCTATGCAGACTGGCCATGTCACTTTGGAACATGGCCGTGGACTTACAAGTGGAACTACAAGCACAGTACTTGCCAGGCAAGGAAAACACGCTGGCAGACAACCTAAGCAGGAATATGACAGATCCACACGAATGGAAATTGCATCCAAAAGTTTTTACAGAAATAATCCAAGAATGGGGAAGGCCAGACATAGATCTTTTTGCCTCCCACAAAAATCATCAATTGACAAAATTCTGCTCAAGGATCTTCCATCCAAAGGCCTAGAGAGTGGACGCTCTCTCTTTCAGTTGGACATCAGTGACAGTTTATGCCTTCCCACCTCTTCCTCTGCTGCCCAAAGTTCTATTGAAGACCAGAGCAGACAGACCAAAGATGATTCTCATTGCTCCGGACTGGCCAAGGCAACACTGGTACCCACTCCTGAGGAGCCTGACGCATTCCCCACCATGGACCCTGCCTCTAATGCCTCTTCTTCTGACTCAGCACAGCTTCAAAATTCTTCACAGCCAGCTAAAAACACTCAATCTAGCCGCATGGAAGATTCCTTAGCATCACAACAGGCCCTACTCGCCAAGGAGGTGCAGGATGTCATTGTGGAGGCCAGAAGGCCATCAACTAGAAAAGCTTACTTCGCAAAATGGAAACGTTTTTGTGTCTGGAATGAGAAAAGGGGCCAGGATCCTGGAAAACTGAATTTACCTCAAATACTACAATATTTGGCTGAATTGCTAAGCAGTGGGCTTTCTTTCTCCTCCATCAAAATCTATGCCTCAGCCATTTCTGCAGAATACAACACTGATCCACCTTTATTCTCTCACCCTCTCTTAAGACAGTTCCTCAGAGGGGCTAAGAATTTAAGCCCTCCAAGGAAACAACCAATACCTGCTTGGGATCTTAATTTAATTCTGGAAAAGCTGACCTTGCCTCCCTTTGAGCCAGCTGCCTCATCAGATTTGCAATATTTGTCCTGGAAAACAGCTTTCCTTCTGGCTATCACCTCAGCTCGTAGAGTTTCAGAACTATAGGCTCTCATGGCTGTCCAGCCTTTTATCATCTTCCATCAGGACAGAGTTTCCTTACAAACCAACCCGTCCTTTATGCCTAAAGTGGTATCCAGGGTAGCTTTAAATCAGGCCATACATTTACCTACCTTTTATCCTAATCCTCAAAACAAAGGGGAGAGATTACTACATTCCTTGGACATCCATAGACAACTGCGTTATTATTTGGACAGAACAAAGCCTTTCAGAAAATCAGAACAGCTGTCTGTGGCCTATGCGGTAGGAGCTCAAGGAAAGCCAATTTCCAAACAGACAATCTCAAAATGGATAGCCCACTGCATACGCTTTTGCTATTCCTTTCATGGCAAAACTGTACCTACAGGCATTAGAACTCATTCCACCAGGGCCACAGCCACCTTTGCAGCCTTTCTCAGAGGAGTTCCTACCAAGGATATTTTGGAAGCAGCCACTTGGAGTTCTGTGCATGCCTTCTCCATGCACTACAACCTACCATTATACTCCAAATCTAGAGCAGGCTTTGCCACTGCAGTCTTGCAGGGCATTTTGGCTCCTCCTAGTTCCACCTAGTGCCTACCACCCCTTTCTTAGCTTTGGGATTCTACCCATCTTTTATGACTGCAGCTGTATGCACGATGAACATAGTACAGATGTCCTTCAAGGATGCATCTGCAGTCCTAACAAATGGGTTGTCCTGCCTCAGGCAGCCCTTCGGTCGGCCGGATTCCAAAGTCTGGGTCTGGCCTTGGCTGATGTCGCACTTCACCCGACGTCATAGCTGCAGTTCAGCGGGTATAAAGGCATCAGCCGACGCCATTTTCCTCAGTCTTTCTTGCCGCGTGGCGCCCGAAGCAGAAGCTGTTCGCAAGTGCCGGTTGGTCAGAACTAGAGATTGCTACTACCGAAGACTTCTAAAAAGCTAAGTACCCCATTGGGGACTCTTTCTTGCCTCAGCCGATGTCAGAAAAAGTGAATAACTGTTTAACTTGTGGGAAACAAATACCTCATAAAGATTTCCACTCTTACTGCCTACCTTGTTTAGGCCCAGACCACGACGTAGCAGCTTGTCTAGCCTGTGCTTCCTTCAACCGACAGACACTTAGATGTCGGTCAGAGTTTGCAGAGGAGTTTTTCGGCTCCGCTTTTGCTTATATCATGCCGTCGGAGACTCCGACTTCACATTTAGCTAAAAAGCGCAAGGAAAAGGACCGACACTCGCGGTCCGCGATTTCGTCCGAAACCGCGGTTAAGCCAACTGCGAGTATCTCGGTTTCGGCTGAAACCGAGTCCGCGGTTCTTCCTTCGGCCGAAAGCATGCCTCCTCCTACAGAGGCCTCTTCCAGCATGGCTGAATTTGCTATGGAAAATCCACCAGCTCTTACAGTTTCTCAGGATTTATCAGATACTATCCCCTTAGATGTATCTACTCCTGCACGTGGAGCTGCTAGGCCCCCTGCATCCATGTCAATTAAGGCTTTTGCCAGGGCTAAAGCAGCAAAATCAACCAAGTCCGTGCCTGCTAAAGCCCCCTCTCACAGGCCTAGTTCTAGTACTCAAATGCTTAGTCTAGCAGAGGATCTCATTTCTTTGATCAGGGGATCCCAGCCTCACCCTGACAGGGCCTCTCACCCCCCTCCAGAGAAGAGGCCTAGAGCAGAGCCCCCTGAGCCAGTTTCTACAGATTACTCCTCTGATGATTCAGAAAATACAAACCCTCCAGAAGGCCCTTATTCTCCATATGAGGACTCTGATGCAGAAGACTCCATTCCTTCTGCCTCTCCTCCTGAGGAATTTTCTTTTGGGGAAACCTTGCATGCTATGAGGGAACAATTTTAATGGCAGGGCCAGGATTTTTCAGACTCTAGAAAAAGGCTTAGGACCTTTTTGCATTTGCCACAGCATAGGCCTTTAGCCATTCCTCCAGTACTTACAGTTGTGGATGATGCATTTAATGATGCTTGTACTGCTCCTGATTCACTTCCTCCGGCCCCTGCTAAGCCCGACAGATACTACAGGGTTCCGGACACACATAATCACTTGTATAAGGCTCCTTTTGCAGACCCTGAAACTATTTCACATGGCCCCAAGGCTGTAGCAGCTACCTCTGCCAAAAAAACCCCTCCCCTCTGAAAGGGAATCTAGGGCCTTAGAGAGATGGGGTAAAAAAGTTTATACTTCTGCTACTCTTTCGGCTAGGGCCTTAAACTGTCAATTCCACATGATTCAGTATCAGGAATTTATGTTAGAACAGTTAACTAAAAAACTGTCCTCGCCTGAACCTTTAGACCGAAAGTCTCTTCAGGAAATGGTACATAACATTCAGCAGGTCAGTAATCATTCCTTAAAATGCGGCTATGATGCACTGGAGGCTTCCTTTAGATCAGCTATGACTGGCACAGTGATCAGAAGGCATGCATGGTTAAAAGAGCAGTCCTTACCAGACCATGTAAAATCAAAGCTCCTAGATGCTCCCATGGATAAACACAATTTGTTTGGCTCCCCTGCACAGCAAGTGCTGAAGAAGGTGGAAGAGAAAGCAAAATCTGTCCAGACAGTCAAGGATTTCTTACAGGTCCAGCCTCCAAGGTTTAGTAGGAACTGGCCTTCCAAGAATTGGTCCTTTCCAGACACCACCAGAGCACAGAGAGGCAGGAATAGGCCCAAGAGGCAGAGGTCAATCCAGAGGTGCCTACAGGGGATGTCAGTGGCAGCCTAACAACCAGCGAAGTACTGCCACAGATCCAGCCACTACCACTTCCACAGGACAATCACAGTGACTTGGCTCTGAAACCGCCTACCAGGGAACAACTAGAAGCACCCTTAGGCGGAAAGCTAGCCTTATTTTCAGTAAACTGGCATTACATTACAGGAGACAAATGGATTTTACAGACAATAGACAAAGGTTACAGGTTTCACTTCCATACTCTACCAAGGAAGAGAGGAATGCCAAACCTACCTCCAAATCAAAGGACAAATGCTCTAGAACAAATAGGCCACTTAATAAGGATGAGAGCTATAGAAAAGGTACCGTCTATGGAACAAGGGCAAGGATTTTACTCCAGACTTTTCCTGGTGCCAAGAAAGGAAAACCATTGGAGACCTATTCTCGACCTGTCCGCTCTGAACACATATCTCATTGTTCCAAAATTCAAGATGCTGACCCTACAGCAGCTTCTTCCCATGCTGGGCAAAGGAGTCTTGGCTGGTAACTCTAGATCTCAAGGAGGCATACCTGCATGTCCCCATACGACCAAATTGCAGAAGATACCTCAGATTTCTTGCAGGATCAGAGCATTATCAATTCTCAGCATTGCCTTTTGGCTTATCTACTGCGCCCAGAGTATTCACGAAATGCCTGGCATCAGTAATTGCTCATTGCAGGCTTCAGGGAATTCAAATTTACCCTTACCTGGACGACTGCCTGTTACAAGCGGACAACAAAAACAAATTAACAAAAGATTTGAAAAAGGTCATTCATCTACTGCAAGCCCTGGGATACACAGTCAATATAAAAAAGTCAAGGCTGATACCATCCCAAAGGATAACCTTCTTGGGTGCAGAACTGGACACATCAAATCAAATGGCATCCTTCACAGCAGAAAAGCAGAAGCACCTTCCACTCTATTTCATGGCATTAACAACGCAGAACCAGCTTACAGCAAGGAAAGTCCTGCAAGCCCTGGGTTACATGGCATCCTGCATAATATTGATTCCACATGCCAGACTACATATGAGGAAGTTGCAATGGTACCTAAGGAATTTATGGTCTCAGCACAAGCACAACCTAGAAACCCAAATTCCAATAATTCCATGCCTGAAGCAAGAATTCCGATGGTGGGCTCAGGCCTGTCAATTGAACAAAGGACTGCCCTTCCACAGTCCTCAACCAAGCCAGACTATCACCACGGACGCCTCAGACCTCGGTTGGGGGGCACACATGCTGGACAAGTGCATACTAGGCTTATGGACTCAAGACCAGCTGAACCTACACATAAATCAAAAAGAGATGCTGGCAGTAAAACTGGCAATTCAGGCATTCAGACCGTTTCTTCAACAGGGTCAATTGCTGATAAGGACGGACAACACCACAGTCATGTGATATATCAACAAACAGGGAGGCACACATTCATACCCTCTATGCCGGATGGCAATGGACCTCTGGAATGTGGCCCTGAGCCTCAACATTCAGCTCCAGGCAATATTTGTGCCAGGAAAAGAGAATATACTAGCAGACATCTTAAGCAGAACTACCACGGATGCCCACGAATGGATGCTGCATCCAGACATCTTCAAATCCATTACAAGGAAATGGGGACTACCAGAAATGGACTTATTCGCATCCCCACACAACCACCAATTGAAAAAATTCTGCACAAGGACATACCACCCACTTGCTTGGAAGGTGGACTCCCTATCTTTCAGTTGGGAAAACCTGACATCATATGCATTCGCACCTCTTCCTTTGATGCACAAGGTGCTATTGAAGATCAAAGAAGACCACCCAAGGATCATCCTGATAGCTCCAGACTGGCCGAGGCAGCATTGGTACCCATTACTGAGGAGTATGTCTCGCGAACACGCATGGCCTCTACCCCTAGTTCCTTTACTGCTAACACAGAACAACTTCAAAACCCTGCATCCAAACTTGAAAACACTGCAGCTAGCTGCTTGGAACATTGCATAAGACAGAATAACCCAGATTTATCTCAAAGGGTTAAAGACATTATCTTGGAGGCTCGCAGACCCTCAACAAGGAAAACTTATTCAGCAAAATGGAAAAGATATCTCATTTGGAGTGCAGCAAAAGGAGAAAATGTATCACTGGTAAACATAGCTAACATCCTGGAATACTTAGCAGAGCTTTTCCACAATGGCCTGTCCTACTCTTCCATTAAGATTCATGCGTCAGCTATTTCAGCAGAATACAACATGGATCCTCCAGTCTTCTCTCATCCTCTACTCAGGCAGTTTCTGAGAGGAATTAAAAATGTAAAGCCACCAAGGAAGCCACCATTGCCTACATGGGACTTGAACTTTGTGCTAGAAAAGTTAACACTCCCCCCTTTTGAACCAGCAGCAACAGCAGAATTACAGTACTTATCATGGAAAACTGCTTTCCTGCTTGCAATCACTTCAGCAAGAAGGGTTTCTGAATTACAGGCATTAATGGCAGTACAGCCCTTCCTTATCTTCCATCAGGATAGTGTGTCCATGAGAATTAATCCTACTTTTATGCCAAAGGTGGTCTCCAGGGTATCTTTAAACCAAGCAATCCACCTACCTACATTCTTCCCCAACCCACAGAACAGGGGAGAAAGACTACTACATACCTTGGATGTGCATAGGCAATTGCGCTACTACCTGGACAGAACCAAGAACAATAGAAAAACTGACCAGCTTCTGGTAGCATATGCAACTGGAATGGAAGGAATAGCAATTTCAAAACAGACAATCTCAAAATGGATAGGAAATTGCATTAGATTTTGTTACTCTTATCATGGAAAGACAACTCCAGAAAACATTAGACCTCACTCCACAAGGGCTACAGCCACTACTACAGCTTTTTTACAAGGAGTGGCTACCAAAGACATTTTAGAGGCTGCTACTTGGAGCTCCGTGCATACATTTGCCAAGCATTATAATCTACCCTTATACTCCAGATCCCGAGCAGGTTTTGCCACTGCTGTTTTGCAAGGGATCTTAACTACACCATAATCTTATTAGTGCCTCCTACCCCAGTTTGGCTATGGTATTCTACCCATTTGTTAGGACTGCAGATGCATCTTTGAAGGACATAGTACAGTTTTGTACCTACCATAAATGTAGATGTCCGAGAGGTATGCATCTGCAGTCAGGATTACCCACCCTCCTTCCCCTCTGTGGTACTCCTAGGGTATTTGCCCATCTTGTAGCTAGCTGGGGGAATCTATTATGGTGTATTTGTTTGTATATATGTATATACATGTTTATTTCTATTTGCTCTCTGTTGTTTGGAAACATTTGCATTTATCCAAATTTAGCCTTCCTAGAGGGCTCCTGGCATCTGGGGCAAGAAACACTGAGGAAAATGACGTCGGCTGATGCCTTTATACCCGCTGAACTGCAGCTATGACGTCTGGTGAAGTGCGACATCAGCCGAGGCCAGACCCAGACTTTGGAATCCGGCCGACCGAAGGGCTGCCTGAGGCAGGACAACCCATTTGTTAGGACTGCAGATGCATACCTCTCGGACATCTACATTTATGGTAGGTACAAAACTGTACTTTTTGTACCTACCTTAAATGTAGATGTTCGAGTGCTAATACAGCTGCAGTCCAGGTTTCCCTCCCTCCCTCCTTCCCCTCTTGGGACAGGCCTATAGGCTAACACATCCTCATACAACCTGATTGGGGTATTCATTTATGATGTATTTGCTTGCAACTACTGTATTTTGATTATATTGCACTGCATTATTACACAAATTTATGTATTGCCTTCCTTCTGGGGGCACCTGTCATCTTGGGCAAGAAAAACTGAAGAAAATGGCGTTGGCTGGTTCCTTTATACCCCTGTCGCACTGACGTCAGGGAAGAAGCGACGACAACCGACGCCGGACCTAGACTTTGGAATTCTGCCGACCGAGGACCCGCCTGACGGCAGGAGAACCCATCTGTTATGACTGCAGCTGTATTAGCACTCGAACATCTACATTTATGGTAGGTACAAAACTGTACTTTCTGGACATACTTTCACTAAGCATTATCATTTGCCATTTTTCTCTAAATCCAGAGCTGGCTTTGCCTCTGCTGTCTTGCAGGGCCTTGTAGCTGGCCCTAATGCTATTTAGACTCCTCCCCCCAACCATAGCTTTGGGAATCTACCCAAATGTAATGACTGCAACAGTGAAACACGAAGAACATAGTACAATTGTGTACACTTACCATAAATGTAGATGTTCGAGTGTATTCACTGTTGCAGTCCTGGTTACCCTCCCCCCAGCCCCCTAACTTCTTTTTGCTATACCTCTGCTTTCCTTTATTTGCTTAAAAGCCTTTTTGGTGTATTTGCTTTTTGATGGAGGTATACCTTTCTATTGTTATGTTTATTTCCTCCCCATTTAGGGGGGCACCTGACATCTGGGGCAAGAAAAACTGATGTAATGATGTGTTTATACCCCTGACAACCTGATGTCATGGAAGTAGGGACAGCAACTGACAACAGGACCCAAGACTTTGTTAATCGGGCCGACTGTGGACAACCTGCAAGCAGATTACCCAAATGTAATGACTGCAACAGTGAATACACTCGAACATCTACATTTATGGTAAGTGTACACAGCTGTACTGTAGAGCTTCTGAGTATCCCAAGTTCTACAAGGAAGACGTATATATCCTAGTGGTAGTAGATTATGCTTCTAGATATCTTAAGGTGATGACTCTGTCCTCCATCGAGGCAGAGAAGGTGGCAAATGCTTTGTTAGACATATTCAACAAGATAGGTTTCCCAGGAGAAATACTGACTGACGGAGTTACTAGTTTCATGTCAGACCTGCTGGCTTGTCTGTGGGAGCACTGTATGGTGAAGCACTTGAAGACCACCCTCTACCACCCCAGACCAATGGTCTTGTGAGGAGGTTAAACTCAACATTAAAGACCATGCTATGGACATTTACAGACCAGTTTATGAGAGAGTGGGACAAATATTTGCCCCATCTGCAGTTTTCATACAGAGAGGTACCCCCAGGAGTCCACAGATTTTTCACCTTTTTAGTTGCTGTATGGGCATAGGGTAAGGGGGGTCTTTAGATTTGATTCGTGATGAGTGGGAGGGTGTGTGTGAATCCCACAAGGAGTCTGTTGTGGCATATGCCCTAAACCTCGAGAAAAAGGCTTAGGGAACTCATGGGCTTGGCCTAGGAGAACCTGACAGGAGCCTAATAGACAAATGTCTGGTATGACAGGAATGCTCGAGCCTGAGAATATGCTGTGGGGACAGTAAGGTTATGGTTCTCTTTCTAGTCAGATGCAGTAAGCTGCAGGCAGCGTGGGAGGGACCCTTCAAAGTGGTAAGGATGGTCAGTAATATTAACTGCATAGTAAACCTGCTAGGCAGGGGAAGTAATATATCCTGTTAAGATGATGAATCCTTACCATGGCAGGGAGGCCCTGGTGCTAAGTATTTGGAGTTGGTGGCAGGAGAACTCTGAGGGGAATCTGTGGCTACATTGAGCTAGCCAGCAAAATGCCAAGTTACTAAGGTGGAGCATAAAGTTGCAACCATATGACATGACAGTGTAGCACTATAATGGGGTCAGCAATGCCAGTGCAGATGAGTTTTTAAGACCGAGTATGGATTAATGTATTCCCAGATAGGCTCATTCCTTTCAAGCAACATTTCTCCAGGATCACTTGAGAAACTAGCTTGAGTCTTCAAAGGGGGGGGGGGTATGATGTGAGGTATTTCCAGCTATGCCAGGAGTAGGGCAGTGGATGTGTAACATATGCCACCAAGCTAGCTGGAGTTTTGTAAAGAATTATATGTCATTTGTATATCAAACTGATTTGTAAAGGTGCTTGTGTTGAAAATGCATTTGTAAAGCTGCTTATGTTAAAAATGTACCAACAGTGGTTTCTGCTGGACAAAAAAAAAAAAAAAAAGAAATACACCTGTATGCCAGACTGTATTATAACTGTTGAAATTAATATTGTAACGAGGGTACTGGAAGAGATGAGGTTAAACTTAGTCCAGCTAACTTTGAAAAATAGTCTGAAATAAAATTACCTGGTAGGCCATAAAGATTTTATCTTACAGTTCTGATTGCAGCCAGACATGAAATGTCTGTAAAAGCAAGGAGTAGAATTTCTGCTGTATTGTCCTTAGGATGGAAGTGTTGAAATGGTTTTATGGCTACTATATGCTATAAACACACAGGTTCATAGGTGTGTACTAGGATAATGACCCTGGAGCCTTTACAAACCTAGCCCATAGGATTACCCTGGCATTGTGCCACCCAACCTTAGTTCCCAGTGCCTCTGTCGAGTAGAGCCACTGGAGTGATCCCTGGGGTGAATTTTCTATTTCCCATCCACTTATCAACATTTCTCATCGGTTCATACTAGGCTATCTGCCCTAGGGCATTTATAAGCCTAGCCAGTGTGTGTTTGGCTTTCACCACCCATTTCAAATTAATTTTGCTGTGCCCTTTTTTGAGGTTAGTATACTGTGCCTCTGTCTAACAGTGACACAGAAGTGATACCCGGAGTAAACCTACGATCTCCCATCCACTCATCAAGATTCCTCTTGAAGAGAGTCAGTGAGGGACTCTGCCTAACCTGGACTGGGATTTTATTCCAGAGTGAAGGGAGCCTCTGGGTTATGAATCTGTCCCTCCAGCATGTCCTATTTATTTCAGTGCTGAGGTTCAAGTCTCTCGAGCGCGTAGCTCGATGGGATTTGGATTTTCTGAGGTGCAGCATGTCCATTAATTCCGGGTTGGACATGGCTTTATACGTCAGGCACAGATCACCTCTGAGCAGGCGGCATGCCACTGAGTAGAGCTGGAGTTTCTTTAACCGGGCAGCATATGACATCTGTTTGAGCCCTTTGATCCTCTTGGTGAGGTACTTTTGTGGTCTTTCCAGTTGCTGCAGGTGTCTGGTAAGGTACATCCCAAAAGGGGCATTGTACTCAATTATGGGCCTGATGAAGGATGAGTAAAGAGGCAAGATGAGCTCCCCTGATCTAGATGTGAATCTCTTCATGATTAGGTGGGCTGTATAAAATGTTTTTCTAACCACTTTGGCCACGTGGTTGTCAAATGAGAGATTGCTATCAACTTGGGTCCCCAGGTCCATAATTACTTTTTCTGTATGTAATGGATTACCACCTATGTGGTAATTTGTGGGCACTTTGTTTTTGCCAAAGGGGATGACTATACACTTTTTGGCGTTTAGCTTGAGGCCATGGCTCTGGCACCAGTTGTCTGTTTCTATGAGGCCCTTTTGGAGGATGCTTGTGTCGGCTGGAGAATCGATTATGGCACCCAGTTTGCAGTCATCTGCAAACTTGGTCAGTCACAGTCCTTCCGTGTTGGCCTGTACCTCCGAGAAATATATACCGAACAATAGAGGTCCCAGGACTGAGCCTTGTGGGACGCTACTTGTAACTGGTTTGGAGTCTGACATGGCTCCAGCAATTCTAACCATGTGGGTTCTGTCCTTGAGCCAGTTTGCAACCCATCTAGTGACATAGGGATTTATATTTAAGCTGGTGAGCTTATCTATAATGCCCGAGTGGGGTATTGTATCGAAGGCTTTTGCGAGGTCCAGGTAGGCTGTGTGAACCACCTTCCCCTCGTCAATGGCCTTGGTGACTGTTTTAAAGAAATCGACCAGGTTTAAGAGGCAGGATCTGCCCTTAAAGCCGAACTGGGTAGGATCCAGTGTCTGTAGGTCCCCAATATCTTTATTTATGAGGTCCATGATGATCCTTTCCATAGCTTTGCAGACCAAGCTAGTCAGGTTTATGGGGCGATAGTTTCCAGGATCCGTTGAGGCACCACCTTTGTGGAGAGGGACCACTGTTGCTGTACGCCACTCTTTGGGTACATATCCTGTAGTAAGGCTGAGATTGAACAGTAGTTTTATGTTTGGGTGTAGCTCTTCTTGGAATTCATGTAGGACATATCCTGGGACACCTTCTGGTCCCATTGATGCTGTGTTTTTTGTTTTGGAGAGGGTAGCTCTTACTTAGCATCTGAGATGTCAGAGGGGCAGCACTCTGCTGGGATAGATATTTGCCCTTTTGGTGGGGGGGGGGGTTGCGCTGAACCTGTCAGCTAGGATGTTGGCAATGTCTGTGGGTTTGGTGTATTTTTTTTGTCATTTTGGACCAATTCTGAGCATATCTGGGAATTCCCACCCAGGTTCCTAACATAACTAAAGAAAGCCTTGTGATTATCCTTAGTGTCCTGTGCAATTTTTCTCTCGAAGCTGGCCTTAGACGATTTTATGAGTGCCCGTAGTTTTTTGCTAATACTGATCAGAGATGCCTTTCCTTTTTGGGATTTTGCTGTATCATGTAGTAGCTTCCTCCTTCTATTGTATAGTTTGTTTATGGCTGGGGTCCACCAGACAGGACGTCTGCCTTTGGAGGATTGGGTCTTGGTTTTATTTGCATGATCCATGCATTCCTGAAGGTGTTCATAGAATGCGTTTATAAAGGATTCTGTGGTCTGGGCTGTATTTTCCACAGTCCCGGGGGCTTTGAAGGATTCCACCTCGGTTTTGAGGAGTGTGAAATTTGCTTTAGAGAAGTTTTTCAGTGTGTTTTTTCAGGGCAGGGGGTGGAGTCGGGATGTGAATATCCAGTGAGATTAGTTTATGGTCTGATCTTACCAGTGAGGAATACAGTTCTGGTGTGGAGCATAGAGTCCCCATGTTGGTGATGATCAGGTCCAGTATGTTTTCCCCTCTTGTTGGAGTGGTAACAAGTTGTTCCATAGCATTTGAGTTTATAAATTCTAGGAACCTTTGGGCTAGGGTGTTGGAGCTAGAGTAATGCTCCCAGTCTATGTTTGGGTAGTTGAAGTTGCCCAATATAATGGTGTTTGGAGAGACCTTCATATTCTCCAGTGTTCTCAGGAAGGCCGAGTGGGGTTCCTGGGTTTGGGAGGGTGGTCTGTAGCAGGCTATAAACTGGAAGGCAGTTTTACCCACTGTTAGTTGCACATGGATAGAATGCTGTGCCACCAACCTGGAAGTGTGGGTATCTTTGACGAATATTGATACTCCCCCTCCTTTTGTGGTTCGGTCCAGGTTTTGGGGCCAAAACCTATGGTATGAGGTATAACCTGGTAGTGCTGGGGTGCTCTTGGGAGCCTTGAACCAGGTTTCTGTTACTGCACAGATATCAATGTTCTCCATGCTAAGGAGAGTTTCGAGTGCGTGCATCTTGAGGTTTAGACTTCTGGCGTTGAGTAGCATTACTGTTAGTTTCTTATCCCTTGTGATACCTATGGAGGTGGGTTTGTCTTTTGAGCCTTGCCTGAAAAAGGCACTATGGGGGTAGCAAGAGCCTTTGCCAATATCCGAAAGCCCAGGGGTGACAGGTGCAAGCCGTCCCTAGCGAAGCATCGTGGCTTGTCGAGCATGTCATCCCAGGCTGACAGGCATTGGATCCCCTTTGAATGACACCAATACTTAAGCCAATTGTTGAAATTGATCATCTTGTCTTCATATTGTGGCATCATTCTTGGTGAGGGTAAGATGTTACTCAAGGTCAGGGTCATACCTGCCTGGGCTACATGCTCAGAGAGCTCCTCTGTCTCTTTTCATGTAGTCCAGGGAGGTATGTCTCAGGTCATTCACACCAGTCTTGAAGAAGACATGTATGGGAATTCTATTCCATAGCATGGACAGTCTCTGGGTTATGAACCTGTCCCACCAGCTTGTTCTGTTGATTGTGTTAATGAGGTTGAGGTCCGTGGAGCATGTAGTTTGGGGGGATTGTGATTTCTTTAGATGTAGCATTTCTAACAGAGCTGTGTCAGACATGGCTTTCTTAGCAAAGCTCTAGTTGTATGTATGGTAAAACATATATGTGAGATTCTAGTTCAGTTTCTAGTAAAGAAAGGTAGTATGGGAACCAGAAGTCAGATGACCAGATGTACGTGATATTCTGTAATCCAGCACTGAAATAGTGTTAATACTAGATGAGACGGATGTCTCTGAGCAATGTGTTGTGGAACCTGACATAGAAGGATCTCTCATCTTGCCTTGCTTTAGTAAGTAACCAGGGAATAGTAATTCTTTAGCTCAGTCAGGAAAATATAGTGAGACTAGTTAAGTAGTGTTTTTCTGTATTTGCCTGAATCTGTTCACCTGTATTGTTTTAATATTGAAACTCTGGTGTTTATTGTAAATAGGTATTTAGTATTTTCATGTTCTTGTATTTATTATTAAATATGTTTAAATATTTAATTGAAGCTGGCCTTTTAGAGAATATTTAACCTTTGAGAGTCCTTATATTTATTTGGTGACACTGTGGCTGCTCCTGAAAGCCTTGCTGTTTGCTCACCACCACCATTTGTATTAATATTAATTTCACTCAGTATAATTGGGTACCCTTGTAAGAGCCTTAGAGTAGCTGGCTTTGGAGTGTCCTGGTGGTAGTAACTACCTTATAGTCTGGGCAGAGGGGCATAGCTAGTTAAATATGTGCCAGTCTTTCCCAGGTGTGTGTGTCTGTGTGAAAATCAATTCTCAGTGTGTGTGTCAGCTGCTTGGAGCAGGGATACAGAGTACTGGTTTCACAGAGAGGATGGAGGAGGACTTGCCTGGGACACTTGGCTGAGAGCTCAACTCTATATAGCTGTGGCAGTGGGGGAGACTTGCTTGGGGGACCCAGACCCTGGACTGTTTGTGTTCCCTGTGTGCTCTTAAAAGGAATTGTGCTTGGTGCAGAGAGCTGCATCTCGAGTACTGTGTGTACCTGTCCTTGCTCCAAGTGAACATCCCTTAATGGTGTCAGTGGTGAGTTTTCATGCTCCTTGCTTACTGACCCAGAGGGAGGATGTCACAGGGACATTCATTGTGTAAGTGTCTGCTCTGTCCACAGTTAAATCAGGGGCTAATGTGGCCCATGCTGTGAGTCTGGGTAAAGCAGTGGGTAAAAGTTTTGTGGGTATTGTCCTGGGGCTTGCCGTGGAAAGATTTGAATCTACCTCTGCGATTTCTCCTCTCCCTTGAATCAGTATTGAATTGCTGAAGGTGAGCATCTACTAATTCCTTTTTCCTTTCTGACTATATTGTCTGCCACATGTACTTGAGTAACAGTTTCATGAATACCTAGACTGGGCCAGTTAGAAAAACCTTCTTAATTTGTTCTTGCATTGTGGCAATAAGCCAGTGCAACTACTGTTGATAGGCCAATGGCTGCTGTTCCTTCTGTAGCTCCTGGATGCCCTGAAAAAGCTTCAATTGCATCTGTCAAGTTGACTATACGCATCAATATATTCATTCTCTGTCTGTACAATTGAGTTAATTCTAACCCATTTAAAAGTTGGAGGGCATGCTGTAGTGATTGCTTTTAGTAGTTTATCTCTTAGTTAAAAATCATTCATCTATGTGTTTTAGGATAGTGTCCTGTAGCTGATTCTTTCCACATTTTTCTAGAAAATATTTGGAAGAGAAGGAGGTTTTAAAACTGCTTGCCAGTCTCCAATGGTAGGGTTTTGCAACTATGTATGTCCTCCTAAAATTATGGCATATTTGGCTGAATGTGTTGGAACTGGAGCAGTAGAATCTACAATAGTTTGGAAATCTACTGCTGTCCACAGGTGTTATACCCTTCATGGTGGGTTCAGCATCACCGCCCTAGGCTGTCTGCAGGATTAGATACCTCCCTCAAAGTATGAATTTCAGTATCAGATGGTGGTACTGGTTGGGTGTCATCATCGAAGACTGAATCAGAATCTGATGCATCCTCAAAACTTTGTTTAGAAGGCGAGTTCCACTTGTATTCTCCTCCAATGATTATTGAAAACTGCGTAACTAACGTTTTAAACTTCTTTAGAGTACTTGTCTTGGATGGGGTGCTTTTATTACCAAATAGTTTTAATTTACCTGTATGTTTTGTCCAGATGCATGTTTGTGCTTTTGACACAACTGTCTACCCTCATTTGCTATTTTAATATTTGATTCATATGGGAAACAGCATGTTGCTGTCACTGCTGCCAAAATCTAGGGTTGTAAACTTATCCTTGCGAATTTGCAGATGTACTGGAAGTGACACGGGAGTTTTCCTGGGAAGTAGTAGTAGTGGGGCTTTCTTCAAATTGTTCTCCTACCTGCTGTTCCGGAGAGGGAGGGCTGTCTGTTTCATAGGACGTGGAATGGTCATAAAGGGGAGGGGAACCTAAGGAATCAGAAGCCAGTTGTCTTTGAACAAATCAGATTGCATTACCTTCAATTTTTCTAATTGTTTTAAAGGATAAAGACCCCAGGTACCAGGAGATTTATCTTCACATTTCTGTAATTTATTTATTGCTCTATTAGCTGCCATGCAGCTCTTTTTTTTAAATCTAGCTTAATTATAAACGTCTAACAACAGATGCTTTTTCTTTATTTTTAGATTCTTCCGGTTAGTCATTAAAAGCTGACCAGCAAGAGGCAGGTACTTCATTTCATTTGTTTGTTTCTTTTTAATGTTTTCTAAAATAGCCTTATTAAAAGTTCCATCCTCAGGGAAACAGCGCACTATCTTTTTTGTGAGGTCAGACCATTTTTCCTAATAATTACATCTGTCTCGTCCATATTTATTAAACGTGTCTCTGGTTGGAGTCCCAAACTCTGGCTCTTTTAATGCTCCTACACTGTGATTTCAATTCAGTAGTAAGATTAACCTCTCATATACATTAACACCCACTCTCATGCAGTGTATATAATAATATGTAACTGATTGGAACCCACACGGATTCATGTATTATGATTAGACTCTGTCTCTTACAGAAATATATATCTGAAGTAGTTAACTTAATTTGATCATCAACCTGTGTGGGTTCCGGATCCCAGCTGGCAGCTTAACAGGCTAAAGATCTGAGCTCCAAGCTCCTCCCCCTTACCCATACTACACTGCAACCTCCTTCCCAATCGTCAGATATCGTTTGCTGTGGCTTCGTCAGCACGGGATTCTTGAGCTTCAGGCAGGTATAGTTAGTTTGTTCATCAAACTTTCAGTCTGTATGGTTTGTGTGAGTGTTAAAATAGTCAATTGCTTTCCTCACTTTATCTCAGGTTTTGCGTTCAAAAAAAAAAAAAATAGTAGTAGAGAAGGAAAGTTTTAGAACTTTCACCCAGTGTAGACCTCCCCTTCCCACCCTTGGCGTGTTTGTGTGTTTGGCTAGTTAGCGAGATTTGTCAGAGACACAAAAGCCGATGTTTTCTAAGTACACAGTGTGTGGCCGTAAGCTGTCGCCAGCCGATGGTCACACTCTGTGCATGGTTTGTGTCTAGGGGTTCCTCATCTCACATCGGGCTGCAAGATATGTGCAGCATTCAACCCCTGGGCCCTGTGGGATCGCAGGACCAAGCTGATTCTGGTGGGTCTTTTGCCTGCAGAATCAACCACCTCTTCTGCAGCATCTTCGTCAGCCACAGCTGTAGCTGTTCAGGCTTCTGTCCCTCCTCCCCTGTCCAGGACTCCCACTCCCAAACAGGGCCAGAGAGAGGCCAGGAAGGAGAAACAAAGTAAAGGAGAGAGAGAGACAGGGAGATGGGTCGCAAGAGGCAAGCGGACTCTGATCCATCGCCACCCCCCCCCCCGACCAGTGTTGGTGGCATCCTCAAGATCCACAAGGAGCCTCTCTGAAGCTGACATGGACTGGATGATAAGTTTCCAGCAAACTCAACTGCAGATGGGAGTGTTGCCCCCCCCCCCCCAGCCAGAGCGGGGAGTACGGCTCCGACATTTGCCCTGATAGCTCCTTTTCCGATCCACCCTCTGGTTTTGGAGTCCATGGATCCGAGGAGCCCTGGTGTCAGGGGGTCGGTGCCGATGGTTCCTCCAACCTTGACGCCTGCCATGCCCTCAAGTCTGTTGGATCCAAGCTCCCTGAGCTGAGATCTGGGCATCGGATCCAAAGTGATGAGTTGTCGTCTGCCTCGTTGTGGTCGGGGCATATCATCCCTCTGGGTCTGGCCGTTCTGGTCTCGGCTCCGATCCCCTCATCGGATCCGAGGGGCATGGCTACCTGCCCCACCAGTTTCAGGGAGGCCAATTCCCCTTCGGCTTTCGACGTTGTGGAGAGGGTTCTCTCTGGATTATCGAGACCCCTCATTCTTTCTTCTGAGTCCACCCCTGCTCCCTTGCAACGGAGTTTGTCTTTCATCATCCAGTCCTCCCAGGGGCAGCCTGTGTCCTATATGCCCTAGATGGTTCCCCTTGAGGAATATGAGACTGTTTGTGAGCCCTCCCCGGAGAGCCCCCCTGAGGAGGCCGCTCGCAAATGCCAGTGCAAGAGGCGGCGCATAGACACCCCCGAGTCCCTCACTGAGGATACTGACTTGGGGGAAGGGGAAGGTTCCCCCAGCTCTCCCCCCGAAGACATCTCCTTCGGAGACATAATGGAAATTCTTCGCCAGAGGGGAAGGCTGGTCCACCCAAAAACCTTCCTTGGATGAGTCGGTATTTCTGGATGCGTTTGCAGGCCCATCTACCTCTTGGGTGTCCCCTCTGGTGGACCTCATTACCACCAGAGCTTGGAAGGAAGTGGACACTGTATAGCCAATACCCAAACGACGAAAGAATTGAGCCCTCCTGCTGACAAGCCCACTTGAAGTAAGGGTTCCCCAGTTGATGCCATGGTGGTGGTGGTGGTGGCCACCAAAAAGGAACTGGCCCAGGAAAGTTCCTCGGTCCATCCTCCAGACAAGGAGTCTAGGGCGATGGATCGTCTTGGAAAGTGGACGTTTGCTTCAGCTACCTTTGCTATAAGGGCGCTGAATTACTTGGCCCACGTAATTAGACTTCAGCGTGACCTTGTGAAAGAGTACGCGGAGTGTCTCCCGGAGTCCATTTCAGACAAGGGTAAATGGACATTCTTGGCTCATATGGCCACTCTCAAGTCTGTTTCAAATATGTCCATGCGTCTACTCTCATGCCACCGAGGGAGCTGCAAGGGCAGCTGGGTACCGTTATTGCTGTGAGATGTCTCGCTTTGCGATTTTTTGAAAACTTTCAAGGCGTCCTTCGCTAATGCCTCTTTTCACGGTTTGACCCTGTTCAGGAAGACCGTCCGAGATACGCTAGTCCAGAGCGAGAAGGATGGGAAAATGCTGTCGGTCATCAGGATCCGCTTTTCCAGCCCTCAAAGGTCCTTCTCCAGGAACCAGTGAGGGCAGAAGTAGTTGTGGAGTCTCAGCAGTCCCGGAACGCTCCAGACTCCTCCTCCCCTAGAGCCAGTGTTACAGTGGACCTTACAAGTTCAGTGGTCTCTACTATATGTCTCTAGACTTTCTGATCCCTCTAAGCAAAGTGTGCAAAGCTCCTCTCATGTGGTGGCTTCAATTCCAGGATCTGCTAGAAGGACATCCCTTTGTTATGCCTCTGCCCCAAGCCACGGTGACCATGGACGCCTCCTGCTTAGGGTGGGGAGGGGAGCATTGCTCGGGCAGGACTGTCCAAGGCACGTGGAACCCAAGTGAGACCGTTCTGCATATCAATATTGTAGAGATGAGGGCAGTCATTTTAGCGTTGCAGGCCCTTCATACCTCTCTTCCGCTGGGAACTATCGTGATCCAATCAGACAATATGTCAGTGGTCTGGTACATCAACAAACAGGGGGGAACCAGGACACATGCATTTTGTCGAGAGGCCATGAGAGTGTGGGAATGGGTGATTTCC
Source organism: Protopterus annectens (assembly GCF_019279795.1). Lineage (NCBI taxonomy): Eukaryota > Metazoa > Chordata > Ceratodontiformes > Protopteridae > Protopterus > Protopterus annectens. The sequence continues at coordinate 123,884,025 of NC_056743.1, forward strand.
ACCAACCGTTTTCTGATAACACACATCCCGGGTCGGTCCAACATTTTGGTAGACAAATTGAGCAGGACTGTCCTTTTGCCTTATGAGTGGTCTCTGAACCCTTAAGGAACAGGTCTTCCTCAGGTGGAGTCAGCCTTGCTGCAATCTCTTCGCAGCACCGTCCAACACGAAGTGCAGCGAGTTTTTCACTCTGATTCCCCTGACGGGGGAAGTCCCTAGAGACGCTCTTGTCCATGCTTGGCCACCTGGTCTTTATGCGTATCCCCCGCTTCCTCTCATGACAAGATTCTTACAGAAAGCTAGTCGATTGGGGAGCAGGGTTGTCCTCAAAGCCCCATTCTGGCCTCATCAAGTTTGGTTCCTTTGCCTACGGTCTCAGCTTCTAGCTCTGCCCTGGATTCCAGATCCCATTCCGGATCTCATTCGACATCCCTAGGGAATTCCTCCTCTGAATCTGGACAGCCTCAAGCTCACAGCTTGGTTGCTCCAGTTCCATTAGTTGCCAGGACTCCCGGTATGTCTTCCCCAGTTAAATCCATTCTGGTAGCGGTACACAAGTCCTCAACTAGAAACGGGTACAGTAGTAAATGGAAACGTTTTTCCATTTGGGCTTCTCAGAGAAATTTGGATCCTTTTACCACTCCAGTTCAGCGGTGTTAGATTTTTTTTTGTCTCATATTTTTCAGCAAGGGGCCAGCTCTTCCACAGTTGAAGTCCAGCTGGCGGCTATATCCCATTTTCACGTAGGGGAAAATTCAGATTCTCTAGCTGCTGCCAGAATTTGCAAGACCTTTATCAAAGGTATTTTTCTTCTGAGACCTCTATTAAAAATCCTTCCCCTCCATAGGATTTGACATTGGTTATTCAGGCCTTAGTTGCACCCCTGTTCGAGCCTGCAGCATCAGTTGACTTGAAATTCTTGTCATGGAAGACAGCCTTTCTGGTAGCTATCACCTCAGCCAGGAGAGTGTCGGAGCTTCAAGCGCTATGTATGAAATCCCCATACCTAGTTTTTCATAAGGATAGAGTGTCTCTCAGGACTAACCCGTCTTTACTTCCTAAAGTTGCTTCGGAGTCCAACATTATTCAGTCTATTAATTTGCCTGTATTTTTCCCTAATTTTCAAAATAAAGGGGGATACAAACTTCATTTGTGGATGTTCACAGGCAGTTACGTTTTTACTTACATAGATCTGAACCTTTCCGTAAGTCTGATCAGCTTTTTGTTTCCTTTGCTAAACCCTTTTTAGGGAAACCAGTTTCAAAGGTGACTCTCGCTAAATGGATTTCTGTTTGTATTTTACAACCATATAAAGAACTTGGATTACCAGAACCAGAAGGGGTTTATGTTCATTCTACCCGTTCTATGGCTACTTCTGCTGTATTCTTGTCTAGTTTTCCTGGATGATACTTGTTCAGCAACTACCTGGGCTTCCTCTCACACTTTTATTACTCATTATTAGCTAGATATAGCGTCTAGAGGAAGGGCTTCCTTTGGCTCTACAGTGCTCCAGAATATCCTTCCTTAAGGGCGTCCCAAGATTTCGGGTAGCTGGGGACTCTGCCCTACAGGTTGATGATCAAATGAAGTTAACTACTACAGATAATGAAGTTATGTACTCACCGTAACATTCCATCTGAGTAGTTAGACTTAATTTGTCAGCAACCTTCCCTCCCTCCTTCCCCCCTGACCTTGGTTGTTTATTTCTGGGCTCATTGTCCTGCGTTTGACGAGCCTAGTGTGTGTGTTTTTTGGTCAGGATTTTGGTATCAGGTTGTTGTCGCAATGGGTGGTAAACTCGATCTGTGGATTGGAAAGAGGTTGCAGTCTAGTATGGGTAAGGGGGAGGAGCTTGGAGCTCGGATCTTTAGCTTGATAAGCTGCCGGCTCAGATCTGGAACCCACACTGGTTGCTGCCAAATGAAGTCTAACTACTCAGATGGAACGTTATGATGAGCACATAACTTCTTTTTTTTATGATTAGAATCTGTTCTCATACAATTGTAGTAATGTATTGCAAAGATTGTGTAACAGGAGCTTAACTGTAAAGATTTCAAACTCAGCTGAAAGTAAAAAAAAAAAATATATATATATATATATATATATATATATATATATATATATATATATATATATATATATGTATATATATGTGTGTATATATATATATATATATATATATATATATATATATATATATATATAAAATGATATATAGTTGTATGTTGGCACACCAGAAATAAACCAGATCGAAAACCTGTCAAGGATAGGCCCAGAGGTAATCTGTGCTGCAGCAATTGACATACGGCTTGAAAGATCTAAGACTTCATAGCACCAGACTGTTAAGGTCAAAAATAACATCATGCAATACAGTCCAGCAGAGTAGAATGCACTTCCCTTTGACTTATCTACTGCGCCCAAGGTATTCACAAGGTGCCTGGCTCCTGCCATTGCATACTGCAGGCAGAGAAATATTCAAATGTACCCATACCTGGATGATAGCCTGATTCAGGCGAATAGTCAGAAATTGCTACTTCAGCACCTGGCATTTGTAGAGAGACTTCTAACTTCTCTGGGGTACACCATCAACAAAAAGAAATCACATCTGCTACCCAGCCAAAAGATTGTGTTCCTGGGAGCAGATTTGAACACAACTTCCCAGATGGCATTCCTCACTCCAGAAAAGCAGGTTCATTTGACAAACTACTTCAAATTAATGGCCATCAAGACCCAGCTATCTGCAAGAAAAATAACGCAAGCATTCTACTAATTCCATATGCAAGACTGCATATGAGGAAACTTCAATGGTACTTAAAAAGTCTCTGGTGTCAACACTTTCAGGACTTGGAAACACTGAATCTGAAGTTGTTAATCTTCTTCATATTCATCACTGATGGGTTCGGTTCCGAGGGCTCAGAACCGAGTCGGCCTTATACCAAGCTTGTGTGCACCAAAAACTCTCGAGCTAAGCTGCTACCCACAATGCCCTTCACTCAGTTAACTCGTATCTCGTTGGCTGCACAGCCATATAGCAGCGTTTCACCGAGTTCTCCAGCTAAGTGTTATATTTTTTCAAATTTTAAGTATTTGTGAGTTTTTTCCTGTCAGTTTATCTTTTCTCTAATTAATCAACTAGCTCTACACACAGGTATTTCTCTCTTGTACCATTGTTAGTATTGATCTTTTTACCCTTGTGGTATTCCCAATACCATTGTTGGTATTTCCCTCTCTCTCTTTATATAACTTTCTTCTACTTTAGTGTGTGTGTTTCTTCTGTTATGTCAATTGAAAAGAAAGGAACTACGGGGTTTAAACACTGCTGTTCTTGCAGTGGTAAACTCCCGAATAGTGATTTACATGAAGAATGTGTGTATTGTTTGGGGGTTCCGCACTTATCAGCAAAACCACATTGTGACATTTGTGCCAGCTTCAGTCAGCAGATGCTGAATGAAAGACGAAACAAGTTAATCTTTAAGGGCCTGCTTCCTTCGCCTTTTTCGGAGGCATTTTCTGCGTCGGAGGTCTCATCCCTTCCTTCTGTGGACAAGAAATGTCCTCGTACAGACCCCTCTTCACCGGCCGGTGATAGGGGCAAACGTCATAAGCACAAGGCCCACAAGACTTCTACCGAGCACCGTATCGCCTCCTCAGTTCCGACCACCTCGGCTCCAAGTTTGGCTCCAGTGCTTCATACAAAGGTCGCCTCGTCGGCGCACACTACGGCACCCAGTACAACTTCAGTTCCGACCAGTTTGCCTGTCTCTACCTTGGCACCAACATCCCCCATCTCCGCTCTGTCTGTTCCGACAACAGCTTCGGAGCTGCTCTTGACCTCCACCCCAGCTGTGACTTCGGCTCTGAGCTCGTTCTTGGCTCCAATTATTCCCCTCCTGCCGGTTTCCCAGTTGGAATAGTCTGTGCCATTTTTCAGTACACCATGGACCCAGTACTCCCCATCTGCAGATCCATTTGCCGGACAAGCCTTCAACCCCTTTTTGGACCAGCCTGATTCCCCCTCTGGGTCATCGGTAAGGTCCACCAGGAGCCTATCAGAATTGGATGTGGTCCGCCTCTTTGATCAGCTGCTGACCGCCAGGGGAATTACAAATTTTCCGAGAACCCATCCCACCCCAGACTTTGGGTCTTTTACCCTGGCGACCCCTGCGTATTCTCCTCCCTTGGATCCCTCAGTTTGGACGCTCATATTCCCGTCTGCGAGAGAACCCCTTACCCCAGCGCCAACAATGACCGTGTCTGAGGCTACGAGGGCCCCTTTGGGTGTTGGTTCTGTTGGAACCCACCCTTCCTCAATTTCATGCTTGGGGGGGTGGAACCCTTGGTTCTGGCCACAGTTCCGGTTGTGTTGCCGGTTCCATCTTTGGTTCCGTGGGTGACTCCCGCCCTGGTTTTGCTTGAGGCTCTGTCCCCAGGAGCGGACTGTGTGGAGCAGGGTGTGACTCCAGTTCCGAAATTGTCTTCTTCGGTTCTGGGCTCCCATTCCTCTTCAGGCGGGCCTGCTTTCTGGGTGATGGAGAAGGGTGCTTGCTTCGAGCAATCCTCCTGTGTCGGACCTTCCACCCGTTCCCTCTGAGCTGCAGCTATCGAAGGCCACGCCTCAGGACTCCGAGAGCACAAGGCCCAGGAAACTCCTCTCGCCGGAATTCTTGCTGGGTGGGTTCGGAGCCAATATTCGGCTCTAACTCGGCCTATACTAAAGCTCGAGAGCTTTTTACTGGCTGTAGGCTAGCCCCTATCCTATGGTGCCTCAAGGCAATTCCCCAAATCTCTTTTGCCGCAAAAGCTTTGAGGTTGTGTCTTACTGGCTCGTTGGCTACGTAGAATGATTTTTTACTTATTTAGTCCTTTTCTACCACCTTTTCCTGTCATTCATATATATATATATATATATATATATATATATATATATATATATATATATATATATATATATATATATATATATATATATATATATATATATATATACATATACATATATATACATATATACACATATATATATATATATATATATATATATATATATATATATATATATATATATATAAACATATATATATATATATATATATATATATAAACATATATATATATATATATATATATATATATATATATATATATATATATATATATATATATATATATATATATATATATATATATTAGTAGTTTCTTCTGTACTGTGCTTCTGTTTTTTTTTTTTTTTTTAAGTTTTCAACCCCTATTCCCCACTTAGGACTGTACGGCCCGTTTAAATTAGAGGGCCGTAGTGCCTGTTTAAGTTAGAAGGCCTTTCCTCCCTGTGTGTGACTGTTATTAAAAACAAAAAAAAAAACGTTTCTTCTTCCTTACACCTGTATTTTTTAGTCTTTAACTATGTCTAAAGATAAGGATCATAAGGATCATCGCCCTTTGGGCTTCAAAAAATGTGACAGGTGTGCGCAGAAAATATTTCTTACAGACAGCCACACCATTTGCGTATATTGTCTGGGCGAAGCCCATTTACAGGAACCTTGCACCTTGTGTCACGCTTTTAGTACAAGAGTATTAAACGAAAGGAAGAGAAAGCTTATTGACAGGGGTCTCATGACCAGTTCCTTCCAGGAACAGCTGGAACTTGGTCAGGCAGCTCCAAAGTCTTCAGAGAGAAAATCATTGGCCCCGACTTTGGAGCCGACCAAAAAGTCTAAAGCGTTGGAACCAAGGAGTTCTGGTTCCGACCCTGCTTCGTCTTCAGTGCAGTCTATTCCATCTGTTCCGAGACAGTCTTCGGTACCAAAGGTTTTGCCTGACATCGAGACTGTATCTCCTATTTTGGAGAGAAGGAGGTCTCCTTCAGTCTGCACCAGATCCTCCAGGACCCTATCAGATGAGGACATTGAGATGGTGGTGAAGAGGTTGCTTTCAGATCCAGCTCTGGCTAAAAAATTGATCCCTCCAGACCCAAAGGTCTCGGAGCTGTCCCCCGTACCGATCACTCTTCCTCCTCTGACTGCTTTTCTCTTGGAGCCTATTACATCAGGTTCCTCTGTCTTCGACCCTTTGGCTCTGGGGATTCAGCCTGTTTCCTCAGAGCCAATTACTCTATCCTCGATGGCTCAGTCTGGAGCCGCGGGTTATGGGAACAGACACTCATGTCTCACAGAGGGGGACAATCACCCTGGGGTCTCTTCGGAACGGACCCTCCCTCTCGGAGCCTCGGCTCGACTCAGCTCCCACTTCTGCTTTGGAGCCATTCCCTCTTGCTAGGAGTTGACCATCCACCCCCTTGGAGCGGAGGTGGTCTTTGGAGTGGGGGGGGAAGGCTTTTGAAGCTGTAGAGAAGGCTTTATCCTCTGCCAAAGCCATTCCTTTGGAACCTGTGTCCCACCAGCAGCAGGCAGTAACCTCTTCCCCCCTGCCACCCCCACAGCTTAGGGAACCAGTGGCCCAAGTAGCCCCCATTGGAGGCGTCCCCTTTTGCGAGACCTCCCCAGATCATCCTGCTGGAGAGCTCCCTTGGAAGAGAGTATGTAAGAGGAAACATGTAGACTCCCCTGAGTCTGTCACATCAGACACTGATTTAGAGGAATCAGAAGGGTCCCCTAGATCTTCCTCTGAGGATGTCTCCTTCTGTGACATCCTAGAAATCCTTAGATGAATCAGTGTATCTTGAGGCCTTTGGCTCCATACCTTCCACTTCTTGGGTGACACCACCTTATGACCAACTTTTGGGGGTCATTTCGCGGAAAGCATGGACCTCTCCACATTCAGTGGAAGCCGTCCTGAGGAGGCCAAACAAATTTATGACAGCACCTGAGGACAAGTCTTTACTTAGCAAGGGAGTTCTAGTTGATGCTATGGTGGTAGCAGCGGCCACCAAGAAGGAATGATCTGAGATGGCTTCTAATATCCATCCTCCTAACAAGGAGTCCAGGACGATGCATAGGTACAGGAAGCGTATTTTTTCTTCAATGGCATTTACACTAAGATCGCTGAATTACCTGACTCGTATCACTCATCTACAGAGGGATCTCCTGAAAGAGTTGGAAAATACCCTCCAGCGTTCAGTAGCTCTGGGTTCCATGGACAAGGTTCCCGCGCAGCTCTCCACCCTTACTTCCATAGCTAACTCCTCTAGGAGGCTAATCGCATATGCGGCAGATGGAGTGAGCAGGGCAGCCGCAGCAGGAATAGCCCTCTGCAGACATTCGTGGATACGGCTTTGTAATTTTACGGAATCCTTCAAGTCTTCCTTCACTAACGTTCCCTTTGATGATTCATCTCTTTTTGGACCCCAAGTGAAAGAGACTTTGACTAGGGGCGAGCAGGAAGGAAAAACCTTATTTGCCGTTGGAGTCCATTTCTTTCTCCCGTCCAGACCCTATTCCTAGGGTAATACAGGAGGGAAAATATGGTTCCGCAAATCCCAAAAAGGTTTTCCTCAGGCACAAGGTCAACCCTCCCCCAGGGACAGAAGGGGAGGATATAATGGAAGACGCTGCCCTCGGGGCAGAGGAGGTCCACAACATCAGGGAGACAGAGAAGTTTTCTCTGATCCTCCCTTCCATCGACCTTGATGGGTTGCCCGACTGTCCGTCTGTGGAGGCAGTCAGGAGTCGTATATCACTGTACCCAAGCACCTGGCTAACTATCACTCAAGATCGTTGGGTGTACACAGTAATATCCAGGGTTACCCGATTCCCTTTATTTCCGAACCCCCAACAAACCGGTGTCTTCCAGACGTACCACTCATCCAGCTAGACCGTGCACCATCAGAGGTCATCCCCGTTGCTACAAAAAAAGTGTCTTCCAAGAAGTCCCTGCAGAGCAAGTAGGATCCGGAACTTACTCTCGATTCTTTTTAGTTCCAAAAAAGACAGGAGACTGGAGATAAATTCTAGATCTCAGCAGACTCAACAAGCATGCAAGAAAATCAAAGTTCCAAATGGTCACTCTGCAGTCGATATTTCCCTTTATCGGGAAAGACAACTGGATGTGCTCAGTCAGTCTCCAGGATGCGTACTACCACATCAAAATGGGCAGGCGCTCCAGGAGACACGCTTCTGACTGGGAGCCAGCCATTTTCAGTTCAGAACACTGCCCTTTGGCCTCTCTACAGCCACCAGAGTATTTACCAAATGCATGGCAATAGTAACGGCTCACCTGAGACGTCAAGGACTCCAGGTGTTTCCGTACCAAGACGACTGGCTCCTCACTGCTACCACCAAGCATCAACTCATAAGAACCAGGGACAAGACTCTATCCTTGTGCGCCAGCCTAGGCATCACTGTCAATTTGCAAAAGTCAGTCTGATCTCTCTCGCAACATATTCTATATCTAGGCTCAGAAATAGACATAACCACCATGTCAGTAAAGCTAACACAGGAAAGAGTGGAATCTCTATGCAGTCAGATCAGATCCTTATTACACAAACAGAGAGTCCGGGCCAGAGTAGTACTTCACGTCCTAGGGTCTATGGCTCCCGCCATCTTATTAGTTCCTCTTGTTCGTCTACATAGGAAGATTCTCCAATGGATGCTGTTTGCATAATGGCTGATGCAAGACCTTCCATTATCTCACCAGATATTAATAACAAACGCATGCAAAAGGGATCTGACATGGTGGTTACACATGAAACAACTTGTCATAGGTCGTCCACTTGTTCCTCCCCAAGAGATAGCAGTTTTGACCACGGACGATTCCCAGATTGAGGGAGGGGCGTTATCTGGGAAAGACAGTCCAAGGTACTTGGCAAAACCACGAGAACCACTTACACATCAATGTTCTGGAGATGAGAGCGGTGCTATATGCATTGCAAGCACTTCACAGCTCCCTTCCCACTGGAACAATTGCGATTCAGTGAGACAACATGTCTATTGTGTGGTACATAAAAAAACAAGGGGGAACCAAGTCTTACCTGCTTTGCAGAGAGGCCTTAAGAGTTTGGAAATGGGCGACGGATACTCAACGCTTCCTGATAGCAAAGCATATCCTGGGGAAATCCAAGTAATAGCGGACAAACTCAGCCCAGCAATTCTGATGCCTCACGAGTTGTCCCTGAATCCAGTGGTTGTGAAAGAGATATTTCACAAATGGGGCCAGCCGTGCTGCAATTTGTTTGCCACTCACCTGAACACCAAATGCAGCAGCTACTTCGCCCTCATTCCCCATCCGGGGATGTCACCCAAGGATGCTCTAGTTCACAATTGACCTCCGGGACTTCTCTAAGCCTTCCTCCCTTTTCACTCATACAGTGGTGGCTCGTGATATAGGACTGCAGCCCCCCCCAGCTGTGACCACACAATGGTACATTCCTAGATTTCCCACATAACACAATCTGGACTGCTGCCTTCCCAGTCCGGATTCAGGAAGAAAGCAGCAGACTGCTAATTCCCCTTCCAATCTGTGCGGTGCTAACCACACAGACTGGAAGGGGATTGGACTGCAAGGTATGCAGTCTTGAATGTTGGAACGAGCAACAGGAACCAGAAATCAGAATTGTGCATTCAGGCGGGTTACTGCCTTGAAGTTAGCTGCTGGATTGTGGTGTCTGACTGAGCTGGGTTGCTATGTCTGATTTATTGCTGCTACCTTGAACAAAGCTAAAGCTGTGTTAACTGCCATGAAAAAAAAGCTAGAGAGTCCTGCTGACTTGAGTTGAATGGAGGAGTTTGCTGTGTGCCTTGAGTTATTGCCGTGAACGGAAGTTTGCTACAAGCAGGGTAAGCTGACCATTCTGCCCTGAACTGACTAGGAACAAACGGGTCACCTTGCCATTAGATGTGTGTGTGTGTCTTGAGTTATTGCCATGAATGGACTAGGAATGAACAAAGAGGTCACCTTGCCATTAGGTGTGTGTGTGTGTTTGTGTGTTTGTGTGTTTGTGTGTTTGTGTGTTTGTGTGTGTGTGTGTGTGTGTGTGTGTGTGTGTGTGTGTGTGTGAAATGCCCCAGTTGCTTTATACGGCTGCCTAGAGAGAACCTGTGTGTGGTTAGAGATCAGGCTTGAATCCTGTACATTAAATGCAGGTAACAAGAGCCTGACTCCCTACCCACCACCATTTGTGCTTTTTTTGCAGATGTTTTGCCTCATATTTTATTCTGTTCTGTTCCTCATAACATCTGTGGTTTCTGAGTGCTTAAATCCTTAGATATTTGATGGTGCAGTGGTAGCATTGTTGCCTCACAGCTACAGGCTGATTCTTGGCTGGGGTGCCTACTGTATAGAGTCTGCATGTCCTCCCTGTGTTTGTGTGGGTTTGCTCTTGTGTCTTCCCATGTTACAAAGATATGTGTCTGCATTATTTCTCCCTGGGCCTCTGCTAAATATTGTTTTTTGTTCCAAGTCAGACTTTCCTGGTTAACAAATGTTAAATAAATACAATTGTCAGGCATTTGAATTTCAGATTTTATATTCTTCAGAAAGTACATAGTAACACAAAACCTTTTATTCTAGCAAATTTCTAAGCTTATAAGATGAATATTTGAAATTCCTCTCTATTTCAGGGACTGCAGTCCCCCATTATTGGCTTCGTCCAGGTTTTTTGTGCTAATGTTGAGAGCTATGGCGAGAACTGAATTCACTGAATATGTTTGAGGGCTGTATTCCTCCATTACTGGGTTTGTCCAGGTGTTTTGTGCTAAGAGGTTGACAGCTGTAGTGAGAACTGAATTCACTAAATGGTAGCCATTTAAGTTTCATTCTTCCTTTCTTTCACAAAGCATCTGATTTGGCATAGTAGTATGTTACTTTGAGTGTTTTGTAGAGGGACCTGGGTTCAAAACTGGGCAGTAAAATGTGTGATGGTAACACAGCATTTTTTTTATTCTAGCAACTTTCCAAGATTATACAAGCAGTGTTTAATGTTTCCCTGGTCTTTGGGCTTTTGCCCCCCCCCCCCCATAAATTTTAGCTTTTTCCAGATTTCTTGTGCTGCGAAGTTGAGAGAGAGTTGAGTATCGAGTAGATTTTACAAGTAACTGAGAGCTGCTTGGGAAGAGAAGTTTAGTGCTTCTTATAGTGAGTCTGCTTGCATTGTTAATAGCACAGCAAGTAGTGTATTTACTTTTGATGTAGAAGACTCTGGGTTCTACTTCCACAGGGGATGGATACTGCCATACTGAGAATGTCCTCTTTGGCGAAGATACCTAGTAACTGTGTACCTGTTATCAGGTTGCCATCCATTTCCTATTGCAATAGTACTAGTTTTTTTTTTTTTATGTAATATAGGCAATTTATTCCACAGGGGCAACATGCACTTTATTTATAGATGAAACAATGAAATATAAAGTTGTTTGCTAGCAGCAACCTCTTCTTTAGTTACCAATCTCTTTAATGTGGAATTATTTAGATGACTGACTTCTGCAGAGTGTGCATATTTACTGATACTGGTGGATTGTATAAGTTTGCATAGACTATTTTATGATGGAAATGTTCTCAATTGGGCAGTTTTGTCATTATTGGTGCATGCATTTTGTTTCATTGTTTACTGGAAAATTGTTCAAAACAAATTTAAAACCCCCTCTAACAACTGTATTGTATTATACAAGGAATACATTTTAATACAGTCAGGAAGGTGTGTCACACAACACGTGTGTTTTGTGTGCAAGGGGCCTATCATTTGAAAACTGCCCAAAGTTAATCTTTATACTACCCAAATGTATTTTCTTTGAATGTGGATTTCAATGCTGTGGGAGTTTCAAGGGCAGAGTTTTAATGCTAAGTCTATTTTCATTGTGAGACTGCATTGCTTTGTTCAGTAGACGTCCTAGTGTTTTAGCTGTAAAATACAAAGTAAAACTTTCAAATGAAATCCAAATCATCATAGAAGTATGCACATTGCAGTGTTTATGGTAAATGGGGGAAAATAGCCAAGTAATGGGACATTGGAATGGCTGCAGGGGGTGGCTCCATTCAACCATGATTTTGTGAGGGGGAAGGATGGCAAACTCAGACAGCCCTGGCTCGGCTGAACTTATACCTCTCAACTGTCTAGCTTTTCACAGAATGAATAGCTTTTTGCTTCTTATTTTTAGTTTGTTCCTCTTAAAATTTGTGGTTTTCTGGCAAATCATTTAGGAATTAAGTCATTAAATAATGACAGACATTGAGTTTGACTTCGTAACCTTCAGAAAAATGCATGCTAAAGCAAGACCTGTTCTATCAGCTACGTTTATACAAGAGCAATTTTAGTACTGTTTGTGTGTACCCCCAATATATTTGGTCTTGTCCAGATTTCCTGTGTTAACAGGTTGAGAGGCACATGCAAATTGCTTTATAGAATAGGGCATATCCAAATCTCTCAACTGTCCCTGATTTTGGTTCAAAATGTTGCTCTCCTTCTAATAATCCATCTGAAAAATGGCAATTTTAGAAGAAAACGTGGAGGGTTTACAATTAATAAATAACTGTAATATTTAGAGTTATAGATTACTTTTACATTTATTTCAGAAATGCATGTAGATTCATTTATTTTGTCAGCTGCTTAAGCTAACAATACTAATATTAAAAAGTCTCCCTTTGACAGGTTCTCAGCTGTATTGTGTGGCTATTTTATATTTTATTTTTGCATCGCATTTTGGTCCAATTTTCATAAAATTGTAGTTTTTCTGGCTAATTAGTGGCAAATCATTAAAGATTGAAGTAAGAAAATGACAAACATTTGAGTTTCAGATTTCATACCCTTCAGAAAATTCATACTAATGCAAGACCTACTATTCTATTAGAAAGTTTATAAGAGCAATCTTTAAATATTGTCCTTATTTTTGGGCTTTTGTCCCGCTTCTGTTTATGACTTTGTCCAGATTTCTTGCTCTGAGGTTGAGAGATATGACAAATGTGTCAGGGCCATTGCTGTCAGCCAGAGACATTTCAAGTTCTGACATACTTGTTTCACCCCACTCCCCCATGTAGTGACTCTGGATGTGTCCAAGTAAGGTAAGGAGCAGTTATGCAGTTTAAGTGTGCAGAGTATCCGCCCATCCAAGGTAGACCCAAGTACTACAGTGGCTTTTCATCTGCCCTTGCTTGATTTTGCAGAATGTTCTGGTTTTCTGTCATATTTTTATACTGTTGATTATGCTTATTATTCAGAAAGTGCCCGTTGCTCTGTGTTTAAGTAGCGATGCTTTCATGACTATCAGATAAAGTTGTCTGAGATTGTAAGATGCAAGCAAGCCTACTGTTAAAGAATTACCAACACTGAAAGCCTTTCTGTTGTTGCCATGCAGAGAATACTTACATAACTAGATAACGTATAAGTCTTGGGTATTGAAATGCATATGACAGTATTTGTAATACAGGACAGAATTACAGTATTTTAAGAAGCTCATTACCTTTGTTGGAGACTTGCAGTCATCTTTGCAGACTTTACCCATAAACTAAACAGAATGCCAATCTATCACGTGTGGTCCATAACCTGTGCAGTAATCCTTTAAGCAATTTATCTTGAGCTTGTTTCTTGTTCGCTGTTCATTTTTTACTTTGATCATATTTTCCCAATGAAACAAGTAGATAGTTGTCAGGAAGCAGGTCTTTTTTTGGATAAGAAACATTTTTACAAGTGGGGGTATCTCAGAGATTGCTGCTTTCCTCATGTTACTTAGTACTTTTTATAAAGCTGAATATAAATTGTAATTAGAACTGCAGTGCAAGGAGAAGTGGTTTGAGTTGAGTGCTGCTTGTTTTTCTTGTACTTCATTGATTTCGACTGGCATTACAGTAATGTATTTAAAAAGTAATTTATTTTTCATGCTTCACAGCCTTTTTGTTTCCATCTAGATGTTAAGTAAGCTGTCATGCAGCCAATGCATTGAAATATTTTTCTTCTGCACTTCACATTTTCTTGATTGCACTCTCATAATGACGGTTTGGCACCCAGGGCAGTGTATTTAATTAAATTTCCAGTTTTTGTGGTTTTGAGTATAGCCCCTCCCCTTTCTAGTTTTCCACACCCCTTCCCATTGGCCCCACCCATTCAGCTGTCTCCTGCAGCCCCCCTTTGATTTGAAGTCACCAGCCACCACTGCACTCATACCCAAAGTAATACAGAAAGCAAGACCGTTGAGGAGTTCCTTGATCCTCATTGCTCCTTACAGGCCTCGACAAGTTTGGTTTCCTTTCCTGTGGCCCTATCCTTTGGAGGAACCATGAATTATGGATCCATCTCCAGATTTCTTGATTCATCATTAGGGACAGTTCCACCCCTTCATCCACACCTTCAAATTGACAGCATGGCTGCTCCAGTTCCACGTATAGCCAGGTACATTCCCTTCTCTCCAACGGTCAAACACATCCTAATTTCATCCCATAAACCTTCCACTCAAACTATATTCTAGGAAATGGAAAAGGTTTTCCCTTTGGGCTACAAACTGGGGCTTAAATCGTTGTACAGCTCCTTTAGAATCCATTTTATCCTTCCTAACAACAATTTTTCATGAAGAAGCAGCAGCCGCTACAGTTAAGAGTTCAATTAGCTGCCATTTCCAATTTCCATTTTGGTTTCATGGGAAATCCAATCATGCAACACTCCCTCTCTAAAACCTTCTTAAAACCAGCTAGATGTCCACAGGATACTCAGATGCTATATACACAGGACCAAAGAATTCAGGAAATCTGATCAACTTTTTGTTTCCTTTTCTGACAAAAGAAAGGCTTACTGTTTCAAAAATTACTCTTTCGAAATGGCATATCCTTTGCTTATCAACAAGCTGGTAGACGATTAATGTTAAAAGCTCTAAAGGTCACTCTACCAGGGCTGTAGCTATTTCATGCGCCTTTAGATCTAGGCTCCCAGTTGATACTATTTGTGCAGCAGCTGCTTGGGCAAAACCACATACGTTTGTCACTCATTACAAATTGGATTTGGCCTCCCGGGACAAGTCATGCTTTGGGGACGCTGTCCCATCCAGCAAGAATTACTGCGAGGTACCATATAACGTTCCATGTTTGTAGTCCATCTTGCCTATATTCTTGCATCCCTCCCACCAACCCCCTTCCCATTTCTGGGGGATGTAGTGGACCTTTTATGAGGGCTGCCTGACTTTGCTCTTTATTGTCCACCTGGAATGGATTATGTTTCTAATCCCTTCCTGTATTTTACAACTTCTTTCTTATTATTGTTACCTGATAGGCATTTATTACTTTCTTGCAAACTAGATCTGGGGAATTGCCGTGAGGCACCATGGGATAGGGGCTAGCCTCGAGCCAGTAAAAATCTCTCGAGCTTTAGTATAGGTTGAGTCGGAGTCGAATATCTGCTCCGAACCCATCCAGCAAGAATATAGACGAGATGGACTACAAACATGGAACGTTATGGAATGTACATAACTTCTTTTTCAGGGTATTTCCCTTTTTGAGCCTTCTTCGGATGCTCCCACTGGAGAACCCCCTGGGAAATGGGCATGTAAGAGGAAACACATGGACTCCCCAGAGGAGTCCCTCACGGAAGATACGGACTACAATGATGGGGAAGGATCCCCACGGTCACACCCTGATGTCATCTCATTTGGAGACATCCTGGAAATCTTGAAGCAGAGAGGTGACTGGAAGCCCTCCAATCCTTCCCCTGAGGAATCAGTATTCCTGCAGGCCTTCCACTCTCGGCCCTCTACTTCTTGTTTGACTCCTCCCCCTGCCGACCAGTTGGTCAAGCTCATTGTGCAGCAGGCGTGGAAGAATCCTGACACTGTTGAGGCCATCCTCAGGAGATCAGATAATATACTCTCCCCTCCAGAGGATCAACCCCATTGGTCTAGAGGTTTACCAGTAGATGCTATGGTGGTGGCGACGGCCATAAAAAAGGACCTTGCAGAGAAAAGTCCTGCTGTCCACCCGCCCAACAGAGTCCCTGACGGTGGACAGGTTAGGGACGCAAGTTTTTGCATCAGCGACCTTTGCTGTCATGTGTCTGAACATTCTGGCACATTTTACGATGCTCCAGAGAGATCTCATCACCGAGCTCTCTGGAACTCTTGTAGGTCAAGTTTCAGATGGGTACATGATAAAGTTGCTTCCCAACTTGCCACCCTAGAGTCAGTCTCCAATTCTTCCATGAGGTTGCTGTCCCACGCAACCGAAGGAGTGGCTAGAGCTGCGGGTGCAGGCGTAGTTATGAGACGCCATGCCTGGATGTGCATTTGTGACCTCGCGGACTCCTTCAAGTCTTCCTTTTTAAATGCCCCTATCAAACCATCAGCTTTGTTCGATGCTAAGGTCAGTGGCACATTAGCCAGGTGTGAGCAGGACGGGAAGACCTTGTCTGCCATGGGTCTATGTTTTTTCAAACCTCAGCGCTCCTCCTCCAGGAACCAGAGGAGTGGAAAGATGTAGCACAAAAAGTCTCAAGGTCTTTTCCATGAGGCACATGGTGAGGATTCCCCCAGAGGTGGAGAAGGTTCCAATAATGGAAGATGCCCCTTTTGGGGCTGAGGGGGTCCCCGAAATCAGGACTCCAGTAATTTTCTCGGGAAGACCGTATCAGCCCTCCTGAAGTGCTGCTCGATTGCTTTCCTCTGGAAGCAGTCGGGGCGTGTTTCTATCTGCACCAAGCTGCCTGGCTCTCTTACAAATGATCAGTGGGTGCAGAGAATAATTTCCAGAGGCTATCACACTCCTCTGATCTCTTATCCAAGACCTCCGAAATCCCTTCCCGATGTTCCACCCAGTCAGAGGGAGGAGGCAGCTTCCAAAATATGAAAACTGTCAAAAACAAGTCATCCAACAGGTCCCCCCAGACCAATGCGGATCAGGGTTTTACTCAAGATTCTTTTTAGTGCCAAAGAAGACTGGGGACTGGAGGCCCATTTTGGATCTCTGCCAGCTAATCAAATCAGTGGTTCAGACCAAGTTCTGCATGGTCACGATTCAATCCATCCTCCCTTTTCTGCAGGAGAATGTGTGGATGTGCTCGTTAGATCTCTGGGATGCGTATTATACACATCAAAATGGACAAGCGCTTCAGGATTCTCCTTTGCTTCCGGCTGGGAGCCAGTCACTACCAATTCAGAGCCCTGCCATTCGGTCTCTTGACGGCCCCCAGAGTGTTCACGAAATGCCTAGCAGTGGTCACTGCTCATCTGAGACTTCCGGGATTCCAGTTGTTTCCGTATTTAGATTGGCTCCTCTCCGCCCCCACCAAGCGCCTTCTGGTCAGGGCCCTCTGCTACACTCTAGGACTAGTGAAGTCACTGGGCATCACCATCCACTGGGAAAAATCCAACCTTCAGCCCTCACAACAGTTGGAATTTATAGGGGCAGTATTCAACACTCAATCAAGTCTGGTCTCTCTTCCCCCTCACAGGCTTCAGAGATTAAGGGCACACATTCAAGTGATACTCTTGTCGAAAAAAGGTTTCTGCAAGGGAAGTTCTTCGGACTCTGGGGTCTATGGCAGCAGCCATCCCAATTGTTCCCCTAGCCAGATTACACACGAGACTGCTACAATGGCTCCTTCTGTCCCAGTGGATATCAGTCTTCATCCCCTGAGCTCACAGATTCTCATTACCAACACCTGCAAACAAGATCTCCTCTGGTGGATGAGTACAGTTGAAAAGCTTTGGTGTCACCCTTTCCAGGCTCCCCAACCCAGCGCCACAGTGACCACGGACGCTTCCCTGATGGGGGGTGCCTTCAGCCTTTGGGGCCAGCCATGCTGCGATCTTTTCGCCTCCCCCTCAAACACAAAATGCAGCAGCTACTTTGCCTTTTTTCCCCCTCATGGGGAGTCAATGAGAGCTGCTTTGATTAATGATTGGCCTGCGGGTCTCCTTTATGCTTATCCTCCGATACCTCTAATCCCTCTTTTTTTTTTAAGGAAAGCTATTCAGTTGAGAAGCAAAGTGATCCTCATTGCCCCGTTCTGGCCTCATCAAGTGTGGTTTCCTTTCCTCCGACCTCATCTGTTACAACCTCCTTGGATTCTAGATGCTCGTCAGGACCACATATCTCACCCACAAGGGCAGACTATACAAAATCTATTCACACTCAAGCTGACTGCTTGGTTTCTCCTCTT
Organism: Protopterus annectens; assembly: GCF_019279795.1. NCBI lineage: Eukaryota > Metazoa > Chordata > Ceratodontiformes > Protopteridae > Protopterus > Protopterus annectens. Next base: position 123,902,041 of record NC_056743.1, read on the forward strand.
CCGTTAGTTGCCAGGCAGGAAACCCTCTCCTCATCTGTCTGTGCTGTTATCCTGGCCTCCCATAAACCATCCACCAGAAAGCTTTACAGGGGACAAATGGAAAAGATTATCTAGTCACATAATCGGAAGCTAGATCCATTTTCAGCTCCTGTAGCTACTATTCATTACCTTGCTGAGTTGTTCGACAATGGTGCATCAGCTTCCACCATTTGAGTCCATTTAGCAGGTATTTCCAACTTCCATAATGGTTCAGATGGAGTGGCACTTATTTCCACCTGACTTTGCAAGACCTTCCTTAAGGGAATTTTCCACAGCAGACCTCCCATCAGGCAGCCGGTGGAGACATGGAATCTCTCCCGGGTTCTCTAGTCTCTCTCTTTCTCTCTCTCTACCACCTTTGGAGCCTACTGCAACATGTGATCTAAAATTCCTGTCATGGAAATCCTTGTTTCTGGTGGTGGTCACTTCAGCCAGACGAATATCTGAATTTGCAAGCCTTATATATCAAGAGCCCCTTATCTGATCTTCCATAAGGACAGAGTATCACTTCGTACTAATCCATCCTTTCTCCCAAACTTGGTTTCCGACTTTTCTATTAACCAGTCCATTGACCTCCCTGTATTCTTTCCAAATAATTCAAACAAGGGAAAATACTGCCTACATTCATTGGATGTTCATAGACAGTTACGTTTTTACCTGGACAGAACTAAGTCCTTTCGCAAGTCGACCAACTTTTCATTTCCTTTTCTGGTCCTAGTTACTGTGTCAAAATGGCTCAGGGATTGCATTAGCTTCTCATATTCACTTACGAATTAATCTAATCCTGATCAAATCAAAGCTCACTCAACTAGAGTTATCACAGCATCGGTTGCCTTCCAGTCTAGGGCCTCCATGGATGACTTCTGTGCAGCAGCCATTTGGGCTAAACCCCATACCTTAATCAAGCATTACAAATTGGATCTGATCTCCAGGGGAAGAGCAGCCTTTGGCTCGATAGTTCTCGGGAATGTTCTTCCGTAAGGGCCACCCAAATTCTCCAAGTAGCTTGGGATTCTGTCCCGTCAGTTATGAATATGAAGAATATTAACAACTTCAGATAAAGAAGTTGTCTTACCATAACATTCCATCTGAGTTGTTCTTCCAGTCATCACACCCTCCCACCGACTCCCACCAGAGGCTCCTGGTGGATCTTCTGGGTCTTTGTGGTGTTTCAGGGTTTCTGCGCAGAGATGGCTTCTGATTTTCTGTTTTTTCTATATGTTGCATGCAAACTCGATCTGAGGTAACTGAGTGAATGGCATTGTGGTTAGCAGCTTAGCTCAAGAGTTTTTGATGCATGCAAGCTTGGTATAAGGCCAACTAACCTATCAGTGATGACTGGAAGAAGATCAACAACTCTGAACATTATGTTAAGAAATAACTTCTTTTTCCCATCATTCCTGGTCTAAGGGTAGAGTTCCTTTGGTGGGCAAAGGCTTGCAGCAACAAGGGACTTCCTTTCAATCAACCCCTCGTCACCCAAACCCTGTCAACAGGCGCATAAGACTATGCATGGGGGGCTCACATGGCAGGCAAATGCATTCAAGGCAAATGGAGCTCAGGACAAATTCACCTGCATATCAATCAAAAAGAAATGTTAGCTGTACTTAATGCTCTGACAGCCTTCAAATATATTTTCCTTCCAGGACAACTCTTGATAAAGGCAGACAACACCACAGTTATGTGGTGCATAAACAAGCAGGGGGAGGTAATTCCTACCCACTCTGCAGGTTAGCCATGGCCCTGTGGAACACAGCCTTGTGCACCCAAGTGCACCTGCAAGCTCAATTCCTGCCAGGCCAACATAATATTCTGGCAGATGACTTAAGCAGAAAGCTACTGGACCCACATGAGTGGAAACTGGAACCCAACTCATTCAAACTTCTAATAAACAGGTGGGGGACACCAGAGGTGGACCTCTTTGCCTCCCCACAAAACCATCAATTGAGCAAACTTTGTACCAGAGATCCCCACAGCCAAGCATTGCGAGTGGATGCCGTATCCTTTACATGGGAAAACCTCTCAATTTGTGCCTTTCACCCTCTGCCCCTCCTCTCAAAAGTACTACTCAAGATCAAGCAGGACAGACCAAGGACAATCCTTATTGCACCAGACTGGCCACGCCAGCACTGGTACCCGCTCCTACGCAGTCTGACAGCAGTGCCACCCTGGCACCTATGTCAGCCCCCCTTCCTGCTGTCCCAGCAGGAGGGACAGATTTTACATCCTCAGCTGCAAACACTGAACTTTGCAGCCTGGCTTCTTCCCCTGAACACAACACCAGCAACCCTCAGCAAACAAGATGCTGGACATCATCCTTGAGGCCAGAAGGCCTAGTACTAGGAAATCCTATTCAGAAAAGTGGAAAAGATATGTTCTAGAGCCAGTATCTAGGAAAGGGCACAGATGTGCCCTCCTTACCTCAAATTCTATATTACCTAGCAGAGCTGCTCCACAAAGGCCTTTCCTTCTCATCAGTTGAGATTCATGCCTCGGCCATCTCAGCTGATTACAATACGGAGTCACCTCTCTTTTCTCATGCTGTGATCAAACAGTTCCTGAGAGGAGCTAACAATTTAAGACCCCCGAGGAGAGCTCCCATCCCCGCCTGGGACCTTTTCTTTGTACTACAGAAGCTCACGCTTCCCTCTTTTGAACCTGCTGCTACAGCAGAGTTAAAATTCCTGTCTTGGAAAACAGGCTTACTTCTAGCCATCACGTCAGCAAGAAGAGTGTCTGAGCTACAGGCACTAATGGCTATGGAACCCTTCATTATTTTCCAGGCTGACAGTGTCTCCATCAGGACTAACCCATCATTTATGCCCAAAGTGGTGTCCCGTGTGGCTTTAAACCTATCCATCCATTTACCAACTTTTTTCCATAATTCTCAGAATAAAGAGGAGAGGTTCTACATTGACAGGACTAAGCCTTTCAGAAAATCTGACCAGCTGCTAGTCACCTTTGCTACAGGGGCAGAGGGCAAGGCCATTTCAAAGCAAACCATTTCCAAATGGATAGCACACTGCTTCCATTTCTGCTACAGACACCATGGAAAACCTACCCTACAGGGAATCAGAACTCTTTCCACTAGGGCTACCTCAACTTCTGCAGCATTTCTCAGGGGAGTCTCTATCAGGGACATCCTGGAAGCTGCAACCAGGAGTTCTGTACACACCTTCACCAAGCATTACCACTTACCGGTCCGTTCTAAATCCAGAGCTGGATTTGCCACAGCAGTCTTACAAGGCCTGCTAGTCAGCCCTAATACTTCTCGACTGCCTCCACCCTTACTCAGCTTTGGGAATCAACCCAAGTGTGAGGACTGCAACAGTGAAACATGAACAACATAGTACAGTTGTGTACACTTACCATAAATGTAGATGTTCAAGTGTATTCATTGTTGCAGCCCTAGTTGCCCTCCCTCCAGCTCCCTGACTTTTCTAGACTTTCTACTTATCCTCTTTTTGGCCATATCTTATGGCTATGGTATTTACTTTTTACTGGTGGTGGTACACACCATGTAATTAATTCCTATTTTGGGGGCTCCTGACATCTGGGGCAAGAAAAACTGATGTAATGGCATCTGCTGCATGTTTTATACCCCTGACGTCATGGAAGAGGCGACAGCATCCAACACAGAAATCCCAAGACTCTGATATTGAGGCCAACTGAGGGCTTACCTGCAGGCAGATAACCCAAGTGTGATGACTGCAACAGTGAATACACTCGAACATCGACATTTATGGTAAGTGTACACAACTGTACTTTTTAGAATATTTATGTGAGTTATTATTCTCTGACCTTTCTTAGTCTTCTATCAAGATTCATCTGTCAGTAATTTCTGCTTTTCTGTCCTTGGATCCCCACCTTTCTTCCTGTCTTCAAGTGAAACAGTTTTTGTAGGGAGTTTTGCATATCTATCTGCATCAAAAACAGGTGGTTTCTCCTTGAGATATTAACATTGTGCTTGAAAAGCTAATACAGCTTCCATTCGAAGTAGCTTATCAGGTTCATTCGAAACTCTTGATGTGGTTGACTTTTGCAAAAAAGAGTAGCTTAGTTCATAGGTATGTACTAGGCTATTGGCCCTAGGGCCCATATAAGCCTAGCCAAAGGTACCCTGGCTTTCGCCACCCAAAAAAATTATTTTCCTGTGCCACTGTTGAGCAGAGCCACAGAAGTGATCCCCGGGGTGAATTTCCTATCTCCCATCCAATCATCAAGATTTTTCTTGAACAGTGCTAATGAGGAGCTTTGTTTGATATAGATAGGTAGTTTGTTCCAGAGTATGGGAAGTCTCTGGGACAGGAATCTATCCCTCCAGCATGTTCTGTTTATTGTGGTGACAAGGTTTAGGTCCCTAGAGTGTGTAGCTCGTAGGGATTGGGATTTCTTTAAGTGGAGCATGTCTAAAAGCTCTGGGTCTGACATAGCTTTGTGTTTGACAGAGATCGCCTCTGAGTAAGCGATATGCAACGGAGTAAAGCTGCAGTTTTTTTTTTTAGACAGTCTGCATAGGGCATCTCTTTGAGGCCGGTAATTCTCTTTGTGAGGTATTTCTGTGGCCTTTCCAGTTGTAGATGTCTTGTGAGGTACATACCAAAAGGGGCATTGTACTCCATAATGGGTCTAATGAGTGATGAGTAGAGGGGAACAATGACCTCTTTTTTCCTGGATGAGAAACCTTTTGTGATGAGGTGTGCCACATAGAAGGATTTCCTGACTACTGTGGCGATGTGATTATCAAAGGAGAGACTACTGTCCACCTGTGTCCCAAGGTCTCTTATCACACTTTCGATGTTAAGTAGACTACCATCTATGTGGTAGTTCATGGGTACTAAGTTTTTACCAAAAGGAATGACAATGCACTTTTTGGCATTGAGCTTGAGGCCATGGCTTTGACATCAGGCATCTGTCTCAGCAAGGCCCTTTTGTAGGATGTCCACATCTTTTGGAGTTTTGATTATGGCTCCTAGTTTGCAGTCATCTGCGAACTTAGTTAGCCAAAGACCTTCTGTGTTGGCCTGTACTTCAGAGAAGTAGATACCAAACAGGAGAGGACCCAGGACTGAACCCTGTGGTACTCCACTTGTCACTGGTCTGAAGCTGGATTTGGAGTCTGCTACTTTCACAGTGTGGGTTCTGTCAGTGAGCCAGTTGGCAACCCATCTTGTGACATAGGGATTTATACCTAGTTTAGTGAGTTTATCTATAATTCCAGAGTGGGGGATGGTGTCAAAAGCCTTGGTGAGATCTAGATAGGCTGTATGAACCACATTACCCTCATCTATGGCTTTGGTGACTGCTTCAAAGAAGTCTATCAGGTTTAGGAGACATGATCTGCCTTTTACAAACCCGAACTGGGTGGGGTTACAAGCTCTTATGGTGAGTCAACCCTACCTCACTTTCCTCAAGGCCAGGGTTTCTTTGAGAACAAATATTTATTTTATGCCTAAACTGGTTTCAGAGTTTACCTTGAACCAATCTGTTAATTTCCCTGTATTGTTTTCAGAACCCAAAAAAACAAGGGAGAAAGAATTTTGCATACTCCAGATGTCCACAGGCAGCTCAGATACTACTTGGACTGAACAAAATCCTTCAGGAAGGCCACTTAACTTTTTGTTTCCTATGAAGGTTTAAAAAAAAAGAAAAAGGGCAACCATTTTCAAAACAGATAATTTCTAGATTATTGCCTCATTCCATTTCTTTCTGTGTTCTCACCGTAACAAGTCACTTGCAGGTAGGGTCAGGGCTTGACTGTACCAAGACTTTGGCTTTTGTGTCTTTTTGGAAAGGGGTGAAATCTGGACTTATTCTTAAGGCAGCACCTTGGTCCTCTGTACATTCTTTCACAAAGCATTACAAACTGTATTCTTTTCTAGGTCCAGAACAGACCATTCTGTAGGGGGCTCCTGATTTTTTAAATTCATTCCACCTCCTTTTACAATTCTAAACTTTTGTAATCCACCCACATAGCTTAGATTACTGCAACAGTGATCTTATGTTGAACGTAGTACAGCTGTATACATACATTTACTATTAAGTGTTTTGTTAAGATACATGACTGCATGGTGGCATATGGTGAATTAAATGCTGCAGTGTTATTTAAACCATGGCTCAAATAAATTTAGCATTTTCCTGTCTGATGTCATGTAAGTTGGCTATCTATAGACTTTAATGGATGCCTGTTTGCACATGTGCAATTTGGCGTCCATTAAAGTCTATGGACCCCTCTCATGTTTTCCCATCAGTTTATGTAACTGGGGTTAACAATGAGTGTTGAACCTCAGTGGCATCAACACAGGGAAAATTAATTTTATAAAAGATTTTTTTTAATACCTGGAAAAAAAAACGCTGATAATAATGAGGATGCAGATCGGTGCGGAAGATTGGCACTTCATGTGCCACATATGGTGGTGTAACGGGTAAGTCACAAAACCCTGACAAAACACTTAACAGTAGATGTTCATGTAGATGATTGTGGTAGTGGCCATCCCCTACCTCCAGCGACTTGTTCTGTTTTAGTTGTATTGCCAAGATATGAATGTATAAAGTCTTTTGTATGTAGTTACATAATGTTTCTATGTTCAACCTTTATCCTTTCTTAGCATTTACCTTTAGAGTGTCTGGCCTCCCTTCTTGAGGCAGAAAAGCTGTGAAGCTTTTGGTACCCTAACTACTTGCTTTTACGCAGCTGTCCTCAACACTATAATGGTTACAGCACAAGGAATGTACTTTGAAAGCTGACAATTGGTCATATCCTAGACAGGATATCGATTATACAGCTGAGGCTAGTGCAACAGTGATCTGTTAGAACATCTACTGTTAATGGTAAGTTTACTTACACAACTGTAGTTTTGGAATCTGTTCCTCTTCAACTTGTGGAGTGTTTCCCATTTTCCTCATTTTGGTCCTTTCTTGCAGTGAAACCCTTTGCAAGTCCCCTCCCTGATTAACAAGTGAACCTCCAGCCTTCTGGAGCATTGGCTCCACATAAACCAGATTGAGCTGCAGGTTGAATTCCTCAGTTTAAAAACTCTAAAAGGGGGTTGAATCCTGATCTGTTGTAATTATGTGAAGTTTCTCCTTACTTCCATATCTCTGCATAGCTTTTTTTTCTTGAACACTTTCATCAGCCTTCCCAAATCGTATTGATTTATTAGGTTCTTTTTGGTACTCTGCTTTCACATGTTGAATGATTCACTGCTATGCTTTGACCATATGTATTGTATTCACCCTTTCCCTTGTGGCTTGGGTCATGGCTGAATAGGTTCAGGAAGGAGCAGTTTGGTTATCCGATCAATAAATGCATTTAAAAAATGCTTTTATCTGAGCAGGCAGTATAGCACATTCAAAACGAGCAAAATCATTCAAGCATTGCATATTAAAAAAAATATGAAACCTGCTCCTTCAAATAATTTTTTATTCACTAATTCCCAATAAGATGCTCTGTGAACTGTAACGAACTTTGGTCTAAAGGAACTTTTAACATTCTTGCCTGCCAACCAGCTGAACCAGTGACTTGGTTGTCTTGCCACTCATCTTTTTTTCCTTTTGTTCAGTACCAGACTTTGCTTTTATGCTGTATTGATTTTCGGTACTTGTAATGATGCAATAATATTTAGGAACAGTTGAAAGTGATGCACTATACTCCTGCGAGACAGCGTATGGTTTTGTATGTGTGGGTAAGTTTCTTTAGTAAAAAAGTTGCCTTAAATGTTAGATAGCTTATTTTTCTTGGACTCGTTATGTGCAGTTCTTACTCCATTCCCTTTTTATGTAAAATAGTTTGTTTTTATTTCTGTCTGGTTATTTTTGATTTATTTGTTAGGTTAATGAAGTGTGTTACTGACCATTTGTTTACCATATGCCAGACCTCTGGTAAGTGTTATGGAAACAGTGTAACTGACAGTGGGAAGCGTAATATAACCTGGAACATTGTAGCAAGCATGGTAGTATGTTAGATGTACTTAAAAATGGCACAAATCACAGAAATTTGTTAAGTTTGACAAGGGTTTTGTAGGTACTGCTTGTCATAATGGTGCAACTGTAACTTACTCATTGCTTTTTTATTATTTTTCCTGCATTTTACCAATGCTTTCTGCTTCTTTTTGTGACCTTTTTGCCTTTGTAATATGCAACACAAGTGTTAAAAATCTTTCATTCATTCCTCAACTAATGGGTTCGGATCCAACTCGGCCGTTACTCTAGCTCGTGGCCTTCAAAAACCCACAAGCTCCTTCCCTACCCATAGTGCAGCAAGCCCTAACATCCCTCAGATCTCGTTTGCAGCTTTTGTGTCTAGACATGGTCGCCTTCAGCTCTTGACTGTAGAGTGGGAGATAAAGCCTATTTTGATATTTCAGAAAAAAAACCCTTTCTAGTTAAGTCTACTTAATTAATCTTTAGTCTTCCTTCCCTACTCCCTTTACACATAGTGTATACCTCTAATTACCGTAGTTGGTAATTTTTTCCTTCTTACAATACACTTGTATTTCTTTTTTTTTACCATTGTTGGTGTTTAGCCTTTTCTATTGCTGTTAAACAATAAGTAAGGGGGGCTTATTTAGTATTTCTCTTATTATAGTTTCTCTTTCAGGATGTCTGAGAAAGGTCCTTCAGGATTTAAAAAGTGCAGTAAGTGTGGAAGTCTGTTGCCTTATTCCGATGCCCACAATCTTTGCATCTATTGTTTGGGCCCTCATCATTTGCAACAGGATTGTAGTATCTCTTGTGGATTCACCTCATGAGCGCTAGGTGACGGGAAAAACAAATTGATTTTGAAATACTTGCTGCTAACTTTTCTCTGAAGCCATTGTTGGGGTTCAGTCCCCAAACACAAAGCCAGAGACCCTACAATAAAGGCCTAAACCTTCTGAGTCTTCAGCTTCTCATCTTCCTCAGAACCTAAAAAGAAGAAAAAGAAATCTGATCCAAAATTACTCACTGTCCCACCACCATCATATCCTACCAAATCTGTTCCAGATCCTATGCCGTCAGATCTGAAACCTTTACCAATGACTTCTTATTTTCTTAGCTTGGATCCAGTTCCGTCCAGGGTGCCCTTTTCTTTTTTAGACAGGTGGTCCAAATCTCCATCCCTAGCATCTTCTCATTCTTCCAAGAGTCTCAAAAAGCATTTGTGGAGAGGATGATGTGGAAATTCTTCATGGCGCAATTTCAGATGGGAGTTCATAAGGATTCTACCCCTTTGGGTCAGGAAGTCAGTTCATCTACCACTCCACCCATTACAGCTTCTTCTCTAATCCAGTCTGTTGATTTAGAGTCCTCTGATCCAAGCATTGTGGGTCTGGCTGGTTCGGTTTCAAAAAAAGCACCTTCTTCGGATCAGAATACTGCTGTGAGTGCACCGGCTCCAACATGCTTGGAGCTGGGTGACTCTCTGAGCTGAAGCATCACTGTCCGATCCAGTAGGTTGGAGTAGACTCCAAGGTTTTTGGAGCAGTCTCTTCCTGTCAGAGCCTCTGCATTGGACAGCTTGGGCTCTGACTTTCGCCTCGGGTGGGTTATTTTCGGAGCGGAGGGAAGTGTTGGGCCAGAAACTTGCTTTCTCAGCTCCATTGTCTTACTTCTCTCTGGGGCAATATGCCTTTGGGGGTTGTGAAGAGAATGTTCTTTGCTCTGGCAGGTCAAATGGGGTCCTATCCCATCGAATCCACACTCTGCGTCTCAGATGACATTACACCGTGATCCTCAATATTCTACCCCACAGGGACAGGCAACTCAAAGCTTCTAGACTACCCAGCAGGGTATTCTAATATCTTCTAATACCTCATTGGACCACCCCACTGAGGAAATCCCTAGGAGGAGGAAGTGCAAAAGGAGGCTCTTGGACTCTTCTCAAGAGTCAGTCACTGAGGATATTGATTTCACCGAAGGAGAGGAGTCTCCAAAATCACCACCCAGTGATGTCTTATTTGGAGACATTCTTGAGATCCTTATGGAGGAGGTTGGTTGGTCTTCCCATGATCCTTCTGTGGAGGATTCAGTGGAAGCCTTTAGAGCTGGCCTGTCTACCTCCTGGGTTACTCTGCCCACTGATGAGCTCATTAACTTGGTCTCTAGGTGGGCGTGGATAGAACCTGATATGGTTGAGCCAGTCCCTAAGAGGCCATACCAGATTCTGGCTCCACCAGTAGGCAGGGAAATTTGGGATAAAGAGGTGCCAGTAGATGCCATGATCGTGGCTGCAGCTGCAGAAAAGGAACTTTAGAATAGGTTTCCACCTTCCATCCTCCAAACACAGAGTCTGAGGTTAACAATAGATTTGGAAAGAGTGTTTACGCTTCAGCAATTTTTGCACCCAGATCACTCAACTGTGCGGCACATTTTACAAGGCTTCAAAGAGTGATGATTAAAGAGCTATCAAAATCTCTTTCTGGAACCGAAACTGCTGAGGCTCAGTCTTCAGTAGTCTCCCCTACAGGCTATAACTAATTAATTCATGAGGCTTATCTTGCATGCTGCAGGAGGTGCCTCAAGGGCAAACAGGTTCAGGCATTTCCATAAGGAGGCATGCCTGGATGCGCCTGTGTGATTTTGTGGAGCCCTTCAGGTCCTCGTTCATCGGTGCTCCTTTTGACAGCTCTTGTTTGTTTGCCCCCAGAGTAAAGGACAGTCATCAGGAGTGAGTATGAAAGAAAGACCCTGTCTGCGGTGGGCATGTATTTTTTGATCCTCCAAAGAACCTTTTCCAGGAATCAGCGAGGAGGTCCAAAAATGTGGTTTAGAAAGTCCCAGGGCCCTTTCCATGACATGTGTGGAGATAATTTCCCCAAGGCAGAGAGGGGAGCTGTAATGGAAAGCAATGACCCTATGGCAGATGAGGCCTGCAAAACCAGGGTCTAGAGATTCTTTCTCTGACCAACCTTTTCAGCACTCCTGAAAGGAGGCCCGATTGTCCACCTCTAGAGGCAGTTGTGGGTCGCTTAACTACACCTGCGAGCCTGGTTAGATGCAACAAAAGACAGTTGGATGGAGAGAATTATTTCCAGAGGTTCTATAATTCCTTTTTCCCTACTGCTGCCGTTATCAAGAAAATTTCCCAATGTTCTGCCCAGTCAAAGAAAGGTAGCAATGGTAGAAATTCAAAAGATGCTAAGAAAGAGTCATCCATGAGGTCCCACCTGACCAAATAGAATCCGAAACTTGCTCAAGATTCTTTTTAGTGCCAAAGAAAACAGGGGACTGAAGGCCAATTTTGGATCCCAATGTATTGAACAAGTCCATCGATGCACAAAGTTCCAGATGGTCATGGTTCTGTCCATTCTGCCCTTTCTGGGCAAGGATGACCGGATATGCTTGGTAGATCTTCAGGATGCATTTTGTTGCATAATGAACAGGTGATCCAGAGGGTATTTATGCCTCCGGCTAGAAGCCAGTCATCATCAGTTCAGAGCACTGTCATTTGGTCTCGCCACAGCCCTCAGGGTGTTCAAGTGCATGGCAGTAGTAGCAGCTCACTTGAGACTGCAAGGATTCTAGGTCTTTCCATATCTAGATGACTGTCTCATTACTGTCTCAGCCAGGCATTGACTGATAGAAGCACGAGATTAAGTACTGCATATTTGTTCATATCTCAGAGTAACGTTTCACTTTACAGCTAAAACAGACCCTAAAATTCATAGGAGCAGTGCTCAACACAATATCTATGGTAGCTTCTCTTCCTCTAGCAAGAGTGCTAATGTTAAGAATGCAGGTCATGAAAATAATTTGCAGTATCAGAATTTTGACCCATTTGATTCTGCAAGCACTGGGGTCAATGTCAGCGGCAATAATTTTAGTTCCTTTAGCAAGATTTCACATGAGAATTCTACACTGGATGCTAGCAACACAGTGGTCCATTCTTTCAACCTATGTCAGTGAAGATAAGACTAACTCAAGTATGCAAAAGATACCTTGGCTGGTGGATGCAGTCACAGCAGTTATTGCAAGGCCATCCTTTCATCCTCCCTCAGCCCAAAGCCATAGTGACCACGGACGATTCTCAAATTTGGTGTCGGGGGGCATTTTCTGGGGTAAACAGTCCAAGGCACTTGGTCCCTCAAAAAGGCCAACTTGCATATCAGTGTTCTGGAGATGAGAGCGGTGTGTCTGATATTGCAGGCATTCCAAGGCTGTCTCCCTCTTGGAACACCTGCAGTCCAGACAGACAATATGTCTGTAGTTTGGTACATCAGCAAGCAAGGGGGGACTAGGTCTTCTCCCCGTGTCGAGAAGCCCTCAGAGTGTGACAACAGGTGATGTATTCCAACCACTTTTTAATAGCAACGCATTTTCCAGGGAAGTCCAACATGACAGCAGATCCATCTTACAACCTCACAAGTGTTCTCTCAAATGACAAAGTGACGGATATGACTTTCACTCAGTGGGGCCAGCCATGCTGCTATCTTTCTGCCTTTCCCCGAAACAACAAGTGCAGCAGCTTTTTGGCTCTTATCCCTCCACCGTAGGAATCACTGAGGTATGCTGTAGTCCATGATTGGCCCCCCGGTCTACTGTATGCTTATCTGGCTCCCTTAATTCCCAAATTCCTGCAGAAAGCAGTCCGGTTGAAAAGCAAAGTCATCCTTATTGCACATTACTGGCCTTGACAGATTTGGTTTCCCTTCCTTTGGCCTCATCTACTTTGTCCACCTTGGATTCTGGATCCAGTTCCAGACCTCCTATCTCACCTGATAGGCACGATTCACCCAGATATCTCAAACCTCAAACTAACAGAGTGGTTTCTCCAATTCCTTTAATAGCCAGGCAACCAATGCTGTCTTCCCATGTCCATTCCATACGTTTATCCTCCCATAAGCCTTCTGCTAAGAAACTCTACAGGAGTAAATGGAAAAGATTTATTTGTTGGGCAGAACAAAATCAGATAGACCCCTTCTCAGCTCCAGTTCAGTCTGTTCTGGAATTTTTCATGAGTTTGTTTTGACTGTGCTAGTTTATCAGCTATTAAAGTCCAACTTGCAGCAGTCTCTAACTTTCATGTGGGATTTCAGAATTTTTCACTGGCTTTCTCTAAACTCTGTAAGGCGTTTTTGAGAGGTACTCTCTTGCTAAGACCACCTTATTAAGGATCCCACACCACCATGGGATTTTAAGTCTGATACTGCAAAACTTAATTCATTCTCTCTCTGAAGCAGCAGAAGTTTAGAAGATGATGCTTGAAGTTCTTAAATTCCTGACCTAGAAAACTGTCTTCTTAGTGGCAGTTACATATTTGCTAGAAGAATTTTAGAACTTCAAGCATCATCTTCTAAACTTCCATGTTTGATTTTTTTTTTCATAAGGATAGGGTCACTTTGGTTAGCAATGCTTCCTTCCTAAGGTGGTGTCAAAATTCAACATCAGCCACTCCATTAACTTGCCAGCATTTTTTCCAAAATTGGCAAATAAGGCAAAACATATGCTGCACTTGTTTGATGTTCATAGGCAATTGCATTTCTGCCTACACAGAACAAGAGAGATTATAAAGACTGACTACTTATTTCCTTCACACATACTAAATTGGGTGAATCAGAAAGGTAACTCTAGCTAGATGGTGGACAGGCTGCATTTCCTTTATCTATGGTAAACTGAGTCTCCCCTTACCAAAGCCATTGAAGGCTCACTCAACCAGATACATAGCAGCTGTGTTTGTCTTCCAATCTAGAACTTATGTCTACAATGTTATGTGCAGCTTCAACCTAGTCAAATCCTCATACTTTTATCAATCATTACAAACTAGGTCTGGTCTCGAGGGGAAGAGCAGCCTTTGGCTCAACCAAACTCAGGAATATCCTTCCTTAGAATCCACCCAGGATTTTAGGTAGCTGGAGACTCTGTCCAATTATTTAAGGAAGGAATGAAAATTGACGTCAGATAAACAACTTATGTACTCACTATAACGTCCCGTCTGTGTTGTCCATTTTCATTCTTCCTCAACTCTCCACCCACCAACCCCCACCTTTTTTAATGAATGACTTATGGAACAACGAGAGGCTTCAAGGACATTAAAGTCCTTTGTATAGAACTCCAGTTATGGCATAGCGGTAATAGTCTTCCTGTCAAGCAGCAAAAAAGATCTGAAGGATGTTAAGGTTGGCTTATTATGGGTAGAGAATGTGCTCGAGAGGTTTTTGGAGGCTACGAGCTAGTGTAACCTTTAAGTTGGATCAGAGGTTCAGATCCAAACCCATTAGAAGACACAGATGGAATGTTATGGTGGGTATAAAAACTCTTTTTTGCACCCTTCTGTATTCATATAGACTATGAATGTCCACAATCTTTCTCTCATTTCTTTTTCTATTATGTAATCAATTTAGTTGGCTAAAGATTAAATATGTAATATTTTATTGTCTTCAGCAGAAGGAAAAAGTGTAGATGTTATGTTGTCCTAGCTTGCCTTCATTCTTGCTGATTGGGTTCAGAACTGAGCATCGGTTCCGACTCTGCCTATTACTAAAACTCAAGAGCTACACCTTATCCCATCATGCTTAGGGAAGATTACCCAAATCTCGTTTGCCACTAAACTTAATTGGGTGCTTCCTACTAGGCTCCAGGCTAAGTAGAAAGATTTTTGTCGTGTTCTTATTCTTATATTCCATATTTGATATTCGTTTTTGGATATATTAGTGTAGTTTTACTGCGAGTGTAGTTTACTCTGAAAGTTGCTTTGCCTTTGTGCTTTTTTGTGTGCTTACAGGTGCTTTTTTGTATGCTTATGGCTTTCGTTCCCACTAGGACCCATTTTCGCCCTATCCCGCGTTCAATTGTTTGTGTCTTTTAGTCAGTTTTTGTCTTGGTTGCATTTTAATACAGAGTCGTTTAAGTTAGAGAACCCTTTACTCACCCCATTTTAGTTAGCGGGCTTAACCGTTCCCATATGTGTTAAAGTTAGTGTCATTTTACTTGGAGATCTCTCCTCTTAGAGACCTGTCCTCTAGTCCATTGTTCCCTTGCTGCTGTTTGATACTAGTTAGTGTTTGTTGTTGCTTAGTGTTTGTTATTGTTTAAAAAAAAAAAAATAGTAGTAGTAGTAAATATTTTGGTTTCATTATGTCAAAGGATACGAAAGAAGTGTGTGATAACTGTAGTCAAAAAATGTCCCTGATGGATGGACACAGTTGTGTTTATTGCTTGGGTGCTATCCATCTTTAGGATTTGTGCATGATATGTCATAGTTTTAGTTGTAGGGTTTTGCTAGAATGGAAAAACAAATTAATCGTCAGGGGGTTGCTTAACGTTCCCTTTTCCGAGGCATTTGAAGGGAAACAGAGTTCTCCTAAATCAAACAAATCCTCCAAAAGAGCATCTACTCCAGCTTCGGAGCCATTGAGAAAGCAGTCTAAGGAATCGACATTGGACCTGAAGGCTTTTGGGCCCGAGATGTCTATTTCATTGGTTCCACAGAACTGATAGACATCCATAGCCAGAGCCAGTCCCCTATATTGGAGCCGGTCTCGTCAGTGCTACATTCAGCTATCCTTCAGTCAACATCAGCCAAATCTTCAGTCCACTCCTCTCGATCTTCCAGGAGTTTATCTGATGATGGCGTGGAGCGGGTGGTAAGGAAGCTCCTTCGGACGCCTGGGCTGGCCAAAATTCACTTGAGCCCTCCCACTGTTGATCCGGCTCCAACAGTTATTACCGCACCTGAACCAGTTTCTTCTCCGATCCAGCTGGTGACTTCAGAGCAAGAGTGCTTTGGAATCAATAGTAGTGGAACAGTTGGAGCAGAGACCTGCTCCAGGATATTTGGCTCCAACTTCTGCTCCGATCTCATCGGTGCCATTGCACAGTGAGGGGTCTACGGGCCGAGACTCCCCGGTCTGGTCCGGGGAGGAGAGTCAGATCGGTCAGTTGTCAGATCTGAGTCTTCCTCTATGGGCCTCTGTGTGGATTAGCTTGGTACCTACATTGGCCTTGGAGCCTGTGGTTTTGATTTGGGGGCAGTCCCCTGGCTCTTCAGAGCCAGGGGCTCCCTTGGAGCAGAGCCAGGGTGCTTTTGAGGTTAGGAGAAGAGTGCTGTCACCTAAGGCAGCTCTGCTGTCGGATCCAAACATTTCTCCCCAAAAAGTGCCGGAGTCTGCATCCTTACCACCCCCGCTTCCCAGGCGTAGAGACCCTATGTCACAGGACACCCCATTGGATGAGACCATTTCTTCAGAAACCTCCCTAGAGTCTTCCTCTGGGGATGTCCCTCAGAAGAAAGTATGTAAGAGAAACATATAGACTCACCCGAGTCTGTCACTTGAGACACGGACCTGATGATTCAGAAGGGTCCCCACGGTCACCATCTGAGGATGTCTCCTTTTTGGACATCCTAGAGATCCTAAAGCAGAGAGGTGGCTGGAAGGCCCTTACCCCTTCTGAGGATGAGTCCATATACCTGGATGCATTTGGGTCTTCACCTTTCGATCAGCTTCTGTGTGTAGTTAGTGGAAAGGCGTGGAGCTCTCCAGAATCTATAGAACCTGTTCCGAGGAGGACCAATAAATTTATAACTGCCCCATCTGACAAGGAATTCTTGCCCAAAGGTGTCCCAGTAGATGCTATGGTGGTGGCGTCGACCACCAAAAAGGAGTTAGCTGAGACTTCATCTTTCAATCCACCGGATAAAGAATCTCGTATGATGGACAGATATGGAAAGCTTATGTTCTCATCAGCGGCATTTACACTCCGGTCACTGAACTACTTAATCCATTTTACCAGACTCCAGAGGGATCTCCTGAAGGAGCTAGGAGATGCCCTCCAAGATCGTACAGCTCCGGGGGCATCAGACAAAGTGTCATCCCAGCTTGCGACCTTAAATTCTGTAGTTAATTCCTCCATGCAGCTTACCTTGTATGCAGCCGATGGAGCAAGTAGGGCAGCAGCTACAGGAATAGCCTTGAGGTATTCCTGGATGCTCCTTTGTGAGTTTGCTAAGCTCTTCAAGTCTTCCTTCATTGATGCCCATTTTGATGGCTTAGTCTTGTTCATGCCAAAAGTTGAAGACTCTGACCAGGTGCGAGCAAGAAGCCAAAACTCTGTCTGCCATGGGCGTATGTTTTTCCCTCCCTACCAGGCCTTACCCCAAAGGCCAGAAGGAGGGAAAAATGTGGTTTGATAAATCCCAAAGAGTTTCACCAGAATCACATGGTGATTTTTCTCCTGTGGCAGAGGGGGAAATAATGTGAGACGCCGACCTTGCGGCAGAGGGGGTCTGCAGAATCAGGGTGACAGAGATACTTTCTCTGGCATACCCTACCAGCGCTCTTGAAAGGAGGCCCAATTGTCCACCTCTGGAGGCAGTTTTGGGGCAAACTATCACTGTACCCAAACGCCTGGCTAAACATCACTCGACAAATGGACACATGGATACAGTCAATAATATCCAGGGGATACAACATACCCTTCTCCACCCCTCCCCCACTAACAAAATCAGTCCGAGGTAGTATTCCACCCAGTCAAAAGGATCAAGCAACCCTAGAGATACAAAGGTTGCTAAGAAAAAGAGTCATCCTGGAATTCCCTGCAGACCAAATTGGATCTGGAATGTACTCAAGGTTCTTTTTAGTGTAAAAAAAAACATGGGACTAGAGATTCATTTTGGATCTGAGCAAGCTGAATAAGTCCGTAAAAAAAATCAAAGTTCCATACGGTGACACTGCAGTCTATTCTCCCTTTTCTGGGGAAAGACAACTGAATGTGCTCAGTAGATCTTCAGGATGCGTACTACCATATAAAAATGGACAGGCGATCCAGGAGACATATACGTTTTTGGTCGGGAGCCAGTCATTAACAATTCTGAGCTGTGCACTTTGGTCTCACTACAGCCCCCAGAGGGTTCACCAAATGCATGGCAGTAGTCGCGGCTCACCTGTGGCGTCTAGCATTCCGGGTGTTTCTGTACTTAGGCGGCTGGCTCATCGCCACCACCGAGCATCTACTAACCAAAGCAAGAGACACCACCATCCATTTATGCTTGGAACCGGGCCATAACCATAAATTTTGAAAAATCTGACCATCACAACATATTACAGTCACAGAAGCAGACTTAAACACAGAAAACATGGTAGCAAAACTGCCTCACAACAGACTTCAGACGCTGCGTTATCAAGTCTCAGGCAAAGTTCGTTTTAAAAGCAGCCATAACACTGGTACCTCTAGCACGTTTACACACGAGAGTCCTCCAGTGGTTACTTTTCGCTCAGTGGTCCATGCAGGAGTTATCCATGTCCCAGAAGATCATTACAGACTCCTGCAAGAAGGACCTACACTGGTGGCTTCAGTCCAACCAGGTAGTACTGGTCAGACCATTCACTCTTCCACAACCAGTAGCTACAGTGACCACGGATGCTCCCCAGATAGGGTGTGGGGGGGTATTATCTGGGAAAGACAGTCCAATGAACTTGGCAAGAACATGAGTACAACTTGCACATCACTGTCCTAGAGATGAGAGTGGTGCTGTTGGTGTCGTAGGCATTCCAGAACTCTCTTCCAACAGGAGTAATTGCAATACAGACAGACAACATGTCGGTGGTGTGGTGTATCAAACAAAGGCAGAACCAGATCCTACCCTTTTTGTCGAGAGGTTCAAAGAGTTTGGCAATGGGCAGTCTCCTCTCAAAGCTTTCTGACTGCAGCGCATATTCTGGGGAAATCCAACGTGATAGCGGACAAATTGAGCAGAGCAATCCTAATGCCTCATGAGTGTTCCCTGAAACAGGAAATTGCGAACTAGATTTTTCGCAAATGGGGCCAGTCTTACTACGATCTCTTCTTTGCCATGTCCATGAACACTAAATGCAGAAGCTATCTTGCCCTAATTCCCCCTCTGGGGGAGTCACCAAAAGATGCACTTGTTCACGATTGGCCCCCTGGACTTCTTTATGCCTTTCTCCCCCTTTCCACTAATCCCCAAAGTTCTACAGAAAGCCAAATCGTTAAGTTGCAGGTTAATACTCATCGCTCCATACTGGCCTTGCCAAATCTGGTTCCCCTTCCTATGGCCCCATCTCCAAGAAGAGCTGTGGATTCTGGACCCGCTTTCAGATCTTCTGATTCATGAGTCAGGAACACTCCATCCCTCTATCCAAAACCTCAGACTAACCACTTGGCTGCTCCAATTCCAATCTTAGACAGGCTTCCACACATTTCTCCTGCAGTGAGACGCATCATAGTCTCATCTCATAAAACAACGACAAGAAAGCTTTATGCTAGCAAATAGAAAATATTTTCTTGTTGGGCTTCCAGGAAATCACACAGACCCTTTTACAGCCCCTGTAACTACAATTTTAGATTTCTTGGCAGAACTTTTTAATGAGGGTGCAGCAACAGCTACCATACGAGCGCAATTGGCCACCATATCTAACTACCACTTAGGAGACATGGGGTCTAAGTTAATGTCTCATAGGTTGGGCAAAGCCTTCCTGAGAGAGGTACTTTTTTACTAAGGCCTCCAATAAAAGAACCACCACCTCCTTGAGACCTAAATTTGGTACTGACTACCCTGATTTTCCCACCATACGAACCAGCCTCCTCTTGCCAGCTAAAATTTCTAACATGAAAAACTGCCTTTTTAATAGCCATCACTTCAGTTAGGAGGGTTTCAGAACTTCAAGCTGTATCCATACGCCACCCTTACTTGGTCTTTCATAAAGATAGGGTTTCTCTTAGAACCAGTCTTTCATTCCTTCCCAAAGTGTGTTCAGAGACCAATTTGAATCAGTCCATCGACATACCTGTCTTTTTTCCAAACTATGGCAACCAGGCAGAATATAAGATTCATCAATTGGATATCCACAGGCAGATGTTCATCGTGCATACAGCTGCAGTCATAACTGACGGGTTCTCCTGCCGTCAGGTGGGTCCTCGGTCGGCTGAATTACAAAGTCTAGGTCCGGCGTCGGTTGTCGTCGCTTCTTCCCTGATGTCAGTGCGACAGGGGTATAAAGGAACCAGCCAACGCCATTTTCTTCAGTCTTTCTTGCCGCACAGTGCCCGAAGCAGAAGCAGTTCGCAAGTGCCGGTCGGCCAGCTCCTGAGATTACGAAAATTTGGAAACCAAAGTCTTTTTGAAAGCTAAGTACCCCGTTGGGGAAACTCTTCTTGCCTCAGACCGATGTCAGACAAAGTTAATAATTGTATTTCTTGTGGGAAGCAAATACCGCATAAGGATTTCCATTCCCTCTGTATACCTTGTTTAGGCCCAGACCACGACGTCTCGGTCTGTAGCTTTTGTGCTACATTTAACAAACGCACCATTAAGCATCGGTGAGTTAAGCCCAGCATTATTTTGGGAAAGCATTTAACTATATTATGTCGTTGGATACTCCAACTCCAGTTTTCTCTAAAAAACGCAAAGATAAGAACCGACACACGAGGTCCGCGGCCTCTACCGACACCACGCCAAAGCCGACTACACGTGCTCCGGTTCTCAGCGAGGCGCCTACGCAGCCCCTGACTACCGACGACACTTCTTTGACGGTGTCTCCTGTGCCCGAGGTTGCAGGCTCCTCGGCCCACACCCCAACTACTGATACCGAAGCCACTCTTGGCATTGAAACTCAGAATGTGGACAGGTCCACCTCCACTCAAGGTGTCTTCAGACCTTCCTCTTCTTTCTCCATCAAGGCTTTCACTAAGTCTAAAGCAACCATGCACTCTGAGACCATCTACACAGGGCCCATCTCCAGGCCCCATGCCTAAGAAACAGATGGTTAAAATGGCTGAGGATTTAATTACTCTTATCAGAGGTTCTCAGCCCCCACCGGACAAAAGGCCCAGAGTGGAGGAAGATTCCCCCTCCTCTGATCAGGGCTCCATTATTTCAGAGCACTCTGATCAGGAACATTCTTACTCCCCTTTTGAAGTTTCTGATGCGGAGGAGTCCATCCCTTCTGTACCCCCCCCCCTGAGGATTACTCATTTGGGGAAACTTTGCATACCTTAAGGGAACACTTCCACTGGGAAGGCCAAGATTATTCAGATTCCAAGAAAAGGCTTAGGAAATTTCTCTTGCTACCTCAGCACAGGCCTCTGGCTATACCTCCTGTCTTGGACATCCTAGATGATGTTTACTCGGAGGCCTGCCTCAACCCGGACTCTCTACCTCCAGCTCCAGTTAAGCCTGACAGGTACTACAGGGTTCCTGACTCACACCAGTTTCTATACAAAAGCCATGCTGCTGACCCAGAAACCATCTCACAGGGCCCCAAGGGAGTTAAGGCCTCCATTGCTAAAAATCCATTACCTTCCGAGAGAGATTCCAGATCCCTTAGAAAGGTGGGGAAAAAAGGTATATACCTCGGCTACCTTAACCATGAGGGCCTTAAACTGTCAGTTCCATATGCTAAAATACCAACAGTTTTTGTTATCACAATTGAAAGTAAAATGGAACAACCAGACTTGAAGGAGTTGCAGGATTTGATGCATAGTGCAGAACAAGTGGGTAAGCATACCTTACAATGTGGTTTTGATGCTCTAGAGGACTCGTGTAGAGCTGCTGTTACAGGATCAGTCATAACGTAGGCATGCCTGGCTCAAGGAACAAGCCTTGCCTAATCATGTCAAAGCTAAATTACTAGACGCCCCTCTTCAAAAGGATGTACTATTTGGTGCTAATGAGTACAATGAAAGAAAAGGTGAGACTCCTCTGGATGTTCCACAGCTTTATTAAAATACACAAAAAGTTGTATCCAAAACTGGTAAGAAACTCCAACAAAATAAATATCCACTGACAAGCGCTTTCGGGTTAAAACCCTTCATCAGATCACATACTAAAAACACTTCCTGATATTTAAAATACATGTCAACAAATGAGAGTTAGTAAAAAGCCCGCCTTTTCTGCTAGGCTGGTTTTAAAGATACACAGTCATTTAAGCCCGGAGTTCTGTTCTATTATCTCTTTTTGTGTGATTGTTAATTTGAAGAACAACTTTTTAGAAAGGGGCTATAGAAGAGAACTGGTTAATAGAATGGTTGATACCAATCACACAAAAAGAGATAATAGATTTAAGCCATGGCTTAAATGTAATAAAGGGGAAATAAGAACCACTAATACCACACACAAACTTAATGAACCAAGGGTACTGTTTACATATAGTAGTAATATAGGAGACATCAGGGATATTGTCAACAGAAACTGGAATATTTTGAGGGGAGATAACAAGTTAAGAAATATAGTGGGGGCTTATCCACAATTTGGTTATAGGAGAAACAAGAATCTAAAAGACATCCTTTGTAAAGAGAAAACAGTAACCCAAACTTGTATCCTAAAAGAAGAAATTGGCAGTGTCCCATGTGGATATTGTAAAGCATGCCAATTTATAAATAAAGATCACACCTTTACACATCCAGTCAGTGGACATGTCTTTAATTTCAAAGCAAAAGCTACCTGTAGGACTAGTAATTTAGTTTACATAGCGGAGTGCACTGAATGCATATGTTTTCATGTTGGCAAGACCAACAATATGTTTAAGGTAAGAATATTGCAACATATGTCTTCAATTAGGAATAAAGATGCACATAATGCTTTATATAAGCATATTGAGACCCACCCCACACATAATTTTAAATTCAAAGCAGTGGTTAATGTTGTCATGAACAATAAGGGGGGGTGATGTTAAACTATTAACTGAATCTATGGAGTCCAAATGGATTTTGGAATTGATGGCCCACAGAACTCCGGGCTTAAATGACTGTGTACCTTTAAAACCAGCCTTGCAGAAAAGGCGGGCTTTTTACTAACTCTCATTTGTTGACATGCATTTTAAATATCAGGAAGTGTTTTTAGTATGTGATCTGATGAAGGGTTTTAACCCGAAAGCGCTTGTCAGTGGATATTTATTTTGTTGGAGTTTCTTACCAGTTTTGGATACAACTTTTTGTGTATTTTAATAAAGCAGTGGAACATCCAGCGGAGTCTCACCTTTTCTTTCATTGTACTTATTTTTCGGCTGTTTGGTGAGTCTGAGGCATAGCAAAGAACATTATTTGGACATTTGATGCTAATGCTGAGGAGGTATTAAGGAAAATGGAGGAAAAGGCTAAATCAATGCAAACTGTGAAAGATTTTCTATAGGTACAACCCCCACGTTTTAGTAGAAATTGGCCTTCCAAAAACTGGTCCTTTCCTGCCACGGACAGACCCCAAAGAGGCAGATACAGGTGCCCGAGGGGCAGAGGACAATCCCAGGGATCGTTTAGAGGCAGACAATGGCAAGCTCCTACACAAAGAGGTTTTGAGGATAACTCGCAATCTTTCAGAAAGCAAACCCAATGACTTTCCCCTTTGCATGCCAACCAAGTCTCAAATGGCAGCCCCCTTAGGAGGAAAGCTGGCATTATTTTCAAAAAATTGGCATATTGTCACAAAGGACAAATGGATCCTGGACATTATAAACAGAGGCTACAAATTCCATTTTCACACCCTTCCAGAAATGAGAGGCATGCCAAACCTGCCACACAATCAAAGGGCAGAGGCACAAAGGCAAATTACAGATCTCAAACATGAAAGCTATTCAAGAGGTACCTACGCACGAACAAGGTCAAGGTTTTTATTCCAGGCTATTTCTGGTACCAAGGAAGGGAAAAGGTTGGAGACCTATTTTGGACCTATCTGTCCTAAACACATTTCTACTCGTACCAAAATTCTAGATGCTCACTCTACAGCAACTTCTTCCCATGCTGGGCAAGGAGTCTTGGCTGGTAACATTGGACCTCAAGGAGGCATACCTGCATGTCCCAATCAGACAAAATTGCAGAAGGTACCTCAGATTTCTTGCAGGTTCAACCCATTATCAATTCTCTGCATTGTCCTTTGGCTTATCTACTGCGCCCAGATTATTCACAAAATGCCTGGCATCAGTAATTGCCTACTACAGACTTCAAGGGATACAAATATACCCCTATTTGGACGACTGCCTTATCCAAGCGGACAGCAAGCACATTCTTCTGAAACATCTGGCTTATGTAATAATGTTGTTGAACTCTCTGGGATACACAGTCAACAAAAAGAAATCAAGGCTAATACCCTCTCGGAAGATAATTTTCCTGGGTGCCAATTTGGACACAAACACCCAGATGGCCTACCTCACGCCAGAGAAGCAGGGGCAACTAATTCAATACTTCAGAACACTAGCAAACTGCACCAGGCTGACTGCAAGGAAAATCCTGCAGGCTCTGGGATTCATGGCATCTTGCATCTTACTAATCCCATGTGCAAAGCTGCATATGGGAAACTACAATGGTACCTAAAAAACATATGGTCTCAACACAGCCACAGTTTGGAAACAATAATACCACTAATTCCATGTCTGCAAAAGGAATTTCTGTGGTGGGCTCAAGCATGTCAAACAAACACAGGTCTTCCATTCAGCAAGCCTCAAGCAAATCAAGTCGTCACAACAGATGCCTCGGACTATGCCTGGGGGGCGCACATGACAGACCGGTGCATTCAGGGCAAATGGTCCCAAAAAGAAAAGCACCTTCACATCAATCAAAAGGAAATGCTAGCAGTAATAAATGCTATTATAGCTTTCAAGGACCTTCTACAACCAAGTCAACTATTGATAAGAACGGACAACACCACAGTTATGTGGTACATAAACAAACAGGGAGGAACACATTCTTACCGCCTATGCAGACTGGCCATGTCACTTTGGAACATGGCCATGGACTTGCAAATAGAACTACAAGCACAGTACTTGCCAGGCTAGGAAAACACGCTGGCAGACA
Organism: Protopterus annectens; assembly: GCF_019279795.1. Lineage (NCBI taxonomy): Eukaryota > Metazoa > Chordata > Ceratodontiformes > Protopteridae > Protopterus > Protopterus annectens. Next base: position 123,926,800 of record NC_056743.1, read on the forward strand.
ACCTAAGCAGGAATATGACAGATCCACATGAATGGAAATTGCATCCAAAAGTTTTTACAGAAATAATCCAAGAATGGGGAAGGCCAGACACAGATCTCTTTGCCTCCCACAAAAATCATCAATTGACAAAATTCTGCTCAAGGATTTTCCATCCAAAGGCCTGGAGAGTGGACGCTCTCTCTTTCAGTTGGACATCAATGACAGTTTATGCCTTCCCACCTCTTCCTCTGCTGCCCAAAGTTCTATTGAAAACCAGAGCAGACAGACCAAAGATGATTCTCATTGCTCCGGACTGGCCAAGGCAACACTGGTACCCATTCCTGAGGAGCCTGACGCATTCCCCACCATGGACCCTGCCTCTAATGCCTCTTCTTCTGACTCAACACAGCTTCAAAACTCTTCACAGCCAGCTAAAAACACTCAATCTAGCCGCATGGAAGATTCCTTAGCATCACAACAGGCCCTACTCTCCAAGGAGGTGCAGGATGTCATTTTGGAGACCAGAAGGCCATCAACTAGAAAAACTTTCTCCTCAAAATGGAAATGGTTTTGTGTCTGGAATGAGAAAAAGGGCCAGGATCCTGGAAAACTGAATTTACCTGAAATACTACAATATTTGGCTGAGCTGCTAAGCAGTGGACTTTCATTCTCCTCCATCAAAATCCATGCCTCAGCCATTTCTGCAGAATACAACACTGATCCACCTTTATTCTATCACCCTCTCTTAAGACAGTTCCTCAGAGGGGCTAAGAATTTAAGACCTCCAAGGAAACAACCAATACCTGCTTGGGATCTTAATTTCATTCTGGAAAAACTGACCTTGCCTCCCTTTGAGCCAGCTGCCTCATCAGATTTGCAATATTTGTCCTGGAAAACAGCTTTCCTTATGGCTATCACCTCAGCTCATAGAGTTTCAGAACTACAGGCTCTCATGGCTGTCCAGCCTTTTATCATCTTCCATCAGGACAGAGTTTCCTTACGAACCAACCCGTCCTTTATGCCTAAAGTGGTATCCAGGGTAGCTTTAAATCAGGCCATACATTTACCTACTTTTTATCCTAATCCTCAAAACAAAGGGGAGAGATTACTACATTCCTTGGACATCCACAGACAACTGCGTTATTATTTGGACAGAACAAAGCCTTTCAGAAAATCAGAACAGCTCTTTGTGTCCTATGCGGTAGCAGCTCAAGGAAAGCCAATTTCCAAACAGACAATCTCAAAATGGATAGCCCACTGCATACGTTTTTGCTATTCCTTTCATGGCAAAGCTGTACCTACAGGCATTAGAACTCATTCCACCAGGGTCACAGCCACCTCTGCAGCCTTCCTCAGAGGAGTTCCTACCAAGGATATCTTGGAAGCAGCCACTTGGAGTTCTGTGCATACCTTCTCCAAGCACTACAACCTACCATTATACTCCAAATCTAGAGCAGGCTTTGCCACTGCAGTCTTGCAGAGCGTTTTGGCTCCTCCTAGTTCCACCTAGTGCCTACCACCCCTTTCTTAGCTTTGGGATTCTACCCATCAGTTATGACTGCAGCTGTATGCACGATGAACATAGTACAGTTTTGTACCTACCATAAATTTAGATGTTCGAGTGCTAATACAGCTGCAGTCAAGGTTTCCCTCCCTCCTTCCCCTCTTGGAACAGGCCTATAGGCTAACACATCCTCATACAACCTGATTGGGGTATTCATTTATGATTTATTTGTTTGCAACTACTGTATTTTGATTATATTGCAGTGCATTATTACACAAATTTATGTATTGCCTTCCTTCTGGGGGCACCTGACATCTGGGGCAAGAAAAACTGAAGAAAATGGCGTTGGCTGGTTCCTTTATACCCCTGTCGCACTGACGTCAGGGAAGAAGCGACGACAACCGACGCCGGACCTAGACTTTGGAATTCGGCCGACCGAGGACCCGCCTGACTGCAGGAGAATCCATCAGTTATGACTGCAGCTGTATTAGCAGTCGAACATCTACATTTATGGTAGGTACAAAACTGTACTTTGGTTACACTTCTACTTGCACAGAACAAAGGAGTTTAGAAAACCTGACCAGTTAGTTGTCTCCTTCTCGGAAAACAAAAAAGGTGCACCAATTTCGAAAGTTACTTGGTCAAAATTGCTTACTGACACCATTACCTGTGCATATAATTCTCAGCATAACCAACTGCCAGGTAAAATTAAAGGCCACTCAACAAGAGCTATGTCAACATCAGCCGCTTTTCAGTCTAGACTACTTATGGATTCAGTTTGTGCTGTAGCCACATGGTCAAACCTCATGCATTTATCTCTCATTACAAAGTAGACATGGCGTCCTGGAACAGAGCTTCTTTTGGTTCTACTGTTCTGAAGAGTTATATTCCCTTGAGCCACCCAAGAAAGAAGGTGGTAGAGACCGCTGTCCCAACCAGTAAGAATGAGGGCGAGATAGGACAACATAACATAAAGATAATTATGTACTCACCATAGCATTCCATGTTTGTTTTCCATATTCTCACCTTTATTCTCGTCTCCCCCTCCTTCCCCCAACCTTCGCTCATGGAGGATCGAGAGGAAGTCCATAGGTTGGTGAATTGTGTTCTCTGATTCCCTTCTTGTCTCATGAGAGATAGACTAATAACTATTTTCATTGGGTTTTAGCATAAAATCTTCAAAAATATGTTAGTAATTTGCAAACAAGATCTGGGTAATTTCCCTAAGCATGATGGGATAGGGTGTAGCCTCGAGCTGGTGGAAGCTCTCGAGCTTTAGTAATAGGCTGAGTCGGAACCAACCAACAAGAATGAAAGTGAGAATATGGATAACAAACATGGAATGTTATGGGGAGTACATTCCTTCTTTTTTGTTGAATTTTACATGTGGCTAAGACGCACAAAAGGGAGACCTTGTTTTAAATGGCACATATTCTTCCTTACATTTAAATAACCTACTCTGAGGTGATGTGATGTTTTGAAGTTGTCAACCTATTGCTTTCAGTGGAGCTATAGAGAGCTGAAGTTTAATTTCTAATGACCCTGTTGGCAAAAGCAAGTTATGCCCTCGCAGTGTAAATAGTTATATCTGTAGTGCTGTAGGAAGTACTAAAATATGAAAAACAAACTTGTTCAGCACAACTAGCTGTACAGTGGTAGTATCATTAGATTTCAAGTTTTAAAATGGATTTTGTAAGTCACAATAAGAACAGTAAATAATGATTGCTTTATATTGCTTTATAAACAGTTTACAATATAGCTGTTAACATCTACAGCTTTGCAACATTTTTCTTCAGTCTGTTATGAGGTTTCATATAAAGCCATGTAGTTCTTTGTATGTTCATTGCTTGTTGAAATATTTACTGAAATGTGAAAATTATAATATGGATATTTAACAAATTAAAAATTTATTTCCAAATGTAGTGGACAGAGGTTGTGTATCAGTGCAGTTCTCTTGCTAACAATATATGCTGTAAGATTAAATAGTTTAGTAGCACATATGTAACATGGTTTTACCATTATCTAATAGTGTAGCCACATAGGTAAAATTAATGCCTAGAATTATCATAAGAATCAAGTATGCTCCTAGAGAAATCCTTGGGGACATCAGATGGGTTTAATTGGGAGCAAACCTCCCAATATGGAGGTTTCAAGGGAATTTTGTCCCCTCCCCTGCTAGTTTGATTTTTTAAAGGAGCTTCAGTCAGATAGTTTCATTTTATTAACATTCAGTCAGGTGGTCTTTACTTTAATGTAGTGGACCTTCCCATTATAGTGGGAAAAGTACATAGCTTGTCACTGTGATGTTTTTAAGACCTTGGGCTGTCTCAGAAAAATAGCTACAAACATTATCTTCAGTTACTGACATGCAGGTGTACCCCTACTTAAAAAAATGCTTGACTGGGCGGCTGACCCGACATTCCTGTGCATATGTCATATATTCTTTCTGCATTCAACAAAGATGTGATATTATGTAGCAGTGGATGAAAATTTGCTGCTTGGGTGGTGCGAGACACTTAGCTAAAAGACTGTTGCTAGCATTGCTGCAACCAGATCTGTCAGAATGTGTGCACTCACTTGATATTCATAGAGCTTGACAAAATATAGCATCCAAGTAATGGATGAATGTATCTTTCTGATTCTCTCTCTCCTGTTGTGTAACAATCTTTTTTTTAGAAAACATGGTTTATTCCAGAAAGTGCATCTGTTACTCAAGTAGTGCTTTCTTCAGGCATTGACCTGAAAGAATGTGCACCACCATTGTCAGACTGTTTCCTTGTAACTGTTTTATTTGACATGAAGCGTTCTGAATTGAAGGTTGAAAGCTCCAGGGTGAGTAGTTGACTTACTGGAAAACAAAAGGGTATGTAGGTCCACTTCAAACTAAGTTTGGGGTTAAAATAATGCAACTGTATAACAGTAATATATTAGCTATGTTTTGCATTAATGTCCAGAAAGTGTGTCTTCTACATTTTCCAAACCCTTGAGAAATAAACTAAGTAGACTGAACATTTTTAACTGCTAATGTATGTGAAAATTCTTTCTGATTGATCTCATTCTTGCCCATTTTCTAGCACTGCATGGAGATGAAAAACACAATCTTAGCAAGACAAAAAGAGATGCACAACTCACTAGAGAAGGTGAAACAACTGATACGACTAATTCAGGGGATTAATCTTTCAAAACTGACAAGCACTGAGGAAAGCTTCTCATCAGTCTCCAGTAGCACAGACTGTGTAAATCATTCTAGCAATGTTACCATCACCACTTCAGCAAGTACCACCAGTGCCACACTAGTTTCCCCCCCAAGCTATACGATGAACTGTGGTTTGGAGACAAAATAGCAGCATACAAAGAAAGGACAGTTTGTACTTGATCAAGGACAAAACAGATTGCCTTCAGACACTTCCTGAATTTGCCAATCAATCTCTACTTTATCTTTCCATTTTGTTGTGTTTCTTTTCAGTGTCAGACCACAGTACATCAATAGTGCCAGCTGGGGGTTGTGCCAGTACCATGCCAAGTGAAACGTGTGTGTGTGTGTGTGTGTGTGTGTGTGTGTGTGTGTGTGTGTGTGTGTATTATATATATATATATATATATATATATATATATAAACACACGTGTGTACACATATATATATATATATGTGTGTGTGTATGTATATATATATATATATATATATATATGTGTGTGTGTATGTATGTGTATATATATATATATATATATATATATATATATATATATATATATATATATATATAGTGTGTGTGTGTGAGAATGTGTATAAAGTGAGAGATAAAATACATATATATTACACCAGTGTGTGCCTGCAGCAGCCTCTTCAACTACAACTGACTGATCTTTTTGATTTCAGGACTGGAGGATTCAGGGTGTTGAATTTTTTTTTTTTTTGTACTTTGTTTTAAGAAGAACATGGTGAACAGTTTTTTGAATGGGCTGGGTGGGAGGGCATAGGGAGGGGCAAAATAGTCCAAAGATTGAAAATCCTTTGATCTTCAGTCTCTGCTGTTATGTGAACTGCAGAACTGTTAAACCAAAAAGTAAATGAGGAAACAAAAGGACAGGAATACCTATGGACAAAGAGTGACCCGATATCTGTTTGCTGCACATTACTTAAGATCATAGAGAATGATTGGAGAGTTTCAAAAGAAACAGTTAAAAAGGAAAAAGAGAAACAACCTTTGCAGGTGTGGTAGGTTCTGAAAGCCAGCCATGCTGTTAGCGCAGCTGCATTTTCAGTCAAATCTTCATGCTCCAGTGACTGTAGTGCTGTTTATGTAGCTGTCCTGTGTCTTCTATGTGTGCACGTGTCTTTATATATGTATTTATATACCTGTATTGTTGTATATATTGGCATATATAATGAAATGTGTATTACTATAGGGGTAGGTTGGCTTGAGCACAAATGGTAAGTGCAGTGGGTGGGTAACAAGTGACACTTTGGGCACATCATTTGTATTTTGTCCATTAAAAAAAAGTTGGTTACTGTCATGCAGGTGAAAAGGATAGCTTATTTTTGCCCATCAAAGAAATTAGTATAGCTCATTGTATATGTAAGTGATAACAATGTTTGGATAGTGAGAAAGAACCCCTCTTGAGCTATTTTTAAATGCAGTATCTAGTACAAGGAAGGAACAGTGCCAGGGATGCAGATGAACTGCAGCTTTCCCTTAGAGTAAAATAAATGAAAAGTAAAGGGGAGTAAAATCTCTGAAGATTGTCCAAAGTGTATTAAGGGGCAGGACAAGAGAAGCATGGGGCATAGTGTTAGGAATAATTGTCAGTTGCTTGTAGTGAGTTTTGTGAGTCAGTGAGTCATCTTTCCAAGCACTATTACACAGAAAAGGACAAAAAAAAGCTGCAAGAGCAGAATGTTTGGTAATTTGTATCTGCTGGATTTTTTAATAAGTTAATTGTCAACAAAAATAGAACGATTGTTCTGGTCTTCCTAGTGTTATTTAACAAAATGAGATCAAGACTTAAAATGTAAAAAGAATATTTGTTTCTTAAAAGCAATGATTTCTATTAAAATGTAAAAATGTGGAGCAGATACTGTGTTTTTATAATTATTTCATTTAAGGAACTTTTGTGCGATTGTTATAAAAGTGTGGCCTTACGTGCTAAGTATTTATATGTAATGGTAAAGTTCAGCTGAGGCTGTGTTGTAATTTTTGAGAGATTGGAAGGTTAGTATTGAAACCTTTTCTCTAGAACTTCACTGCTGAATGTTGTTTAATGTTAAGTGTGATGGGATATTTTGTCTTGGTTTCAAGGCAAAGCCAGATACTTTCTCAACTTGAGAATGATTGTTGGCCTACTGTATTTCACTGTAGTGGACCTTGTTGTTAAACTTTTTTTTTTTTTTTTTTTTTTTTTTTTTTTTTTTAAGTATGTTGAACTTAAAGCGTATTACTTTCAGCAAGGCTGTAATGCTGTGATAATGGGTCAGCTTTAAATTTTAGTGATCAGTCAGAAGATAACTTGTTTTCTACACATTTCATATTGTCAGATACTGTATGCACAACAAGGTAACTTGAGCTGTTTGTACACACCGGAGGTGTTTTGTGCTAAATAAACCACAACCTTGAAGAACGGGGTGATATTTGATGTAACCAGGAGTTCCCACACTTAAATGCTACACTGAGTAAGCTTGCTGATCTTTCTGACAGCAGTTTCTAAAGTTTGCACTAATGTATTTTATACTTGATTATAAATTTTAAAGAATCTTTTGACATCTGTGATTTAAAGAAATTGCATAATTATTTTGCTGCCAATTTTGCTCGTGCTAAAAAAAGCTCTAATTCTCAGTGTTAAGTCCATGGTGGTTTCTGTATCAGAATGTACTTGATGTTTTAACAGTTTCTTGTTTTCCAGTGTTCGGATTTTATGAATGTGATTTGAAGTTCATTTGGATAATGATTTTTCAAAATGCTAATTAAGAGAGTCTTCTAAAAGGTGAATGAAATACAATGTTTATAATGTACTTAACTGGGGGCAGTGCAGTGGTTAGTGTTGTTGCCTCACAGCAAGAGGTTCTTCAGTTAAATTCTTGGCTGAGGTGCCTTCTGTGCGGAGTCTGCATGTCCTCCCTGTGTTCGTGTGGGTTTCATCCGGGTGCGCCTGTTTCCTCCCACATTCCCCAAGACATACTGCAGATGGATTGGAGACACTAAATTTTCCTTGGGTGCAACTGCGTGCGTGCCTTCTGAGGAAGGTCGGGCTGGCAACTCGACACCGTAAAAGCTTTACTGCCACTTGTTCTGCAGACCATTGATCCACCGTGGCAACCCTTAATGGTAGCAGCAGAAAGGAGAAGAAGATAATGTACTTAACTGGAACTTTGTTGTGCACAGATTTTCTTTTTGTTAGCTTTCTTGTTTTCCGGCACTGTTTTACAAGGGCTGTACTTTGCCACCTACTTACTTTCTGCAAATTAGTACAAAGTGCAGAGTGTTGCAGGCACAGGAAGCAGAAAGCCCTTTTGCATATTGCTATGAACTCAGAAATGATGTAAATGAATGAACAGTCTGCATATAAGGTAAGCTTCTCTGAAACATTCGTTCTGTTTATCCCTGTAAACTGCTGCTAAGTTATTTACAGCTGAATGTTAAGGTGTGAATGGTGAAGATTAACCATGTACTTATTGTGATGGTGCCAAATGACTATATATTATGAGAAAACTGTAGAGGTCATTGTTGAGTTCCTGATAAAATCAAGAGAGTTAGTATCTGCAGATTACCCTTACCATAATGTAGTGCATTGTAGAAAATCATTTGAAAATCTGAAAAGCTTTCTTTTTATATTTCAGGTTTCTGCTTGTTCTTGCAGCAAGCAACCAACAGCAATTAATTTTCTCTCTCTAGCTTAGCACATTTGATGATGGAGCTGATATTACTTGGACAGTATGTCTGCCTGAAAATTTTGTTTTAATCTTTTATGCTTTTGTTCCTATGTGTGGAAATGTTTTAATTTAACGCAACAGTGAGGGTTGGTTGTACTCTCACTGGCATCCCGGCAATGAGGACATTTATTTGATTTTAATCTCCTTCCCAAAGTGAGAGAGACATACAACCTGCATTACCACAGGAGCCACAGTGCTTTCACACACACATGCTTATTGAAGGGTAGCACCAGTCAGTGCAACACACACACACAGATCCCCAGATCATGGATGTACCTCTTCCTCTGAAAGACTTAGTCTTCAACCAGCTCTGCTTCTCTCTCCCCTTTAGAATGGGCATGCCTATCCTTACTGCCAGCTTTAAAAAGCACTCAGATCAACTTGGCCATAGTTGGGCCTTTATCCCGGTTTGCCACCTCTGCTGGCTGTAGTATGCAGGGAGAAATTGTTTAACACTTTTGTGATGGACTCTGCACAATAAGAATGGTAAATAATTTGTTCATTGTCTTGTATTCTGGTTGTAGAAGGTAAATTCATATTCCAGAAGGATCTATTTTTAGGAACGATAAATTTATATTTTTTTGCTAATATTTTATGTATTTCTTACTTGGCTGTAGAAATTTAGATTGACTTGTCAGAGAGATCAAAGTTTATTCTACCTGCTTCGTTATTAGACTGTTGCTAATCGTCTCATTTTGGTGCTTGCAGTAAAATTGTGTCATTTAGCATGTGTGTATAAAATCAGAGAGCCTTCATTGATTTCTTTGGTGGATGTTTTTTTTTTTTTTTTTTTTTGAAAAATGTATTTAAAATACAAGAAAATATAGTACTGGTACCTTAATGCATACCTCTCAACTGTACAGATGTTTGCCTCATATTTTTGGCCTGTTCACAAAATTGTGCTTTTCTGGCAAATTAGTGGTAAGTAATTCAAGATTTTAGAAACTTCTACTCCTTAAATAAAAACTATATTGGCTAGAACTACCACATTTATTATCATCCAGTCAACTAATCATGGCACACAAATTATTACATCAGGCCGAAACAATTCCAGCTCTGTTAAACGTATTAAAACCTTATTTTACTAACCGTAGTCTTAGATCTGAAAATAAATCACTCCTACAAGTAAGCAAATCAATCAACACTGCTGGTGATTCCCTATATTCCCACTATGTAGCAAAAGTCTGGAATTCACTTCCTCTTCCTATTAGAACTACTACCAATGCCCATCAGTTTAAATAGTCCCTAAAAAGTTTCCTTAATGACTCTTGGCTTTGTACCTGTACTAGGCCAGGCTAAGTGGCTGTAAAATTGCTTGTTCTTGATATCCTAGCTCTTTCTGACTAATAGGTGCAGCGGTTAGCATTGTCACCTCACAGCAAAAGGTTCTCCTGTTTGATTCTTGGCTGGAAAGCCTTCTGTGTGGAGTCTGCATGTCCTCCCTGTGGTCGAGTGACATATAAAGACATACAGGTAGGTGCGTGTGTGAATGGGTGTGCCTTCTTTGAAGGCTGGGTGTTGGTCTGGCAACTTGACACCGTAAAAATCCACTGCCAATCATTAGCGGACTTGAGTTCCACTGTGGCGACCCCTAACCGGGAAAAGCCGAAAGACAAGTATATTTAAACGTTCTTAATATTGTTATATTTAACTGAATTGATACTTAAAAAAACCTGTACCTGCTGGATCTATGTTAATTTGTACTTTGCCTCTGTTAATTTGTCATGTGTAATATGTATATTGGCTGAAAAAAATGTTATTGATTACTGTGTAATTTCTGTAATAGTATGTGTTTATGTACTTTTAAGATGCATATGGAGATTTTCTCACCAGGCCTCCGCTGAAAATGGATTTTTCATCCAGTTGGACTTTCCCGGTAACCAAATGTAAATAAAATAATGACAGACATTTGAGTTTCAGACTTCATACCCTTCAGAAAATTCAAACCAATGCAAAACCTTTTATTCTATCAACATTCTAAGTTTGTAAGAGAAATATGTAAAATTTGTCCCTATTTTTAGCCCTTTGTACCACGTTTATTTATGACTTTGGCCAGATTTCTTGCTCTAAGAGGTTGAGATGTATGCCTTAATGCCTTGTGGTGTCACTAAAATACTTTGTTATTCTGAGGTGACATTTAAAGATATTTGTTTAGTAAGTAACTTCTTTGTGCTCCAGTACTTAAAATGTATTTTTCCACAGTGGATCTTCTCATAACTGCTTTCATTTCTTTCTGGCATGCAGCAGTGGCTAATTTAATGAACTCACTAAAATTTAGAGGCAAATCATTCTTCCAATTCATAGTAACTGCTTTCCTTGCCACAGGCAGTAGTCCATACTAATTGATATTGTGATGAGCTAATACAATTTGATATATATGCATTAGTTAATATTAATGAATCAGTACTGACAGTTATCTGAATATAATGTCTTAAAGAATTATGTAATGTCATTCCAGTAAGAATATTTTTTTTCAGAATTTAAAAATGTGATACCAGTCTGCTTTTAAAGATTCATTAGACCTCCAATATTTGGTTTCATTATTTTTTTTTATTTTTTTATAAGGAATGCTGCAAATCCTAAACTATACTTCCATATAAAAACCAAAACATATTGGACATAGTTAAACTAATAGATCATGGTCATTCTCATTCAGATTACATAGTTTAATAAAATCCCAGTGTCTACTGTTAATCTTGTTTTCCAAATCAGAATTGAAACTGTGCAGTTTAGATGAGGGTAATCTTTATATCTCCATTATTACTGATTAAAGAAAAATACTTTGTTAGACTTGGATAGACATTTTTGTCATTATCCAGCATGACTTTGTTCTTTTTCTAACTATTAATTCCCCATTAGAATATTCCAAATTGAATGTGTTCAGTAATTCATTACTCAGTAAAATATTCACCTCATTTAGACAATCAGATCAGTACATTAGATTCTTAGTTTTCAATTTTAACATGTTACCTAGAATGTTACTTGTAATAAACCTAGTTGTATTGGCTAGGTGAAAGTAGAAGAAAAAGTATTTTAATAAAATAATTTTTGTATATCTAATTTCTGGATAATTTTTATATACAATTTCTTGATGTTTTTAAGATAATATTTAAGTAATTAGGTTATACTGGAAACTACTGAAATAATTCTTAATAATCCATTGTATTTTATTAATATATAATAAAGAACTTCTGGATTTTAAATATGGACTATCACAAATGTAAACATATTGATTTCCATTCAGCCTCTCAAATGCAAACAGTGTAAAATTGTTTGAGACTAAAGCTAAATCATAAGCTTCTAAGTTAGTAAAATTGATATCCCTTTATTCCATTGTCTGGTGTGATTAATGAAAGGTGATCTACCTTTACTTGGATGCTACAAAAAATTCATAAGCATTTTATGGTGTATTCTTATATATTACGGTATAATTTTGATACATTTCTCAGATACCTTTTTTTCTTGCAGCTCATTTTAAAATTTGAAATTCCGTTGCCCAGGACTTGTAGGTCCCATTTAGCCAATGCACAGCATCCTTGCACTGAGGTGCTGAGGACTTTATAGCCATTCATACTGACTGAATTTCCTGACTTGTTTCATTTGAAGTTCTTGTTTTCAGTTTCTAAAATTGTTGAGTTTGTCATGCATGTTGGTGGTCAACAGATCAGGAACAGGATCACCAGAGAAACCATATGAAACTGATGGCTGTCACAGGTGCCAGCATTTTATCCGTGAAGCTTAAGACATTTGTAGACTTCCAGCAACTGGCAGGGATGCAGATGGCCTTGTACACATATCAGCCAGAATGGTCATTTGAAGATTCCAGACAAAGCCTTACAACCAAAAGGTAAGGGACTCATAGTCCAGTTCTCAGTTGAGGAATCACCTTTCTTCAAAGTCTCCCATGCCAATAATGGCTTCTGAGCCTTCTTTATGGAGTAATTGCCCTGTAGAAAAATGTTTTTATATTATCCCAGTCTTTCTGGGTGAATGGGCATGTAGTGCACAGTAGCAGTGCCTACTTGTCATCTAGTCTTAAGAATGATACTTCTAGGTTCAGTCACTTCCTTTTACTATCACAAAGGTGATTTGAAATCTGCTTATCAGAATACTGTTTAAACAACACAGACACTGTGGGTATCTAGATAATGTCCAAGACTTTTACTCTGACTGCATAAAGGAGTGTGGCAATTGATATGCATCTTCCTCTAGTTGGGTATTACTTAAAGCTATAGACCCTATGTAATATAACCCCCATTTATCTTGGTTATAAAATATACCTTTTTTCCTATTTTATATACTTATTTTGAAATAGCTTACTTAAGATTGTTTTAAAATTTTCTTTAAAAATATACTTGGTATGTCATAGGCTTTTACATCAAACAGGATTTTTTTGTACACATTCTTGCAGCATTTTAGTCTTTAGTATCATGGTCATATCTCCAACTGTTCATGTACCTGCCTGTTTCTTCAGCACTCTTCCAGCTCATGAATATTTAACAGGCCTGTTCTCTCTGGACTTCTAATAGTTCTTGTGTGATAGTTGTTGCTGAACTACAACTTTGCTGTGACATGCAGCTTAAGGAGCCTACCTGTGCAACTCCTGACTGTTGCAGTTCTCAAAGTCTGTTTTCACAACAGTATTGATTGTGCCAGTTTGTGGTTGCTCAACTCCCTTGAACTTGAGGCATATCTATCTTGTATAAATGTGTGCAATTCTTCCATTACAGCTTTCTGTCTTGCCTGTAACCAGCAATGAGTTTTGGCTAAGCCACTTGATCAACTACTTCACCTTCAGGTTGCAGACCTTCCCATACCTTTTGTATTCTTTGTGTCTTTCTCATGCCTTTACATGTGTTTGTCTTCTGCAGTTAGTCATATTTCTATCTCTGCCAGTTTCTGTCCAGACTTTCGTTTACTTTGTATTCATTTTCAGGCATCACTAGCATAGCTGAAAGTAGGTAATCTGGTTTTCATAATTCTGTCCTTTTGCTCACTACAGTAAGCAAAGATAGTGACTGATAGTCTCAGGCCAACAGTCTAATCAATAAAAAAAGGGTCTGTTGCCATGGATATGAACTTTTCTACAGTCTCCGTTACTGGCTTGGTGGATATAGACACCCTGAGGCAGTGTAGAAATTGCCTCATGTTAATTCTCAAACAAACTGATACAGTATTTACACAACATCACTGGAGGCAAGGCTCTTATATAAAAGTATTCCTAATGTCAATAAGGTTGTCAGCAGTACACATATTGTACCCATCAAGCACAATTCAAAGTAGATGTACAGATCTACAGATTCACGTTACAATGCCGAATTTCCGAAAGATTGTATTTCATATGGCCAAGACCATATGGTCGAACTTTCAGAGCCTCAGCATTGTAAAATAAATCCAAATAAAAAAATGTTCTCACCGTTATTGCTGGGGGGGCAAGCCCCCCTGCACCCCCCCCCACACCACTACTTAAATATTTCAACTCCAAGATCGCACTACAGCGAGGAAAAGGGAAATCTCTCATTCCGCACTGTACGCAGATCTATGTTCACAATGTCGAGGTTCTGAAAGTTTGATCATATGTTCTTGGCCGTATGAAATTTGATCTTTTAGAAATACAGCATTGTTAACTGTACCCAGACCCACATATACTGAGGCGCTTAAATGTAACCTTCCTAAACCACAAAGCTCTCCTAGACAAGTTACACATCAGAAATACCCATAGCAGCCCCAAACACACACTTTCAAAACAACACCCACATCAGTACACAGAGCTGCATCTCATGATGCCTCCACCTCTAAGCTCATAAGGCAAGTCACCACACAATCCAACATTCTAGTCATTGGAGACTCCATTGTGAGAGATGTCCCTCTCACCAGGCTGAGTAAGGAGAAAGTTATGATCAGTTGCTTATCAGGGGCTAGGATCCACCACATTACACATGCAGTCAGGTCATTGGACCACAGTTACCAATATGACTCGGTCATAGTCCATGTGGGAGTAAATGACCTGAGACGTACCTCCCTAGACTATATGAAGAGAGACATAATACAGCTCTTGGAATATTGTATCGCAGGCTGGTATGAGCCTAGCATTGAGCATTTTACCTTCTCCAAGGATGATGCCACAATACGAACAAAAGATAATTGACTTTAATAATTGGTTTAGTTTCTGGTGTCATTCTAAGGGGGTGCAATATCTGTCAGCATGGAAGGAGATGAACAGACCACGTAGCTTTGCCAGGGATGGTCTGCACCTCTCCCCTCTATACTTTTGAATATTAGCTAAAACATTGTCTTCCCCCATAGTGCCTTTTTGGGCAATGCCAAGCAAAGTATTTCTGACATAGCAAAACGTATTACTGCTCGGTGCTAGGAGCCTAAACAAAAAACTCCACTCCGTAGAAGCTCTGTTTACCCTAGAGAATGGTGACATCTATGCAGTCTCTGAGACGTGGTTTAAAGCCACAGTCAGCACACCACAGTGCAGGATTATAATACCTTCCACACATTTAGACCAGCTAGTTCACAGGAAGGGACTAAAGGTGGAGATGTCTCCATTTCAACAAAAATAAATATACTTCAAGGCTGGTCAAACAGGACAATGCTCCATATTCAAATCACCATAGGTAAAATCCAGTACCACTTCCGTGCAAGCTGTAGGTCCCTATCTAGGACCCAGAAAACCCATACTATGTATTTAAACTTGTTAGAAACACCAACCATCCAACCCAATACCATATTCATGGGTGAATTTAATTACCCCACTATTAACTGGGAATCCTATACTACATCAAACGTACATGCACAGAGATTCCTGGATTTTGTAAACACAAACTCCCTGGACCAGGTAGTCAATACACCAACCAGGGGTGCAACCGTACTGGATCTGGTCCTCACTAATATGGGAGAGTGCTGCACACCCCCCTACTGTAATGCCTTCACAGGTAAGGTCAGACCACAAAATGGTCTCCTTTGAAGTAAAACTAATACCTGGACCCCCAGCTAAACCTGGAATATTCAGGAACTTTTCTAAGCTGATCTCCTGCTGTTAAGTGAGAACCTGACAAAATTTCTAGCCCCTATAAACCCTGAGAACACTTCTGCCTATGCAGAACTGCTCCCAGAAATGCTGTACAAGCATGTTAATAGCTGCATAGAGGCAGCTGTACCCACCAGGAAGAAGTACAAAATTGACTCAAAAAACAAGCCACCATGGTGGAATCACAAAACCAATCAGACGTATAACAGGAGGGGGAAAATCATGGCAAAAATTAGGAGGTGCAGCACCCAGCAGGATAAAAGCACTCTTATTAAACAAACAACTTAGAGAACAAATAGTCTACCAAAGCCAAATTTGAGGTAATTTTGGCCTCCCAGGCCAAGGACAACCTGAAAGCATTTTTTAGCTATGTCTGCAACCTCAAAGGCAATATACAATTGTGTGTAGAGCTTATTATAAATGGAGCCACCTATACTGAGCCAGAAGATATAGAAAACCTCCCGGCTGATAAATTCAGCTCCAACATTTCTCTCCTCTCCCCCCCCCCCCAACCTTCCCTCAGGAAATATGAAATATAACTCCCCCTACTATCAGTAGGGAACAGGTCCTTAATGCTATCTCTAAGACCAAGAACACTGCATCAGTGGATCCAGACAATATCCCAGGATGCCTTCTAAATAGCATGCAACATAACCTATCGGGGCCTGTGGAATTACTGTAGCCTCCAGACAGGCTTCATGCCTTATGAATGGAGAAAGGCAACAGTCATCCCTCTGCACAAAGGTGGAGACAACATACCCGTAAGTCTCACTAATCTTATATGTAAAGCCATGGAAAGATTTATCATGGAGATAATCAGTTGAGATATAGTAAACTTCCAGACACTGGACCCAACCCACTTTGGTTTCGTCAAGGGCAGATTTTGCGTACTCAACCTTGTGTACTTCTTGGTTGAGGGCAAAATAGTTCACACTGCTTACCTTGATCTGGCCAAGGCATTTGACACAATAACCCACTCAGGCATTGTTGACAAACTCAGGAGGTTAGGTACAAACCCGTATGTCACCCAGTGGATAGCCAACTGGCTCACAGACATGACCCAAGAAGTTAGAATTGGGGAGTCGACCCCTACAAAGAGGCCAGTCACAAGTGGAGTCCCTTGGAGATCAATCCTTGGACCTCTCCTTTTTGGCATTTCCTTCTCAGAAGTCAAGACCAGTGTCAGTGGTCTCTCTACCTGACTAAATTTGCAGATGATTGCAAATTAGGAGCTGTCATTGAATCTCACACTGACACAAATGTTCAACAGGAGGTGCTGACACAGACAAACAACTGGTGTCAGAGATATGGACTAAAACTAAATGCCAAGATGTGAATAACAGTATCCTTTGGGAAGTTGTCCATCCCTGGTAACTATCATATTGACAACACACCCCTTAGAGGTGACCCAGAAGTCAGGGACTTAGGGACACACACAGATGGTAATACAGCCTTTGATCATTACATGTCTACAGTGATCAGGAAATCATTCTGTGTTGCGCAACTTATAAACAAAGGTATGGCATCTAAGTCCAAGGAAGTCATGGTGCCGCTGTATTCAGCATTCATCAGACCTATCATTGAGTACAGTGCCCCCTTTGATATGTGCCTAACCAGGCATGTCTGGAACATCCACAGAGGTTACTCACTAAAAGAATATAGGGCGTAAGTAATATGTTCTATGCAAACCGCCCAGTCAAGACCCTATCCTTGTAGTCTGTCTCCTACAGGCTTTTGAGGGGGAGGTCTATGTGTGGCATACAGGGCATTATCAAGGGCATTATCAGACCCCACTCTGATGGACCTCCTGCATATCCACAAAACAAACAGTACTAGAATTACCTGTCCTAAAGACTTAAACTTTGTCTAGGATATAAATAAGACCTGCTGGAGAGATGGGTATGTATCCCAGAGACTTCCCCCATCTATGGAACTTGCTCCCATCCATGTGAAGCAGAGTTCCTCCCTAATCTAATTCAAGTGCAACTTGGACAATTAGATGGGAAACTGGAAATTTATCACTGCTTTGGCACCTATGTCTCTGATGCAAACCAGTAACCTGTAAATGGTTCATCTCCCAGGCCCATGCTTATATTTATCAAGGGTATCAGAACTTGTCGGAGATTTGGGATGCAAAGCTTAAAAACACTGTTGTGGTCATTAGCCTAGTAAACACCTATGAACTAAAGGTTGACCTGTTAAAAGACTGAATTCCTGCAGTGGACTGTTTATACCAAAACTGTGAGGTGACAGCCCTCCAAGCTATTGTTCTTTCTCATGAAATGCTAGCTGCTGTTCTTTCTCATGAAATGCTACGTTGTTTGGATAGATGTCATGCCTTGCATCACTGTTGCAGAATTGCTGACCGACTGGGATATTCTGCCAAAGATAGCAGTATGTGTGGCCAGCGTACTAAAGGCTGGGCACTATCTTCTCATGGCATACATCTGACATTTGACCAATTCTTGAGAGAGCTAGGTGGGTATAAAAGGGATAAATGGGTGGGAATTACCCAAGAATATTCTTGCCCATCAGCCTGAACACTGAACCTGCACTTCAGCTTAGATTTTTCAGCTATATTGTCTGTGACCATTCAGATGCCTTTGGCAGGTAAGTATCTCTGTTGAGGAGCCATCCTTTTTCTTCCCATGTTGTGAGTAAAATGTATTTCATGTCAACTAAGTGCGGAAAATGTGATTGCAGGAAGCAAAGTCCTTATAGGGACAATCGCTCTAAATTTTTATTTTATGCAGGAGCTGGCTATAACTACAAAGTCTATTCTATTTGTTAAGTTGTTCGTCCCTAATACTCTTAGGAACTAGTTGTCTTCTCTAACAGTGTATCTAGAGAACTGAAAGTTAAAGGAGCTTGTGCAAGGGAAAATGACTTCCGAAGCTTCCCAGTCAGACATCCGTCTGCCAACCCAAAAAAAAGGTCTAAGTCTGAGGCTTCTGTGGTCTGTTTGAGCCTAGATATCTCCACTGTGGTTTAAGAGGTCCTTGGACCATCCGGGTATACTGGCTGCTCCTGCTGTCTCAGTCATGCCCGAGGCTGAAACACTGCAGCCTTCTTGCAAGTCCAGCTAGACCAAACAGGCATCCACTTTGGAAGAGAAGGGGGAACAACTGCTTATTATTTCAGAAGGAGCTGAGTATATTCAGATTCATAAAAGGGAAGAAGTCTATGCCTGTCTTATGGAGGTACATCAGGGGCTGGAACCTCCTAATTTTGTGCAGGTTGATATCCTTGCCAAAAAAAAAAAAAAACAGAAGACTATAAACATTCCTCACCCTCTACACAGCCAGTCAAAGATTATCAGGAGGAATGGACTGATTTTTCTCAGGGACTTTTTAAAGCTATTGTATTCCTTAAGCATCCCCAAGTTCTTTTCTTCTGCTTATGCTATTTCATCCCTTCAAAAGAGACCTAAGAATTCCTGTTCTGAATGAGCATGATTTTGATGTTGATTCCTTGCCATACTCTTCCCAAATTCAGGTTTTGAATCTGAAGTTGATGATAACATGTCCCAGTTCTCCATTACAACTGTGTATTGGAGACATAGTGTTAAAAGTGATGCACCATTTTCAGTGTGAGGGTATGTTAATGTCGGATGTACAAAAAATGTG
This sequence comes from Protopterus annectens, assembly GCF_019279795.1. NCBI lineage: Eukaryota > Metazoa > Chordata > Ceratodontiformes > Protopteridae > Protopterus > Protopterus annectens. The sequence goes on from NC_056743.1 coordinate 123,945,873, forward strand.
ATTTTTTTTTTCTTTTTAATAAACAGGAGTTTTTAAAACATCATCCATTACTCCTGTTTTAGAAACTTGAGGATAACGTTTGCCTCTCTCTCTCTTTACCTGGTTTCCTATTCTCCTGTCCCCATGAAGCCATCTCCTTAATGTCTGATAAACCTAGTAAGCTGCTTCCTTTCTGTAATGCTTTGCCTTGCCCAGAGTTGTAGATAAGCTTGGTAGGAAGGTGTACACATCAGCAGTGTATTCTTCTGTATCATTAACTCTCAGACTCTCATGATTAGGTATCTTGTTGTATTTTGGGGGAGTATGAATATGCTACTTTCAGACATGCTAGACTCGGGCAACAAAACTGCTCTATTTTAAATTTTGCTACTGAAGTAGCTAAACAGTGCTATTAAGTGCAATCATGGCACAGCTGATGCATATTATAGATCAGCTGCTACAGGTTCAATTAAAAGATTTTCTTGGGTTAGATTGCAGTCTTTATCTGAGGATGTTAAGTTAAAACTTTTGGATTCCCCGCTGGACAGAGAGCACCTTTCATTTATTTTTGCAACCAAGCTTTTCAAAAACTTGCAAGGGGGAGATTATGCAGGACATCACCCTCATATCTTCCTTTCTCCTGTTTATAATTTTCAGAGGAACTATCCTACTAAGGGTGGCACCTTTTTTTTGTGAAGAGCAGAAACACCAAAGAAAGGGAAAATTTTTTTGACAAGAAATTCCATGATAAATCTCAGCAGGATTTCAAGGTGTCAGATTCCTCCTTTCCTGATAAGCCAGCCTCATAATGACAGTCTCCCCATCACTACCTTATCCAAACCTCTGTTTCACTTTTTAAGAAAATGTCTCTTTCTCTTCTTATTTGGGAATCCATGAATGGGACTCATTCAGAAGGGTTACAGGAAGTCTTTGATGTTCTTCGTGTTTCACTGTTGCAGTCATTACATTTGGGTTATCTGCTTGCAGGTAGCCCTCAGTCGGCCTGATTAACAAAGTCTTGGGTCCTGCATCGGTTGCTTCCCCTTCTTCCATGACGTCATGCAGCTGACGCCATTACATCAGTCTTTCTTGCCGTGCAGTGCCCGAAACAGAAGCAGTTTGCAAGTGCCGGTCGTCAGACTCCTGAAATTTTCATTTTCGAGTTTCAGAACCAAAGTCTTCAACTAAAGCTAAGTACCCAGTTGGGGAAACTTTTTCTTGCTCCTTACCAATGTCAGTAAAAGTTAATAATTGCATTACTTTGTGGAAAGCAAATACCTCAAAGATTTTCATTCATACTGTATTCCTTGCCTAGGCCCTGACCAGATGTACCTTGCTGTCAGTTTTGTACTTTAATCAGCGCACTATCCGTTGTCTGTATATTTTTTCCTCTAAATATTTCGGTTCTTGGTTTAATTATCCAGAAATGTCATCGATTAGCCATCCAACTATCGGGATTCCAAGAAAATGCAAAGATAAAGACAGAGACAGGCTGCTGAGGTCCAAAATTGCCAATGATGCTTCTCCTAAGCCTGTTGCCAGTTCGCCGGTACTCAGGCGCTTTTGCTGCCCCCGATACCCGCTACTTCTGATTCGCAGGCCTCTACTGAGACCTATTCGGAGTCCAGTATGCCGCGAGATGCTTCAACTATGGAACCCGCGGATGTCTCTACCTTGGATGGTCCGGAGCTGCTGTGCAGGCACCGGCTTCTGAGGGTGTATTCAGGCCTACGGACTTGCATATTAAACCGACGCCTACTTCTTTACTTAGGCCTAAATCTCGATCCATGCCTAAAAAACCAACACCCAGGCCACATGCTCAGGCCTCTATGCCTAAAAAACAAATGATAATGGCTGAAGATGTAATAACTCTAATCAGGGGTAGCCAAACACCCCCCCCCTTCTAAGAGGCCTAGGACTGAAGTTGATTATGAATCTACTGATCAGGATTCTGTTTCTTCTGATGATCTGGATTTGCCCTTATCTACTAATGAAGATGCTGATGCAGAGGACTCCATTCCCTCTGCTTCCCCTCCTGAGGATTTTTCTTTTGGGGAAACCTTACATACTCTAAGAGAGCATTTCCACTGGGAAAGCCAGGATTTTTCTGATTCAAAAAAAGAGGCTTAGGGATTTCCTTCTCGTAACTCAGCATAGGCCTTTAGCTATTCCCACTGTACTAGACATCATTAATGCTTTTTCAGAATCTAGTTTGGCCCCTGATTTCCTGCCTCCTGCTCCCAGAAAACCTGACAGATACTACTGGGTCCCCGAGTCCCACAAGTTCCTTTTTAAAAAATCCTACTGCAGATCCAGAGATTATTTCACAGGGGCCCAAGGGCATTAAGGCTTCTACTACTAAAAATCCTACCCCTTCTGATAGAGACTCCAGGGTGCTGTATAGATGGGGTAAGAAGGTTTACACGTCTGCAACCTTGGCCATTAGGGCTTTAAATTGCCAGTTTCATATATTAAAGTATCAGCAACATGTTGTTGGACTGCTTAAACAGAAAATTATGTTGATTTTTGACTGTGTGGAAAACAAAGAATTACAGGATTTAATGCATTCTGCTGAACAAGTTGGAAAACATACTTTGCAATGTGGTTTTGATTCATTAGCGGCCTCTTGCAGGTCTGCTGTTACTGTGGGTCTGTGCTCAGAAGGCATGCTTGGCTTAAGGAGCAATCTTTGCCTGATCATGTTAAAGCTAAATTATTGGATGCTCCTTTAAATCAGGACCGCCTGTTTGGCAACAAGGCTGAGGATGTTCTTAAAAAGATGGAAGATGAAGCTAAATTTCTGCTAACTGTTAAATATTTTTTGCAAGTTCAGCCTCCTAGATTTAGTAGGCACTGGCCCTCTAAGAAATGGTCCTTTCCAGCCCCTTCCAGGTCTTCTCAAGCCAAACCCAGACACAGCAAAACCTCCAAGTTTCAGTCCCAGGGGGGACACACACAACTAAGCAGTGGGGGGCCTCCACTTCCAAATCTGGGAATAATAAGACTCCCCCTATGGTAACCTGTCTCAATGACTTCCTTTTAAAATTTCCAAGCACTTATCAACTGACTGCCCCTTTGGGGGGAAAGTTTGCTCTTCATGCAAAGAATTGGAAACTCATTACCCAGGACAAGTGGGTTTTAAATATAGTGTCCCAGGGATACAGATTTCACTTCCACACATTGCCAACACCAAAGCAGGTGGCCGGACCTACCCCCAAATCAGTAGGCAGAGGCCCAAAAACAAGTACTTTCTCTCAAGCATGAGGGCTATTCAGCTGGTACCAGAAGTGGAAAAGGGACAAGGTTTCTACTCGAGGCTTTTCCTGGTACACAGAAGAGACAATTCATGGCATCCTATCCTGGACCTGTCTACTCCAAACACCTTTTCGGAGATTCCAAAATTCAAGATGCTGACTCTTCACCAATTACTTCCTATGCTAGGCAAAGATGCCTGGTTGGCAACACTAGATTTAAAAGAAGCATACCTGCACATCCCAATCAGGGAATCTTGCAGAAGATACCTACGCTTCAAAGCAGGCTACACGCACTTTCAGTTCTCTGCACTGCCGTTTGGCTTATCTACTGCACCCAGGGCATTCACAAAGTGCCTATCTCCAGTTATTACATTTTGCAGGCAAAGAAATATTGAAATATACCCATACCTGGCCGATTGTCTAATTCAGGCAGAAAGCCAGGACATACGTCTGAATCATCTGGCCTTTGTACAAAGGGTTCTAACTTGTCTGGGGTACACCATAAACTAAAAGAAATCACACCTGGTACCCTGTCAACAAATTATATTCCTGGGAGCAAGCTTGAATACAACTTCTCAGATGGCTTACCTCACGCCAGAGAAACAAATTCATTTGACAACCTACTTCAAACAAGTGGCCACAAAAACCCTGCTATCTGAAAGACAAATACTGCAAGCCTTGGGGTTCATGGCCTTCTGCATTCTTCTAATTCCATATGTGAGACTGCATAAGAGGAAACTACAGTGGTATCTAAAAAAACCTATGGTGTCAACATTCTCAAGACCTAGAAACAATGATTCCTATAATACCTTGGCTACGCCTAAAGTTCCTTTGGTGGGCAGAGGCCTGCCACCAAAACAAGAGACTACCTTTCACACCACCCCCTGCCACCCAAACCCTAACAGACGCATCAGACTATGCATGGGGGGCTCACCTGGCAGGGAAGTGCATTCAGGGCAAATGGAACCCAAGTCAAATGCACCTGCATAGCAATCAAAAATAAATGTTAGCAGTACAGTATGCTCTGACAGCCTTCAAGGACCACATTTTTCCAGGACAAGTAATGGTAAAGACAGACAACACCACTGTTATGTGGTACATAAGCAGGGGGGTACACATTCTTACCCCCTCTGCAGACTAGCCATGGCATTGTGGAACTCAGCCTTGAGCTACTACTTACACCTACAAGCTCAATTCCTGCCAGGAAAATTAAGTACACTGGCAGACGGACTAAGCGGAAACCTCATGGACCCACACGAGTAGAAACTGGAACCAAGGATTTTCAACATGTTGACAAGCAAATGTGGGAGCCCAGATATAGACCTGTTAGCCTCTCCCCAGAACTACCAATTGGACAAATTTTGCACAAGAACTCCCCACAAATAAGCCTGGAAAGTGGATGCTCTGTCCTTCAGCTGGAAAAACATATCAGTCTGTGCCTCCTCCCCCCCCCCCCTCTGCCTCTGCTCTCCAAAGTACAACTAAAAATCAAACAGGACAAACCAAGGATCATTTTGATTGCTCCAGACTGGCTGCGCCAACACTGGTACCCCCTCCTGCTCAGTCTGTCACGGTCATCTCCATGACACCTGCCTCAAACTCCTTCCCTGCTGTCTCAGCAGGAGAACCAGATTCTGCAACCTCAGCTTCTAACACTGAACCTGGCAGCCTGGCTAATGACTTAATCTCTCCTTTACATCCCTCAGCAAACCTGTGATGTATATCATTTTAGAGGCAAGGAGGCTTAGCACTAGAAAACCTTATGCTGAAAAATGGAAAAGATTCTGTGCCTGGAACCAATCTCAGGGGATGAGCACAGCAGCACCCAATTTACCTCAGATTTTACAATACTTAACTGAGATGCTTCACAAGGGGCCTGTCTTTTTCCTGCATTAAAATCTATGTCTCAGCCATTTCAGCTCATAACACAGAACCTCCCCTCTTCTCTCATCCACTGCTCAAGCAGTTCCTCAGAGGGGCCAGACATTTGAGACCAACCAGTAGAGCTCCAACCCAAGCCTGGGACCTTAACTTTGTCTTGGAGAAACTCACTCTACCGCCTTTTGAGCCAGCAGCTACTGCAGACTTAAAATTTCTTTCTTGGAAAACAGCTTTCCTTTTAGCAATCACTTTAGCTAGAAGGGTATCTGAGTTACGGGCCCTTATGGCAGTGGAGCCCTTCATCATCTTTCATGCGGACAGGGTGTCCCTCAGAACCAATCCATCCTTCATGCCTAAGGTGGTATCCAGTGTGGCTCTTAATCAGTCCATTCATTTGCCAACCTTCTTTCCCAATCCACAGAATTAAGGGGAACGGATACTGCATTCCTTAGATGTGCACAGACAACTTGGATTCTACTTCAACAGGACTAAACCTCAAAGGAAATCTGAACAACTGCTGGTGGCATTTGCTGCAGGGGCAGAGGGGAAGGCTATTTCAAAGCAAGCCATTTCTAAATGGATAAGCCATTGCATTAATTTCTTCTATAAGCACCATGGAAACCTATCCCCAGGGGATCAGACCTCACTCCACCAGGGCTGCATCTACCTCTACAGCCTTTCTCAGAAGTGTCCCTACCAGGGACATCCGAGAAGCTGTTACCTGGAGTTCTGTATATACCTTTACCAAGCATTATCATTTGCAAATGTTCTCTAAATCCAGAGCTGGCTTTGCCACTGCAGTCTTGCTGGGCGTTATAGCTGGCCCTAATGCTATCTAAATTCCTTCTCCCAACCATAGCTTTGGGAATCTACCCAAATGTAATGACTGCAACAGTGAAACACGAAGAATATAGTACAGTTGTGTACACTTACCATAAATGTAGAAGCTAGAGTGTATTCACTATTGCAGTCCTGGTTACCCTCCCTCCAGCCCCCTGACTTCTTTTGACTGTACCTCTACTTTCCTTTACTATGCTTAAAAGCCTTTTTGGTGTATTTGCTTTTTTTGTTGGGGGTATAGCTTTGTACTTTTATATTTAATTGCTTCCCATTAGGGGGGCACCTGACTTCTGGGGGCAAGAAAAACTGATGTGATGGCGTCGGCTGCATGTTTTATACCCCCGACGTCATGGAAGATGGGACAGCAACCGACGCAGGACCCAAGACTTTGTTAATCAGGCTGACTTGAGGGCTACCTGCAAGCAGATAACCCAAATTTAATGACTGCAACAGTGAATACACACTAACATCTACATTTATGGTAAGTGTACACAACTGTACTTTCTTTCCCCACAATATGCTCGGCCTTTCCTCTACCCCCTTCAAACCACATTGCCCTCATCTTTCCTGTTCTCCAAGACCTCTTCTGTTAGAGAAATGTACAGATGGCCCCCCATCATCAACTACCACCACCTCTTTTAGGAAAAAGGATTTTACTCCGGACGGTTTTCTAGTTCCCAGAAAGGAAGGACAGTGTAGACCCATTCTGAATTTGTCAACTCTCAATACCTTTTTAGTGGTATCCAGTATCGTAATATCCCTACCATCCCTTCTTCCAGTGATCCTCCCTCAGTCTTTTATTGTAACATTGGATGCAAGTGGAAATATGCATGTAAATATCTTTAATCCTGACTGCAGGAAATTGCTGAGATTTTGTGTCTTACCATTTTACCCTTTATCTTTCCACTGCCCTAGTGGTATTCACACGGTGCCTTGCTCCTACTGCCTTCTTCAGGTTTCAGGGGATTCAGATTTTCTCCTGTGTTGTCCGCCTTCAGATTCAAGGGACAAACTATTCGCAGATCTGCACTTTACTGCAGATGATCTACACTATCTGGGTTTCATAGGATGACTTCAGAAGCCCTTTTGATAATGTCCCAGACCTTCTGTTCCTTTGGATGCAGGATTAACATTCTTTCCAAGGCAGCTTTCCTTTTTCCTAAGTTCAGTTTTTGACAAATTATTTTTAATTCCTTCTTTCTCTAGAGTTGACTTCAGTAAGAGATATATTGAGAGCCTTGGGGTACATGGCGGCATCTGTTCTTTTGTTACATTATGCCAGACTGCACACAAGGAAGATACAGTGGTATGTCAGGTAAATTTGGACTCCACAATACCACCCTCTAAACTTCCCAGATCCTCTCTTGCACTTCATTGTGAAGGAATTGTTTTGATGGATCAAACAGATTTCACTCAATCCAGGCCTTTTCTAGTTCCTTCCCTTTCCTGGATCTTTTCATAGATGCCTCAGACTTAGCACGGGGGAGCATACTCAGTGAACATAAAAGTCCAGGCTGTTTGGTCAAACAGAGACAGCAAGAACCACACAAATATCAAGTAAATTAAGGCACGCATCTTGACTTTTAAGTCCTTGTAACTCCTTTGGACTCTAGGCCCCGTCCAGGTTTATACAGACAAGACCACAGTGATGTGGTACAGAAGCAGGGGAGCAAATTCCTTTCTGCTATACAGTAGCCTAGCCATGTCTGTATGGGACATGACCATCTAATACATTTCTCTCTCTGTTTTCTAGCAGTTGACATCCTGTTAGGGAGAAACACAGTAGCAGTCCCACTGAGCAGATCCAGGGCAGACCCTCACAAATTAGAGGTCTTCCTGCAGATGGTACATCAGTAGGGTACACCGCAGCTAGATCTCTTTGCCTCCACTCAGAACAGAGATCTCAGGTTGTTTTACTTTAGAGTACCATGCCCAGAGACCATGGATGCCATGTCTTTCTCATGGAGGGGGACATATCTTTATGCCTTTCCTTCTTCTCCTTTTGATTTACAAGGTTCCCCTCAAAATAAAGAACAGCATTTTGTTTACTGTCTTTTGGCTCAGACGGGCTGGTTCTCATTTCTCTGTCATTTGGCTCCGGGCAGTCACCACAGATTATCTCACATGGTGGACCTGCTGACACAGCAGAAGGGCTGTCTTATTCATCCAAACCCTGAGCTTAACTCTTTGTATAAGATTTTGATTTCACTTAGGAACTTTTTTTTTATTTTTTTTTTTTTATATATATACAGAGGATGTGCTGCAGGTGTTACAGCAGACTAGAAAACTTGCTACCATGAAAGCTTGTTTTTCCTGATGGAAAAGATTTTCTATTTGGTGCCTGAAGAAGAAACAGGACCCTTTCAACCGGGTATTCGTGATATGTATATTTTGTTATACTTGTGTGAGCTTCTCTGTTCAGGTGTGGCATTTTCTTCCAACAAAGTATGTTTGTCAGCCATCTCTGCTCGTCTGCCCTTAGATCCACCTCTTTCTACATGATATTTTGAAAGGCATCCTGCACATTAGCTCACCAAGAGGAATTGTTCCTCCTCCATGGCACCGAAGTCATGTTTGAGAAAAACTTTACCCTCTTGCCATATGAGCCTGCTTTCTCTAATTCCCTTATAGTCTATACTTGGAAGACTATTTTACTTGTAGCTCTGACTTCAGCCAAGAGGGTTTCAGAGCTGTGTGTGCTTTTAGCTTTTTTCCATCTTTTCTCATCTTCCATAAAATTAGGACTTGCCCTTTCTTTATGCATAAGGTCTTTAATTAGCATTCCTTGAATCAGTCTGTTAATCCTCCCCTCTTTTTCCATCTACTGAGAATATAGGGGAGAGATTTCTTAGATGTCCATAGACAGATCTGGTTTAATCTTGACAAAAACCAAAGACATCTGGAAATCTGGTCAACTCTTCCTTTCAGGGCAAAAAGTTAGGTGTTCCAGTATCCACTCAGTCTCAAAATGCATTTATTCTGCCATTTCCTTTACTCCATTTATGGCAAACTGCTACCAGGTTGTCTTAGAGTCCAGTCTACTAGAGCCGTCACCTTCTCTGAAGACTTTTTCCAAGGTTTGTATCCTTAGTCTATTTTGAAAGTGGCAACTTGTTCTTCTGTCCATACTTTCACCAAATATTATAAGATTTATTTTTTTTAGGGCTAGAGTTGATTTTTCCTGATTAATCTTTAAAGGAATCTTAAACTCTCAATTTCTCTATCCTCCTCCCTTCTCTACTTAGTGTTGGGAATTTTCCCATCAGTCATTAATACTGATGCAAGGAAGGATGTAGCACAGTTGTGTAAGAACTTGCCATAACTGTAGATGTCCAACTGATAAATGTTGCAGATTTACATCGCACCCTTCTTTCCCCTTGTTATTTACTTATGGTGACCCTGGCAGGACTGTACAGGTCTTCTTTTTCCTGTAGGCATGTATATAACTTCTGTTTTTTTTAATAGTTTACTGCTTTTGCTTCAGGTTCCATTTCTGTGCTCTTTAGCAAGAAGGTCTTGAGTTGCATCCCTTGTATACCTCCTACCTCTCTGGATTTTCTCATAAATCACTTATGGCATGAGAAAAAGGCATGTAGGCTTTGGTTAATGGCCAGATTGAGCTGTCCCTGGCATGATATCCCATATGTTAGTAATAAAGCAAAAGTGATCCGACTTGGATTAACTGTAATGTTAAGATGTTCCTATTGATCACTGTTACAGTAGCCTTGCATATAGGTGTTGTATTCTGCCAAGGACCGCTGTCCAGTTTCCAAAGCTTCCGGGCACCTTCTGCACACCTTCCATATTCTAAATATTTGTGTTTTATCACTTTCATAGGTTCATACTAGGCTATCTGCCCGAGGGCATTTACAAGCCTAGCCCATAGTTTTGTGGCTTACGCCACCCCTTTAGTATGGGGAACTATACCCATTATTTTGCTGTGCCTCTGTCGAGCAGTGACACTGAGGTAATCCCTGGGGTATATCTGCGATCTCCCATCCATTGGTCAAGATTTCTCTTGAACAAGGCCAGCGAGGTGCTCTGCCTCACATATACCGGGATTTTGTTCCACAGCATAGGGAGTCTTTGGGTGATGAATCTATCCCTCCAGCACGTCCTATTAATAGCTGTGTCGAGGTTTAAGTCTCCGCCCTTGTGGCTCTGACGGATCTAGATTTTTGAGGTGAAGCATATTCATCAAATCTGGGTTTGACATGGCCTTGTATGTTAGGCAAAGGTCACCTCTGAGCAAGCGGTAGGCGACTGAGTAGAGCTGGAGTTCTTTCAGTCGGGCAGCATAGGACAGATGTTTGAGACCCTTTATCCTTTTGGTGAGGAACTTTGTGGCCTCTCCAGCTGCTGCAAGTGTCGGGTCAGATACATTCGAATGGGGCATTGTACTCAATCATTGGTCTGATGAGTGATGAGTATAGGGAGACTATGACCTCCTTGATCTAGATGAGAATCCCTTCATGATAAGGTGGGCAATGTAGAAGGTCTTCCTAACTACTTTAGCTACATGGGTGTCGAATGACAGACTACTATCAACCTGGGTCCCCAGGTCCCTGATAACTTCTTCTGTGCTCAGTGGATTGCCACCTATTTGGTAGCTAGGGGTAACCTTGTTTTTCCCGAAGGGTATGACTATGCATTTTTGGCATTTAACTTTAGGCCATGGCTCTGGCACCAGTTATCCGTTTCTGTGAGACCCTTCTGAAGGATATCTGTGTCAGATGTGTTTTCTACTATGGCCCAGTTTGCAGTTATCTGCAAACTTTGTCAGCCATAACCCTCCTGTGTTTGCTTGTACTTGAAAAGTAGATGCCAAACAAGAGTGGGCCCAGGACTGAGCCCTGTGGTACACCACTTGTGACAGGCTTTGAGTCTGACATGGCGCCAGCAACTCTGACCCTGTGGGTTCTGTCACTCAGCCAGTTTGCAACCCATCTTGTGATGTATGGGTTAACATTTAAGCTGATGAGTTTTTCAATGATACCCGAGTGGGGTATTGTATCAAGGCCTTTGCCAGATCGAGGTAGGCTGTATGGACTGCCTTTCCCTCATCAATGGCTTTGTTGACTGTTTCGAAAAAGTCAACCAAGTTTAGAAGGCATGATCTGCCTTTGACAAAGCCAAACTGGGATGGATCCAAAGTCTGCAAATTCCTTATGTCTTTATTTATGAGGTCCATTATGATCCTCTCCATGGCTTTGCAGATAAGGCTTGTCAAGCTAATGGGCCGGTAATTTCCAGGGTCGGTGGAGGCACCGCCTTTGTGAAGTGGGACCACAGTTGCAGTGCGTCACTCCCTGGGTATGTATCCAGAGGTAAGACTATGATTAAACAGCTGTCCTAGCTGTGGGTTTAATTCCTCGTTGAGTTCATGGAGCACACAGCGGGGACACCATCAGGTCCCATGGATGCTGTGTTTTTTGCTTTGGAGAGAGCAGTTCTCACTTGGGCGTTGGAGATGTTTGGGGGGCTGCAATCGCTGGTATAGATATCTCTCCTTTTGGGGAGGGGAGAAGTTTGCACTGAACCTGTCAGCCAGTATGTTGGCAATGTCTGTAGGATCAGTAATCTTCACATCATTTTGAACTAGTTCTGAGCATATCTGGGAGTTCCCTCCCAGGTTTCTAACATAGCTAAAGAAGGCCTTATGATTGTCTTTTGAGTCTTTAGCTATTTTTCTCTCAAAATTTGCTTTGGATGATTTTATGAGAGCTCTTAGTTTTTTACTTATAGTGGTCATGGGTGTCTTACCTTTTAAGGATTTTGCTCTATCTTGTAGTAGCTTCCTCCTTTTGTTGTAGAGTTTGTTTATGGCTGGGGTCCACCAGACTGGACGCTTGCCTTTGGTACAAAGAGTCTTTGTTTTGCTTGGGATTGCCTTATCCATGCAGTCCTGCAGGTGCTGGTAGAAGGCATTTGTAAGTGATTCAGCGGCTTGAGTACTGTTTTCTGCCGGCTCGGGGGCCTTAAAGGAGACCACAGTAGTCTTTAGAAGTGTGAAGTCGGCTTTCGAGAAGTTCTTTACTGTGGTCTTTTTTATTTCAGGTGGGAGTGGGATGAGGACCTCCAGCGAGATTAGTTTGTGATCTGATCTCACCAGTGAGGGGTATACTTCCGGTGTTGAGCATTGTGCTCCCATGTTCGTGATGATGAGATCAAGTATGTTTTCTCCTCTTGTGGGGATGGTGACTAGTTGTTCCATGGCATTTGAGTTTATGAATTCCAGGAACTTTTGGGCTAGGGTGTTTGGGCTTGAGTAGTGTTCCCAGTCTATATTAGGGTAATTGAAGTCACCTAGTATGATGGTGTTTGGTGATACATTTATCCCCTCTAGTGTTTTCAGGAAGGCCATGTGAGGTTCCTGAGTTTGTGAGGGTGGCCTGTAACATGCTACAATTTGCAGAGCAGTCTTGCCTATGGTTAATTGCACCTGGATGGTCTCCGATGCATCGTGCGTTGCCACCAGTCTTGAGGTGTGGGTGTCCTTGATGAATATGGATACCCCTCCTTTCTTGGTATTGTCCGGATTTTGGGGCGGAACGCATGATATGAGGTAAAACCTGATAGTGCTGGGGTGCTCTCAGGAGCCTTGAACCAGGTTTCTGTCACAGCACAGACATCGATGTTCTCCATACTGAGAAGGGCCTCGAGTGCGTGCATTTTGAGATTTAGACTTCTGGCATTGAGCAGCATTACCCTTAGTTTTTTCCTTTTTGTGTTCTAGGGTGGTAGGTTTAGAATTTGAACCTTGCCTAAAAAGGCACTATGGGGTGGCAAGAGCCTTTGCCAATATCCGAATCCCAGGGTGACAGGTGCAAGCCGTCCTTGGCAGCGTGGCTTGTCCAGCATGTCATCCCAGGCAGACAGACATTGATCCCCTTTGAATGACACCAGAGTTTAAGCCAATTGTTAAAGCTGATCATCTTATCTCTGTATTGTGGCCATTCTTGGTGAAGGTAGGATACTGCTCAAGGTCAGGGTCATACCTGCCTGGGCTCCATATTCAGAGACCTCCTCAATGTCACTTTTCATGAAGTCGAGGCAGGTACGTCTCAGGTCGCTTACACCAGCGTGGACAATGACTGAGTCGTATTTGTACCTGCTGTTGAGAGACCTGAGTGCTTGCGTTATGTGGCGGATTCTAGCGCCCGACAGGCAGCTTACTGTGACCTTCTCCTTACTCAGTCTGGTGAGCGGACGCCAGTGTGTCTGACTATGGAGTCACCAATGACTAGTGTGTCTGGCATTGTGTTTGGCCTTAAGGGCTGTGACTGTTTGACACTCTGACTGTGAGGTCTATGTGTTGCAGGTGTTGTGTTCTGAGGTGGTGGTTGTTTGGGTGTCTGCTTTGGTGGCCTCTGCTGTTTTGGTAGATTTTTGATCAGAGCCTCCGAGTACGTCTTTGTGTGTTTATGTGTATGATTTGAGGTTGTGATGGTACTATGTGAGACTGGGTCTATAGTGTGTGTGGTAACCTTCTCCTCCTGACTGGTCTTGCCAGTCCTATGTTGAGAGAGCTCCGCCTCCAGTTTGGCCGTATAGTTGCATCTCTCGCATGTATTTGTGTTTTGTGGGAGGAGGAGAGGGTTGTTGTGTACATGAGGCAATTGTAACATTGCCTCAATATTCCCAGGTTCACCAGCTGAGCAGGAGAGGACACTAGCAACTGATCCCTCGACATGCTAGAAGGACTAGACAAAAAGACTTTAAAAGAGATTCCGGGGGACGTGGGTGACCGAGAAATGGGGGTTTGCCTTTTTGGGGTGCTATCTATAAGAGTGCCGTATCAAGGTAATAAGTACTGTAGGAGCAAGTGCTAGGTTTAACAGATAGAGAATAGTCTACTTGGAGTCAAGTAGAGATGATCTTTTTAGTTATAGGATACGCTGATTAGATCAGTAGTATAGTTCGAGGAAGGTAGTTTTAAGGGAAAATTTGAAGAGTGGACTTTAGGTAGCCCGAATAGTTTAAACCTGCTTAACCGGTGCTGCCCTAGTGTGCAACAGTGGCAACTCTGCGCTAAATCGCGCTAATGCGCGCTAAAGCGTGCTTTATAGCAGGGGGCTGGAAAAGACAGGAAATGACCCAAAATGGTCAATAAACTACAAGTTACTGCCTTAAACCACTCCTCTGAGGACAAACAGGCAGCTCAGTACTCCCTACTCCCACTAGTGAGTAAAGAAACTACCCCTTGACCAAACAAGGAAAATGGAGAAACACAGGAACCAAGACAAAGCCCAGGGATCAGCAAATCTGATCACTGGAACAAACTATTAGGAAAGTATGGAAAACAAGAGTATTTTTTGTTTTTCCAAGTTTTTATTCAGAAAGGCAGAAAATACAATAAATGCTGTGTTTTTCGACTAATTGCTATCAAAAGCTAGTACACTTGAGTGTATTAGCCTGTTGTTTAACTTTTAAGCAAAACTTAAACAAGCAAGTGCAACAAACAATTCAAGCTATTAAAAACAGTAAAACAGGTAATAACAGAATAAAACGGGCAGAAATAGCAATCGAAGGCTTAAAAAGTCGAAAATGCAGAAAAAATACTTAGAATCTGGAAAGTTTGTCTTTTCTGGTCTCTGCTGCTCTAGGAACTCTGCTGGACACCACGAGGAGCTGTGCTGAGTTCTCTATAGCCAGAAAAGCCCGCCAAAGCGTGCTTTATAGCAGGGGCTGGAAAAGACAGGAAATGACCCAAAATGGCCAATAAACTACAAGTTACTGCCTTAAACCACTCCTCTGAGGACAAACAGGCAGCTCAGTACTCCCTACTCCCACTAGTGAGTAAAGAAACTACCCCTTGACCAAACAAGGAAAATGGAGAAACACAGGAACCAAGACAAAGCCCAGGGATCAGCAAATCTGATCACTGGAACAAACTATTAGGAAAGTATGGAAAACAAGAGTTTTTTTTTTTTTTTTCCTCGTCAATAAAGTTATTTTAAAGCTAGGAGTTTTGTCCTTTAGCAGACTGTCACTAGACTATATTGTATTTGTAAGTCTGAGTTGTATAAAGTAACTCAAAATCATTTTTTCTGTTGAGAAATTGTGTTCATCTTACCTTTTTCAGGTTGGCAGAGTATTTTAAAAAAAAAGTGAGTTTTCAAGACTTGTTTTTACCTGCATTTGCTTCTGGTCTTCCCTGGGAAAGAGGCACTAATTTTTGGTGTAACCATGGAAAAAACTACTGGTCCCAAGGTCAATCCTCCTTCCAGCCACAAAAAGAAAAATGTTAAGCAAACAAATTTTGCCACCACAGCAGGCTAGCAGTTTGCCTTACCCACATATGGGTGACTCTGCTGTGGCTATTTGTTGTACTTCAGACGACTCATTCTTTACCTCAGATTTCTATGGTGTAGCATGTACAGCTACTGTGGACCCAGGAGTTAGCCGTGTCGTCTGCGGCTATTGGGGTCTGCCCATTGGGCAAGGAAGAGTCCACTCTTGTCAGTCCTTGAAAGGCTTCCCTGTTGTGTCCGAATGCTGTGCCCATCCCTGGGAAAGCTGCTGCTGCCATTAGTAAATCTGTTGGCCCCATTTTTCTTGTCAAAAAGGAATAGAAAACTGAGTATGCGTCTTCTCCTTCTCTTATTTGCTTAGACAAGCGTAGTTTACTGGGTCTCTGTCTCAATGTTTAATTCAGGCTATTGATCCTTTTTGGATAAATAAAGGGATGCACAGTTTCTTGAAGAGATTCTTGAGTTTGAATCTGAACAGGAAAATAAAGGGAGAGGTAAAGGTTTTTCTCCTCAGATTTTTTGACCTAGACCCAAAGGAGAGTTCAGTTACTGATTTTCAGAGGGAGGGCCTCTTTCTCTAAGACTGTTGCTAGAATGTGCTAGTGTTTTAGGTGGGAGGGCACTAAAATTTCTCAGTCCCTCAGAAGATACTATGAACAGTTACAGAGTGAATGTCCAGAACCTACATCCATTCCTTCTATTCTGACTGCATTAAAGTATGTGTGTTACTGCCTGCAATTTTCATCATAGCCAGCTGCCCCCCAAAAGGCAGATAAGTTGTATAAAGTTCTTCAATCTGTATGTTTTCATGCACTGCTCCCAAACATAGCCCAGCAACTATAGATGTTATGTAGTCCAATCTCTCCTTCATTCTTACCCGTGGGTTCGGAGCCAAACCTCGGCTCCAACTCGGCCATACTCTAGCTCAAAGTCTTCATTTGGCTCGTGGCTAAGAGGTATCCCATCATGCAACAGGTTTATTCCCCAGATCTTGTTTGCCGCTCATTATGCTCAGACATGGTCTCGCTTTTGGCTGTGGCTAAGTATATTGTTTATAAACTTTTTTTATAAACTTTTGACTTGTTGCTCAAAAAAATCTATTTTCGTAGCTGTGTGTGTGGTAGTGGTGTTATACTGCTTTTGCTTTCTTTCTCTTACTGTTTTTGTGGCCTTGTCATTGGCAGTTTTGGTGTACCGTATGTTTCCTTCTTCCCACAGGCTAGGCCCGTTTCAGTTAGAAGACCTAGTCCTCCCCAATTGTTTCAGTGTGGTCTTTGGTTTGGTGCTCCTTTTTGTTAGAGTTTAGTGTTGTC
This sequence comes from Protopterus annectens, assembly GCF_019279795.1. Lineage (NCBI taxonomy): Eukaryota > Metazoa > Chordata > Ceratodontiformes > Protopteridae > Protopterus > Protopterus annectens. Next base: position 123,962,394 of record NC_056743.1, read on the forward strand.
GTGTCTGGCTAGTGGTGCTATCTTGCCTTTTGTTTCCCTGGGCTAGGACCATTCAAGTTAAAGAACCTAGTCCTCCCTATAGTCTTTTTCCCACCAGTTACTAGGCCGTTTTAGTTAGAGGCTCTAATTTCTTGTGCAGGGTTTAGTTGGGTCTAGTGCATGTACATATTGCTTTGTACCTGTGTGTGATGTCCTTCAAGGATGCATCTGCAGTCATCACATATGGGTTGTCCTGCCTCAGGCAGCCCTTCAGTCGGCCGGATTCCAAAGTCTGGGTCCGGCGTCGGCTGATGTCGCCCTTTCACCGACGTCAGAGCGCCTGGGGTATAAAAGCGTCAGCCGACACCATCTTCCCCAGTCTTTCTTGCCGCGTGGTGCCCGAAGCAGAAGCAGTTCGCAAGTGCCGGTCGGCCAGCTCCTGTAATTCAGCTACCGAAGACTTCAAAAGCTAAGTACCCCATTGGGGACTCTTTCTTGCCTCAGCCGATGTCAGATAAAGTTAATAATTGCTTAACTTGTGGGAAACAAATACCTCATAAGGATTTCCACTCTTACTGCCTCCCTTGCCTAGGCCCAGACCACGACATCTCGGCCTGTTCAGCCTGTGCTTCCTTCAACCGACGCACTCTTAGACGTCGGGCGGAGTTTGCAGAGGAATTTTTTGGGGCTAGTTTTTCGTACAATATGCCGTCGGAGACTCCGACTTCACATTTAACTATGAAACGGAAGGACAAGGACCAACACGCGGGCCACGGTTTCGGCTGAAACCACGGCCAGGCCTACCGAGAGGGTCTCGGCTGAAACAGAGTCCTTGGTACTTCTGACCCCTGAAACCGCTCAACCAACAACCTCGGCCCCGGAGGCCCCTGCTGAGTCGGTTATTGAATTTCTTTCAGAAACTGGTGTCTTGGAAACTTCTGACACCATTCCTCTAGACAAAACTACACCAGCACGTGGTGCAGCCAGGCCTCCTGCATCCATGTCCATAAAGGCATTCACCAGGGCTAAAGCTGCTAAACACACAAAAGCTATGCTTCCCAGGGTTATTCCTCAGGGACCCTCTACAAGTTCACAGATTCTAACTTTAGCAGAGGACCTTATTTCCTTAATTAGGGGCTCTCAACCCCATCCGGACAGGGGCTCTCAACCTCCTCTAGACAAAAGGCCCAGGGTTGAACCCTCTGATCCCCACTCCTCAGAGGAGGCCTCTGATGGCTCTGCTCTCTCGGACTACCAGGAGGAGGTTTTTTCGGCCTACGAGGATTCTGATGCAGAGGAATCCATCCCCTCGGCCTCCCCTCCTGAAGACCTATCCTTCGGGGAGACCCTTCACACTATGAGAGAGCATTTCAAATGGCAGGGCCAGGAATTCTCTGATTCCATGAAAAGATTAAGAACTTTTCTGCATTTACCTCAGCATAGACCTTTGGCTATTCCTCCTGTTTTGAATGTCATTGATGATGTGTACTCTGAGTCTAGCATAACCCCTGACACTCTTCCTCTGGCCCCTGTCAAACCCGATATGTACTACAGGGTCCTGGACTCGCATCATTTTCTTTACAAGGCCCACTCTGCTGATCCAGACACTATTTCCCAGGGCCCTAAAGGGGTTGCAGCTGCCACTACTAAAAATCCCCTCCCCTCTGAAAGGGAGTCCAGGGCTTTAGAGAAATGGGGTAAAAAAGTGTATACTTCTGCTACTCTTTCTATGAGGGCATTAAATTGTCATTTTCATATGATACAGTACCAAGAGTATTTGTTAGATGAATTGCATAAGAAGCTGTCTTCACCTGAACCCCTAGATCGCAAATCACTTCAGGATCTGGTACATAACTCCCAGCAGGTTAGCAACCATTTCTTGCAGTGTGGTTATGATGCATTGGAAGCTTCATGTAGGTCAGCTATGACAGGTGCAGTCATACGTAGGCATGCTTGGCTAAAGGAACAATCTCTGCCAGACCATGTTAAAGCTAAGCTTCTGGATGCTCCACTGGAGAAGCAAAAGTTATTTGGCTCCACTGCTCAGGAGGTCTTAAAGAAATTTGAGGAAAAGGCAAAATCTGTACAAACAGTCAAAGATTTTCTACAAGTCCAAACACCAAGATTCAGCAGAAATTGGCCTACCAAGAATTGGTCCTTTCCGGACACAAAGATTTCAGAGAGGTAAGAACAGGCGTGTCAGAGGTAGAGGGCAAGCTAGAGGCTCCTACAGAGGACATCAATGGCAGCCTCCCAACCAGAGAGGTAGTGCAGGACCTACAACTGCTACACAAGGACAGACTCAATGACTTTGCTTTGACTCCGCCAACCAGGGCTCAATTAGAAGCACCTTTGGGCGGAAAGCTTTCTTTATTCTCAGAAAATTGGCACAGTATTACAAGAGACAAATGGACACTGCAAATAATAGACAAAGGATACAGGTTCCATTTTCACACATTGCTAAAAAGAAAAGGCATGCCAGACCTGCCACCAAATCAAAGGGCAGAGGCTTTGAAACAAATCTCCCACTTAATGCAAATGAAAGCTATAGAAAAGGTTCCTCTTTCAGAACAAGGCCAAGGATTTTATTCCAGACTATTCCTTGTTCCAAGAAAAGAAAAATCAATGGAGGCCTATTCTCGACTTGTCCGCACTGAATACTTATCTCATTGTGCCAAAATTCAAAATGCTGACTCTACAGCAACTCCTTCCCATGCTGGGCAAGGGGTCTTGGCTGGTGACTCTAGACCTCAAGGAGGCATACCTGCATGTCCCTATCAGACAAAGTTGCAGAAGACACCTCAGATTTCTTGCAGGTTCAGAGCATGATCAATTCTCAGCATTGCCCTTTGGCTTATCTACTGCGCCCAGAGTATTCACGAAATGCCTGGCATCAGTAATTGCACACTGCAGACTTCAGGGGATTCAAATATACCCATATCTGGACGACTGCCTTATACAAGCGGACAGCCAACAAACTTTGGTAAAGGACTTGAGTTATGCCATCCACCTACTACAGGCCTTGGGATATACAGTCAACATTCACAAATCAAGACTTGTTCCATCCCAAAGAATAACTTTTCTGGGTGCAGATCTAGACACAACCACCCAAATGGCTTTTCTCACAGAAGAAAAACAAAGACAACTACCGGATTACTTCAAGAATCTGACAAGACAAACTCAGCTGACTGCAAGGAAAATTCTGCAGGCCCTGGGTTACATGGCATCTTGCATTCTTCTGATTCCACAGGCAAGGCTGCATATGAGAAAACTACAATGGTACCTAAGGAGTTTATGGACTCAGCACAGTCACAGCTTAGAAACTTTGATCCCACTCTTTCCATGCCTCCAAAAGGAATTTCTGTGGTGGGCTCAAGCAAGCCAGTCAAACAGGGGTCTGCCCTTCAGCAAACCAATAGCCAGCCAAACCATTACAATGGACGCTTCAGACCACGGTTGGGGAGCACACATGGAGGGCAGATGTATTCAAGGACTATGGTCACAAAGGGAGCTACGCATGCACATAAACCAAAAGGAAATGCTGGCAGTGATGCATGCAATTGAGGCCTTCAAACTCTTTCTGCATCAAGGCCACCTGCTAATAAGGACAGACAACACCACAGTTATGTGGTACATAAACAAGCAAGGAGGCACCCATTCCTACCCTCTTTGCAGACTGGCAATGAATCTATGGGAACTTTCCTTGAAACTCAATATAGAGCTGCAATCACAGTTTGTGCCAGGAAAAGACAATATACTGGCGGACAGCTTAAGCAGAAATATCATGGATGCGCACGAATGGATGCTGCACCCAGACATCTTCCTACAGATAACACTATCATGGGGAAGGCCGGACATAGATCTTTTTGCCTCCCCCCACAATCATCAGCTGAAGAAATTCTGCTCAAGGACATACCACCCACAAGCTTGGAAAGTGGATGCCCTCTCTTTCAGCTGGAGAACTCTAACAGTGTATGCATTTCCACCTCTTCCATTAATGACCAAGGTCTTACTGAAGATCAGGACAGAGCAGCCAAAAGTGATTCTGATAGCTCCGGACTGGCCAAGACAGCACTGGTACCCACTGTTAAAGAGCATGTCACGCACAAAACCATGGCCTCTTCCTCAATGGCCACTTCTCCTGACACAGCACAATTACAAAACTCTGCATTCCAACCTGAAAACCTTGCAACTAACAGCCTGGAAAATACCTTGACTCCTCCTCAGGATAACCTATCCAAGAGAGTGAAGGATATCATCATGGAAGCTCGCCGGCCTTCCACAAGAAAGGCATATTCAGCAAAATGGAAAAGATTTCACACTTGGAGCACCACAAAGGGCCTAGATGCAACAGTGATGAACATGGCGCATATCCTGGAATACTTGGCAGAAATGCTCCACAATGGCCTGTCTTACTCTTCCATTAAAATTTATGCTTCAGCAATTTCAGCAGAGTACAATACTGATTCACCTGTCTTTTCTCATCCTCTCCTAAGACAGTTTCTAAGAGGAATTAAAAACATCAATCCTCCAAGGAAACCTCCAGTGCCTACTTGGGACCTTAACTTCGTGTTGGAAAAACTAACTCTGTCTCCCTTTGAACCAGCAGCATCTGCGGAACTACAGTTCCTGTCTTGGAAGACTGCCTTCCTTCTGGCCATAACCTCAGCAGGAAGAGTATCTGAGTTAGAGGCCCTCATGGCAGTACAGCCATTTCTTATTTTTCATCAGGACAGAGTCTCATTGCGAACCAATCCTTCATTTATGCCAAAGGTGGTATCCAGGATCTCATTAAACCAAGCTATTCACCTGCCTACCTTCTTTCCAAATCCACAAAACAAAGGGGAGAAACCTCTGCACACCCTGGACATACACAGACAGTTGCGCTACTACTTGGATAGAACTAAAAGCTACAGAAAAACTGACCAGCTGTTGGTAGCATATGCTGCTGGTGCACAAGGAAAAGCAATTTCCAAACAGACAATTTCAAAATGGATAGGGAATTACATTCATTTTTGTTATTCCTTTCATGGAAAAACAGTGCCAGCTAACATTAGACCTCATTCCACCAGAGCCACTGCCACCTCCACAGCCTTCCTAAGAGGGGTGGCTACCAAGGACATTCTATAAGCTGCTACATGGAGCTCCGTGCATACTTTTTCCAAGCATTACAATTTACCTTTATATTCCAGATCCAGAGCAGGCTTTGCTACGGCAGTCCTGCAGGGCATTTTAGCTACACCATCCTTTACATAGATCCTCCACCCCCAGATTGGCTATGGTATTCTACCCATATGTGATGACTGCAGATGCATCCTTGAAGGACATAGTACAGTTTTGTACCTACCATAAATGTAGATGTCCGATAGGTATGCATCTGCAGTCAGGTTTACCCTCCCTCCTTCCCCTCTTTGGTATTTATTGGGTACTTTTCCCTCTCTTAGCTGGCTGGGGTTATCCATTATGGTATATTTGTTTTATATATATATATATATATATATATATTTCTGTGCATGTTTGGAATTTATTGCATTTCTCCAAATTTAGCCTTCCTTTGAGGGCACCTGGCATCTGGACCAAGAAACATTGAGGAAGATGGCGTCGGCTGACGCTTTTATACCCCATGTGCTCTGACGTTGGGGAAAGGGCGACATCAGCCGACGCCAGACCCAGACTTTGGAATCCGGCTGACCGAAGGGCTGCCTGAGGCAGGACAACCCATATGTGATGACTGTAGATGCATACCTATCGGACATCTACATTTATGGTAGGTACAAAACTGTACTTTCTCCTTTATTCAGCATGTCCAAGGATTCTAAGGAACACAGGCCTTTGGGCTTTAAAAAGTGTGTTGAATGCAACAATAAAATGTCTTTGACTGATGGGCACTCTGTGTGCATGTACTGCTTGGGGGCTATTCACCACCAAGAGTCCTGCTTGTTTTGTCATTCCTTCAGTCCCCGTGTACTACAGGAGAGGACGAACAAGCTAATTTTGAAAGGACTGCTTAAAAACTCCTTTGAGGAAGACTTGGCTAAGTCTTCCAGTGCCTTATCCTCTCCAGCTAAAAAGGACAAAAAGACTTCTAAAAAGCGCTCTGTGGCTCCATCTGTTTCTTTGGAGCCACCACAGAAAGTTGCTAAAACAGCTTTTCCTTCTTCTGTTCCATTGCCTTTGGTGCTGACAGAAGGTAGTGTCTTGACTAAGTCCGTATCGGCTCCCAGACTTTTGAAGCCAGTCCCGGATATTTTGGTTCTGAGCCGGTCTCCAGTGATTTGACTGGTTTCTACTTCATGCAAGTCCCCCTCTGTAGGTAGATCCAGATCTCCAACTATATCCTCCTCCAGGGCATGCCTTTCGGATGAGAACATTGATAGAGTGGTGAAGAAACTGCTTCAGTCATCGGTGTTGGTCAAATTGATTTTGGCTCTGACCCAGTCGGCTCTGGAGCCTATGGCCTCTTCATCCTTTGTTGTTCCTTCTCCGAGCCTTCCTCAGCCTTTGGAGCCAGAGTTGTCGGTTCTGTTGGATGCAGTTAGGTCGGTTCCAGTAGCCTTGCCTGATCTCTCTGTTCCAATTTCCACTCCGACCCAGTCAGATCCTTCCACGGGGTCTAGGGTCCACGGTTCTCCGGTCGGACCCGAGGAGGAGGGCTCAAATTGATCTTCATCGGTTCAGAGCCTTCCTCTCTGTGCTTCGGCTCAAGTGAGCTTAGACCCGACATCTGCTTTGGACTTTATCTCCTCGGTGCCGAGGGCTACTACTATATCCTCTACAGTTAGTCGGTCTTCGGAGCCGGGGGATCAGTCTTTGAGGTTATGAGGAGCGTGCTGGCCAGGTCGTCAGCTGCATCCTATGGCACCGATACACTGCCCCGTCTGGCACCAGTGTCAGTTTCGGATCACCCTCTATCCATGGGCAGCAGAGACCCCAAGCCTCCGGATACCTCCATGAGTGGTCCCCAACTTTGACGTCTCCCCAGAGTTTTTGCCTGAGGAGTCTGCCAGAAAGAGATTGTGTAAGAGGAAACACCTTGACTCCCCGGATGAGGCTCACGTCTGACACCGACCTCGAGGAGTCAGAGGGGTCCCCAAGTCGTCTTCTGAAGATATCTCTTTTTCAGGTATCCTTCAGATCTTGAAGCAGAGACGCTGCTGGCCTTCCAAATCCCCTTCTGATGAGTCTGTGATCCTGAAGGTTTTCGGGTCTCAACTCTCTGCCTTTTGGGTTTCTCCCCCTTTTGAGGAGTTACTAGATCTAGTCTGTTGAAAGGTGTGGGAAACTCCTGACACTGCAGAACTGGCCCCTAGGAGACCCAATAAGTTTTTGTCCCCGTCCCCCCCCACTGACAAGGAAGCAAAAGGTATTCCAGTAGATGCCATGGTGGTGGCAGCAGCCACCAAGAAGGAACTTGCTGAAACTTCGTCTACCGGCCATCTGTCCAACAAGGAGTCCCGGGCTGTGGACAGGTATGGGAAGCTTTTGTTTACCCCAGTGGCCTTTACACTGCAGTTGCTGAACTACTTGACACATTTTACAAGGCTCCAGCGAGAGATGATCTGAAGGAGCTGGGAGATTCTCTACAGGGTACTATTTCTGATGTTGTGGCACAGAAGGTCAATGTACAGATGTCTACCCTAAATTCCCTTACCAACTCCTCCATGAGGCTGATCTCATATGCAGCCGACTGAGCGAGTAGGGCAGCGGGTTCCGGAGTCTCTCTTAGAAGACACTCCTGGATGCGCCTGTGCAATTTCACAGAGGCCTTCAAGTCTATGTTCACCAACGCCCCCTTTGACGGTTCATCGTTCGGAACCAAGGTGAGGGACACTCTCACTAGGTGCGAGCAGGAAGGAAAATCCTGTCTGCCGTGGGAGTCCATTTTTCCATGCCTTCTAGACCTTACCCCAAGGGCCAGAAGAGTGGGAAAATGTGGTTCAGGAAGTCGCAGATGTTTTTTTCAGGGTACACAAAGTGATTCCCCCTCCGGAGGCAGGGGAGGGGATGGAAATTCAGGTAGATGCCGCCCAAGAGGCAGAGGAGGTCCGCGTAACCAGGGGGACCATGATTCCTTTTGTGGTTCTCCCTACCAGTGCTCCTGAAGGGAGGCCTGACTGTGCATCTGTGGAGCCAGTCTGGGGTCACATTTTTTTATTCCCAGAAGCCTGGTATGACGTCACCCAAGATGAGTGGGTATTAAAGATAATTTCCAGAGGTTATCATATTCCCTTCTCTTCTCCTCCCCCACCAACCAAGAGAATCCCAGACGTTCCACCCAGTCACAGGGATTCCGCAACTTTAGAAATAAAAAAGTTGCTTTCAAAGGGAAGCACCCAGCCTGTCCCCACAGACCAAGTAGGATTAGGGACTTACTCCAGACTCCTTTTGGTGCCGAAGATAACAGGAGAACTGAGACCCATCTTGGATCTCAGACGATTGAACCTTCGTGTACAAAAGTCCAAGTTCTACATGGTCACCTTACAAGTCAATACTACTTGTGTTAGAGCAAGATGTGTGGATGTGCTCCATCGACCTCAAAGATGCTTACTACCATATCAAGATGGACAGGGCATCGAGAAGTCATCTACGCTTTTGGGTGGGAGCCAGTCATTTTCAGTTTCATGCTCTGCCCTTTGGTCTCACCACAGACCCCAAGGTGTTCACCAAATGCATGGCAGTGATAACTGCTCACTTGAGTTGTCAGGGATTCCAAGTGTTTCCGAACCTGGACGACTAGCTCCTTTCTGCCACCACCAGGCATCTACTATTACAGACCAGCGATGTCACCATCACACTGTGTGAAAGGTTAGGAATTCCTGTAAATTGGAACAAAATCTGCCTTGTCCTCGCAGCGTGTCACTTTTATCGGCGCTGAACTAGATATGGTGCTCATGAGGGCCTTCTTACCAGAAGAGAGAATTCAGGCGCTACAACAGCAGGTCTACACCCTACTACCATTGAAGGTCAAGGCAAAAGTGTTCCTCAAGTTATTGGGGACCATAGCTGCCACGTTTATGCTAGTTCCCCTTGCCAGACTACACATGAGGGTTCTTCAGTGGCTGCTTTTCGCCCAGTGGTCACTACAGCATCTTCCACTCTCCCATTCTGTTCTGATTATGGACACGTGCAAGCAGGATCTACGCTGCTGGCTTCAGGCCAGCAATCTCAACATAGGCAAGTCTTTTGTCCCATCTTCTCCAGTTGCCATGGTGACAACGGATGCCTCCCAGATCGGGTGGGGGGGCATTATCTCGGCAGGACAGTCCAAGGCACGTGGCAGGATCACGAGACCCATTTACATATCAATGTCTTAGAGATGAGAGCAGTGCTATTAGCATTGCAAGCACTTCAAATCTTTGTCCCTCTAGGGACAATTGCAGTTCTCTCAGACATGTCGGTGGTATGGTATCTGAACAAGCAGGGATGAACCAAATCATACCCCTTTGCAGAGAGACACTTCGAATTTGGCAGTGGGCGGTGTCTTCCCAGTGCTTTCCAGTTGCAACGCATATACCGGGTAAGTCCAACATGATTGCCAGCAGGCTGAGCAGAGCTACCTTAATTCCTCATGAGTGGTCCCTGAACAAATATGTTGCGGAGAACATATTCCGCAGATGGGGGTCAGCCTTGCTGCGACCTACTTGCCAACCCCCGCAATACCAAATGCAGCAGCTACTTCACCCTTATCCCCACGGAGGGGGTGACATCCAGGGACACACTGGTTCACGATTGGCCCTCCGGTATTCTCTATGCCTTTCCACCATTACCCTGATATCAAAGGTCATTCAGAAAGCACACTCTTTAGGAAGCAAAATGATCCTCATTGCCCCACACTGGCCTCGTCAAATTTGGTTTCCCTTTCTTCAGCTCTAATGGACAAGCCCTGGTTTCTGGACCCAGCTCCACATCTGCTGACTTGTATGTCAGGACAGTTCCATACCTCCATCCAGATCCTCAAGTTGACAGCTTGACTGCTCCAGTTCTGTCCTTAGGCTTCATGATTTTTCTCCGGAAGTGGTCCATATTCTATCATCTTCCCACAAGCCTTCTACCAGGAAAATTTATTCCAGTAAGTGGAAGAGATTTTCTATTTGGGCCCATGAGAGAGATATTGATCCTTATACAGTGCCTATTTTGGCAATATTAGAATTTCTTTCTCAACTGTTCAGTCAGGGGTCAGCTGCAGCAACCATTAAAGCGCAACTGGTAGCGATTTCTACCTTTCACATTGCGAATGATCCCAACCTTACGGCTCATAGGCTTTGTAGGGCTTTTCTGAAAGGAACATTGCTACTCCAACCTCCAGTCTTTCATCCAGTAATGCCATAGGACTTCAATTTTGTATTACAGAAGCTCACTTCAACTCCCTTTGAGCCCGCAGCTGTGTGTAACATTAAATTCTTGTCATGGAAGACAGTATTCTTGGTAGCCATAACTTCAGCCAGGCGGATCTCTGAACTCCAAGCATTATCAATTAGTCCACCTTATTTGGTGTTTCACAAAGATAGGGCCTCCTTAAGAACCAATCCTCCTTTTGTTCCAAAGGTTGCCTCGGTTGTCAATATCAACCAATCCATTGAATTGCCTGTGTTCTTTCCTGAATTCTCCAACAAGGCAGAATTTAAGTTTCATCAGCTAGATGTTCATAGACAACTGCGTTTCTATTTACATAGGCAAAAGATTTCTGGAAATCGGATCAAATGTTTGTCTCATTTTCAGACACTAGACTTGGGGGTTCCTGTTTCTAAGGTAACTTTGTCTCACTGGATCTCCAACTGCATCTCATTTATTTATGCTTCCAATGGCAAATAATTATCCTTTAAATGAAGGCTCATTCTACACTATCTATGGCTACCTCAACTGTGTTTCAGGCTAGGATGTCTATGCATGATATTTGTGTTGCAGCAACATGGGCTTCGCCTCATACCTTTATTAGTCACTACAAATTAGATTTGGTCTCTAGAGACAGATCTTCCTTTGGTTCCAGTGCTCGAGTATTTTTCACTGAGCCACCCAAGATCAAGGTGATAGGGACGCTGTCCCACAAGTAAGAATGAAGGTGAGATTCAAGAAGTTATGTACTCATCATAATGTTCGATGTAGTCCATCTCGCCTTACATTCTTACTAACCCTCCCTCCTACCCCCTCCTGGAGGACCTGGAGGTATAGTCTCCAGGTGTCAGTAGTCCTTCTGTTGGGGTGGTTCTTTTCAGTTTGTGTGTGTGAGAGCTTGCAGCAAACAAGATCTGGGGAGTAGACCTGCTGCATGATGGGATACCTCAACCATGAGCCATTTGAAGACTTCAAGTTAGAGTATGGCCGGGTCAGAGCCGAGGTTCAGCTCCGAACCCACGGGTTAGAATGAAAGGTGAGATGGACTGCATAAAATCAAACATTATGGTGAGTACATAACTTCTTGATGTTATGTAGTCTTATCTCGCCTACATATTTACCCGTGGGTTCAGAGCCGAATATCGGCTCCGACTTGGCCAAACTTTTCTAGCTCGCAGTCTTCTATTGGCTGGGCTAAGCAGGTATCCCATGGTGCACTGCTCCATATCCCCAGATCTTGTTTGCCGCTCGTGTAGCTCGGACGTGGTCTCGCTCTTGGCTGTGGCCAAGTACCTTTTTTCTTGTCTTGAGAAAAAATTTTCTTCATAAACAAAAGGCTATTTTCATAGCTATTGTCTTTAGTGTTGTGTAGGGTTTTGGTAGTGTGCTTGTTTTGTGGTATCCCGCTAACTGTTCCCTCGGGCTAGGCCTGTTTCAGTTAGAGGACCTACTTCTTTTGTCCTGTCTGTTCACTAAACCGTTTAAGTTAGAGGTTTGGTTCTGTTCCCTTACCTTGTGGTCATTAACCATTTTAGTTGGAGGTTTTTGACCTAGTTTCTCTCGGTGTGTCTCTCTAGTGTGTGTGTACTGTTACAATTTATAACTGGTTCCCGCGTTTTTGTGGTGTTAAGCATCTGTGAGTTTCTTGTCAGACCGTTTCTTAGGTTGCTTTGTTGGTGTTTGTTGTGAAAAATGTCCAAATATTGCAAGGCGCACAAACCTTCGGGTTTCAAAAAGTGCTCAAAATGTGGGTACAAAATGTCCATCACCAATGGGCATTCTGTTTGTGTCTATTGCCTGGGAGCCATTCATTTGAAGGAATCCTGCAGTTTTTGCCATGCGTTCAGTCTCAGAGTGCTCCAAGAGAGAAAGAATAAGCTGATATTAAAGGGACTCTTGAAACCCTCTTTCGAAGAGGCCTTGGATTCTTCTCCCAGTACTAAATCTAAATCACCCAAGTGAAAAATGAGATCTCTGGCTCCTTCAGCTTCATCGGAGCCTCCGGAGAATGTCACAAAAATGGCATCGACCTCCTAGGCTCCACTGTCCTCGGGGCCGCAGGAGGTGTCGGTGTTGATGGAACCGGCGTCAGCTCCAGTTATATTGGAACATCTTCAGAGCCGATCGCCCAGTCTCATACCAGTTTCTCCTGAGAGGAGATCTCGATCTCCCTTCCTGTCCTCCAAATCCTCCAGGACCCTTTCGGATGTGGATGTTGATAGGGTAGTCCAGAGGCTCCTCCAGTCACCGGTTTTGGCAAAATTGTTTTCGGCTCCAGCCCAGTTGGCTCTGGAGCCCGTCCTGACCCATTCTTTGTTCATTCCTCCTCCGAGCGCATCTCTGTCTTCGGAGCCAGAGTGTTCCGTGCCGTGTGATCTTCCTAGGCCGGTTCCGATGGCCCCTCCGGCTCCATCGGTACAGACATCGGCTCCGACCCCGTGGGCTCCATCCTCGGGTTCGGGACTCAGGATTCTTCAGTCGGGCCCGAGGGGGATATCTCGGGACATATTTTGGTTCCGAGTCTCCCTCTCTGTGCCTCGGCTCAGGGAACTCCGACTCCCATCATGGTTTCGGAGGCTGGTAGGTCCTCGGACTCAGGGGAGCCTGCCTTTGAGGCCATGTGGACTGTGCTGGCCAAATCGTCAGATACATCAGGCGGGTCGGTCACTCTGTCCCCTACCACTCTGAGAGCCTCTGATCACCACCTATCCATGGACAGCAGAGCACCAAGGCCTAGGGATACCCCCACGAGTGGTCCCCAACTTTCTGAGGGCCCTTCAGAGTTCGTGCCTGAGGAGCCCCCTAGAAAGAAAATGTGCAAGAGGAAGCACAGACTCCCAGGATGAGTACCCTCACCTCTGATACTGACCTCAAGGAATCGGAGGGGTCCCCCAAGTCATCCTCTGATGATGTTTCCTTCTCCGACATCCTGAAGATACTGAAACAGAGGTGACTGGCCATCCAGAGCCCCTTCTGAGGAGGAGTCTGTATTCCTTAAGGCCTTTGGTGCTCAGCCCTCCGCCTCCTGGGTGTCCCCACCCTTCGATAAGCTCCTTGATTTGATCTGTCGAAGGGTGTGGGAAAACCCTGATTCTGTGGAGCCCGTACCCAGGCGCCCCAACAAGTTTCTTTCTGCCCCCCAGGGCAAGGAGTTTCTGTCCAAAGGAGTCCCTGTAGATGCCATGGTGGTGGCGGTGGCCACTCAGAAGGAAGTAGCAGAGACCTCTTCCTCCTTCCATCCTCCTAACAAGGCGTCTAGAACCATGGACCGGTACAGAAAGCGTACCCTCTCATCAGCAACCTTTACCTTATGGTCACTGAACTATCTGTCTCATTTCACTCGGCTCCAGAGAGATCTCAAGGAGTTAGGAGATACTCTTGCGGGTAACGTCCTTGAGGCGGTGGCCCAGACGGTTAATGCCCAGGTGTCTGCCCTCAGTTCCATTGTTAACTCCTCCATGCGGCTCATTTCGTATGCAGCCGAGGGAATGAGTAGGGCAGCAAGCTCAGGAGTCGCCCTTAGAAGGCAAGCCTGGCTGCGCCTGTGTCACTTCGCGGAGGCCTTCAAGTCTTCCTTCACTGACGCCCCCTTTGATGGTTCTTTGTTCGGAACCAAAGTGAAAGACACCCTCACCAGGTGCGAGCAAGAGGGAAAGACCCTGTCTGCCGTAGGGGTCTGTTTTTCCCTTCCTTCTAGGCCTTACCCCAAGGCCCAGCGGGGGAGAAGATGTGGTTCAAGGAATCACAGAGGTTTTTTCCTGCCGCACAAGGTGAGTCCCCCCTCCAGAGGCAGAGGAGGGGGAGGTTATTCAGGGAGATGCCGCCCTAGAGGCAGAGGGGGCCCCCGCAATTCGGGAGACCGCGATTCCTTTCACGGCTCTCCCTACTCTCGTTCCTGAGGGAGTGCCTGGCTGTGCTTATCTGGGGGCAAGTCGGGGGTCGAATTTTGTAATGTCCGGAAGCCTGGAAAAGCATCACCCAGGACCGATGGGTATTACGGATAATTTCCGGAGGTCATCTCATTCCGTTTACATCAGACCCCCCTTCAATTAGAAAAATCCCAGACGTTCCACCCAATCAAAACGGATCAAGCAGCCTCAGAGGTTTCAAAGCTGCTAGGGAAAGGAGCTATCCAGCATGTCTCCTCAGACCAAATTGGATTAGGGACTTGCTCAGGATTCTTTTTGGTGCCAAAAAGAACAGGGGACCTGAGACCCATATTAGATCTCAGCCAACTGAACAACTATGTATAGAAGACCAAGTTCCGTATGCTCACACTACAATCGATTCTCCCATGTTGGGAGAGGAGGTATGGATGTGCTCCATCGACCTCAAAGATGCTTACTACCATGTGAAAATGGACAGGGCATCCAGGAGTCACCTACACTTCCGGCTGGGAGCCAGTCATTTTCAGTTTCGAGCCCTGCCCTTTGGTCTCACCACAGCCCCCAGGGTGTTCACCAAGTGTATGGCGGTGGTGTCTGCTCACTTGAGACGTCAGGGATTTCAAGTGTTTCCGTATCTGGACGACTGGCTCCTTACCGCCCACCAGGCATCAACTAGTCCAAACCAGGGACACTACCATCCCTCTATGTCAGCAGTTGGATATAACACTAACTTGGGAAAAATCTGTTTTGTTGCCCTCACAGCGTGTCACCTTTATAGGCGCAGAATTAGACACTATTCGAATGCAAGCATTTTTACTGCAGGAAAGGATCGGAGTCTTACAACAACAGATACACATCCTGATGCCCCTGAGGAAAGTGAAGGCAAGATGGGTTCTCCAACTTTTGGGGACCATGGCAGCAACAATTATGTTGGTCCCTCTAGCAGGATTGCACATGAGACTTCTCCAATGGCTCCTCTTTGTTCAATGGTCTCTCCAAAAATTTCCACTTTCTCACCCCATTTTGCTCACGGACAGATGCAAACATGACCTCAGTTGGTGGCTTTGCACCAACAATTTGGATGGGGGAAGGCCCTTTGTTCCACCCATCCCAGTTGCCACAGTGACCACGGATGCCTCCTGGTGGGGGTGGCATTATCTTGGCAGGACAGTCCATTGCACGTGGCAAGATCACGAGATACATCTGCATATCAATGTCCTAGAGATGAGAGTAGTGCTACTTGCGTTGCAAGCACTTCAGAGCTTTCTACCTCTAGAGACGATTGCAATACACTCGGACAACATGTCAGTAGTGTGGTATCTAAACAAGCAAGGGGGAGCCAGGTCTTACCCCCCCGTGCAGAGAGGCCATGTGAGTGTGGCAGTGGGCAGTAACTTCCCAACTGTTTCTGGTGGCAACGCACATTCCGGGGAATTCCAGTGTGATTGCGGACAGGCTAAGCAGAGCTATTCTGATGCCTTACAAGTGGTCCCTGAATCATCTAGTTGCAGAGCGAATCTTCAGCAGATGGGGTCAGCCTTGCTGCAACCTTTTTGCCAGCCCCCTCAATGCAAAATGCAGTAGCTACTTCACGCCAATCCCCCCACAGGGGGAGTTTCCCAGGGATGCTCTTAGTTCATGATTGGCCCTCCGGTCTGCTTGATGTTTTCCCTCCATTTCCCTTGCTGTCAAAGGTGATTCGGGAAGCAGAATGATTCTGATTGCTCCACACTGGCCTCATCAGGTCCGGTTCCCCTTTCTTCAGCCATACATTGTGGTCACTCCTTGGATTTGGACCCTCAACCAGATTTACTGACACACATGTCGGGACAGTTTCACCCCTCCTTGCTGACCCTCCGGTTGACAGCCTGGCTACTCCACTTCCATCGTTAGTTAGGCTTCATAAATTTTCACCGGAAGTGGTTCACATATTATCTTCCTCTCATAAGCCATCTACTAGGAAGATTTATTCTAGCAAATGGAAGAGGTTTTCTATTTGGGCGCATACCCAAGGAATTGACCCTTACACAGCTCCAATTGCTTCAGTCTTGGAGTTTTTGTCTATGCTTTTCCATCAGGGTTCCACATCAGCTACCATCAAAGTTCAGTTGGCAGCAATCTCTAATTTTCATGTTGCTAATGAGCCTAGTCTCATGGCTCATAAACTCTGCAAGGCTTTCCTGAAGAGGGTACTCTGTTACTCCGTCCCCCGGTCTCAGAACCTATCATGCCCTGGGATCTCAATTTTGCTTTACAAGCCCTTACTTCACCACCTTTCGAGCCTGCAGCTACCTGTGAATTGAAATTCTTGACCTGGAAAACAGCCTTCTTAACAGCAATCACTTCAGCAAGGCAAAGTTTCAGAGATTCAAGCCCTCTCTATCAAACCTCCAGACTTGATCTTCCATAAGGACAGGGTTTCTCTTAGACCATATCCTTCTTTCCTTCCTAAAGTGGCTTCCGTGTCTAATCTTAATCAATCCATTGAGTTGCCTGTATTCTTTCCTCATTTTTCAAACAAGGCAGAATGTAAATTTCATCAATTGGATGTACACAGACAGTTACGTTTCTATCTGCACCGCACAAAAGATAATCCGGAAGTCTGATCAACTATTTGTCTCCTTTTCAGAAAACAGAATTGGTTCCTCTGTCTCCAAGATCACCCTATCCAGATGGATATATAGTTGCATCTCTTTCACCTACCACGCAGGAGGAAAAGATCTGCCATTTCCGGTCAAGGCTCACTCTACTCGGGCTGTTTCTACATCTACAGCCTATCAAGCCAGATTGTCAATGGATGATATATGTGCTGCAGCTGCTTGGGCTTCTCCTCACACTTTTGTTTCTCATTACAAATTGGACGTGGTTTCTAGGGGCAGGTCGTCCTTTGGCTCCACAGTACTCAGGAGTATTTTCCTATGAGCCACCCAGGATGTAGGTGCTAGGGACGCTGTCCCATGGTTAATAATGTAGGCGAGATAGGACTACATAACATCAAGAAGTTATGTACTCACCATAATGTTCTATGTATGTAGTCCATCTCCCCTCACATTCTTCCTTACCGTCCCACCTTCCCCCTTCCTGGAGGTTAGGTTTCTATCTACAGAGTTCCCTTTACTTTAGCTTATTCTTTTTATCTGGATGTTGTGTATGCATGGGGTATAAATGAGTATTGCAGCAAACTAGATCTGGGGATGTGGAGCAGTGCACCATGGGGTACCTGCTTAGCCCAGCCAATAGAAGACTTCGAGCTAGAAAAGTTTGGCCAAGTCTGAGCTGATATTCTGCTCTGAACCCACGGGTAAGAATGTGAGGCGAGATGGAATACATACATCGAACGTTATGGTGAGTACATAACTTCTTGTTTTGGTTGATCCCACTGCTCCTACTCTTTCAGATAAGGTATGGGAAAATGTGTGTATTACAATACAGCTTTGATTTTCAGAATTTTAAATTGTCAGGCTCATATGTTAGTTTGTTCTAATTGTGAAAGAATGAGGAAGGTTGTATTAAATTTTCTTCTTATGAGGAAACAACTGCTTTAAATTTAGTTTCTCATATTGCACAAGTCACTTTTCTTTGTTTACAGTGTGCATATGACCGTGTTGACATTTTTTCCAGGGCTGTGCAGTTTTGCATGGCTACATTCTCAGAACTTCCCAGGTGATAAAAAATTGAGATTTTAAATCCCCTTTGGATAGAGTTTTTTTTTTTTTTTTTGCCCCTTTGCTGCAAAGGTGATAGTGTGATGAAAGGGGTAAAGTTGATCCAGGGAATCTCAGAAGACTTTCAGTCGTCCTTTTCCAAATTTTCTAAGGGATTCTCTAACTCCATCTGATATTGGAAAAAAGCAGAATAAACAGTTTCAACCAAATACTGGTAAACAGACATTTAAGAAGAAATGGCAAGGGGGTTCAAAAAGAAGACGTAAACCTCCCACGTCTAAGGACATCCCAGCAAGTCTGAATGACTGTTCAAGAGACCTTGTTGACTCCCTCCCACCTTGGCCTCTTTTTCCTTCCAGAAAGTCTGAATTTTCATTTGTTTTTGGCAACAGATAATTTCAAACAGATTGGTTCTGAAGATTATTAGTTACGGTTACAGATGGCAGTGGGAGAAATTCTTCCTTTTCAAGGAATCATTCTTCATCCTGCAGATCAGACTGTTTCCTCCTGTTATTCATCACATATCCTAAGGAGCAATGGAACAAGTCCTCCCCCCCCCTTCCCAGGTTGAGAAGGGTTTTTATTCAAGGAAGAATTGTTCTTCCCCAAGTCTGTTTGATAGTGGCCTAGTTCAAAATGATTATGCTTCACAACCTGTTACCTCTTCCTCATTCAAGTTTCATGGTAACACTAGATTTAGAGGTTGTTTACCATCACATTCTATTCATCCAGACTTTAGGTATTTCTTAATGTTTTGTATGTCTGGATTGGATTATCAGGTCTCTGGCTTACCCTTTGGCCTATCCACAGGACCAAGAGTTTTCATAAGGTGTGTGGCTCCACTTGCAGCTCATTGCAGGGTATAAGATATCCACATTTTTCCATATTTAGATGACTTGCTTATCTTTGCAGACTCTTTTTTCAAAATGTCAGGAATCTCTCCATCTCTCTTGGGTGAGAGAGCTCTTACACAAGCTGAGATTCCAAGAAAATATTCAAAAGTCTTTCTCGACTACTTTTCACTGATTTTGTTTCTGGGATGTCAGCCCCCACAGTTGCAATAACTTTTCTTCTGCAGAAAAAAAAAATTATTTGTATCTTGATCTAGGTCAATTTCTAAGGTTTTCCACTTAGACTTCAGTCACTGCAAGGGAATACCTAAGGATGTTGTCTCTCATCTCTTCTGTGATTCTCACGATACCCCTGGCAAGACTCCACATGAGAAAACAATGATGTTATGTTGTCCCATCTCTCCTTCATTTTGCTGGTTGGGTTCAGAGCCTTGCATCGGTTCCAACTCAGCCTTGTACTAACGCTCGAGAGCTCTTTGCCGGCTTGAAGCTGCACTCTATCCCATGAAGCCTAGCGGCAGATACTCAGATCTTGTTTGCCGCTTGAAGCTTCGGGCTCAGGCTGAGGACAAATATTTTTCGTTCCTATACTGCTATTTTCAACAGTTTTTTGATTACTTTAATTAGTGAGGGTATTGTTATCCCTATATTGTCTGTTTTCCCTTTTGCCTGTGTTCTTTGTTGGCCATTGTTTCCCTCGCAAGTCCTGTGTGTTTTTATCTGCCCCTTTTCCATCTTAGAGGTTTAGAGAATTTTTTGTATTTGTTCAGCCCGTTTAAGTTAGAGGGCTTATTTTACCCTTTCCTGCTGTTGTCCGTTTTCCCCAGGAGCATCGTTTAAGTTAGAGACATCTCCTCACTTTGAGGAGCTCATCGTTTTTAGTTAGATACACTACTCAAGCCCTCCTTTTGTCTGTCTTATTTGTACCAAAAAAAAAATTTAATTTCATGTTTGTTGGGCCGTTGTGTTCTGTGTTGACTTTCCTGTTTTTTTTTTTTTTTTTTGGCTCCGGTATGTCTAAGGAAAAGCACTCAGGTTTTAAAAAATGTGATTCCTGTATGCAGATGTCCATAACAGATGGACACACTAGCTGCGTCTATTGTCTAGGGGCAGTGCACCTACAGGACTATTGTTCCATTTGCCATGGATTTAGTGCAAGAGTCCTGCAGGAGCACAAGAATAAGTTGATTAATAGAGGGCTTCTTAAAGGACCCCTTAAGCAGACCATACAACAGCCAACCATTTCAAAATCATCTTTTTCTTCTTCAAAATCTTCATCTGCTCTGACTTTGGAACTGACGCAAAAATCTACCCCTACTACTGTTGTCTCAGATCCAAAGGTTGTTGGATACAAGAAGGAGAAATCTCTGTTGGCTCCATCAGCTACTTTGGAGCTGTCTAGGAGAAAAAGAGGGACTGGTCACCATCTTTAGAGCCTGTACACTCAGTGCCGCAATCCCCTTTTCTACAGTCCATGGCAGGTAGCCACAAGTCTTCAGTGTACTCCTTCAGATCATTCAGTTTATCGGATGATGACATGGAGAGGGTTGTGAAGAGGTTGGTTAGGACACCAGCCCTGAACAAAATTCTATCCAGCCCAGCCCAAAAGGATGTGGAGCCAAAGTCCATGTCATCTGTAACTGCTGTTCCTCCTCTGACTCAGAGTTCGGAGCCAATGTGTCTGGAGGTAGTATTAGTGGAACCATCGGTTCCGAGAGCCGTTTCTGGAGTCTCTGTGCCAATGTCTGCTCCGATAGCTTCCATTGAAGCATCTGGGAGCTGACACTCGCCCGTCGGTTGTGGGGGGGTCGGCTCGGACCCTTGTCAGACTCTGCTCTCCCACTCGGAGCTTCTGCACAGGTGAGTTCAGCACCAACTTCTGCCTTGGAGCCCTCATCCTTGGTGCAGGAGAGATCTGGTTCCTCTGAGCAGGATGCTCTCTCAGGCGGGGATCTAGGTGCCTTCTAGGTGATGAGTGTGCTTTCCCCTTGAGTCTGCTCCACCCTCAGCTCCAGTCACTCTCCCCCCCCCCCCACGGCTGCCACTGTCAACTTCCACTCCACCCCTCCAGCCCAGGCGCAGGGAGCCCATGCTTCAGGTTACCCCTACGGGTGAGATACTTTCTTCCAAGTCCTCCGCAGAGCACCCCCTCTGAGGAGATTCCTTGGAAGCGTACATGGAAGAGGAAGCATAGAGTGTCCCCCAAGTCTGACAGACTTAGAGGATTCAGAAGGGTCCCCACGTTCACTTTCCGAGTATGTCTCATTTTCAGACATCTTAGAGATCCTTAAACAGCGGGGCGAATGGAAGTCCCTATCCCCTTCTGAGGATGTCTGTTTACCTAGAGGCATTTGGCTTGCGACCCTCCACCTCTTGTGTGTCTCTGCCTTTTGACAGACTACTGGTGGTAGTCATTCGGAAGGCTTGGGGCTCTCCAGAGATGGTGGACCCTATACCGAGGAGGCCAAATAAGTTTATCACTGCCTCCAAGGACAAGCAGTTTCTTACAAAAGGTGTTCCAGTAGATGCTGTGGTGATGGCGGCCACCAAGAAGGAATTAGCTGAAACTTCTTTGTCCATCTGCTGAACAAAGAATCTCCAATGATGGACAAATATGGGAAGCGTATGTTTTCCTCAGCGGCGTTTACTCTGAGGTCACTAAATTATCTTTCTCATTTCACCAGGGTTTCAGAGGGATCTCCTCAAGGAGCTAGGAGATTCCCTCCAAGGTGCGACAGCTGAGGCACTTCCGGAGACTGTAAGCACTCAACTTGCAACCTTGCTCTCCATAGCAAACTCCTCCTTGCAACTTATTTCGTATGCGGCTGATGGAGTTAGTAGGGCAGCAGGCACAGGAGTTGCTCTGAGGAGGCATTCCTGGATGTGGATTTGCGACTTTGCTGAACACTTCAAGTCTTCCTTTACTAACGCCTCTTTTGATGGCTCATCCTTCTTTGGGCCAAAAGTTAAACTCTAACCAGGTGTGAACAGGAGGGCAGAACTCTATATGCTGTGGAGTGTTTTTTTCTGTCCCTGCTAGACGTTAACCTGAAGGCAGTCTGGGAAGACTATCACTGTACCCTGAAGCCTGGCAAAACATCAGTAAAGACAGATGGGTACAGTCATTCATATCCAGGGGATGCATTACTTTTTCTCATCCACCCCATCTGCAAAAATCCATCCTAGACAATACCACCCAGTCAAAGGGATCAAGCAACCCTAGAAATACACAGGTTGCAGGAAAAAAGAGCCATCCAAAAAGTCCCCGCAGACCAATCAGGATCCGGAATTTACTCAATTCTTTTTAGTGTCAAAGAAGACAGGGGACTGAAGACCAATATTGGACCTTAGCAGACTAAACAAGTCAGTAAAAGTGAAATTTCAGATGGTAACACTGCAGTCCATACTTCCCTTTCTGAGAAAGGACAATTGGATGTGCTCGATCGATCTCTTGGATGAGTACTATCACATCAAAATGGACAGGCGCTCCATGAGATATCTACGCTTCCAGCTCGGAGCCAGTCATTACCAGTTCAGAGCTCTGCCCTTTGGTCTCACCATAGCCCCCAGGGTCTTCACCAAATGCATGGCAGTAGTCACGGTTCACCTGAGGTGTCTAGGATTCCAGGTGTTTCCATACTTAGATGACTGGCTCCTGACTGCCACCACCGAGCATCTACTAATCAAGGTGAGGGACACTATAATCCATCTCTGCTCAGAGTTGGGCATTACAGTCAATTTCAAAAAATCTACCTTGTTTCCTTCTCAACATATTACTTTTATAGGAGCGGATTTAAATGCAAAAAGGATGGTAGCAAAACTGCCTGCAGAAAGAGCCCTAACATTACGCCATCCAGTGTCAGTCCTGCTAAGAAAAAAGAAAGTTTTGGTGAGGTTTGCACTCAAGGTTCTAGGTTCAGTGGCAGCAGCAATAACCTTGGTTCCCCTAGCCCACCTACACATGAGAATGCTACAATGGCTTCTCTTCACTCAATGGTCCATGCAGGAGTTGCCCATGTCTCACAAAATTTTGATAACGAACACATGCAAAAAAGATCTTCATTGGTGGATTCAGTCTACACAGGTGACACTAGGCAGACAGTCTGTTCTCCCCCAACCAGTAGCTACAGTGACCATGGACGCTTCCCAGATAGGGTACCTGTTAAATCTTCGAACACTCAAAATTTAGAACATTACATGTTCGAGACCAAACATTAGAAATTTTGAGTACGCGAAGGTAGACTTTCAGCGGCAGCGTATGGTGCAGATAGGGAGAATTTCCCTTTTCTGCACTGAAGTGTGGTCTTGGAGTTAGTATATTTAAGTGTGGGGGGTGCAGAGGGGCTTGCCCCCCTGCCTACACTGTTAGTGTTTTTTTCTTTTTTTTTTTTATGTTTGAACATCCAAATGTTGAAAATTTGGTCTCGACCATGTAATGTTCGACATTTTGGATGTTCGAACATTTAACATAGTTCCCCTAGATAGGGTGGGGGGGAGGCATTATCTGGGACAGACTGTCCATGGGACTTGGGCAGGAACACAAATACCATTTGCACATCAATGTCCTGGTGATGAGAGTGGTGCTCATGGCATTGCAAGCATTCTAAAACTCTCTCCCTTTGGGGACAATTGCAATTCAATCAGACAGCATGTCAGTGATGTGGTACACCAACAAACAAGGTGGAACCAGATCCTATCCCCCAAGTCCAGAGGCCCAGTGAGTTTGGCTATGGGCAGTTTCTTCTCAACACTTTCTCATTGCGATGCATATTCTGGGGAAGTCCAACGTGATAGCAGCCAAGCTGAGCAGGGCAATTTTAATGCCACCTGACTGCTCCCTGAATCAGGAAGTTACGAGAGAATTTTTGCAAGTGGGGCCAGCTGTGCTGCGATCCCTTTGCCACATCCATGCCAAATGCAGCAGCTTTTTTGCCCTAATCCCCCCTCCGGGGGAGTCACCCAGGGATGCACTTATCCACGACTGGTCCCCGGGACTTCTTTATGCCTTTCCACCATTTCCCCTAATACTGAAGGTAATACAGAAAGCAAAACTGTTGAGTCACAAAATAATTCTCATTGCTCCTTACTGACCTCGTCTGATATGGTTCCCCTTCCTATGGCCTTATCTACAGGAGGACCCTTGCATCCTGGACCCAGTACCGGATCTCTTGACTCATCAGTCTGGGAATCTCCATCAGTCCGGGAATCTCCATCCCTCCATCCAAACTCTCAAGCTGACAGCTTGGTTACTCCACTTCCAGTCTTAGCCAGGCTTCCAGAATTATCCCCAGCTGTGAGCCACATTCTAGTGTCTTCGCACAAAAGTACTACAAGAAAACTTTATAAGAGTAAGTGGAAGAGATTTTCATTTTGGGCGAATAAAAAACAATTGGACCCTCTCACAGCTCCGATTTCAACCGTCCTGGAATTTCTGACAGAACTTTTTGATCAAGGGCTGGCAGCCGCGACTGTTAGAGTTCAGCTGGCTGCTATTTCTAACTTTCACATAGGCATCAAGGGTTCAAACATTGTCTCACAGATTGTGCAAAGCTTTTTTAAGGGGCACATTCCTTGTAAGACCTGATATCAAAGAACCTCCATCACCATGGGATCTAAATTTAGTATTAGCCTGCTTGATATTGCCCCCTTTTGAACCAGCTGCTTCTTGTCCTTTATAAAGTTTTTTTCTTGAAAGACTCTTTGTAATCTCCATTACTTCAGGTAGAAGTGTTTCTGAATTACAAGCTCTATTCGTCCTCCCTATTGGGTTTTCCATAAAGACAGAGTCTCCCTGAAAATGAATCTTTCCTTCTTACCTATGGTATGTTCTGAAGCCAATCTAAATCAAGCCATTGAGCTACCAGTGTTTTTTCCAAGTTATAGCAACAAGGCAGAATATAAACATCAGCGGAATGTACATAGACAATTACATTTTCATTTGCATAGAACAAAGGATTTCAGGAAATCTGACCAGCTATTTGTGTCCTTTGCAGAAAACAGAAAAGGAGTCCCAGTTTCTAAGGTTACATTGTCTAAATGGCTTACAGACGCACTCACTTATGCTTATAGCTGTCAACGTAAACAGGTAAAATTCGAAGGCATTCTTACTAGAGCTGTGTCCTCCACTGCCTTTCAAGCCAGACTGTCTTTGGATTCAATTTGTGCTGCAGCCACATGGGTTAACCCTCATACTTTTATTTCTCTTTACAAAGTAGATGTGGCCTCCTGGATCAGGGCTTCCTTTGGTTCCACTGTGCTAGAGTTTATTCCCTTGAGCCACCCAAGAAAGTAGGTGCTGGGGACACTGTCCCACCCAGCAAAATGAAGGTGTGATGGGACAACATAACAAAGAAGTTATGTAGTCACCATAATGTTCCATGTTTGTTGTCCAGTATCTCGCCTTGATTCTTGCGTCTGTCCCTCCTTCGCTCTTCCTGGGTGATTTGGAGGAGTCTTTTGGCCCAATATCTTGTTCCCCTCACTTGTTCTGGGGTCCTTTAAGATTTGTGCCTTTTGTTGTACATATGTGTATATAGTGCTATATATGTGTGTGTAATTTTTTTCAAATTATACAAATCTCATGTTAGTCTAGTGTTATCAGCTTGCCAAATGAGAGCTGGGTATCTGCCACTAAGCTTCATGGGATAGAGTGCAGCCTTGAGCCAGCAGAGAGCTCTCATGCTTTAGTATAAGGCTGAGTCGGAACAGATGCCCGGTTCTGAACCCAACCAGCAAAATGAAGGTGAGGTACTGGTCAAACACACTGAACATTATGGTGAGTACATAACGTTTTATCTGAAGTCTCTCTGGTCCCGGTCCTACCACCAGCACCCTTTGCCTTTTCCAATCCCAGTGTAAGAGTTTGTCAGAAGAGAAATCATTTGATGGAGATGACAAATATCCCTACATCAAGGTCTCTCCTGCTCTGTTTCAAAGCAGTTATCAAAGAAACTTCATCCTTTGCTTGGAGAATATGGGCACAGTTTCTAGAGGGATTAAAGTGCAAGGTGTGTGGGACACCAAAGACAGATGCAAGCACATAAACATAAAAAAGAATGCTCTGATTAAAGGCACCAATCCCTCTTATCTTTGGTACCTGGAACCTCTTCAAGTTGTTGCAGACAGTACCGCAGTCTTGTAGTACATCAACAAGCGAGGGGGAATCGGGTTATACCCCCTCTGCAGACTACCCATTTCAGATTGAGATATAGCTTCACAGCACAGTCTCACCCTACAGGTATCCTACATTTTGTTAGAATAAAATTGTGTAGCAGACAAGCTGAGCAGGACAAGGGAAAGCCCTCACGAATGGGAACTAGATCAGGGAGTCTTGCAAAATGTAATCCCCCTGTGGGGAGTTTCTCGAGTAGACCAGTTTTCCTCTTCTCTGAACAATGAGCTGGCAAGATTCTACACCAGGACTCCATGCAAGAAGACCTGGAAGATGTATCAAAGTTAATTTATCAGCCATTTCAGCATGTCTGCCCTTGGATCCTCCTCTTTCAGTGTATTCTTATGTCATAATGTTTTTGAAAGGCGTTTTTGCATGTTATGTCTCCAGGAAAACTGGTGTCCCCTCCTTGGGATCTTAATTTTGTGTTAAGAGAAGCTAACACTTGCGCCCTTTGAACCAGCTAACCTGGTTGGCTTGAGGTTCTTAACATACAACACAGTTTTACTGCTTTTCTGACCTCTGTAAGAAGGATATCTGAATTGCAAGCTCTTAGGGTCTATATCATATATTCGCAATGCCAAAATGTCGAACACCATATGTTCGAACTTGTAATTTTGAATATTGAAAACATTGAACGCTCAGAATAGTGATTTTTTTCCCAGGGAAAAAATTCACTGTTCCGAGAAACACACACAACACAAGCACACCAAAATAAATAAACCACAGACATATACAGTTAACAAAACCCAACCCCACACACGTTACTAACTATCCACTTACCTTAACCTGCACCCTAACGCTAAGGTCCGTAACTCTAGCACCTCAGTGGAGGAAATAAAGCCCCGGAACGGCCCACTGAAATCTTGCCCTAGGTAAGATTTCGATGTTCTGGGGCTTAGCTGTTTTCACCATTCGATATTTAGGGTTCGGCGTTTTGACATTCGCCGTTTTCTCTCTTTGGAATTTTGATATAGACCCAGCTCTTATGGTGAGTCAGCCCAATCTCATTTTCCACAAAGACAAGGTTTCTTTCAAAACTAATCCAGTGGTATCAGAGTTTACTTCTTGACAAACTGTCCAGCTCCCCATTTTCTTTCCTGCAACCAAATATGAGGTAGAAAAGTTGCTCCATACACTAGATGTTCACAGACAACTCTGGTACTCTTGACAGAACTAAATCTTTTAGATCTTCAAATCAATTGTTCATTTCTTGTGAAGGTAAGAAGGGATAACCTATGTGAAAACAGACTTGTTTCCATATGGTTGTCTAAGGCTGTTAACTTTTATTCTCACCACAGCAAAAATGTTTTGTGCAAGGCCATCTCTACCAGGGCCTTGGCTTCATCTATGGCTTTTTGGAAAAGGTTAGATGCTGGAAGTATTTTAAAAGCTACAACTTGGCCTTCTGTACATACTTTTACAAAGCATTATAAGTTTTGATTCTTTAATTTTAGGTCAGGCATTGCAAGGACTATTTCACCCCCCCCCCCCCCCCCACCAAAACAAAAAACAGTGTGTGAAACAGCACAGACTCTAGGCGATGCCTATTGGGGAAGGAGTTGTCTAGACCAACAACATTAGGCATAAATGGTGGTGTGCAGTATCCTCTAGATAGGACGACACAGATCACAGATGGTTTGCCATGTCAGGTCTTTCCACTAAAACAAAAAAAAACAAAAGGCTGACTAGCTGATTTTATCACATTAATGTCACTAAAAAGGGCTATGGGTGTTTACCGGTGATAACTGTGTTGAGGACATGGCCTAATCCAGCCTATGCCAGAGACCCATACTATAGGAGACATGGGTCTGTGTGTGTCTATCAGCTTGTGCATGCCCTGTCAGCCCTTGTTCAGTAAGCTGCTGGCTAACCGGTGTTCAGCTGCCCAGCTTGGGTTACCTGGGATAACTCCATTGAATGACAGTTGAATGTAATGCCAGTCAACTTGTCAAGCATGAACTAAGGATTGCTGCTGTTAATGTAAGTTCACTAACGATGCAGCTTGGAAGTAGATGACATGATGATGAGCAGGAGGTTGGATATTCTCTGTGTTCAGGAGACTGGTGCAAGGACAGTGCAGCAAAGCCACTTATCTTGGGATCCAGAGTCTACTTCTCAGGGGAAGACAGGAAATGGGGTAGAAATTGTGATGAGGAGAGGCTTTAGAAGACAGTAATGGATGTCATTAGACTTAGTGATAGAGTCATGGCAGTTGGTCTCCAGTGTAAGGATAGGTCAGTGTTCATAATCTCTTGCAATGCCCCTCAGTAGGGTTGTAATAGTGAGGAAAAGTGTGCATTCAGACAGCAGTTGCAGAACCTACAAGACAAAGTAGGACAGTATAAGTTAACATTGAAAATGGGGGACCTGAATGCTCATAGGAAGACCATCGGAAGAGGATATGAAGACTGCCCAAGTCCCCATGGGGGGACAACATAAATAGAGGAGGAGAGGCCATTCTAGACTTGTCTGACAAATGGCTCAGTGATGACCAACTCATGGTTCAGTAAGAGAGGAAGTCACAAGATCACATGCAGGAGTGGCCAACACACAACTCTGTTAAACTTCCTCCTAATAAGGAAAGGCCATTGGAGTAGAATCAGAGATTGCAAAGTTATCCTCTGCAGACAGCATAAACTGCTGGTGGCAACAGTCAGGTGCAAACAGTGGTCAGAGAAGGACATTAGGTCAATTTAGACTAGGCTAAAGGTCTGGAGGTTGACAAAAGTGAAAGCTCAAGTGTTGGAGGATATATTCAGGGCTCTAGCACCCTGGGAAGAAGAGGGAATAGGTGGAGTTGAACAATGGCAGTGTCTCAAAACAGCATTTATGAGGACTATAGTGCAGATATGCAGCCCAACTATGTATGAAAATAAGTTACATAAGGAAAACTGCTGGTTGAATGTGGAAGTACAGGAAATCATCAAAAGAAAGTAGGAGTTCAGAAAAAGGAGGGAGATAGAAAAGATGTACTAGGCTAAGAGGGAGTACTGGATGGATGTTCATCATGCATACAGCTGCAGTAATCACATATGGGGTTCTCTGCCATCAGGTGGGTCCTCGGTCGGCCGAATTCCAAAGTCTTGGTCTGGCGTCAGTTGTTGTCGCCGCCTTCTTCCCTGACGTCAGTGCGACAGGGGTATATAAGTAACAGCCGACACCATGTTCTCCAGTCTTTTTTGCCACGCGGTGCCTGAAGCAGAAGCAGTTCGCAAGTGCCAGTCGGCCAGCTCCTGAATTCACGAAAAATTGGAAACCAAAGTCTTCTTTAAAGCTAAGTTACCCCATTGGGGAAACTTTTCTTGCCTCAGACTGATGTCAGACAAAGTTAACAATTGTATTTCTTGTGGGAAGCAAATACCGCATAAGGATTTCCATTCCGTCTGCATACCTTGTTTAGGCCCAGACCACGACATCTCGGGCTGTCGCTTTTGCGCTACTTTTAATAAACGCACTATTAAGCGTCGGGCGGAGTTCGCCCAACATTATTTTGGTAAAGCCTTTGATTATAAAATGTCGTTGGATACTCAGACTACCGTTTTGTCCAAAAAATGAATGGACAAGGACTGACACGCGAGGTCCGCGGTCTCCACCGACACCACTCCAAAACCGGCTGCACGTGGTCTGGTTCTCAGCGAGACGCCTATGCAGTCCCTGACTACCGACGACACTTCATTGCCGGTGTCTTCTGTACCTGAGACCGCTGGTACCTCGGCCCTAACTCAGACTAAAACCACTGTGAGTGTTGAGCCTCCTAATGTGGACAGGTCCACTTCCACCCAGGGTGTATTTAGACCCTCTTCTTCCTTTTCCATTAAGGCCTTCACTAAGTCCAAATCAGCCATGCATCCCAAGAGGCCTGTTGCACAGGGCCCATCCCCAGGCCCCATGCCTAAAAAGCAGATGCTTAAAATGGCTGAGGATTTAATTTCCTATATCAGGGGTTCCCAACCCCCTCCAGACAAGAGACCCAGAGTGGAGGAAGACTCTCCCTCTTCTGAACAGGGCTCCATTTTCTCATAACATTTTGATGTGGAGGAACACTCGTACTCCACTTATGAAGATTCTGATGCAGAACAGTTCATTCCTTCTGCATCTTCCCCAGAGGATTTTTCTTTTGGGGAAACCTTGCACACCTTGAGGGAGCACTTCCATTGGGAAGGCCAAGACTTTTCTGATTCCAAGAAAAGGCTTAGGGAATTTCTGTTGTTACCTCAACACAGACCTCTGGCTATTCCTCCTGTCCTGGACATACTTGATGATGTTTACTCGGAGGCTTGTCTCAATCCAGATTCCCTGGCTCCTGCACCAGTCAAACCTGATAGGTATTACAGAGTCACTAACTCTCACCAATTTCTTTTCAAAAGCCATAATGCTGACCCTGAGACCATTTCTCAAGGCCCCAAGGGAATGAAGGCCTCTACTGCCAAGAACCCACTACCTTCCGAAAGGGAATCTAGATCCTTAGAAAGGTGGGGGGAAAAGGTATACACCTCGACCACCCTAGCCATAAGGGCCTTAAATTGTCAGTTCCATATGCTTAAATATCAGCAGTTTCTGTTATCTCAATTAAGGAACAAGATATCTCAACCTGAACAACCAGATTTGAAGGAATTGCAGGATATGGTACATAGTGCAGAACAAGTGGGTAAACACACCTTACAATGTGGTTATGATGCCTTAGAGGCCTCTAGTAGAGCCGCTGCTACAGAAGCAGTCATTCGTAGATATGCCTGGCTTAGAGAACAAAGCTTGGCTGATCATGTTAAAGCTAAACTACTAGATGCTCCTTTACAAAAGGATGTGCTATTTGGTACTAATGCTGAGGAGATACTATGAAAAATGGAAGAAAAAGCTAAATCTATGCAAACTGTCAAGGCTTTTCTACAGGTACAGCCACCTCGTTTTAGTAGAAACTGGCCTACAAAAAACTGGCCCTTTCCAGCCACAGACAAACCCCAAAGAGGCAGATACAGGCGCTCAAGGGGCAGAGGACAATCTCAAGGATCATATAGAGGCAGGCAATGGCCAACTCAAGCACCAAGAGGTGGCGAAGACAGTGCACAACAATACAGAGAGCAAACCCAATGACTTCCCCCTTTTCATGCCAAGCAAATCTCAGCTGGCAGCTCCATTGGGAGGAAAGCTGGCACTATTTTCAGGAAATTGGCATATTATCACAACAGAGAAATGGATCCTGGACATAATAAACAGAGGCTACAGATTTAATTTTCACACTCTTCCAAAAATGAGAGGCATGCCAAACCTGCCGCACAATCAAAGGGCAGAGGCACAAATACAAATTACAAAACTCATGGACATGAAAGCCATTCAAGAGGTTCCGACTCACGAACAAGGCCAAGGTTTTTATTCCAGACTTTTCCTGGTACCAAGAAAAGGAACCGACTGGAGACCCATTTTGGACTTATCCATCCTAAATACATTTCTACTTGTACCAAAATTCAAGATGCTCACATTACAGCAGCTTCTTCCCATGCTGGGCAAGGAGTTTTGGCTGGTAACATTGGACCTCAAGGAGGCATACCTGCATGTCCCAATCAGACAAAGCTGCAGAAGATGCCTCAGATTTCTTGCAGGTTCAATCCACTATCAATTCTCTGCATTGCCCTTTGGCTTATCTACTGCGCCCAGAGTATTCACGAAATGCCTGGCATCAGTAATTGCCTACTGCAGACTTCAAGGGATACAAATTTATCCTTATTTGGACGACTGCCTGATCCAAGCGGACAGCAAGCACACTCTTCTGGAACATCTGGCTTGTGCAACACGGTTACTGAATTCTCTGGGATACACAATCAACAAAGAGAAATCCAGGCTAATACCATCTCAGAAAATAACTTTCCTGGGTGCTAACTTGGACACAAACACCCAGATGGCCTATCTCACGCCAGAAAAACAAGGGCAACTAACTCAGTACTTCAAAACACTAGCAAATTGTACCAGGCTTACTGCAAGGAAAATCCTGCAGGCTCTGGGCTTCATGGCATCTTGCATTCTTTTAATCCCATGTGCAAAGTTGCATATGAGAAAGCTTCAATGGTACCTAAAAAGCCTATGGTCTCAACACAGCCACAATTTGGAAACAATAATACCAATAATTCCAGGTTTGCAAAAGGAATTTCAATGGTGGGCCCAAGCATGTCAAACAAACACAGGTCTCCCATTCTGCAAGCCTCAAGCAAATCGTCATCACAACAGACGCCTCAGATTACGCCTGGGGGGCGCACATGACAGGCAGGTGCATTCAGGGCAAATGGTCCCAAAAGGAAAAGCACCTTCACAACAATCAAAAAGAAATGCTAGCAGTAATAAATGCAATTACAGCATTCAAGGACCTCCTGTACCCAGGGCAATTATTGAAAAAAATAGACAACACCACAGTAATGTGGTACATAAACAAACAAGGAGGAACACATTCATATCCCCTGTGCAGACTAGCCATGACACTTTGGAACTTGGCTCTGGAATGGCAAATCGAACTTCAAGCACAGTACTTGCCAGGTTTGGAAAACACGCTGGCAGACTAAGCAGAAATATGACAGATCCACACGAATGGAAGCTGCATCCACAGGTGTTTACAAAGATAATCCAAGCATGGGGAAGGCCAGACATAGATCTCTTCGCCTCCCACAGGAACCATCAACTGGAAATGTTTTGTTCAGGGACTTTTCATCCAAAGGCCTGGAGGGTGGACGCCCTTTCATTCAGTTGGACAGCATGGACAGTGTACGCTTTCCCACCTCTGCCTCTTCTACCCAAGGTGCTCTTGAAAGCAAGAACAGACAGACCGAAGATGATACTGATTGCTCCAGACTGGCCAAGACAGCACTGGTACCCACTCCTAAGGAGCCTAACACATACTCCTCCCTGGCCTCTACCTGTAATGCCTCTTCTGCTAACTCAGCACAGCTACAAAACTCTTCACAGTCAGCTGAAAACACTCAATCTTGCTGCATGGAAAATTCCTTAACACCACAGCAGACCCTACTCTCCAAAGAGGTTCAGGATGTCATTCTGGAGGCCAGAAGGCCATCTACTAGGAAGACTTACTCCGCAAAATGGAAACGGTTTTGCTCTTGGAATGAGAAAAAAGGCCAGGACCCTAGAAAACTGAATTTGCCTCAGGTATTACAGTATCTTGCTGAGCTGCTGAACAGTGGACTTTCATTTTCCTCCATAAAAATTCATGCCTCAGACATTTCTGCAGAATTCAACATGGATCCACCGTTATTCTCTCACCCACTTTTAAGACAATTCCTCAGAGGGGCTAAGAATATAAGACCACCAAGGAAATGACCAGTGCCAGCCTGGGATCTTAATTACATTCTAGAAAAATTAACATTGCCTCCCTTTGAACCAGCTGCCTCAACAGATTTGCAATATTTGTACTGGAAAACAGCTTTCCTTTTGGCCATTACCTCAGCTCGTAGGGTTTCGGAACTACAAGCCTTCATGGCTGTGCAGCCCTTTCTTATCTTCCATCAGGACAGGGTTTCCCTTTGAACCAACCCGTCATTTATGCCTAAAGTGGTATCCAGGGTAGCTTTAAATGAAGCCATACACTTACCTACCTTTTACCCTAATCCTCAAAACAAAGGAGAAAGGCTGCTACATTGCTTAGACATCCATAGACAGCCACGTTACTATCTGGACATAACAAAGCCTTTCAGGAAATCACAACAACGTTTTGTGTCTTATGCTGTAGGAGCTCAAGGGAAGTCTGTTACCAAACAGACAATCTCTAAATGGATAGGCCACTGCATACGATTTTGTTACTCCTATCATAGGAAATCTGTCCCTGTAGGCATCAGACCACACTCCACCAAGGCCACAGCTACCTCTACAGCCTTCCTCAGAGGAGTTCCTACCAAAGATATCTTGGAGGCAGCCACTTGGAGTTCTGTACATACCTTCACAAGACACTAACAGCTGCCTTTATATTCCAAAACTAGAGCAGGCTTTGCTACTGCTGTGTTGCAGGGCATTCTGCCTCACCCCAGTTCTACCTAGTGCCTGCTACCCTGTGCGTAGCTTTGGGATTCTACCCATATGTGATTACTGCAGCTGTATGCACGATGAACATAGTACAGTTTTGTACCTACCATAAATGTAGATGTTCGAGTGCTAATACAGCTGCAGTACAGGTTTCCCTCCCTCCTTCCCCTCTAGGTATAGGACTAGTGGCCAACACCTCCTCATACAACTTATTTTGGGTTATCCTCATATGGTGTATTTGCTTGCAACTACTCTTTCTTGATAACATTGCAGTGCTTGTATATATCATATATATATATATATATATATATATATATATATATAATGTATCTATTGCCTTCCTTTTGGGGGCACCTGACATCTGGGGCAAGAAAGACTGGAGAACATGGCGTCGGCTGTTACTTATATACCCCCTGTCGCACTGACGTCAGGGAAGAAGGCGACAACAACCGACGCCGGACCAAGACTTTGGAATTCGGCTGACCGAGGACCCGCCTGACGGCAGAGAACCCCATATGTGATTACTGCAGCTGTATTAGCACTCTAACATCTACATTTATGGTAGGTACAAAACTGTACTTTACCAAAGATGCTAAGAAAACAGTCACCATATTAAAGAACAGTGCATCAGGGACACTCAACCAGCTTCTGGAAAGGGACTCTGCAAATGGCAGAAATAAACTCTTGTCAAGTTGAAAGGTAAAAACAAAAAGATAAAGAAGGTAGTCATTAGATACTCTTAGTAAGAGATGCTAGCAGCAACCTGGTTCTCCGTCCACAGGACATTAAAGGCAGATGGAAAGAATACTGCTGCAGCTTCTGAATGAAGAAAATCTGTCAGAAGTTGTATTGTAAACACTGCCTGTGATGAAATGGGGAGAGCAGCCCACTCTAGAAGTAAGAACAGGACTAAGGAAAATGAAGTCGGGGAAAGCAGCAGGCCCAAATGAGGTCACAGTGCATATGATTAAGAAAAGAACAAAGGGATCATTCACAACTGTGGGCAGTGTACAAGTATCAAACTGCTGTCATACTGCATGAAAGTGTTGGAGAGGGGTGATTGCTAAACAAATATGTAGTAATAGAAAGTAAGATGGGAGATGAGCAGTTAAGATTCAGATCAGTATGCAGGACAACTAAACACATTATTTGTTCTGGTTTAATTTTCCAAGTCTTTGGGGTTTGTAATACCATGACAGGACTGGACCCCATTCCCAAGTTAAAGTATGAATAAAGTTCATGAAATCAGTATGGTTTCTTGTCTTTGATGTTAGACAAAAGTGTTCTTTACAGCACCCGCAGTGTGCCAGAATTGACGACTCCTGCAATTCATATGCAGTTACATGTATAAGTAGCATATCTAAATAAGACTGTACATTTTTTTTGAGATCCATTGCACCTACTACTATTGGACCTGTCTTGGTATACTCCCTCCACAGTGCCCTCGTTTCTGCTTGTAAATCTTGGTATTTTTTTTACTTTTTCTCTCTGTCTGTATGTAAGGCACTAATCACTGGGTGTAGCAGTTTCAATGATCAATGCTATTTTTGTCTTTTCATGGACTACTGTATCCGTTTTTCTCGCATCTGTCTTTTGAACTGTTCATAGTGGGTAATCCCATGTGACTTAACTTCATTCCTTATACCTTGCAGCACAATTAGGCACCCTATTCAACCAAAGCCTGAGTACTGGCTTTGTCCCAGCTGAGTGGAGGACAGCCATTGTCACTCCTTTACACAAAGGCAGAGCGTCCACCAATCTGGGAGATTATAGACCCATCAGTTTAACTAACCTGATTTACAAGATTATCGTGGACCTCATTAACAAGGACCTTGGCAACCTCCAAACACTTGCTGCCACACAGTTTAGCTTCATCAAGGGGAAGTCATGTCTACTAAATTTGTTTGACTTCTTTGAGACAGTCACCAAACCCATGGATGATAGGAAGACTGTGCACACCACCTACCTTGATCTGGCCAAAGCCTTTGACACTATTCACCACTTGAGCATAATAGATAAACTCTCTCAACTAGGCATCAATCCATATGTTGTCAGATGGGTAGCAAACTGGCTCACTGATAGAACCCACATAGTCAAAATAGGGGAGGCCACCTCAAGTAGTAGACCTGTAAAAACATTGGAGTCTTGGGGCCTCTGTTATTTGGGATATACTTTTCTAAGGTGCAGACCAAAACCAGTGGGTAGTGGCTGACCAAGTTTGCAGATGACTGCAAGCTGGGTGCTGTCATCAATTCCCCTAGTGATGTGGACATCCTCCAAGAAGGTCTCACTCAGACAAATGACTGCTGGCAGAAACATGGCCTCAAGGTGAATACCAAAAAATGTATCATCCCATTTGGGGAGAGTGACGTCAGATTAATAATGTGATAAGGGATTTGGGTACCCAGGTTGATAGCAACCTGATTTTTGACCACCATGTTGCTTCTGTTGTATGGAAAGCCTTCTACATGGCCCACCTCATAAGTAAGGATATCTCATCCAGGGACAAAGAGGTCATTAACATCCCTGTATTTTTCCCTTATGAGGCCCTTTGTTGAGTACAATGCCTTTTGGCATGCATCTCACAAAGCACATGCAGCAGCTGGAGAGACCACAGAGGTTCCTCACCAGGAGAATCCAGGGCCTCAAACATCTACACAGGCTAAAAGCCCTATCCCTCTACTAAGTTTCATACAGACTCCTTAGAGGTGACCTCTGTCTGGCATACATGGAGATCACGGACCCCACCTTGATGGGACTTCTGTATATCCACAAGTCAAGCTGCATGCGAGTAACCTGTAACCTCAACCTGGTCTTGACATCAACAAGACTTGTTGGCGGGAGAGATTTGTGTCCTAGAGACTCCCCCATGTATGGAGTAGGCTCCCTGTCCACATCAAGCAGAGTACCTCTTTACCCCTTTTTAAACACAACCTGGATAACTGGATGGGAAATAGAAACTGTACTCCTGGGATTCCACCCATGTTCCTGCTGGACAGGGGCATCAGGTGCTGATTTATCTAAACATGGGCTAAACTCTTGGCTAGGCTTAAGGGCCTCGGGGCCAATAGCCTAGTAACCTCTTATGATCCTATGGTTCTTTTTGGCTTATGTTTCAAATGCTTCTCAGTTACTTCAGTATTGTAATGTTTGCACAATCCCTAACACAACAGTCGTGACACATTATTATACCTTTCAGTATACAGGCCTTCAGCCATTAGTGTATCACATCCAGCAACAAGATTTTTGACTGTTTACAGTTCTGTTTTACTGAACTTGCATTTATCTGTTTCTTCCACATGTTCAATGTCCCCTTGTTGGGGACTCAAACCATTGTGTACATAATCCACTATCCTGGGCCGGTAATATTAACTTTACATCTTTTGGTTAGAATTCACCCCTCCTTAACCATTACAGCATTAAATTCTGGTGAACATTAGGTTGTTCCAGGAGTTTACTTTACTTGAAACTACATTTAAGCCTTTTCCACATTTTTTGCCATATCATCTGATCCTCCTTATATTCTTTCTTTTGGTTTTTCTTTTTCACCGTTGCTGCCTGATTTTTGTCTACTTTTGGTTTCGTTTCCATTCTGTCTTGACACCGATATACTTCTGCTAAACTAAGCAGGAAAGTCTTCTTAGATTTGTTCTCTTCAGGTTTCAAAACTTTTTTTGGATCTTGTGAGGTAAGCAGATGAGATATATATATATATATATATATATATATATATATATATATATATATATATATATATATACAGTCCTACAGTTGCATATCTGTAATATGATCAATTTCAAGGAGGCCAATACCTCTTCCAGAATGAGGAATATAAATTATTGGTATACACTGATTTCTGTATCTCATTTGATAAGTGTGAAGCATTTTTCTTGTTTTTCCTGTCCAACAGATCAATACCTTTTGGGGCCAGTCTCCCCAAAACTGTAAGAACCCGAAGAGCAAATTTGTTTTTGGCTTGGATGTTGTTCCTAGATGTTAGGGCTGTTTTCAGTATTAATTACAGTCTTCTTAAATATTCCTTAATCAATTCACAAATATTTATGTACTGCCTCCTGCTCAAGTTCCTTTGTATTGCATTCCTGTCCCAGACTGATCTTTTCTTGGTGCTGCAGCATTCCTGCTTTAAAGGTTGCTTTTGCACATTTGTAACAGTGATGTTGTCTGTTGACAGCTTAATGTGTTATGGGCAAGACAAAAGAGCAGCAGTGACAGTCACCTTGGAATATCCCCATTTGCATTTTTATTCCTGGGATAATTTTTTCTTTATCATGGTTTAGCTGCAAAGTGGCCACTGGAATGTAATTGGTCCATGTAGGGTGTATCTTGTACATCTGTAAGCACTCCTTTATCCAGGAATGGAGGATGCTGTCAAATGGTTTTTGTTATCTAGCCATGCCATTACTTAGATTCTTCCCCTTTTTTTACTGTTCTCCGTTATGACTAACACATGATTCTTTGGTAACAAAAGAAAGTTATGTGGAACATTTATTATATTGCCATCCTTGAGTTTTTTTCCAAGTGACTATAAACTCTGTCAGCATTAATTCCAGTATATTGTTTATACATTGCTGGAAGGCAAGTTATTGGCCTATAGTTTTTAGGATAGTATGTAGGTTCACTGTTAAGGAGGTGGAGCATTTTTCCTGTTAACTTGGTTGGTGTCTGTTTGGAAGTTGTGCATATGAGTAGTTTTGAGTTGGGGCTAAATGTTTGTTTAAAGATGTTAATACTTTTAGCCAGAAGTTAGATACTACATCTGGGCCTGGGGCTTTCCATGTAGGAGCTTTTTTAATTTTGTTTCAATTTCTTTGGCCATTACTTCAACCCATTTCATATCCTGTACATTTGAACTTCTTACAACCCATTATTTGCAATGAGACCGTTGAAGCTAGAGATGAGGAGTGTCCATCTGGGCATTCCTTGACTTGGAGAAAGTATATGACAAGGTCCCTAGAAAGCTGATTGGGCAGTCCTGCACTTGTTTGAAGTCCCAGAAACATTAGTACAATTAGTGCAGGCTATGTTCAAGCATCCAGTGACGCACAGTGTGCAGGCTACGAGGGTTTGTGTGTGTGTGTGTGTGTGCCTGAGCCCACTGCTGTTAATACTGGTGATGCACTAGATTAGAAGCAGTTTGGCAGGGATCGATCAACAAAGCTGCTTTAAGCAGATTGTGATATTACAAGTAGACTCCAAACAAGAACTTCAGCAAATGATAGGAAAATGGAATGCAAACCTTGAAGGCACATGGAGCATAACTGATTACAGGTAAAAACGCTTGTCATGGCAGCAGACAGGGAATCAGAAGCTGAAAATTGAGATAGAAGAGAAAGTAATGGAACAGGTTTGGAAGAGGTTAACAGCTTCAATAAACTGGGAAAAGTGGTTGAGGGGGGAGGGGACATCTGAATGGCGACATCAAAGCTAGAATCAGTAGCCGGAACTAAATTGCACAATGTGTCAAGGTAATGTGTGACAGAAGAATGCCATAGAAGCTTAAAAGTAAGGTGTATAAAACGGGTCTATATCATCACATCGAATGGTAATAAGTTTGAATGCTCTTTGATCTAACCTAAAAGTCCAAAAGCCCTAAACCGCGAAGTTAAGGAACATTGATTATTTTTCCCAGGGAAAAAAATAGGTGAGCCGTCTTCGGGGCTTTGCTATTTCCTCCACTGTAGTGTGATCTTGGAGTTGGTATATTTAAGTAGGGGGTGTGTGGGGGGGGGCACAGACCCCCACTTCAGTGTGTTTTAAAGTTGTGATTTTTTTTTTTTCACGGAACAGCAAATTTTTTTCCCTGGGAAAAAAATCGCTGTTCCGTGAGTTTGCTGTTTAGGGTTTTTGGACTTTTCAGTTCGACCAAAGGGCGCTCAAACTTATCACCATTTGATGTGGTGATATAGACCCGTATAAAACAGTTGTGTGCCCAGTATTATTGTATGGCATAGAAACCTGGACAGTGAACACAGAGCAGCTGGAGGTTGTGGAGATGAAGTGACAGAGATGGATGAGTGGTCATACTGCAGAACAGACAAAGAAATGAGGATAACAGAGCAGAAGTCCAAGTAGCTCAAATTGTAGAAACAAAGAACAGATTTTGGTGGGTCGGGCACATGTGTAGGAAAGTAGAAGGTAATCTAGTTAAGATGATTTGGGGTCAGAAGGGAAGAAGGCAAGAGGGAACAAGGGCATCCTGCAAAGATATGGCTGGATTATCTGAGAGAAGACCTGCAGTAGTTGAGCATGACTATTGAAGGCAGGAGAGTAGCATTGAATCAAGAGCGAGTGAAAAGTCGATGCAACACGCAAAACCGTATGTAGAAAATGGGATTCATGATGATCTGTACACTATAAATTTTTGTAGTCAAGTCTCTGTTGGATTATCTGAGTGTCTCCAGGAAAGCTGATAATTGCTCCCAGCTGGCAGTCTTCAACAGGCATGATTAGCCATAGTTTTTGAATGTGGGGCTCTATTTCAGAAAAGTAGATACTGAATGGAATAGGACATATGACTGAACCTTGCAGGA
This sequence comes from Protopterus annectens, assembly GCF_019279795.1. Lineage (NCBI taxonomy): Eukaryota > Metazoa > Chordata > Ceratodontiformes > Protopteridae > Protopterus > Protopterus annectens. Next base: position 124,002,849 of record NC_056743.1, read on the forward strand.
TGCCAATGTTGATGTCCTTACATCCAAGGAAGTACCCAGCTACCTTTCCTTTGTGAGTTCCTCCTGATAGCTAGTTGAGAATTCGGTGTACAAAATAAGGGATCTGAAGTAGTTAACTTCATTTGGTCTGCAACCTGTGGGTATCGGATCCGAGCTGGTAGCTTTACCTAGCTAAAAGATCTGAGCTCCTAGCTCCTCCCCTACCCATAATCCCCTGCTACACACCCCCCATCCTCCGATCTAGTTTGCTGTGGCTTATAGCAGCTTCTAGAGACGAGCTCTTAGGTGTGGGTGAGAGTTTTCCAGTTTTAAAAAATACCTTTAAAAATCGTTTTTTCTAAAATTTCTTTGGTGTGTGTGTGTATTGTTTAGCCCCCTTTATCAGCTAATATATTTAGCGTATTTTTGTTGTGGTAATTTTACTTCAAATTTACTTCAATTCCCTCCCCCTAGTGTGCGAGTGTGTGGTGTGATAGCTGAAGGGCCTTAAGCCATTTTTTCTAAATGCACTGAGTATGGTCATAAGCTGTCCCCAGCCGATGGCCACACTCAGTGCGTTATTTGCCTAGGGATGGCCCATTTATCCACCAGCTGCCAAGTTTGTGCGGCTTTCAACCCCTGGGCTATCAGGGATAGGAGGAACAAGCTAATCCTGGTGGGATTGTTGCTCCCGGATTCTTCTTCCTCCTCTCCCTCTAAGGCACTGTTCGTGACTGCGGCTCCCGTGCCTTCCAATCCCCCTCCCTTGTTGGGGACTCAAACTCCCTCTGCTTCTCAGGGTGAGGGGGACTCTTCTTCCTCTTCAAAAGAAAAAGGAGAGATAAGGACCGGCACAGGCATAAAAGGCGAGCTGAGTCTCATCCCTCAGCCCCGCCAGTGAAGGTAGCTAGTCCCGCTAAGAGGGCCTCTGGTTCTCCTCATTCTCTGCTCCGTTCTCCTTGCTTTTCCCCGGAGCCGGAGGAGGAGTACTGGTCTCCCTCAAGGTCCTCGAGGTGGCCCTCCAGGCCCGCCTCTATGACCTCCAGATCCACCAGAAGCTTGACCGATGCTGATTTGTACCGGATGATGCATTGTTTCCTGCAGGCTCAAATGCAGATGGGGGTGCTCCAGCCTCCCCCCCTCTGTGGGGGAGCTCGGCCCCTTTCTGTACCCCGATCGCTCCTCTCATCTGGTTTAGGGTTTTGGGGCCTTCGGATCCGTGCTATTTTGGACCCGGGGAACAGTCTGCGCTGACTGTCTTAATTACTTCACCGACTATGCCCTTGAGCGTGTTGGATCCTAGCTCTTGGGGCCGAGCGTCGGATCCGTGGGGGGAACTGTGTCTTCGGTGCTGTTTAGGTCAGAGCACACTTCCCTCTTGGGTCCGACCGCTTCGGCTCTGAAGCCAATTCCTGCATTGGAGCCAAGGGGGCTGCTCTCTGAGTCTGGGGAGAGTGGTTCGCCCTGGGCATTTGATGTAGTGGAGAGGGTGCTGTCGAGGACTTTCAAATCCCCGGTCCGAGCTGTGGATCCATCTGTCATCCCTGCACATTTGGGCCTGTCTTCAGTGATCCAGCCACAGGGACAGCCTGCATTTGCGCTCCATTTGGTTCCCTTAGAGGAACAAGACCCCGTGGGTGAGCCCTCCTTGGATAGCCCCAGCGAGGAGGTTCCTCACAAACGGAAGTGCAAAAGGAGGCACCTAGACTCCTGTGAGTCCCTCACAGAGGACACAGACTTGGAGGAAGGGGAAGGTTCCCCCAGGTCACCCCCTGAAGATGTCTCCTTTGGAGACATCATGGAGATGTTGCGAATCAGAGGAGGGCGGTCTGCCCAAAAACCTTCCTCGGACGAGTCTGTGTTCCTGGAGGCATTTGATGCAGGCCTGTCTACTAATTGGGTGTCCTCCCTGGCTGACCCCCTGCTGGACTTAATTACCACCAGGGCTTGGAATGAGCTGGACACCGTGGAGCCAATTCCCAGAAGATCCGACAAGATACTTGGTCCCCTTTCTGATAGGCTGGCATGGTCTAAAGGTTCTCCAGTGGATGCCATGGTGGTGGTGGCTGCCACCAAGAAGGAGCTAGCGCAGGAGAGTTCCTTGGTCCACCCTCCAGATAAGGGATGTCTGACGTTGGACCACATTGGAAAGTGGATGACTGCTTCAGCTACCTTCTCTGTAAGGGCTCTGAACTATATGGCACACGTCATCAGACTCCGAGACTTGATTAAGGAATACGCTGGAGCCCCCCCTGGAGTCCTTGGTGGCCGAGGACAAATACACCTTCTCGGCTTGCATGGCCACTCTGAAATCTATTACTAACACATGTATGCGGCTACTCTCCCATGCCACGGAGGGAGCGGCTAGAGTCAGCGGAGCAGGCATCGCTCTGCGGCACCATGCCTGGCTCTGCCTTTGCAGTTTTGCGGAACCCTTCAAGGCGTCCTTCGCGAATGCGCCCTTTGATGGTTCTATGCTCTTTGGCAAGACCATCCACGTCACGCTGGTCCAAAGCAAGAAAGATGGGAAGACGCTGTCGGGATCCGCTTCTCTAATCCCCAATGGTCCTTCTCGAGGAACCAGAGGGGACAAAAGATGTAGTTCCGGAAATCACAGCAGTCCCATCCTTGTCCTTCAGAGGCAGAGAAGGACAAGGTGGACGCTGGCCCAGAGGCAGCATTTGTCGGAGCACCTCCAAACATGGGAGTCCATTACTATGGATCGGTGGGATGCTCCGAATTATATCCAGAGGTTATTCCATTCCCTTTCTGAGTCTTCCCCCTCCTATGAAACGCCTCCCCGATGTTCCACCCGATCAAAGGGAGGTGGCAGCTTCAGAAATTTCGAAGCTATTAGAAAAAAGAGCCATCCAGCATGTCCCCCCAGGCCAGTCCAGATTGGGAAATTACTCTAGGTTCTTTTTAGTGCCAAAAAAGACCGGGGACTTGAGAGGCCTATCCTAGACCTCTCATCTCTAAACCTGTTGATTCCCAAAGAGAAATTCCGGATGGTCAATCTGCAATCTATTCTCCCCTTCCTATGGGAGAACGACTGGATGTGCTCCATAGATGTCAAGGATGCGTACTATCACATTCTAATGGACAGACTATCCAGGAGCTTCCTCCACTTTTGGCTTTGAGACAGTCACTATCAGTTCAGGGTTCTTCTGTTCGGCCTCACCTCAGCCCCCAGGCTGTTCGCCAAGGTCATGGCAGTGGTCGCAGCCCACCTGAGACTTCAGGGCATTTGGTTCTTTCCGTACCTGGATGACTGGCTCCTCACCACCTCCACCAGGCATCAGCTCTGCTCTGCCAGGGATTATACCCTAGCTCTTACTCAGTGTCTGGGTATTACTGTAAACCTTCAAAAGTCGTTCCTTCATCCTGTGCAGGTTCGGGAATTTATAGGGGCCAAGATAAAAACACGCCGCTCCAAGGCCTTTCTAACAGGTTGGGCAGCTTGTCTCTTCATGGTTTGGCAATTCTCCATTCCCCAGCCCCACCTGCGGAATTAGTCCTGAGAGCTTTGGGCTCCATGGTGGCAGCCATCGGTCTGTCACCCTTTGCGCAACTGTGCATGAGAATTCTTCAGTGGACTCTTCAGGTCCAATGGTCACTTTTACTGCACCCTTTGAACACCCCAATTCCCTTGAGCAGGGTTTGCAAGGACTTCCTTCTCTGGTGGCTTCACTCCCAGGAGCTGTGAGAGGGGAGACAGTTTGTCATGCCTCAGCCCCAAGCCACGTTGACCATGGACTCTTCTCGCCTTGGGTGGGGGGGGCATGCTATGGGCAGAACCGTCCAAGGCATGTGGACTCCCTCAGAGACCGTTCTGCATATTAATGTTCTGGAGATGAGGGCGGTGCTTCTGGCGTTACAAGCCCTACAAGACCTTCTTCCTCCATTGCAATTCAAACAACATGGCTGTAGTCTGATACATCAACAAACAGGGAGGAACCAGATCTTATCCCCTTTGCTGAGAGGCTATGAGAGTTTTGGAATGGGCGATCTCCACCAACCGCTTTCTGGTAGCAACGCACTTTCCGGGCTGGACCAACATCCTAGTGGACAAGCCAAGTCGCTTGATCCTCACACCGTACGAGTGGTCTCTAAACCCGTTAGTAGTGAAACAAATCTTCCTCAAATGGGGTCGATCCTCACACCGTACGAGTGGTCTCTAAACCCGTTAGTAGCAAAACAAATCTTCCTCAAATGGGGTCTACCTTGCTGCGTTCTTTTTGCTTCTCAGTCAAACACAAAGTGCAGTGAATTTTTCGCTCTAATTCCCCCAATAGGGGAGAGCCCCAGAGATGATGTGGTTCATGCTTGGCCCCCCTGGTCTCCTTTATGCTTATGCCCAGCTTCCACTCATGACTAAGTTCCTGCAGAAAGCCCATCAGTTGGGAAGCAAGATAATCCTCATAGCCCCATTCTGGACTCGCCAGATCTGGCTCCCTTACCTCCGGTCTCACAGTGTAATTCCTCATTGGATCTTGGATCCCATTCTGGATCTAATGTCTCATCCTGTGGGATTACAACCCCCAAACCTGGGCGACCTCAAGCTCATGGCTTGGCTGATCCAGTTCTGCTGATAGCAAGGACTCTCGGTATCTCGTCACCAGTGAAAGCTATTCGGGTAGCAGCACACAAACCGTCTACCAGAAAAATCTACAGTAGTAAATGGAAACATTTTTCCATCTGGGCCAAAGACAGCGGCTTAGACCCCCTTTACAGTCCCTATTCCGACGATTGTTGATTTTCTGACCTATATCTTTCATCAGGGAGCCAGTGCATCTACAGTTAAAGTACAGTTGGCAGCCATATCTCATTTTCATGTTTGGGATTATGTAGGATCACTGGCTTCCACCTGGATTTGCAAAACTTTTTTAAAAGGCGCCTTTTTGTTAAAACTGCCAGTTAAGTCTGCGGTCCCACCATGGGACTTAACATTGGTCCTACAGGCTTTGACGGGCCCTCCTTTCGAACCGGCTGCTTCTGCTCAGTTGAAATTTTTATCTTGGAAAACAGACTTTGATTGCAATAACTTCAGCTAGGAGAGTGTTTGAGCTTCAAGCCCTCTGTATGAAACCCCCTTACCTAATATTTCATAAGGACAGAGTTTCTCTCAGGACTAATCCTTCCTTCCTTCCTCCCTAAAGTAGCCTCTGAGTCGAATATTAATCAGTCTATTAATTTGCCAGTGTTTTTCCCCAATTTCCAGAACAAAGGGGAATACACATTACACAAACTGTATGTACGTAGACAACTGTGTTTTTATTTGCACAGGACAGCAACCACCTGCAAATCTGATCAATTGTGTCCTTTGCCAAGTCTTCTTTAGGTAAACCTATTACCAAAGTTACATTAGCCAACTGGATTTCACAATGCATCATTCAGGCCTATTTAGCTTCAAACAAACCAGTACATTTGGGAATCCATGCTCATTGAACCTGATCCATAGCTACCTCTGCAGCGTTCTGGTCTAGATTCCCTATAGACGACATATGTTCAGCAGCTACTTGGTCCTCCTCTCATACATTCATTTCCCATTATAAATTGGATATGATATCCAGGAGTAGGGCTTCCTTTGGCTCCGCTGTGCTCCGGAATATTCTTTCTTGAGGGCCACCCAAGGTTTCTAGGTAGCTGGGGACTCTGTCCCACAGGTTGCAGACCAAATGAAGTTAACTACTTCAGATAAAGAAGTTATTACTCACCATAACGTTCCATCTGAGTAGGTAATTTCATTTGTCTGCAACTGACCCCCCCCCCTCCATTCCCCCTAACCAGTTTCGTGCTTCTTAACCATGGGATATGATTGCTCATTCTGTTAGGCAGTAGGTTACTGGCCTCTTTTGAGGGTCTTGTGGAGTCTTTATAGACAAACTGTATCTGAGGATGGGGGATGTGTAGCCGGGGATTATGGGTAGGGGAAGAGCTAGGAGCTTGGATCTTTTAGGTAGGTAAAGCTGCCAGCTCGGATCCGAGGATGGATCAGATACCGACAGGTTGCAGACCAAATGAAGTTACCTACTCAGATGGAACGTTATGGTGAGTACATAACTTCTTTTTTATGTTGAGCTCTGCAAGTACATCACTAATACCAGCATGGGGAATTGTATCATATGCTTTGGGCATGTCAGGATAGGTGCTAAATAATGGAATGGCAATTGTCTGTGGTGTTCAAGATCTTCTCAAAGATGTTATTAGGTCTAGGCCTAGGACAGTACATCTAAGTTAATTAAATCAGATATGAGATGCATCATAATGTTACATATTATACTTGTGGGATTAATAGAGCTTTATTTGTATGAATCAGTAGTGTGATCAATTTTGTGCAGTGGCACACCTGTGACAGTGTTCCAGGAAATAGACATATCATGTAGAAGACCAGTTTTAAAAGATTGAGGAGGTTTGGGTAGTCTGTATTTGGTGTTAATAAGGAGGCAGTTGATTATCATGACCCGTGAATGTAGTGATCATCATACTGATCACTGCTGCAGTAGCTTTAGCTTTATATGGGTTATATCCTGCCAAGGATATAACAGTTGGCCAGCTTCCTAAGCTTTAGGGCACCACCTTCCACATACACAAGCCATTAGGCAGCTCAAGCTGAGCTGCCTAAAAACAGGTTTGAGCACCAAGCCTTTCAGAGCTTTCTTGCTGCTGAACAGTAGCTATTTTCCAGGGGCTTTCGATTATCAACTGCTTGTGCTGCTGTTCCTTTGCTGAGAAACCTTCCACATTTAAAACTGCATTGTTTAAATGTACTTTCCTGTTTAGGAAAGTTGTTTATTATCTAAAAGGTTGTGTTTTTCAGGCTGTCTTGATACTTAACTGTACTTTTAAAGAGGAGTGAACTTCTTTCTCTCATTTTAAAAGTAGTTGTTTTTAAAGGTTGTTGAAAACCATTTCTCATGGAGAAATTAGTATTTGGGGTTGACAAAAGTGTATTAAAATGTTTTTTTTGGTGGGGGGTTCTTTTAGCAGCTTTTATTTTTTACCAACATATGCTACTTTTCCTATGGAAAGGAACAAAATGTTCAGCTTGACCACAGAACAAACTACCATTTCCTCAGTCAGTCCTCCTTCCAGGCACAAAAAGAAAAAGTTAAGCAAACAGCCTTTGCCACCAGAGCAGACTTGTAATTTGCCACAGTTGCAGGTGGGTGACTGCCGTAGCTAAAGCTCTGGTTCCTCAGAACACATTGTTTACCCCAGATCCCTCTGGTGTAGCACCTACAGCCATTATGGCCAGGGGGTAGCCACCTCCTCTGCAGCTGTTAGGGTCTCATCAGTGAGTAAGGGAGAGCTACTGTTGTCACACATGGGAAAGGTAACAGGGAAGACTTCCCTTCCTTGTTTAGTCAGAATGCTGCGCCGATCCCTGGGGAAGCTGCTACTCATTAGCAGCACTGTTGGACCAGTTTTTCCTGTCAAACAAAAATCTAAATATGTATCTATTCCTTCTCAAACTTGTCTAGACTTGATTAATTTACTAGATTTGGGTTGGGGTTTAATTCAGGCTGTTGATCCTTTTTGCAAGCTGGTCTCAGGTAAAAAAGGGAAAGAGATTTCTCTTTTCCAGAAGAGATTCAAGATTTTGAATCTGAACATAAAGATGAAGGGACTGATGCAGGGTTTGTTCCTCAGACGTTTAATTTAGACTCAAGACCACAGTATCTGGATTCTTCTTGGGGGGGGGGTCTCTTTCTCTGAGACTGTTTACAGAATGTACCAGTGTTTTAACTATTACAAAAGGAATTTCAAGAACAGTCACCCATTCCACCAGTGTTGTCTGCTTTGGAGGATGTCTGTCACTGCCAGCAGTTTTCCTGAGAGCCTGCCATCCTAAAAAGGCAGGCAGATTGTATAAAGTTCCTCAGTCTTTATGCAGTCATCCCAAACTCTGACCCAGCAGCTGTAGATTTACTTAATCCTACTATCGCTATACATTTAGCTAATTCTAATTCAGTGCTTTCTGACAAAGATAGGAAAATAATGGATAAGTATCAGGGGCGGCCCGTGCTATTGGACTGCCGGACTGCAGCCCCCTCAACTTTAAAATAAAGAAATAAAAAGAATTAAATAGAAAAAAAATGTAAAAAAAATTGCGAACTTCGCGCATGCGCACTAGTCCGGACCAAGGGCGGCTCGTCCTATTGGACTGCAGCCCTCCCACCTAGACAAAAACAAAAAAATATCTGTTAAACTTAAACACTAAATTCACAAGCCCCGATCCTGACTGCCTTACCAGCAGTCTGGATAAGGACAAACAGGTACCCAGCAATCATTGCTGTGAGATACCAAGATTCTGTGCGGTGACGACCGCACCACACAGAGGAGCTCCGGACTGCTTCAGCCGCAGTCAGAGCCAATGAGAGGACTGAGCTGCTCTCGCAGGACTTGCAAGACAGTGCGCGGGCTTCAGTCAGGAGCAAAGGTGTGTGTGCTGAAGGAGCTGATCACTTACTTGGGCTGGTGAGTACTGGGTCGCTGATCTTCTGGGCTGAAGGAGCTGATCGCAAAGGGTGTGTGTGGATTGCTTTACATCTTCTGGGCTGAAGGAGCTGATCGCAAAGGGTATGTGTGTATTGCTTCGTGTGTGCTGAAGGAGCTGATCGCTTATTTTGGCTGGTGAGTACCGGGTCGCTTCGCTGATGTTCTCGTTTGGGCTGATGAGTACCGGGTCGCGTTTGGGCTGAAAGGGCTGGTGAGTACCGGGTCGCTGATCACTTTGCTGGTGTTCTCATTTGGGATGAAGGAGCTGATCGCTGGTGTTCTCGTGGTCGCTGATCTAGTTGTTCACGTTGGCTGGTAGGAGTGTGTGAAGGAGTGTTTGGGCTGGTAGGAGGTGGCCGCTGATTGTGTGTGTGTGAAGGAGCATTTGGGCTGGTAGGAGGTGGTCGCTGATTGTCTGTGAAGGAGAATTTGGGCTGGTAGGAGGTGGTGTGTGAAGGAGTGTTTGGGTTGGTAGGAGGTGGTGTGTGTGAAGGAGCATTGACCAGCCCACTGAAAGAAAGTAAATCCTGTAAAAATGCATACATAATGAACATTTTGTACCTGATAGCACATTGGGCTTGTAAAGCAGTTGGCATTTGGATTTTAAAATTATAATAGCCTTAGCTAGATGTGTGATAATACATGTTCACTGCTAGCCCCAGAGAGATTTGTTTCTCCCAGACAAGCAGTATGCTTATGTCAGGGATTTGTATTCAGAAATGTGGTTACTATAGTTACATTTTGCTATCATGTCACTAGTGACTTTAATAAGATAGGGTCCCTAGATATTTTGCATGATGAAAATGACATATTTATACTTGTGCATCTATAAGATGTTCTAAGCTTCACATATGCTGACAAAAGGAGGTGGTGTGTGTGTGTAATGCCCCAGTTCCTATATACTGGTGGCTAGAGAGAACAAATGGTGGTGGGTAGAGATACCCAGGCTTGAACCCTGTACCTTGTATGCAGGTGTTAAGGACCTGAATTCCCTACCCACCACCATTTATAAACAAATTGCAGATTTTTGCCTCATATTTGATTTAATCTGTTCCTCATAATATCTGTGGTTTCTAAATGTTGCAATTCTTGATATTTGATGGTGCAGTGGTAGCACTGTTGCCTCACAGCTGCAGGTTCTCAGGTTTGATTCTTTGCTGGGGTGCCTTCTGTGTGGGGTCTGCATCTTCTCCCTGTGTTTGTGTGGGTTTGCTTTTGTGTCCTCCTATGTTACTTACAAAGACATGTCTGCATTATTTCTTCCTGGGCCTTTGCTGAAAATTTTTTTTTGTTCCAAGTCAGATTGTCCCGATTAACAAATGTTAAATAAAATTGATAGGCATTTGAATTTCAGACTTCAGGTTTCTGAATGTTTAATTCCTTACATATTTGATGGTGCAGTGGTAGCATTGTTACCTTGCAGCTATAGGTTTTCTGGTTTGATTCTTGGCTTGGGTGCCTTCTGTGTGGAGTCTGCATCTCATCCCTGTGTTTGTGTGGATTTGCTCTGGTGTCCTGCCATTTTACAAAGACATGTGTCTGCAGTATTTCTCCCTGGGGCTCTGCTGAAAATTGTTTTTGTTCTGTCAGAAGTAAAATTCACAGGCATTTGAATTTCAGACTTCATATTCTTCAGAAAATACATAGAAACACAACCTTTTATTCTAGCAATTTTGTAAGTTTATAAGATGAATATTTGAAATTTGTCCTTATTTTTGGGACTGTATTACCCCGTTATTGGCTTTGTCCAGGTTTTTTGTGCTAAGGTTGACAACTATAGCAAGAACTGAATTCGCTGAATATGTCTGAGGGCTGTATTCCCTCATTACTGGGTTTGTCCAGGTGTTTTGTGCTAAGAGGTTGACAACTATGGTGAGAACTAAATTCATTAAATGATAGCCATTTAAGTTTCAGTCTTCCTCTCTTTCACAAAGCAGCTGATTTGGCGTAGTGGTATGTTGCTCTGACTGTTTTGCACAGGGGCCTTGGCAGTAAAATATATGGTGGTAACACAGCATTTTATTCTAGCAACTTTCCAATATTATACAAGCAATGTGTCCCTGGTTTTTGGCCTTTTGCCCCCCCCCCCCCAAATAAATTTGGCTTTTTCCAGATTTCTTGTGCTGCGAAGTTGAGATGCAGTTGAGTATTGAGTAGATTTTACAAGGAGCTGAGAGCTGCAGGGGAAGGGAAGTTTAGTGCTGCTTATGCTAAGTCAGCTTGCATTGTTAATAGCACAACAGGTTGTGTACTTGCTTTTGATGCAGAAGGTTGTTGGTTCTACTCCCACAAGGGGTGAATGCTGCCATACTGAAACAGTTAAGATGCTAACTATGAGCCTGTTATCAGTCTTTCATCCATTTCCTATTGCAATATGACTAGCTTATTTTTAATGTAATATAGGCAATTTATTCCTCAGGCATCAGACACTTTAATTTTTCGATGAAACTATGAAATATAAAGGTGCTTGCTAGCAGCAACCTCTTCATTAGTTACAGATTTATTTAATGTGGAATTATTTAGATGACTTTTTTACTTCGGAGATTGTGAATATTTACTGATAATGGTGGACTGTAGAATTGTGCATATTTACTGATAATGGTGGACTGTAGAAGTTTGTGTAGACTTTTATGATGGAAATGTTCTGAATTGGACAGTTTTGTCATTATTGGTGCATGCGTTTTGTTTCATTGTTTACTGGAAGAATGTTCAAAACAATAGGAAGGTGTATCAAAGAGCACATGTATGTTTCATATGCAAGGGGCCTATGATTTGAAAACAGCCCAGAATTAATCTTTATCTGCCACTGGTAAAATGTATTTTCTTTGAATGTGGGTTTCAATGCTGTTTCAATGAATGTAAGTTTCAAGGACAGAGAAGTTTTAATGCTAAGTTTGTTTACCAGATGTCTTAGTGTTTGTGCTGTAAAATGCAAAATAAAACTTTCAAATGAAGTTCAAATCATCATAGAAGTAAATCAGTATGCACATTAGTGTTTATGGTAAATGGAGTGAAATAGCCAAGTAATGGATCATTGGAATGGCTGCAGGGGGAGGCTCCATTTGACCATGATTTTGTGAGGGGGAAGGGTGGCAAACTTAGCCCCAGTTGAACTACACCTCCCAACTGTCCAGGTTTTCAAAGAATGAATAGATTTTTGCTTCTTATTTTTGGTTTGTTCCTCATAAAATTAGTGGTTTTCTGGCAAATCATTTAGGAATTAAGTCACTAAATAATGACACACTGAGTTTCAGACTTCATAACCTTCAGAAAAATGCATGCTAAAATAAGACCTGTTGTTCTATCAACTGTCTCAGTTTATACAAGAGCAATTTTTAGTACTGTTTATATGTTCCCGCAATATATTTGGCCTTGTCCAGATGTATTGCATTAACAGGTTGAGAGGTACATGCAAATAAATTGCTTTATAAAATTAGGCATAGCCAAACCTCTCAACTGTCCCTGATTTTGGCTCAAAATGTTGCTCTTCCCCCAATAATCCCTCTGCAAAATAGCAATTTTGGAAGAAAACATGGAGGGTTTACAATTAAGAAATAACTGTAATAATCAGAGTTATACATTACTTTTATTACAGAAATGCATGTAGATTATTTTATTTTGTCAGCTGTTCAAGTTAGCAGTACCCATATTAAAGTGTCCCTTCTTTGACAGGTTCCCAGCTATATTGTATGGCTATTTTATATTTTTACATCACATTTTTGGTCCATTTTTCATAAAATTGTGTTTTTTTGGCAAATTAGTGAGAAATCATTAAAGACTGAAGTTAGAAAATAATGACAGACAATTGAGTTTCAGATTTCATACCATCCAGAAAATTCATACTAATGCAAGACCTATTCCATTATCTTTCTAAGTTTATAAGAGCAATATTTTAAAAATTGTCCTCATTTTTGGGCCTTTGTCCCACTTCTTTGTATGGGTTTGTCCAGCTTTCTTGCTCTGAGGTTGAGAGGTATGACAAATGTGTCAGGGTCATCACAGTCAGCCAGAGACATTTCAAATTGTGACATACTTGTTGCACCCCACTCCACCATGTAGTGACTCTGGATGTGTCGAAGCAAGGCAAGGAGTAGTTATGCAGTGTAAATGTGTGAGTACGCCCCCCCCCCATCCAAGGTAGACACAAGTACTAGAGTGGCTTTTCATCTGTCCTTGATTTTTGCAGAATGGTCTGGTTTCTGTCATATTTTTTGTACTGTTGATTTATGCTTATTACTCAAAGTGCCTGTTGCTCTGTGTTGAAGTAGCAATACTTTAATGACAATCAGGTAAGCTTGGCTGAGATTGTAAGATGCAAGTAAGCTTCCTTTAATAAGCATACTGTTAAAGAATTGCCAACATTGAAAGTCTTTTTGTTGTTGCCATGTAGAGAATACTTAACTAGATAATGTATAAGCCTTGGGTATTGAAATGCATATGACAATATTTGTAATAAAGGACAGGATTACATTATTTTAAGAAGCTAATTACACTTGGAGACTTCCAGTCATCTCTGCAGGCTTTACCCGTAAACTAAACAGAATGCCAATCGTGTGGTCCATAACCTGTACAGTAATCCTTTTAAGCAATGTATCTTGAGCTTATTTCTTGTTTGATTTTCATTTTTTACTTTGATCATGTTTTCCCCATGAAAAGTACAGTTGTGTACACTTACCATAAATGTAGATGTTTGAGTGTCTTCACTGTTGCAGTCATGACTGTAGGGTTCTTCCCTGCTGGCAGGCAGTCCTCGGTCGGTCAGAATCCCAAAGTCTGGGTCCGGCGTCGGCTGTTCAGCCATGCTCCCTGACGTCAGAGCGCCAGGAGTACAAAGCTGACAGCCGACGCCATGTTCTCCAGTTTTTCTTGCCCCAGATGTCAGGTGCTCCAAAATGAGTAAGATCCCATACCCTTTGCAATACACCTCAAAAGAAGGGTGAAGAAGGGAACCACACAAAAGAAAAAATAAGAGGGGACAGGAGGGAGGGAAACACAGACTTCAACAGTGAAGACACTCGAACATTTACAGTAAGTGTACACAACTGTACTATGTTTATTGTGTTTCACTGTTGCAGTCATGACTGTAGGGTTGAATCCCAAAGCAGAATAAAAGGGAGGTGGTCATAAAGAAGAGGGGGCAGTTAAAAGGCCCTGCAAGACAGCAGAAGCAAAGCCTGCCCTAGACTTAGAGTAAAGAGGTAGATTGTTGTGCTTGGAAAAAGTATGCACTGAACTCCAAGTTGCAGCTTCCAAAATGTCTTTGGTAGGAACTCCCCTGAGGAAGGCAGCTGAAGTGGCAACAGCTCTGGTAAAATGACTCCTTATATTCCTTGGGATTTGCTTTCCATGATGTGAATAACAAAATCTGATTCCATGAGCAATCCATTTAGAAATGGTCTGTTTTGAAATAACTTTACCTTGGGAACTTGAAGCATAAGAAACAAACAATTGCTCTGATTTCCTGATGTCCTTGGTTCTGTCCAGGTAAAAACGTAGTTGTTTGTGTACATCCAAGGAATGCAAGATCCGTTCCTCCTTATTTTGAGGACTGGGGAAAAAAGTTGGCAAGTGAATAGTTTGATTTAAAGCCACTTTGGAAACCACCTTAGGCATGAAAGTAGGATTAGTCCTTAAAGACATCCTGTGTTGATGAAAAATAATATAAGGTTCCACAGCCATGTGAGCTTGCAACTCTGAAACTCTCCTGGCAGAGGTCAGAGCTAACAGAATGGCTGTCTTCCAAGATAAACCTTGATGTCAGAAATGGCAGCAGGCTCAAAAGGAGGTAAGGTGAGTTTTTCCAAAACATAGTTGAGATCCCAAGCAGGAATGGAAGGAGATCTAGGGGGCCTTAAGTTCTTAGCTCCTCTGAGAAAATGTCTCATGAGCTGATGGGAAAAGATAGGAGGGTCTGTATTATAATGATCAGAAATAGCAGAAGCATGGATCTTTATGGAAGAGAAAGAGAGACCCTTGTCTGTCAGGTAAAGTAAAATCAGAGGAATGTTAGGAATAAGAGGATCTGAATCCTGAACCTGCATCCAGGAGCAAAATCTTTTCCATTTTCCTGCATAAGATTTCCTAGTGCTAGGACGTCTGGCTTCTAAAATGACATCCATAACCTGCTTGGGAAGGAGAGAATGAATCAAGGATCCTGGATTAACCAGGCCGCCAGGCTGAGAGTTTTGACATGGGAGTGCAGAACCTGACCCTGGTGCTGGGACAAAAGGATCGGAGTCTGTGGTAATACCCAAGGGGGCTCCAGACAAAGGTTTTTCAGAGTTGGGTACCAAAATTGTCAAGGCCAATTTGAGGCCAGCAAAATTATCGTCTTGGGCTTGTCCTGTTTGATCTTTAATAACACCCATGGAAGAAGAGGTAGAGGCAGGAAAGCATACTCCACGAGGTTTCTCCAACTGACTGATAGTGCATCCACTTTCCAAGCTAGTTTGTGGAAAGTCCTGGTGCAAAAAATCTGTAGTTGATGATTGAGATGGGATGCAAAGAGGTCTATGTGAGGACTTCCCCAGACTGCTGTAATCATCCTGAATATTTCGGTGTCCAGCATCCATTTGTGTTGATCCGACAGGTTTCTGCTCAGACTGTCTGCCAGTAAGTTTTGCTTCCCTGGTAGCTCTAGCTTGCAAACTGGACCTTCAAGCACAGTTTCTGTGTTCCATAGATTCATGGCTAGTCTGCAAAGGGGATAGGAATGAGATCCCCCTTGCTTGTTTATGTACCACATAACTGTGGTGTTGTCTGTCCGTATTAGTAGCTGTCCTGGTTGTAGAAGATTCCTGAAAGCCAATAGAGAGTTCTGCATGGCTAACATTTCCTTTAAATTGATATGCAGGAGCTTCTGCTCCTTTGTCCAAAGGCCCTGCAACCCAAAGCCTGCAGGAATTTCCTTGCAGAAAGCTGAGTTAAAGTTGCCAAGGTTTTGAAAGTTGAAGCCAGCTGTAATTGTTTTTCGGATGTCAGAAAAGCCATCTGGGTTGTGGTGTTTAGAAGAGCACCCAGAAAAGTTATCTGTTGTGAGGGTGTCAAATTTGACTTTTGTATGTTTACAGAGAATCCCAGGAACTTGAGAAGGTTCTGAACAAATTCTAGATGCTGGAGTAAGACATCTTTGCTGTTTGCCTGAATTAGACAATCGTCCAGATAAGGGTAAATTTGAATTTCCTTGAGTCTGCAATAAGCTACTACTGGAGACAGGCATTTGGTGAAGACCCTGGGTGCAGTAGACAATCCAAAGGGGGCAGCGCACAGAATTGATATTGTCTCGATCCGGCCCTGAACCTGAGGTATTTTCTGCATTCCTGCCTGATGGGAATGTGTAAATATGCCTCCTTTAAATCCAAAGTTGCCATCCATGCATTTTTGGTCAGCATTGGAAGTAGCTGCTGTAGAGTAAGCATCTTGAATTTTGGTATCTCGAGAAAAGTGTTCAAGACTGACAGATCCAGAATGGGTCTCCATGAATTTTGCTTTCTGTGGAGTAGAAAGAGCCTTGAGTAAAAACCTTGTCCCATCTCTGAATGGCTTTCATAGCCAAGAGAGCCTCCACCTGGTTTAAGGCCTGTAACCATTGATGTTTTGGAAGATCCGGCCATCCGCTTGGTCTTGGTAGGGTATGAAAATGGAATTTGTAACCTCTTGAAACCACATCCAGAACCCACTTGTCTTGGGTTATACGAGTCCAATTTAGGTGAAAAAGAGAAAGTTTCCTCCGAGTTGGGCTTCCAGGCAAGAAGTTCCTGCAGCCCAACAGAGGAAGTCATTGAGCCTGTTTTCTATGAGCTTGTGACCTGTCCTCTCCTCCCGTAGGGGTGGAAGCAGTCCACTGTCTTGGTCTACAAGAGGCTTGCGTTTGAGGCCTTCCTCGGGAGCGTCTGTATCTACCCCTCTGAGGCCTGTTTGAATTGGGAAAGACCAATTTTTTGTAGGCCAATTCCTACTAAATCTGGGTGGCTGTACTTGTAAGAAATCTTTAACCGTTTGCATGGATTTTGCCTTGTCCTCCATCTTCTTTATCACCTCTTCAGCCTTAGGCCCAAACAAAACATTATGCTCGACAGGAGCATCCAAAAACTTAGCTTTTACTTGATCTGGCAAGTTTTGTTCCTTTAACCAAGCATGCCTTCTAATGACTGTACCAGAGGCAGCAGCCCTATAAGAATCCTCCAAGGCATCAAATCCACAGTGTAAACCATGCTTCCCAACTTGTTCAGTGGCATGCTTTAAGTCATGTAATTCCTTATCATCTGCACAGGCAGAAATGGAAGCTAGCTTTTGTTTCAAAACAGAAGAAATTGCTGGTATTTCAGCATATGAAATTGACAGTTTAAAGCCCTAATAGATAAAGTAGCAGAAGTGTACACTTTTTTGCCTCATCTTTCTAAAGATCTGGAATCCTTCTCAGTGGGAATCAGGTTTTTAGCAGTAGCGGCCTTAACCCCCTTTGTACCCAGAGAAATGGTTTCAGGATCAGCAGTAGGGTTCTTGTACAAAAACTGGTGGGAATCAGGAACCCTACAATATCTGTCTGGCTTAGCAGGAGCTGGAGGAAGAGAGTCCGGAGTTAAGTTAGCCTCCGAAAAAGCATCATCCACAATATCCAAAATAGGAAGGATAGCCAGGGGTCTATGTTCGGGAAGAAGAAGAAAATCCCCAAGCCTTTTGTTAGATTCTGAGTACTCCTGTCTTTCCCAGTGAAAATATTCCCTCATTTCATGTAAAGTTTCCCCAAAAGATAAATCCTTAGGGGGAGTAGCTGAAGGAATGGATTCCTCAGCATCAGAATCCTCATAAGGAGGGAAAGAATATTCCTGGTCAGAAGAAGAAACAGAAGCCTGATCAGAGGAATCATAATACACTTCCTGCCTTGGCTTTTTATCTGGAGGGGGATGTGAAACCCTAATCATAGTAAGTAAGTCCTTCGCCATCTTAAGTAATTGTTTCTGAGACTTGGGTGCCGGATCAGAAGAGGCCTGAGCTGTAGTCTTTGATTTGGAAGGAGTCTTTGCCTTTGTCTTTGGCTTTGTCTTTATTAGAAGCTGAGTAGGCCTGAAAACCCTTTTGGAAGCCGGTACCTGCACAGCGGCTCCGGACCCATCCGAAGGAGCATTGCCCGAAGGTCCTGCAACAGAAATATTCAAAGGCCTAGATGGCTCCTCGTGGAAGTCCATTTCTGCCATCAGTTCCGAAATGGCCGACAACAGGGGCTGCAAAAGTGCCTCACTGACTCTACTTGTACAATATTGTCCGATTTGTACCTCGGAGACCTGTCTTTATCCTTGCGTTATTTGTGAACTCCGGTAGCCGGAACCGAATCCGACGACATTTTGTAATTAAAGCGCCTACTGAAGAAATGAAATGCAAAATTGTACCTTTGTTTAATTGTACGTTGATTGAATCTAGCACAAAACCGACAACTAGCTACGTCGTGGTCAGGGCCTAAGCAAGGAATACAGTAAGAATGAAAATCGTTATGAGGTATTTGCTTCCCACAAGAAATACAGTTATTAACTTTTTCTGATATTGGACTGGAGCAAGAAAAAAGTTTCCCCAACAGGGTACTTAGCTTTGAGTAGGAGAAGAAAGACTTCGGACTGAAGTACGTTTAGCAAAAATTGTCAGGGGTCAGCCGACTGGCAACTGCGAACTATTATCACCACACGGCAAAAAGATTGGAGAACATGGTGTCGGCTGTCAGCTTTGTACTCCTGGCACTCTGACATCAGGGAGCATGGATGAACAGCCGACGCCGGACCCAGACTTTGGGATTCTGGCCGACCAAGGACTGCCGGCAGGGGAGAACCATACAGTCATGACTGCAACAGTGAAACACGATGAACATCAAGTAGATAGTGTTCAGGCAGCAGGTCTTTTTTTTGGATAAGGAAGATTTTTACAAGTGGGGGCATCAGAGATTTCTACTTTCAGCATGTTACTTGGTACTTTAATAAAGCTGAATATATAATTAGAACTGCAGTGCAAGAAGTGGTTTGAGTAGAGTGCTGCTTGTTTTTGTTATACTTGATTTTGACTGGCATTCCAGTAATATATTAAAAGAGTAATTTATTTTTTCATGCCTCACAACCTTTTTGTTTCCATCTAGATATTAAGTAAGCTGTCATGCAGCCAATGCATTAAAATATTTTTTTTCTTCTACACTTCATTTTGTCTTGATTGGACTCGCATAATGACAGTTTGGCACACAGGATAGTGTATTTAATTAAAGGTACAGTTTTTGTGGTTTTGAGCATAGCCCCTCCCCTTTCTAGATGGCCACACCCCTTCCCATTGACCCCTCCCATTCAGCTGTCCCCTGCAGCCCCCCTTTGATTTGAAGTCACCAGCCACCACTGATAAGTATGGGAAAAATGTATGCTGCTACAGCTTTATTTTCAGAATTTTGAATTGTCAGGCTCCTGTGAAGTTTATTCTTGTGAAAGTATGAGGAATATTTTGACTACAGTTTCTTCTGATGAACAGTCTGCTTTTAGTGGTTAAATTTCTTCCATTATGCAGGTTACAACTCCTTGTTTAAAGTGTGTGTGTCTGTGTATGTATGTGGTCCTTGGTAGTCTTTAGAGGAGGTTTGCCTGGCTGCATTCTCAGAATGCACTACATTATGTGAAATATGATTTTCATTTTTTTTTTCTGCAGATAAAAATTTAGTTTTTGGTCCTTCTGCTGCAGAAGTTTTCAAAAGTGTAGTCAGAGCTGTAGGTTGATGAAGGGAATCTCACTCAAGATTTTTCAGTACTGCTTTTCCAAAATTTCTAAGGTATTCTCTTACTCCTCATCCAATTTTAACAAGAAAGTTAACAGTCTCAACAAAATGCTAGTAAATAGGCATTTAAGAAGAAATGACAAGGGGGGTTCAATAATACATGAACCCCAGAAATGTAAGGATAGTCCAAGAAGTCAGAATGAATATTTAAGGACCTTTACTCCCTCCCGTCCCCCCTTTTCCCTTTCAGAAAGTCTAAATCTCCACTTTTCTCTCTGCAACAATTTCACTTAAATAGATTCTGAAGATCATTCATCAATGTTGCAGATGGCAGTGGGAGAAAAGTTTGCCTTTATAGGGGATAATTTCTCACCTACCAGACCAGACTCCTCTGTTTCCTCCTGCCTATCAACCTCTGTTGTTTCAGGGAATGATAGAGCCAGTTCCCTCCTTCCCAGGTTCCCTCCTTCCCAGGTTAGGGTAGTTTGTTTTATTCAAGGATTTTGTTTGTGTGCTAGAGAAAGAAAATGCTTGGAGACCAGTTCTGGATCTTTTTTCCTTAAACCAACGTTAGATAGGTCTCAAGTTTAAAATGATGCCACTTTACAGCCTATCACTCCTTGCTTTAACTTTCCTGGTAGCACTAGATTTAAAAGATGCTCATCACTTATATATTTGAGACTTCAGGCATCTTTTTAAGGTGTTGCATGTCTGGATCACATTATAAATGCTCTGCCTTATCCTTGATACTATCCAGTGCACCGTGAGTGTTTACAAAGTGTCATGCTCCAGTTATAGCTCATTGCAGGCTATCCACATTTTTTCCATATTTAGATGATTTGCTTATCTTTACAGTGTCTTTTTCAAAGTATTGGGAATGTCTCACTTAGGTGAGAGATCTCTTACATGTGCTGGGTTTCCAAGAGAGCATTGAAAAGTCTGAGTCCTTCATACAGGATTGTATTTCTGCAGCATCTGCTAGATTCCTCAGTTCAAAGAGTGTATGTTCAACAAATGCATTGCCTTACTGGCATACGTGCACTGCAACCCTTCCTTTGGCAGTCAAGCTGAGAGCTCTTCCCACTACTGTCTGTAGGTGTGATGGACCTTGCCAGCAAAAGGACTGCCTTTTGGTCCTACAGATAGGATCTTTTCAGTTTTCTAGTACCACAGTAAAAGAAGGATCTCTTGAAAAACTACTACTCATTCTGGATCTCTGCAACTACTGCTGTCAGGTGAGAAACCTTTTTTGGTTTTTATTCCTTCCTCTGACTTTTTCCTGTCTATGCTTGAATAGTGTATTCTGCTGATATGCTTGTCTTTGTTGACTGGAAAATTATATACAGTTGGAATTTTGAAAAAATTATGCAGTTGGAATTTTGCTTTATTTATAATGTAAAATCTGTACTGGCTACTTTAAAAGCATCATTTCAAAGTTTTGATGGGAAGACTTGCTGTTTTTCCATTTTTTTCCCTTTGGGGCTATGATTATTTCAGGTTATTGAGTAGCTTTACAGCATTTTAAATGATTTTGTTTAATCTCAATTTTAGTATCATTTTGCAAGTTAAACATTTCTGGCAGGAATTTTTTGATATGTTTATACTTCTTTCCTTGTCTGACTATTTTATTCTGTTTGTTCATTTGGGACAGAAACTATGCTTTGTTTATTAAAGTTGGTGCCTTATGACATGTTTTGCTCTGTGTTACTGAAATTACTGGTCATTTTACTTAGTGCAGTATTTACAATAGTATCCCTGTTGAAGTAGACTTCAGTTTGCTATTTAGAGGGAGAGTAGTGGGTTTTGTCCATTTGTTTTTACTGGGCTGACAATACAGCCAGTTTAATTCATGGAAAGAAGTTGGCGCAGTACAGCACCACAGCGTTTAAAGTGTTTTATGTGGAAATTTCTGTTGAGTGTGTGTGTAATTTAGGCAAGTTTGCTGCATTGTTACCTGTTAAGCAAAAGGTGTTTTGAAAAAAATTGTTTCCAATGTTTTCCAAGTGTCAAAACATGCTTTTAAAGAGTGCCTTGGATGGAGCTGTTAGTATTTGTTGGTTCAACAAATGGAAGTCCCAGCTGAACAAAAACCATGACTGTAAAAGGAAATGGTAAGACCAGAACTTTGCCAAACCTAACCAGAGGAGTTCTTTTCCTGAAAAGAATAATTCCTCTTCCAAACTATGACTGTACTGAGACCTGGCATCTTTCTTTCTTGAGCCACCCTCTAGGTGCTATGTCTCAAAAGTTGTCACTCAATAAAGTAATCTGCGTTTTTTTGACAAACTGCTGCTTAATCTCATTGGCAGAGGTTGCAGGTGCAGTAGAATGGTCCAGGGGGTGAAAAAGGTGGAAGATCTGACACTATTCCTGTCTATACTCCACCAAATGCTGGATTCATGGGTCATAGAACCAGTCCCTCCTTTGAAAAGAATGAGGTTTCCATTCCAGAATTTTTGTGGTTCCCTAAAAAGAACTGCCATGGAGACTGGTGTTTGACCTATCCTTTTGAATACCTTTGTCAAGTTCCGACATTCAGGATCATGACTATGAGAGTACAGTGCTATGTCTTGTAGCAGAGGCTATGTTGCCAAATGGTTAGTGTGACAGCCTTATGTGCAGTAGGTGCAGGGTTTTATTACAGCAGTACTTCATGGTGATCCTGGAATAGAAGGATGCATTTTATATACACATTGCTCATAGTTCAGGAGATGTCTGAGATTTGTTGTGTCTGCTTCACAATATCAGTTTATTGTATTGCTCTTTGGTCTATTCTGTGCACCTGAAGTGTCTACCAGATGTGACATGCTGATAGCGGTCCACTGTCAGACTCTTGGCATTCACATTTTTCTTTACTGGCCAACTTTCCAATGTGTGTAGTCTGCTTCCAGGTGATAGGAATTACAAGAGAAGGTCTCAGCCTTACTCTACCAGCTAGGGCTCAAATTGAACCCTGGAAAGTCATGCCTTACACCTTCACAAATACTTGACTTCCTGGGGTGCTTAATAGTCTTCAAGAAAAGAATGTCTTTTCTTCCCGAAGTCAGGATCTTTTATTATTGAAACAGTGTTTCAAGAATTCAAGAGGAATGTCACCTCAGCAAAAGAATTCTTAAAAATTCTAGGATTGATGGCATGTATGATTCTCATACTACTGGCCTGTTTCTACATGAGAAAAATTCAATGATATGCCCAAAATCATTGGGGACAGCACCTACGTTTTCTGGAATTCCAGTTGATGGTGTTACTCTTCTTCAGACTAAAGTTACAGTGGAGGACACCATAATTGAATCAGTCCAGTACTTCCCTTCTTTCCATCTGTGCTGGCCCAATTTGTCCAGATTTGTTTGACTTCACTTGTGGACTGGTGTCTATGGGAGTGAAAGTACACTTGCACAGAAGCACATCACTGTCAAGAAAATGGTTTCAGTGATTCACCTCTTGAAAGTACTTTGTCACCTATGGACTCAAGTCCTCCTGTTGTTACAGACAGCACTACAGTGTTGTGGTACATCAGCAAACAATGGAGCACAGACCCTCTGTGCTGGTTAATAATGGTCTGAGATCTAGCTTTACAACATTCTCTGACTTTTCAGGCATCATACATCCCATGTAAGCAAAATGTTGAAGCAGACTAAGCAGATCTTGTGCAGATGCACACAAGTGACAGCTCAAGGCAGTGGTGCTTCAGAATCTAATCCAGATGTGGGGAAAACCTCAAGTAGATCTTTTTCCCTCCCTTCAAAACAAACACTTGGAGAGATTCTGTTCAAAACATTCTTGCAGCCATGTTTGCAGGACAGATGCTTTCTTGTCCCTCTGGATGGTAATGTCCCTGTATGCATTTCCACCCTTTCCACTAATTCACAAGGTACTTAAGGTTCAGAGAAAATGGCAAATATTGTGGTGATCCCTATTGGCCCATGCAATCTTGGTTCTCTATTCAAATGGTACTGGCTAAATGTAGTTACCACAGACATCCTCACACTCTGGATTTGCTCTACCCAATCTCAGGGTTGACTGATGCACCCCATTTTAGAACAACTTCAGTTGACAGCATGGATGATTTAATGATGACCCCCTTTTAGGTACTTGTTTCATGAGAATTTGCAGGTGGTGCTAAAGGAGGCCAGAAAGCCTGCTACTAGAAAATCTTGTGTTTCCAAATGGATGAGGTTTTCTAAATGATTTCTAAATAGGGAGGGAAATGTCTCTTGTGGTTAACATCGTTCTGCTACTGAAATTTTTGTTTGAGCTTCTTAGGGGCTTGTCTGGTAATAGATCCCTCTTCTCTTTTGGTAAAACTGTTCATGAAAGGAAGATTGCGTCTGAGACCCTCTCACAAGCAAATACCTCCTTTATGGGACCTCATCTACATTTTGCAATAATTGACATTACCACCTTTCAAATCTGCAGCTTCATCTTTTGCTTTTTTTGGTGATGACCAGGTCGAGTTAGCAGTGATGAAATCTAGGAAACACTGAGCATATTTATTATCAGTAGTGTAATGTAATTATTGGGTAAAGTTGCCAAGTAGAATGGTGTTAGGTTGACTGGAGGTGTCGTAGTAGAGTTAAGTAGTTATTGTGGTCAGGTGGGTGACATGGAGAAGGGCCTATAATTAATAATGATGTCATAGTTGTACTGATGGTAATTCAGATATGTTCAAATTCTGGATTGGGGTCTTGAGAATTTGGACTTGTGATGGCTGTTTCATGGATAAGTATGGACACTCTCCTCCAGTCTTCTGTGTGTCTGAAATAGTGGTAGGCTCTAAACCTCTTATAAAGGAAGTACCTGTTTTGTAGCTCACTTTAATTTCCTTTATTGTTGCAGTCACACTCTCATTTTTGCTTTTTTGACCCACATTTTGTCTTGCACCTGTTCCATGTCCTTCATGAATTCCTTTAGCCATGTAATTTTAAACCTGATGTTGTCATTCTTCATTTATTCCTTGACGTATGGATTCTATTCCGAGCATCGGAACTGACTCTGCCATTACTGCAGCCCATGAGAGCCAAAAACTGTCAAGCTTAACTCCTTCCCAGAATGCTCCTCTCCAATTTACCTCCGCTCTCATTTGCCACTTCCTGAGACAGATGTGTTACAAAATTGCTGTTAATTTTTTAATTTTCTTGTATTTCAAATCTTTTTTGTATAGTCATACATTTTTTTCCCTTATTGTTGTATAGCTTGTTGATGTTTCTCCTTCATCCTACTCTTCTTTGATAACATTTTGTCTCTTCTCCATCCTTCCCTTGTACACTTAGGTGTACCTTGCAACTACCATTGTTGGATTCCTTTTTCTTTCATTACAAAAATAGTAGTAGTTCTGTCTTTTGTATTTCTCCCTGCACTTGTAGTCTGTTTACCATCGTTGGTAGCTTCCTGTACTTTGGTACCCTCATCTACCAATGTTGGTAGCCTTCCTGTCCTTTCTGTTCCTGATTTTTGTTGTTGGGGTTATTGCTTGTATAAGATATGGCTGACAGTTAAAGGAGCTTCTTTTTAAAAAAAAATGTGTGTGACGTAAGATGCCCTGTTCTGATGGGCATTCTCTTTGTGTCTGTTGCCTGGGTGCAGTGCACTTGCAAGAGGATTGTTCAGTTTCTTATGTCTTTTGTCACTGGGCCTGGTAGAAAGGAAAAACAAATTACTGCTAAAGGGGATGATTAAATTTCTTTTGAGGAGGCCTTACCTTGGTTTTCTGGTAAAAGCAAAGCAGGGATGTCTTTCCGTTCCTCTTCATCCTCCAAATTAGGCAAACCGAAAAAGAGGAGTTGATTGGTGCCAGCTTCTCTCTCAGCAGCGATGACCAAAAACGCTGTAAATTTCAGATGTTCTTCGTGTTTCACTGTTGCAGTCATCACATTTGGGTTATCCCTGCCAGGGTAGCCCTCGGCCAGCCCAAATACCAGAGACTTGGTATTTCTGTGTCAGTTGCTGTCTCTTGAGGCTGTTGTCAGGTCATCAGTAGTATAAAGTAAGGCAGCCAATGTCATTACATCAGTCTTTCTTGCCGTGAAACTTGAAGCAGAAGCAGTTTGCACAAGTGCCGGTCAGCTGCTACCTGAGTTTATCTACCGAATTGAAGAAGTTTTATAAAGCTAAGTACCCCATTGGGGATCCTTTTTTCTTACACTAACTGATGTCAGAAAAAGTTAATTGTTTCACCTGTGGAAAACAAATACCACACTGAAACTTCCACTCTTGCTGCATCACTTGTTTAGGCCCAGACCATGACGTCCCTTGTCGCTTCTGTGCTTTGTTCAATGCCAAAACTATCCATTGTCGGGCCCTTATTGTAGCCAGATATTTTAACTTCCAATCTTTGAATTCCGATATGGCTTCAGTAAGCCATCCGACAGCAGATCTTCAAAAAAAATGTAAAGATGGACAGAGACAGACTGTACAGGTCCAAACCTACTGATGATGCTCCTGCTAAGCTAGTCGTCAGTTCTCCCGTCCTCAGTGAGGTGATTTCACAGCCCCTGATGCCCACTTCTGTTGATTTGCAGGCTGCTATTGAGACCCTTTTGGAGTTCGGTGTGCCACCAAACTTTTTCCACTAAGGTTCCTGCGTCTCAACCTTGGATGGGTCTGGAGTTGCTGAGCAGGCACCTGCTTCTGAGGAAGTCCTTCACACTACCTAATCTTGACACAAACTGACATCTTCTTTCACGACTACCACCACACCCAAGAAACTCAATGACCCACTCTCAGGGGCTTGCTACCTTGCCTCAGTCTCAGATGCTTAAAATGGAGGAAGATTATCATGCTGATCAGGGGAAACCAAGCTACCCCCTCCAAAAGGAAAATCGATCTGTCCTCTGTAGTTCTATCTGAACAAGTCAGATGAATGAGATGCATGTGAATATGAAGACATGCAACCCCTCTCCGCTTATGAGGATTCTGATGCAGAGGATTCGATTCCTTCAGTCTCTCCTCCAGAGGATTTTTCTTTGGGGAAACCCTGCATACCTTAAGGGAGCATTTCTAGTGGGAGAGTCAGCTAAAAAGAGACTCAGAGAATTCCTAGATCTCCCACAACACAGACCTTTGGCCATCCCCCCAGTCCTGGATGTTGTGGAGGATGTTTTCCTCAAATCCAGCTTGACTCCTGATGCCCTTCCTCCTGCTCCCAGAAAACCAGACAGGTACTATAGAATCCCTGACTCTCACAAATATCTTTTTAAAAACCTACAGCTGACCCTGAGGTCATTTCTGAAGGGCCAAAAGGAATTAAAGCAACCTGTACCAAGAATCCCACCCCCTGAGAGAGATTCGATCATTGGACAGATGAGGTAAGGAAGTATACACCTCAGCTACTCTTGCTATCAGGGCACTAAATTGTTAGTTCCGTATGCTGACATTTCAGCAACATTATTTGGAACTCCGTAAACAAAACGTGTCTTCCTTTCTGCTTGGGCAGAATCTAAAGATTTACAAGAGTTAATGTATTCTGCAAGTCAAGTAACTAAACACAACTTGCACTGTGGTTTTGATGCCCTAGAAGCTTCTTGCAGAGCAGCAGTCACTGGATCTGTCATTAGAAGGCATGCATGGCTTAAGGAACAGCCCCTGCCAGATAATGTCAAATCTAAATTGTTGGATGCCCCCTTGCACAAAGATAACTTCCTGAAGAACAGATAGCCCAAGGTTTCTACTCCAGACCTTTTCTGGTGCCCAGAAGAGAGGGCACCTGGTGCCCCATCATTGATCTATCCACAATGCTCATCCTCCAGCAGCTGCTACCCCAGGACGCTTGGCTAGCCACCCTATATGTAAGAGAGGCCTACCTCTACATTCCTGTCAGGGAATCATTCAGGCAATATCTCCACTTTAGGGTAGGATCTCAACACTTTCTGTTCCCTGTGCTTCCCTTTTGACTTATCTACTGCTCCCAGCGTTTTCACAAATGTCTGTCTCTGGCCATTGTTTTTTGCACACAAAGAAATATTCAGATTTACCCATACTTAGACGACTGCCTTATTCAGGCAGACAGCCAGGAGAAGCTGCTCAAGCACCTGGCCTTTGTAAAGACCCTACTAACCTCTCTAGGGCACACTCAATGAAAAGAAATCCAAATAGGTGCCCACCCAAAGGATAATCTTCCTGGGAGCAAGTCTGGACACAGCTTCCCAAATGGCATACCTTACTCAAGAGAAACAAATTTTCCTGACAGCCTACTACTATCACCTAGTCACCAGGTCCCAGCTAACTGCAAGGAAGATCCTGCAAGCTCTGGGGTCCATGATCTTGCATACTACTCATTCCACATGCCAGACTGCATATGACGAAACTTCAGTGAGCCTTTGGTGTCAACACTCTCAAGACCTGGAAACGCTTCTACCTATAATTCCTTGCCTCAGAAAAGATTTTCTTTGGTGGGCAACAGCATGCTCCCCCAACAAGGTAATGCCTTCTCCTCCCCGCCACCCAGACCCTCACCACAGATGCATCAGACTATGCTTGGGGGCCTGGATGGCAGGTGCATTCAGGGCCAATGGAGCCAACAGCAAATCCCTCTGCACATCAATCAAAAAGAGATGATGGCTATGCTGCACATCTTGATAGCTTTTCAAGCCCCTGCTCTCTCCAGGGGCTCTCCCAATCAAAACAGACAACACCACTGTGATGTGCTACATCAACAGGCAGGGAGAGACTCACTCCTACCTTCTATGCAGGCTGGCCATGACCCTTTGGCCCACAGCCTCTGCCATGCAACTACACCTGTTAGCACAATTCCTACCAGACTTTTTCAACTCTGGCAGACCATTTAAGCAGAAACATTCTGGACCCACATGAGTGGCAACTCAACAGAAGTACCTTCACCCTAATAACTCAGAAATGGAGAACCCCGAAGGTCGACCTCTTTGGCTCCCACACCAACCAGCAGCTCAGCAAATCCTGCACCAAGGAGGCATGGCTTGGAAAGTGGATGCCCTGTCCTCCCTTGGGTCAATTTATTGGTCTATGCCTTTCCTCCTCTACCGCTCATCCCAAGGGAACTACTCAAAATAAGGGAGGGAAAACCAAGGACTATTCTTCCTGACCCAGAGGGAAGGGGAGTTCTTGCATCCTCAACTGCAGACACTCAATTTGGCAGCTTGGTTTATTCCCTAACCCTGAACCAATCTGCCAAGCTAAGTAAACAGGTTCTGGATGTTGTCCCTGAGGCCAGACATCCTTGCACCAGATGGTCTTGTGCTGATAAGAGGTTCTGCACCTAGATCCAGGCTAAGGGAGCTAATATGGCACAGCCCTCTCTCCCTCTCATCCTGGATTACGTAGCTGACATACGACACAATGGCTTCTCTTTCTCCTCTTTAAAAATTCATGCCTCTGCTATTTCTGCTCATTTTCCCACTGAGCAGCCCTTTTCTCACACCTTTTGATCAAACAGTTCCTAAGAGGGGCTAGCAAATTGAGGTCATCCAGAAGGGCACCAACACCAGCTTGGGAACTTAACTTTGTATTAGAAAACCTCACCCCTGCCCCTTCAAACCAGCTTCTTCTGCAGAGCTAAAATTTATCTCCTGGAAGACAACATTCCTTCTGGCCATCAATCAGAAAGCTGCAAGCACCCATGGCTGTGGAACCCTTCATCATCTTTCATGCAGAAAACATATTCCTCAGAACTAAGCCATCCTTCATGCCGAAGGTGGTGTCCAGTGTGGCTGTCAACAAATGCATTCATTTGCCCACCTTTTTTCCTAATCCCCAGAATAAGGGGAAAAGGATTCTTCACTCTGTAGATAGAATCTGAGCTGTTTGTGCACATCTAGACAGGACTAAATCCTTCAGAAAGTCTGATCAATTGCTGGTTAGCTTTGCTATGAGGGCAGAAACAAAGCCATCTCCAAAGAAACCATTTCCAAATGGATAGCACACTTCATCTTCTCAAACAGCATGGAAAGCCTTACCGCAAGGGGGTCAGGGCACACACCACCAGAGCAGCCTTCACCTCTTTGGTTTTCCTCAGAGGAGTCCCCACCAGGGGCATCCTGGAGGCTGCCACCCGGACATATTTTCACACTTTTACCAAGCATTACCACCTGTCTCTGTTCTACAAATCCAGGGCAGGGTTTGCCTCAGCAATCTTGCAAGGCACTAGTGTTATTGACTGCCTCCACCCTTTTCCTCAGCTTTGGGGATCAACCAAAATGTGATGACTGCAACAGTGAAACATGAAAAATATAGTATGTGTACACTTACCATAAATGTAGATGTTTCAGTGTTTCACTGTTGCAGTCCTGGTTCCCCCCTCCATCCACCTTTTCTTCTCTTTCAGCTTTTATTACCATTCTAACTTGTTGTTCTCCTTTCCTCTCAAGGGGCTTATTGGTATTTATTTTCCACTGGTGAAGTTTCTTCCACCAGACTCTGGCCTCCTACTTGGGGGCTCCTGACATGTTAGGGCAAGAACAACTGATGTAATGGCATCCCTTACTTATACTACTGACAACTGACATCAGTCCTCAAGCGACAGCAATCTACACAGAAATATTAAGTCTCTGGTATTCTGGCCGGCCGAGGGCTAACCTGGGAGGGATAACCCAAATGTGATGACTGCAACAGTGAATACACTCAAACATAACATTTATGGTAAGTGTACACAACTGTACTTTCTTGCAGTCTGTGCAGAACCAACAGTTTCTTCAAAGGCTACTTTGGTGTTGATTTTGGCACTGAAACTGACTTCTAAACCATTGCTGAAATTAATTTTATCAAATATTAGACCAGCCTATGGGACTGACAGCGTCGGTGCTGTGTTTTGTTGTGGCACCATTACCTGCTGATCCAATGGAATGCCCTGAATTTTCTTTCTTGGACAGACCTAGGGGCAAAATATTCCCCATCCAGAGAAGCCTTTGCTAGTCAGTTGCCCAGCCTATTTTAGAAAAGACCAAAATCTCCCATCTACCCATTCAGTTACTTCAACTGGGACCCTAACAGAAATAGATATGTTGAGATTGGTGGATCTGCTCCTTGCAGCAAGGGACCTGCAGGTGTATTCTTGGTTCTAGCTCCTGTGGGTGGTTCCCCTCCTTCTGTGAGCCCCTCCTACACTTCCTCCTCCTCTAAAGCCTTGGAGATTCCAGCTCCATCTGTTTCAGTTCTCATAAGATCTGCATCTCTGGTACTAATTTCTACCCCTGAGTTCTTTTGGCTCTGTCAGATGTGGAGAACTCTCAGGGGTCATGGCTACACAGCCAGATCTGAAGGGCAGGACTAAACTCTTTTTGGAGCCATCTCTGCACCTTGGAGCTTTAGCTTCAGGAGTGACTTCTTCGGACTGATCACAGTTCCAAGGCAGTCCTTCTCAGTTTTGAGCTCTCTTCCCTCTTTGGGTGTTCCAGGATATACAGAAGGCCTTGTCCACTGTGGGCATTCATTGAGTTCCTTCCCTGTCTGAACAGTTTCCAGATCCTCCCTCTCGACTGGAGCTTCCTCCAATCTTAATGCCTGGGTGGTGAGTGCCAAAGCCTCAGGAGACATGTTGTCCTCTTCTGATACCTCCCCAAATCACCCACTGAGAAGGTTCCTTAGAAGAGAAACACTTCCATCACAGAAGATGCTGATTTTGATGAAGGGGATGGTTCACCATGGTCTCCCTGGAAGACATTTCCTTTTTGAGATATCCTTGAGATCCTTAAACAGAAGACTGGCTGGATGTCCCAAACCTTTGGAGCAATCAGTGTACCTGCAGGCCGGTGCACAACCATCTACCTCCTGGTTTACTGTGCCTGCTGACAACCTCATTATCATGCAGTGGGTGTGGGATGTTCCTAATACCATAGAACCAACCCCCAAGAGGTTAGACAGAATTCTATGTGCACCAGAGGACCATCAACTAGTAGATAGCTTGGTGTAGCGGCGACCACAAAAAGGAACTGCCAGAGGAAAATATCATTATTCATCCTCCCAGTAAAGTCTCTGGTGATGTATAGGTTTGGAAAGCGGGGTTAAACTTCATTGACCTTTGCATTGCAATCTTTGAACTTTATGGCACATTTCAACAAACTTCAGAGCGATCTGACTAAGAGCTATCAGATACCCTGACAAGAGCTGTATCTGAAGAAGTCCAAGATAAGGTTGCTTCTCAGTTACCCACTACACACCATTTCAAATTCATCCATGAGACTCATAGCACATGGAGCCAAAGGGACAACTTGAGCAGTGGACTTAAGTGTAGCCATTAGGTGACATGCCTGAAGGCACTTGACAGATTGTCCCTAAAGCTTGAAAACCTTTGTCCAGCTGTGAGAAAGATGGAAAGACCCTGCAGTGGGTGTACATTTTTCTACTCAATGATCCTTTTTCCAGGAACCAGAGTAATTTGTGGTTCTGAAAGTCCCAAGGGCCTTATCAGACAACACGTGGCAGGGACAGAGGAGGGCTTTAATGGAAGCTGCCATCTATGGGGCAGAGTTGGCCCTCAAAATCAGCATTTCAGGGACTCCTTTCCTGATCCTATCAGCACTCCTGAAAGAGCAGTTGGGGCATCTGTCCTTCCACCAGCAGTCCTGGCTTCAGATAATTGCAGATGTATGAGTGCAAAAAGCACCATAACATTTCTTTCTCTTCCAAACAATTCCTACAGAATCCCTGATATTCCACCCAGTCAGAGTGAACCAGCAATACTAGAAATTCACAAAATGCTTTAAAAAAGTGTCAACCAGGAGATCCCACCAGACCAGATAGAATCCAATTTACTCAAATCTTACACCCCTATTGTGTTTCCTGATCGAACCTCATCATGGACTGAGTATATTACCCCCCATTTTGTGTCTACCTGACATCGACTATCATGGGGTGATAATACCCCTATTATCTCTCTCCAGATTAGTCCTCATCATGGGGTGATACTGCACATTAAGTCCCTTTCAAGTGGACCTCAGAGAGTGATGATAAATCCCCTCCACTCTGAGTCTCCCGAGAAGAGCTCATGATGGGGTGATACCCCCATTACATTTCACCCTGACAGAGAGAATGAGACAGAGAACGAGAGAGAGAGACGAGAGAGAGAGACACAATGAGAGAGAGAACGAGAGAGAGAGAACGAGAGAGAGAGAACGAGAGAGCGAGAGAATGACAGAATGAGAGAGAGAACGACAGAGAGAGAGTACGAGAGAAAGAGAGAGAACGAGAGAGAAAACGAGAGAGAGAGAGAATGAGAGAGAGAGAACGAGAGAGAGAGCAAGAGAGAGAGAATGAGAGAGAGAGCAAGAGAGACAGAGAACGAGAGAGAGAGAATGAGAGAGAGCGACAGAGAGAGAATGAGAGAGAGAGAATGAGAGAGAAAACGAGAGAGAAAACAAGAGAACGAGAGAGAGAGAGAGAGAGAGAGAGAACGAGAGAGAAAGAGAGAGAACGAGAGAGAATGAGAGAGAGAACGACAGAGAGAGAGAACGAGAGAGAGAGAATGAGAGAGAGAGAGAACGAGAGAGAGAGAGAACGAGAGAGAACGAGAGAACGAGAGAACGAGAGAGAGAACGAGAGAGAACGAGAGAGAGAAAACGAGAGAGAACGAGAGAGAGTGAGAGAGAGAGAGAGAGAGCGAGAGAGAGAGAGAGAGAGGAGAGAGAGAACGAGAGAACGAGAGAGAGAAGAGAGAACGAGAGAGAGAGAGAGAACGAGAGAGAGAGAGAGAGAGAGAAAAGAGAGAGAGAGAACGAGAGAGAAAAAAAGA